>NW_024100546.1:0-1200000 GCF_016545835.1 Crotalus tigris | reverse complement strand
TATGCTAAATTCCCAATTGCTCCCTAATAAGATTAAAACGAAAAACATCTTAGTTGCATCATCTCACCTTGATGTCTTTGCTTATAAAAAGGGAGACCAGAAAAACTGCTGCTTCATTTTATTTCTCAACAGACACCCCTTTTCATTTTATAAAGTTACCCTGATCACAAGGCAGAACTTAATAAAACATTGAGCACTTCATAAATAATAAAATCATTAAGCAGGCTTCTACTTTCTTGTTTCTTGCATTTGTTTTGTATTTACTCTAACATCTCAGTAACATCTGCATTAACATCTCATGAAATTCCTTGTGTTTAATTTGCATTTCCTTTGTTTTTGTGGGTGGAAAAGAAAAAAACCCCAACATTTACTACAGTTAAATGGAAATTAAAAGGAACCTTTTTAGTATGTCAAGTTTTTTTCTTCCAATACAGTATAAACTGAAGGAGAGATTTAGTGTATTTTTATGCTTGGATTGGAAGTATGCTTTCATGTTTACAAAATTAAGCTATTTACATTAGTATGTCTTTTCCTTTCTTGCCTGCCCTTTTCCCCCTTTATTTCTTTGAAAAGAAGCCACTTCAGAAAGCTTGGCTGAATTGAATGGCTGCCAGTTATGTGGATCTTAGGTAGATGAAAACGTTGAAATAGTTAAAAGAACATAGAACAGATGGCTTTAAATTATACATGCAAAAATGCCTGGAAGATTTGACAGATTATAAATGGTGAGCCACAGAAGATAAGCAGTTTAAGAAAATGGCAGTTAATACATTTGATATCTCATACCTATTGTAAACGATGCCTACATTTTATGATGCATAATCAGTAAAGCAAGAAATCCTGAGAAAATTAGAGCTGTAACAATTTTCCATATTGGGTATACATGGGAGAGTTGGAAATCTTAAATATTTAAGAGTTTCATTTCAAATGTTCAAATAATTTCAGACTGTTCAAATCTGTTCTGGCAAGAAAACATTTTATTTTTAATTCTTGGAGTAATGTTGATTTTGAAATGCTGTAATAACATAATCTGTTAATGCATGCCTCTATAGTTTTGTGCCTGAAAGTGGTAATAGATAGTAAATATAAGGGTTTGAAGTTTTGGAGTTCTTGGTTTCCTTTTTTCTTTTAATGGGTGATTAGCTGTACTGTTGTTATTCTTTGAAATTAGTAGATAAATATATTTTAAGTAATATGTTCCTTGGATTTTTCAACTGCACAATACTTATTTACTATATTGTAGTTCTATATTCCAACTGAGACCCAGTTTTAAAGTTAGCTGTAGTACCGTATAATTATAAAATTGTTAACATTTCTGTTTGTGTGTACTGTATGTATATGAGAGCAAATTAGCTATAGATTATATATTTCTTTAAAATAAGTACCAGCACTTCTAAAGTATGTTTGTACATCACTTAAATAATGCACCTTCTGTTTGGTGACAGTATAAGAATAAACCATTTACACTGTGGTAAAGAGTGTAGTTTTGGTTCTGTTCTGATTTGTTTCCTCAAAAGATGCTTATTTCAAATTTAGGTAAAGGTGCAGTGGAAACATTTGCTTTCTGGGTGCCTTTCTCCTTTCCCCCCCCCTCATTTCTTTGTTTGCATGTTTATTATAAAACCGCAGTGCAAAGGAGCAGATGTTTTGCCAAACATCCTGATGTGTTGCTTTTTCTTAGGGGAACATAACTGTTTCTTCTGATGCATCAGCCTGACAGCTGGTTGATTTCATGGAGCTGCTAAGAAGCCATTAGTGGTGTCACTGAATTGAAACAGAACAGTCACTCTCAGCTTGAACTGCAATTGTTAATGTCTTTGTTGTACTTTTATGTTCCTACCCAAGATGTAGAATATCATAGTTGCAAGGAAGCCCTATCTTTCTTTTGGATCTCTGTAAATCAGTGAAAAGATGTGCTGCGATTTGGTTGTGTCTACATGCTCAATAATCTTTATTATTTTTTTCCTAGAATATAAAGAGTTTGTAGCATAAAAGACTTCAAAACTTATAAGAACACAGTAGGATAAAAATAGTCTCAGTATTGACACTATTCTCCTTCTAGCCTTCATAGGTAGAGGAATAGTGGCTAAGATTGGCTACATGCTGTTATTTATTTTCAAGAGTGCATTTCAGCTTTAAAAGTAATTATCACAATCCAGCACAGTTCGGCACACTTAAGTCCAATGGAAAACAATAGGTCTTGTATGTAATACATTAAGGCCTAGAGTGCAATATAATTCACAGATTTTCTCTGTTACAGGATTAGAAATATATTTGTCTTTATTGTAGTGAGCTGAATATTGGGAAGGCACTAATCTGCTTTCAAGGAGGAGAAGCATTAGCAGAAATGTCTGTATTTGGAAATTGTAGCTGAGGCTTTCCAATGTTATTACCTTGAGGGATTTGCTAGTTGGTAGTTTATATTGAACACTTTTTGACAACACACCTCTGATCTTTTCTTTTTAAAATAAATGTATTTACAAAATGCTGGGATAGGCAGGAAAAATGCTGACAAAGTTAGTAAGACGAACAATTATGTATTCACATCGGAAGGCTGCTTGAAAATTGATCTGCAAATGAATTAGTGCTTTAATGAAATCAAGCAATGGAGAAGGTGCATTTTTCTGTAAGATAGATTGTGAAGAAAACCATTTCATATGAACTGCTTATAGTCAGGGCAGAAAACAACTTGAGAGAAATTATTAAAATAAGAATAGCATTTGTATAGCAAATTTCAAGTATTCAAAGCATTCCACACTTACTATCTGAGTGATAAATGTCATTATCGACATATTCTATTTGGAGGCCCGAAGCTAAGAGAAAAATGGGTTTTCTAATGTTATCTAGTGACTTTGTGGCTGCTGAACTGGGATCCGAAGGAGAGGATCTTCCAGCTCAAGGCACAGTCCTATTCACAGTCACTGGGCCCTAGCTAATAGTAAAAAGGCCGAGAGACTTGGTTCCAGTGATCCGTAGCTCAGTGAGAGAGTCTGGGCTTTGCATGTAGAAGTCGTAGCATCTTCAGTTAAAAAGATCAACTAGAGATTGCTATTAAGACTCAGAACAGCCAGAGCCAAGCAGTATAGAAAGCATCTTTCCACAAAGTTATGCCAGTTGTTTACTTCTTGGGATATTCTTTGATCTGTTTTCAAGATGGGTTTATTATTTTGTGTGTGTTTTGTGTGTATGTGTGGGTAGGCTCCAGATATAATTAGAGTAGGCCCATGAATCTAAGGGGATGGAAATTGGTCATGTTCGCAATTCAAGGATGTTCGAAGGGTCTTTCATGTAACTGACTATGAAGCTATGTTAAGCTTAGCAGTTCGTCTTGATTTTTCTTGTCGAAGCTGAGATCCATTTTTATTTTGAATAGGTGACTCCAACAAACCTTGCTTGCATCAATAGTAATTCCATTAGTAAGGGGCAGTTTCCTGTCTTGGGGGGAAAAAAATCACTATTTGGGACTTTTTTCCCTAAGCCATGTACCTTATGTGTCATATATTGTGAACATACCCAATGTGTTATGGAAGGAGTTACCAGTAAAAGCATACCAGTATGCTCATTAGGTAAGAACTGCTAATTAAAACCTCTCTCACTCCCAGTGGTAAAAAGCAAAAGGATATCTCCTAACTGCAGTATAATTGTAATATAATGTATAATTTGATCCTGTGTTTGGCTAGAAAGAAATTTATTTCGGCCTGAAAAATTTGTTTGTTTTAGTTATTAAATCTACCTACCACACACCTTGTGACTCTTGATTGTTAATGACAATAATGTACAACAGTTAGAATATTCACAGTAAGCTATAAATAATCAGGTTGCTCAAGTCACATATAAACATTATATAAACGTCCCAAAGCCCTCTAAAATAGATTGGTTTATAACTAACTTCTGGAAAGCTCTTCTGCATGAAATCAATTTCACCCCTGGGAGAGACCATTCCAGGGGGCTTAAAACATCCCAGAGAAATAACACCTCCAGGTCTTGGCCTCCCTTGTCCAATGAAATGCTGCACTACCAACAGCTTTTCCCAAGAAAGATGCTTTCAGTAGATCTACTCTAATGAGAAGGTGGTTGTGAATTACCCACTTGCGAAGCCATATATATTGTCCTTGATCTAATTGGAGCCTCCTCTAGATTAGAATTGGGGCATGCATGGGGGGAGGAGAGTGAGGGGAAGTTCCATTGTGTAATTAAAGATGGGGCTTCTGCCATGTGAGTAGGTGCCGAATAACAGATACAGTATTGAATAGTTAGCTCACAAAAAAACTTTTTTGATGATCAGCAATACATTTAATTTCCAGTTCAGTTCATGCATTCACACATAATTTTCTCTCTCCTATCCTTGTGACCATCCAGAGTAGGTAGGGTTGCGCAAAGCATTTAAGAGTTGCTTTGCAGTCTCTGTTACTGAATATATTAATTGACAAAAGAGACGTGTCTGGGTACGCACACACATCTGGGTAGAGTTTTCAAAGAACCTTAGAAAAGATCAGAAGTGCTTTGCATTAAAATCTTGTGAAACCCCTCTCTCTAATGTATTGTACATCTCCAATAGGCAAAGAATCTGTAACGTAACTATGTGTATTTAGTAGGGTCTGTTTTATGACACTTTTTCTAGCTGCTCGCAATCAGAGATATTTATTTTGAAGTATTGTTAAAAATGAAGTACCTATATTTCAGATAGGAATATTTCACTATGTAATATTTTCTTTAATCTTGTTTCTTTAGTTTTAATCTTGCTTACCAATGGTAGGCTGGTAAGAGTTCAGAATTAATTGATGATTAGAGCAGTGTGTTAGCCTAGTAAAATAAAAATAAATATTTGCATACTTTCAAAAAAGAGTGAAAATGAGGTAGAAATAAAAAGTATTTATTGAAATCAGGGGAAAGAGTATGCTTGTGTATGATTGCCAATCTTTTATTTAAATAGATATCTTGGATATCTGGACTGAGGATTTCTTGACTCGGGAAGATCAGCAGCAAGATTTGGTCTGTGTCTATTTAGAAGCTAACTGCCATTGGATTGCAGCACTAGTTATCTTTTCTTGTGACCGCAAATGAACAGAAATAAGATTTTGCATGAAGTTGTATGCACGAAGTTGTAGCTCTTGCTAATTTTAGTAAAGAATTTTAAAGGGGATAATTCTACAGTGCAAATTGATGTTTTGCCATTGGGCTATACGTGCTATATCTTCTTGATCGTCTTTGTGTATATGGAGAACACATGTTGTATAGATCCAGTTTGATTCACTGCAGATTTGCTGATTAAGGATTTCAGGAAAAGAGATACCTTGCTTGTCAAGGCTTCTCCATTCATTTTAGCAGAGGAAACAGACCCAAATTAGAAAAAGACAAATGGTTTTCCATTTAAAAGGGAGAGGAAAGGGTCAAAATGAACCCAATTGATGCATTATTTCAAAAAAGATCATATTTGGGGAATATACTGGCTTTAACATGCACAATACAACCAAATTCTCCACTATTGCAGGAACATTTCAGACTCATAAATCAGCTAAGTTCCCTCTGAAACTTTATTACAAAGGAAAAATAATGTTTGCAATGTGTTCAGAGTTGATTTGAAATGCTAGTTTTGTCAAGCTGCTAAAGGCTACCATTGGCTTGAAATAATTTCATTGCTTTTCTAGTATGCACATCATTGTCTTAAGTGTGACTGTATGGTTTAAAAACTACACCAATAAAGTATCTTCCACCAAAATTTGGATTTGCATTTGGATTTGCATCGAACTTCCAACCTATACTTGATTGCCCTTTCCTGGTTCTCATGTGGTGAAAGAGAACACAGCCATCAGATACACTCATGTATTTCCTGCTAATGAATTAGTGTGGTATAATTTTGAGCACATTTTTGAATCCTGTTGGGAGTGCAAAAAGTGTGATGGGAGAAAGATTGTGAATACTACGTAGTTCCTCCTTCCTTTGTTGCTGTTTTGTCAATTGGCATATTAGCTCCACCTCCTGTTCATTGCCCTTTAGGTCACTTTGCACATGTTGAAGGCAAACCTCTGTTTGTAGTTTTTTTTTTTTTTTAATTAATACAGATTTCCCAGTGAATTAGTACTTTTGACATGTCAGAGTTGAAAAAGAAGAAAAGGTTTCTTGTTCTGATTCTCAACCTCAACAAGTAGTATACTTTTGTCTTTTGTGCCTACGGTAATTCCTGCTTAGTTCAATAAGGCTTGTTCCTAAATGGCTGATCTTATTAACCTTAATTGTTGGTATTTTTATGAAGTAGTCGAACTCTTAAATATTATCTTTAAAGCTAAACTCCACAGAAATGGCAATATTACCTTCATTCCTCCCTTTTTTGGGAAGCCTTCACCAAAAAGTGTCTGTAACACCATACCAGGAGAAGCATGAATAGATTAATTTCTGCTCATTGCGTAGCAAAGTGCCAGTGTAATCACAAAAGGGAAACTACTATATGCTACTTTGTGGATTTTCTGTTGAAATTACTTACTGCTGTAAATAATGTATTATAATAAATTATCCTTAGTGAGGTAATAACAACAGGTATGGGTATTTTGGTTTTCTGGAGATTAGTTTAGTAATGAACATGAGCTGTAATGGATCTTTAGAGTAAGTATCTGTTTTATTTTTAACGGTTCCTGTTTTTCTATTCCCTTTGTGGGATTTGTGACCACATTCTCTTTCAAATGTGAAAATTGAAGAAAAACAATATTCACAGATGGTAGTAAACTTTAAAAGATTGCTATTCCCTGTGGCTTTTATTTCAAGAATATGAGTGTTGCTGTGTTTCAGTTGCCATTGTACAATTACGATTGGGAGGAACATGGAAATAAATAAGTCCATTAGTATTTAATACATTGATCACTAACTTCAAGAGGGGAATATCTAATAATAGATAGAAAACTTTTATACCAACTCTTTGATTTGTTCTTTTGAGTTCTTTTTATTTAATGCATTTAAGAGTGGGGGAAACAATAAATGGAGACTTGGAAAACATTTTTCAAGAAAAGTCATCAAAGGCTGTTATATTGGAATGGGAGCAGAATTGCACAGAGATGCACATTCATTTACATTTGTATTTGTAAGAAAATATATAGAAAGACTGGTTTTGCATTTAGTATTTGGATGAATCTATATTATAAGCAAAAACTACTTAATTTGTTTTCACTGACAGGAAATTCAGTTCGGAGATAATTATTGCACTGGTCCAATAGATGTGCAGAGCTATAATTGTGTGTTTTTAACCCTGTTTTTCTGTTCTTACACTTTTCCACAAGCATGCACTCATTAATCAAAGACGCTGCACTCCTGCTGAGGGCGGAGAGGTTCATCAAATTGGCAGCCGGTTTGGTGCAAAGAACGGTGTACTGAAGCTCTTAACGCATTGGGACATAAATAAATCTAAGGTCTTTGTATGCAAACCCTGGAGGTTAATACTGCATAATTCAATGTCCTGTCTTTGTTTTTATGATTGATGTTTTTAAATGTTTGAAGCTTGATGCAAGTCTTCTGCTAGGTCAGGGCTGACAATCTGATTGGATGAATTAAAAAGCATGAAGCTGGCAAGGAGACTTTCAGTATGCTGCAGAGATTGTGTTTTCCCCTCCCCTCATGGAAGATCATTGTCATATTGCCTGAGCTGTTATAGGAATGTTCCAATGATTGGCAATCCCTGCTGTGATAATGGACCTGATGCGTGAAATGCCAATAGTTTGGCTCTATTTATTCTGAAGCTTGCCACTATTTGTATCTCTAACAGAGCTAATATGTAGGGGAAACTGTTGAATTGCTCTGGTACTGGTCCTAAGTCCAAAACACAAACTAGTTGCCTATTTGTCCCTTGGAGGATGCTACTTACAAGTTTCAACCAACATGCCATCCTTTGAAAACCTGTATAGACTGATTATTCACTCACAGAACCTGATTATTGAGCTCAGTGTATATCCCGATAACTTGTTTATTGATCTTTATATGTTTTAACAATTGGTTGCTGCCTTTCCTTTCAGCTCTGCTTGCAATGTAGGGAAGATGTGGTTTTAAATATTTAATTTTACCAAACTGCTGAAAAAAAGGTTAAAGCATTGAAAGTTTGGAAGAAATTATCTGTATGAAGTTGTGGTGTCATACATTTTAAATGCAATTTAGGTTTTGCGTATTGGCAGCAGGATTCTCCAACCCTTACAGTCCTTTGATGGCTTCTGTTGATCTGACTATGGGATTTGCTGAGTACAGCCAAGGTTATATTCTTCATGTGATGGTCTTAAAATCCAGCATAGTGGTTTTGTACTTTGCATGGCAGAAAAGAAAGGGAAAGTTTTGGTCACCGCGATGTAAAAAAGATGCTGAAACTCTAGAAAGAGTACAGAGAAGAGCAACAAAGATGATTAGGGGACTGGAGGCTAAAGCATATAAGGAACGGTTGCTGGAATTGGGGATGTCTAGTTTAACGAAGAGAAGGATGAGGGGGGACATGATAGCAGTGTTCCAATATCTTAGGGGCTGCCACAAAGAAGAAGGAATCAAGCTATTCTCCAAAGTGCCTGAAGGCAGGACGAGAAGCAATGGATGGAAACTAATCAAGGAGAGAAGCAACCTAGAACTAAGGAGAAACTTTCTGACAGTTAGAACAATTAACCAGTGGAACAACCTGCCCCCAGAAGCTGTGGGCGCTCCAACACTGGAAGTTTTTAAAAAGAGACTGGACGGCCATTTGTCTGAAATGAGCAGGGGGTTGGACTAGATCAAAGCTTTTCAACCTTTTCACCCATTGTACCACTTTTAGAATATGGCAACATCCGAGTACCACCAGTCGCCTAGCAAGGTGTCAAAAACTTGATGACCAAAAAAGGGGGGGGAAGTGATAAAGTACAGGTAGTCCTCGACTTACAACAGTTTGCTTAGTGACTGTTCGAAGTTACAATAGCACTGAAAAAAGTGCCCCCCAAGCCCCAGCCGAGCAAGACACCTGCCTGCCTGCCCAGCGGCGCTCTTCCTCCTGTTATCATTGTTGTGAGCATTTCTGTTGAGGATTGGCAGTGGGGGTGGGATGGGGATGTTTGGTTTTTATTCCCCCCGTCTGCTAGGTGGTTGAAGCAGGTTTTGGTCACTTCACATGACCCTGGGACACTGATTCCATCATAAATATGAATCAGTTGCCAAGCATCTGAATGTAAATCACAAGACCCTGGAGATGCTGCAACACTCCAGCTGATCAGCGATTCTTGGCTCAGCAGAAGCGCCAGGATCAGCGCTGAGCTCCACCTGGAGCCTGGTGCTGATCCTGGCGCTTCCACTGATGACAGCCCTGCAGCTCCAGCCATCTCTCGCTCAGGCTTGTGCGGTACTCCCACCGGTTCAGCTCATTCCCATCCCCCGCTACTTTTCTAGGATGCTCGCGTACCACTTGCCAGGTGCCAATGTACCACAGGTGGTACCCGTACCACTGGTTGAAAAGCCCTGGACTAGATGACCTCCAAGGTCCCTTCCAACTTTATTATTGTTGCTGTTGTTGTTATTGTTATTATTATTATTAAAGTGAAGGAATAAAAAATTACTTAGAAAACTCTTCCCAGTTTTCCACAGTGTCTAAGCTCATCAGGAAATAAACCAACTGAACTAACTACTGAGCCTTTGTCTTATTTTACATAGTTTTCTTTTTTAAAAAAAGCAATACTCAAGTCAGCACCTGCATTTGTTTGATTTTAACCCTCTTCCTGCGATGCTTCTTATTCAGATTAATTGTATGTTCTTCATAGCAGGATGGCAGTATTTAAACAGGTTTTTCATTTATCTGGCATTGATTATGCAGTTTTGGTGCTGTCTAGGGTAGTGATAAAGTGGCAAGCATGAGATAGATTGTGAGTATAAATGTGAAGTTCTGACTTAACCATATATTTACTCAGAATTTCAGTGGGATTTACTTCAGGAAGAAAAATGTTTCAAATAGTATCCTGTTACCATTTTTTCCCATGATAAATGAAAAGAATATGAACTCTAGATTGTTTGCTTTAATTTGAATGTGAACCTTCAAGATGTAACTTGGGGGCTAAAGGGGAGAACTTCTCAAAGAATTAAGAACTAAGAAGTTCCTTCTGTTACCTACAGTGCATGTAAAAAGTCTACATACCCCTGTTAAATGCCATGTTTTTGAGATATAAAAAAAAACAGACCAAGATAAATTACTTCAGAAGTTTTTCATCTTTAGTATAACATATAAGCTGTACAATTCAGTTGAAAAATGAACTGAAATCTTTTAGGGGGAAAATTACAATAAAAAAGGTACAATAACGTGATTGCATAAGCGTGCACAAACTTAAACTAATACTTCGTTGAAACACCTTTTGATTTTATGACAGCATCCAATTTTTGGTATAGAAGTCCATCAGCTTGGGAATCTTTTCCTCCTCTTCCTTGCAAAAGATCTCAATATCTGTCAGATTGCAAGGGCATCTCCTGTACTCAGCCCTCACAGATTTTCAGTTTGATTCAGGCACAGGCTCTGACTGGGTCTTTTCAAAACTTTGATCTTCTGCTGAAGTAATTCTTTTGTTGATTTGGACATATGCTTTAGGTCATTGTCGTCTTGAAAGGTGACATTTTTCTTCATCTTCAGCATTTTTGCAGGGGCCTGAAAGTTGTGTGCCAAAATTGAATGATGTTTGGAACTGTTCATAATTCCATCCACCTTGACTAAAACCCCAGTTCCAGCAGAGGAAAAGCAACCCCAAGGCATAATGCTACCACCACTAAGCTTCACTGTGGCTATGATGTACTTTTGGTGATGTGCAATGTTATGTTTGCACCAAACATACTTTTTGGAATTTTGGCCAAAAAGTTCAACCTTGGTCTCATCAGACCATAACACATTTTTCCACATGTTTTTGTCAGACCTGATGAAGGTTTTTGCAGAATGTAGCCAGGTTTGGTTATTTTTCTTTGTAAGAAAAGACTTCCATCTTGCCATCTGCCCCATAGCCCAGATATATGAAGAATAAGGGGATTGTTGTCACATGTAATATATAACCAGTACTTGTCGGGAATTCCTACAACTCATTTAATAATTCTGTAAGCCTCTTGGCAGCCTCTCAGATCAGTTTTCTTCTTGTTTTTTCATCTGTTTTTGAGGGACAACTAGTTCTTGGTAATGTCACTGTTAGGCCCTGTTTTCTTCACTGGTTGATGACTGTCTTCACCCTGTTCCATGGTATAGCCACAATGTTTTGTAGCCTGTTGACTGATATCTTCCAACAATGAGATTGTTTGCTATAAGAAGCAACTGAGTAAATGTCAGAAAAATCTTACTCAAATGGCTGAAGGTTATATGAGCTTGATCAGAGTTATTTTACAGAATACACAATACAAAATAACAGAGTTGGAAGGGACCATGGAGATCTTCTAGTCCAACTCCCTGCTCAAGCAGGAGACTCTATACTATTCCAGACAAATGGATGTCCAATCTCCGCTTAGAAACCTCCAGTGATTTAATTGATGGCAAGTATGTATTGACCGCTGTTTACCATCGGTTTGAATGTGATAGGTTAATTCTGTGCACAGCCACATCCTTACGTATGAGAAGGTGTGCATACTTATGCAACCATGTTATTATTATTTTTCCTCTTAAAAGATTTCAATCTGTTTTTCAATTGAATTGTATAACTTATATGTTATATTAAAGGTGGAAAATATTCTGAAGTGATTTATCTTGGTCTGATTTTTTTTTTTTACATCTCAAAAACCTGGCATTTTAACAGGGGTGTCTAGACTTTTTATATTCACTATATGCTAATATTTGCTGAAACCTTTAGGAAAAATTGTAACCTTTCATCCCATAGACCTGAGTCTAGCATGAGATAAAAAGGAGTGAAGTGGCAATCTGACATTGTGTATAAGATGAAATCTTGCTCCACAGACACATAAGAGAGAGAAGGATAGAAAATGGCAATTTGTCAAAAACTTTTGGATATATAGGAAGCTCTGAAAAAAAACATTAGGCATTAACAGAAATAAATACTGACTGTTCCTATACGGGAATTGATTCCCATGTAGAGCTAGCAATGTCAACTGCAGCTGAGCACTTGTTTTTCCATTAAATGGAGGTTGATTTCTTTTTCTTTTCTTTTCTTTTTTGCCAGAATTCCTGATCCTGTAAATCTAATACCATAATCCTTTGTAAACTATATTTCAGGAAAAGAGTCAATTTAACTTTTAAGCTAGTTTAATTACAGGCTTTAGTGCCTCAGAATTGTCAGTTGTTCTGGAAAACATAAAACTTTCTACAAACACATGTGGCTTTTTGATTAGTCCAAGTACATATTTTGTCCAGTTGAGGTTATTAGGTTCCTTTTTGAGTATTTATTATATACATACAAGTATTCAGAAACATCCTCTGTATCCAAGAATTGCTTTAAAAAATAATCCTGTGTACTTTCCTCCTCTGAATGCATTTACTTTCACACATTGCTACAACCAGTGATGATTTTGCATTCCCTTTGCTTTCTCCCCATATCCCACTCACTCTTCATTGGAGCAGTGAGAGAAAGGATCCTTTGCTTGTCCTCACAGTATTTACAGCAGCCATGAACTGGTAAAGAAACGCTGATCAGAGCACTGAGGAAGAGATGCTTTCCCAAACTAAATAAGTCTACTTGGATGGGGGGGGGGAAGAAACTTTGGGTATGCACCTGAAAAGGAGGGACTGAGGGACTTGAATGAAAGGATTGAGTCCCCTCATCCAGAATCATTGGTATGACTACATTTGAAAACCACAGAGCGGTATTAATATTTCTAAAAAAGAGGGTATCTGATTTCCTACTCCCCATCTGTTTTTTTCTTGTTCCAACCTCTCTGCTCTTCCTGAATTGTAAATTCTAGAGAGTAAGGTATAATGGTCTTCTTTCTAGCAACCTTCATATAAGAAAGGGTAAAATTCTGAATAAAAAGCTACACCATTTTCCTTACTTAAGGTATTTATTCACAGAGGCCTGTTATGAACTATTTCCTAATACTTGTAGCAGCAACCATTAGCAACTGTATAGTTCATTTTCCAGGCACTTTCATCTTTGGCATTGTCATTTTAATTATTTATTCAATACAGGTTATCCCTACTAATACATTCAACTTAGTTTTGGCAGAAGTGAAATTGCAAACAAATCAGTTATCATGAATCTGAAAAAAGTCTTTGCATTAAGTTCCCTTCTAAAACTAAAAATATGTCCATATTTCTTTCTCCTTCCTTCCTTCCTTCCTTCCTTCCTTCCTTCCTTCCTTCCTTCCTTCCTTCCTTCCTTCCTCCCTCCCTCCCTCCCTCCCTTCCTTCCTCCCCCTCCCTCCCTCCCTCCCTCCCTCCTTCCTTCCTTCCTTCCTTCCTTCCTTCCTTCCTTCCTTCCTTCCTTCCTTCCTTCCTTCTAGAAACTGAAGGTGGTGCACATTACATTCACATCTCTATTTTTTTCTGTACAACAAGAAAAAAGTTGAGCTGGGAGATACCAACTGATCCCAATTCCCTCAGCATCTGTGGCTGAGGATGGACCTTAAACGTTGCTGAACTTGAACATTCAAGGTATTGGTTCTTGGTACTGGATTATGGTATTGGTCCTAGGCCTATATCTTAACCAGTAGCTTTCATTGGGTTATTGCACAATATTTTCTAGATATTCTTGGATTACAGTTTCTGGGATTTCAATCCTAGCACAGTTAAATGTTTCCTAGTCAAGGAAGGCTATGATAATATATTCTCTAGTACAGGAGATGGAGAATCCACCAGTGGGTTTTCTCTGTCTGCCTGCTCTTGAGACCAAGTAGCCAAACTTGACATGCCCTCTCTTGCTAGGAGATTCAATCTTAACTTGGTCTCAGCTCTTGAAGACGTATCAGGTTTGGCTCGCAACAGATAGCAGGTTAGAGATAAACTCCATTGGTGAATTTTCCTTTCTTAATCCTAAACAATAATTTGGAACCCCCTTAACAAAATTTGCACACAAGTACTGGGATCAGTACTAATTGCGATGGGAGCAAGGTGTGTGGGGTGGGGGGGGAGTTTTTTTTTGCAGCTTCCCTATTTTCCTTTCCCCAGGGCTCTGGGGAAAACTTACAACTGGGGCTGCTAGGAACTTATCCACCTTCCCCTTTCCCCCGCTTCCTTGCCTTCGTTCCGGCGCGCTTTTTCTTTCAGGCTGCAGGTCTGAATTCAAACTTGGATTCAGACCGTCGGAGTCATTGCAGGCAGCCAGGGACAGTCGTGGACGCCATTTTGGTTGCCCTTTCAGGCACCGAAGGCGATTCAAGCCTCGTGGCTTTGCCTGCCATTGGGAGGCAGGCCACGAAGCTTTTCCTCAACGCAGCAGTTAGTGCTTCCACCGCGACTACCCCGGACCCAGGAATTTGCTGCTAAGGCCGCAGAGACTGTTCTCAGTAGAGAATGAGTCGTGACTGCCATTTTGAAATGCTGTGAACTACAGGGAGCCGCAAATGGCCTTCGTTAAGGCGTTGGCAGCATTGCAATTCCTTTGGTGGCCCTGTTAAATCGTCTTTCCTCAGAGAATCAATTTCTGAACACCCTCTTTTAGCGGGGCGCAAATTGTGGGTCCACCCTCTATAGGCCGCTACCATAAACTCCACACGGAGCTTCTGCAGGTCCAACAGGCCTATTTGCAGTAGGAGAAGCCATTTTGAACGACACATGGAATTCCTTTAGGCCAACGGGATCTACTCCTAGTCATTAAACAGACCTAGGCCACAACTGGGGGTGCATCGCTCACTCCACACTTCTCAATACAAATTCAAATTGGGTAACTGCCAAATTGAGATCTAATCTGTCCTTTGTTTGGACATCCCTTTCTTTTAGGCCTCTGTGCCCCTTTGGGGTTTTTGTTTGTCTTTTTTCCTTTTTACTGGTGCACACTGCCTGGCCACCTAAGGCCTCTGGGCGGAGCCCAGAGAGTGGTTCCAAACGTGCCTTCGGTATTTCACTCCATTGCCCTGACCAAAGCCCAGAGAGAAAGTTTTTTTCTGGTCAGGTGGTCAAGGGAACAGTCTTGTTACTTGTTCCAATTTCGCTTCCGCCAGCTACTTGCCTGCCAGAGCTTCATCTCAACTTTTCTGAGACTGCTCAACTAGGATGGAAGGTTCATCGCTGCCTCAACCCATGAGCACTGCCTCTGCATCCTCCAGTTACGGCTGCCATAGACCCTCCGAACAGGAGGCGGCAGGCAAGTCCAAAGCTAAGACTAAGCACACGCTGAAGAAGTCCTCCAAGTTGGCGGAAAAGCAAGCCAGCCGTAGGCACCAGGCTCTGGAGAAGTTCTCCAGAGCACAGAGGCAGGCCAGATTAGATGCGGATCAATTGGCAACACCCGAAGTTGATCTCCCTTTAGGTCTCTCAACTTCAGCTCAGGGCACATGGTCCATCCCAGGGACACCAGTTACACTAGGTTCACCCCCCACAATGGCTCAACACACAACAACAGTTTCAGGACCAGCCCATTTACGCCCACAGCTGCAGGACTCAGGGGACCGGACATCGGAGATGTTTTCTCCGATGGCTGCCTTGAGGCCTTGCTATCCAAGGTCGTGGACCGGGCTCTAGCACAGCATTCCTTCCATACACCCGATCAAGGGGCCTCCACATCAGCTATGCCATCTTATGATCCTCCCACGGAGTTCCCTGCACTCCAGGAGCCAACGTCTCCCGCACATTCTTCCATGTGCGGTTACTCTTCCCCTCAAGGTGAGGAACAACCGGAATTTAATCTCTCAGAGGAGGAGGAACTTCCCCCTGAGCTCTCCCCTTCGGGGGGGTCTATTCAATTTGGCTCTTTTTCTCACAATCCTGCGCAAGGCCATTTCCACGGCAAACATAGGATCCGATCGGTTTCCTCAACCGCAGGCACCATCGGATACCAGCCCCAATCTGATATTTTTTGAAACGGTAGCAACCGAACATCACGTCCCGTGCCCCTCCATTTTTCTGAAAGGGATCAAGAAACAATGGGCTTCCCCTTCCTCATTCCATTCCGTAAGCGGAACTGACAAAAAGATCTTTAGCACCTCCACAGACCTCACTGATGCACTGGAGGTCCTCAAGGTAGATGAAGCCTGGACCCCTCTCGTATCCCAGACTGCAATTGCTGGGGATCTGTTGGAAGCACTTAAAGTGGAGGACAAAAAATGGGAACAAACTTTCCGGAAGATCCATCAATCAGTGGCTTGGGCAATTAAAACGGCCACCTGTGTGTCCTTTTTTGTCAGGACTACCCTTTTATGGTTACGACAACTTCAGGCCAGAGTCCCCGCTGAGGACATTCGGATGCACCAGGACCTAGCCAAAATGGTGGCGGCCACTGAGTACACTGCGGATGCAATGCTTCAATCGGCCATCTTTTTCTCTAGGTCTATAGCATCCAATATTATTGCCAGGAGGATACTGTGGCTAAAACATTGCAGGCTGACGCCAAGCTCAAATGGCGTCTAGCGACTACTCCTTATCTGAGCAATAATTTCTTTGGGGAGTCCCTGGCTCCATACCTTGTAGAGAACAAGCATAAGGTCATGGCTCATTTAAAGAAAAAGTCCGACAAACGTCCCACTCCTTACTTTCGCAGACAGTCCTTTCGACAGACAACAGGTACAACAGCCATTCAGCCCTCCCGATCATACACTCCCAGACAGGAAAGACCGTATGTCCGTCCTTATGACAGGCCAGGATTTCGGTCCAGACAACAAAACCAGGCAAAGTGGCCATTTCGTGGGGCAGGACGTCCCTACAGGAGGTCCAAGTGACTCCTACACTGCCCTTCCCATCGGGGGAAGGCTAGTCCACTTCTACCACCAGTGGGAACTTACCTCCACGGACAACTGGGTTTTGCAAACCATCCAATTTGGTCTGTCCCTGGAGTTTCTAGCCAAACCCCCGGACCGATTCACTGTCTGTTCCATTTCCAGGGATCCACTCAAACAAGGTCTCATGCAGGAGGCCATCCAGCACCTTCTAGAAATTCAGGCCATAGAACCGGTACCCCCAGACCACAGGGGAGGAGGATTCTACTCCATCCTCTTTGTGGTTCCCAAGGCCTCGGGGGGTGGAGAGCGATTCTGGACCTCAAACATCTCAACCATTACATCACTTACAAAAAGTTCAAAATGCAATCTCTCCAATCCATCCTGGGGGACATCAGACAGGGAGACTTCCTGGCGTCAATAGACCTCACGGAAGCGTACCTCCACATCCCCATTCATCCACTCACCGACGGTTCCTGAGGTTCTGTTACAGGGGCAGACATTTCCAGTACAAGGCCCTTCCTTTCGGTCTTTCTTCAGCACCCAGGGTGTTCACCAAGATCCTGGCCGTGCTAGCCGCCCAGTTAAGGAAAATACCAATACGCGTCCAGTGTTATCTGGACGACATCCTGATTCAAGCATCATCCTTCCAGGCAGCTCAGGCGGACGTGAAACACACCATTCAGGTCCTTCAACAACATGATTTCTCAGTCAACTTTCAAAAAAGCCAGACAGTTCCCTCATCCAGGCTGCTGCACCTGGGAGCCGTTATAGACACCACAAACTGCACAGTCTATCTCTCTCAGGAATGAGTGGTCAGCATCAGGGAGCTGGCTCGCCGGGTGTACAGGGAACATTGGTCTTACTTTCCCAACTATTGGGAAAGTTGGTCTCCTGTATAGCCATAGTTCCCTGGGCCAGACTCCACTTGCGGGACCTCCAATGGTTTCTTCTACCATTCCAGCGGGTAAATGCCAGCACATCCAACCATCAGGTCAGGGTTCCAGTTCACATTCGCAGGGCGCTCCGCTAATGGTTCTCACAGGCAGTGACCAAAGGATCACCCTTCAAGGAACCGGACCGAATCACCATCGTGACAGATGCCATCTGTTCGGTTGGGGAGCCCATCTACAGTCTCAGTTTGCGCAGGGCCGTTGGTCCTGCGCAGACTTGAGACACAACATCAATTGGCTGGAGCTCAGGGCCATCCACCTAGCTCTTCGCCAATTCAGGCACTGGATCAGGGGTCGTCATGTCCTGGTCCTTACGGACAATGTGGTGTCCAAGGCAGACGTCAACCGTCAGGGGGGTACCAGGTCCAGGTCCCTCATGTCCGAGGCACGGCTCCTGGGTTCCTGGGCAGAGTCCAACCGACCTCCCTCAGGGCCGAGCACATCTCGGGGGTGAACAACCAGCAAGCAGACTTCCTGAGTCGCGCTACGGTGGATCCCTCTGAGGGGGGGTTACATCCGGATCTGTTCTCCGAAATCTTTCACAGGTTCGGCCGTCCGATCCTCGACCTGTTTGCGTCGTTGACCAATGCCCAACTCCCCAGGTACTACTCCCGCTATTTCCTTCCAGGGGCGGAGGGGACGGACGCCTTGCGGACTGCGTGGCCACAAGGTCTTCTTTACACCTTCCCTCCCCTACCGCTCATACCGGCGACCATCCGCAAGCTGCTCCAGGAGCAGGCGGAAGTGGTCTTCATGGCCCCGTACTGGCCACAGAGGCCATGGTTTGCCAACTTGATGAATCTTTCCCAATCACCCCCATGGAAGATTCCCCCTCATTGCGTTTCACTACACCAGGGGACCCTCCAACACCCGGATCCTCAATGGCTACAGTTGATTGTCTGGCGCTTGAGCGCAGCATAATGGCACAAGAATTATTTTCCCCTCGTGCCACGATTCAGGCTTCTCGTCGTCCAGCGACCAATCGCATTTATGATTCTACTTGGAACATTTTTTGCCATTGGTGTCGTAGACGACAACTGGACATTTCCAAATTGACCATTCCCCAGATCGTAGATTACCTCTTGAACGGTCTAGACAGAGGCCTCGCCTCTGCGACTATTCGCAGACAGGTGGCAGCCCTGTCCACATTACTCACTTGCGCAGATTCCATTCCCTTAGCTCACCATCCTAGGATTCGTGCCTTTATCAAGGGTGCATGCAACACCAGGCCCCCTGTGGTTCACAGGTGTCCTTCTTGGGAATTGCCTCGCGTCCTCCGCGCTCTAACAAAACCACCCTTTGAACCCATAGCGACCATTCCGTTGCGGAATCTATCTCTTAAGGTGGCATTTTTAGTTGCCATCACATCAGCCAGGCGTATCTCTGAGCTGGCCGCCCTGTCGGTCAGGAATGACCTTTGCAATCTTTCACAGCGATAGGGTGGTCCTTCATCTGGACCCTGCCTTTGTACCCAAGGTAAACTCACTCTTCCACAGAGCATAAGAAGTTATCTTGCCAAATTTTTGCCCAAATCCTTCCCATGACTTGGAGCGGCAGTGGCACATGCTGGATGTCCGCAGGGCACTGTGGCGTTATATCAAACGCATGGAACCTTTTCGTAGGTCTGAAGCCCTGTTTCTATCTTTCTGTTCGGCTTCTCTGGGATAGAAGGTTACTGCTGCCATTATTGGCAGGTGGATCAGGGCCTGCATCGCGGAGGCGTACCAGTCCTCTTCCCTGCCAGCTCCAAGACATATTACTGCCCATTCCACTCACAGTGCTGCAACTTCTGCAGCATGGGCCACTCAGGCGTCCATCGAGGAGATTTGCAGGTCTGCGACATGGTCCTCGCCCTCCCCGTTTATTCGCCACTACAGAATTGACCGCTTCACTTCTGCGGATGCCTCCTTTGGTCGGAGGGTCCTTCAGCAGGTGATATCCGGGGACGTAGATCCGGCCTTATCTGTTTCCCACCCATCGGGACAGTGAGGCTTTGGTATGTCCCATTGGTGGATTCTCCATCTCCTGTACTGGAGAAGGGGCGCTGTCTTACCTGAACGCCTTTTCTCAGTATGGAGATGGAGAATCCACACCCGCCCCTTAGGTCAATTAGGCCGATTATAGAGAATTGAGAGCCAACACCTCGTCTACTTTCAGCCACTTTTACCCTCGTTAAGACTGGATCTCCTAGCAAGAGGAGGCGTGTCAAGTTTGGCTACTTGGTCTCAAGAGCAGGCAGACAGAGAAAACCCATTGGTGGATTCTCTATCTCCGTACTGAGAAAAGGCGTTCAGGTAAGACAACGCCCCTTCTCCTTACCTGATATAAGCTTACGAGTTTGTAGTTTTTCTCTGAATTACTCCATCCTGTGATGCTTTGGGGATTAGACCATAAGTATGGGGTGATTAAACCACTGTACATGATAGGACCTTTAATTCTTTTATCTTCTGTATGGCATTATTAGGTAAGTCTAAATAAATAATATAGTTTATAGTATAGTAGAGAATTCTATATCTTCTGCAATATATTGCATCCTTCTCTCTTTCAAACACTGCAGATTGGAAAAAGAGCACCTACTGTTCTCTTTGTTTTTTTAATACATGTCTTTAATGCAAGTGAAAAAGCATTTCAGCTGTAAATTGTTTCTGAAATGTGCCTGTATACATAATTTTGCTTCCATTGGAAGTATGTTGCCTAGGAGTAAAAGTGATAATATAGAAGGAATGCTGCATGCAGAAGACCTTGTCAGTCTCTCAGATCAGCCATTTATTGCAATAATATCAAATCTGTAACTTTCTATGAAAGAAGTCAGTGATGCATTAGCACATTTGTGTGCATCAGCTTTGCCGTACATTTTAATGCTTTTTAAATTCTCTGGTATTTTTGTCTCTTAAAGGAAAATCTGACAAAGGCCAGCTATGGAGCAATGAAAGATTTTTTTTTAATACATACGATACTGACTACGTTGTGTTTGGAGGCTATATTCTGTTATTTAGCCTAACATTAAATACTTTGGACATTATTCTTATTTAATATGTGTAGATTTGATTAAGCATTATCAGGTTGATTAGTATTAAATACAGATTTTGTTTAATTATTGTACTATTGAAATTGTTGCAATATTGGTTTGCATAATTTTCTAGGTTGCGTTATGCTAAAAATTATTAATAGAACCTTTATAGGACAGTGGGAAAAGCAGAACAACTCCAAGCTATTAATGCTTATTTTCTGTTTTGTTGATCAACTGCTTTACAAGAAAAGGAGTGGGGCCATGTCCTTGTTTCACTTTTTAAACTAGTTTCTACGCTTCTTAGTACAAAGGATATCTGAAAGATGCATCTTTTCCCGTACAGTATGAACCAGTTTAAAAATTGATTTGCTTCAGAAATTGTCTTGTTAGACCACCATCAATAGAAGTTTGATTGGTGGGAATATAGACACAGTCTTTTCTGTGACAAAATTCTGATTGAAAATTTGTTTCCCCTAAAGGAAGACAAACTGTTATTTTTGTTATTTAACCTATTAAAACATTTGTATTAACACCAATTATTTTGGTTTATAATCCATGGTTATGGTTGATTGTATTGTGGAAACCAAACCAATTGAGAGTTAATCAAAAACTGTTTAAAGAAACCATGTATAATCTAATGCATGAAGTCAGCTTCTATGTAACCTGTTTTCAGGGTTAGTCAGAATGAAGAAGTGAATGTGAAATTTGTAACTGAAGTTAAAACATTTTTCAAAAAATTCCTTTTCCACTTACATTCACTCCTAGTTACAGAGAGGAACAGATTGAATTGACATGATCCAGCAAACCTTCAGTGCAGTTAGGAGTAGAAGCAGGAAGTTCTGGGAAACTTTACACTAACATTTTTGGGGATTAGGGGGGTAAAAAGGAAAGTATATTTTTCACAAGTATATAATTGGAAACAGTGTCTAGACTGCTTCTCCTTAGTAGAAATTTCAAAAATTGAGCTTAAGTAGTTATGAAAAGAAAACATAAATTTCAGTATTTTTAAGATGACAAATGATAAGGTATAGAAATATCTCAGTAGTAAAGAATCTGTATATATTTGGAATTCCTCAGCAAATTCAGATGTAGCAAAGTTCATATCTAAGAAATTATTTAAAAAAACACAGTTCTGTTTGTCTCAAATTCCTCTTTAAAAGTATTTGAAAATCTTTAAAGCAATTACCTGTTAGCCTTCGTAAGTTCCAGAATTTGGGAATTATACCTGGAAGCATACACTTTAAAATATATGTTCAGAACAGTTTCTGATACATACAAACACACATATGCACACACACACATACACACACACACACATATACATATACATTGAGAGCTAAATAGCTCGAAATGGCTATACTAGTCTCCCTTTAATTCTTTGTCAGCAAAATCTAAATTTACAGAATATATATCACGCGTGTGTGTGTGTGATAGTAGATTGAGCCTCCCCCATGCCAGGAGCTAGTTAGCTAGCTAGCTAGCAAGGAAGGAAGGACAGGACAGGACAGGACAGGACAGGACAGATTTGTCTATCTCCCAGCTTGGAAGAGGCTCACTCTGCTATCACATTTAAAATACACACAAGCACTTACACACACACCTACACATAATGTATTTGTACACCCTCTTTCCACCTTTTAAATGTTACAGTTGCCAAATTACAGTGTGGCTACTGCTACTTTCTTCTGGTTTTCCCCTGACATCATTTAAGGAAAAAGAAATATCTTGCTAGCTTCAGGAGAAAGGAATGGAAGAGAGGCAAAGAAGCTGATGGAATTGAATTGTGGAAGAAGACACACCTGTATCAGCTTCAGAATTGTTAAAAGACTTATATGGCTTTCTGGTTCTATTGTGCTGGTCCTTGCATCAACCAGACTTTCAAAGAGAGTTGGAGTTGGGACATTTTGAAAAAGCTGAAGTTGGACAGATATGTTTACAGTTGCTGTTGGATCTTTCAAGAGAAAGAGAATATTTGGATCCAATCTGTATTCTCTCTTCCAGATCAAGTTGAGAGACGAGAATCCTTCATTTTAGTTTTTATGCATTTACTTCTGATTGTTTAAAACACACCTCCATCTCAAACTTAAATCTATGTATACAAGAGTAAGTACCAATTATTTAAATTCCAAGTAATTGTGCTTGGAAATGGAAAGTCCACTGATCACTTGGGTTAATGTCAGATAATTTTTCTATTGAAAAAAGTTGTTGATTTTTTTTTTTTTGAAGGCTAACATTTTCCTCTGTGAAAGTACTTCATGCAGTGTCCCTTGATGCTGCCTGGTTGCCAAGGAAACTGGAAGCTTGACATGGAAGAAGAAACAGGCTTGCAACTGAAACTGATAATCTTCTGCTTATTTCCATTCTTCCACTTCGCTTTTTATGAAAACTAAATTCTTATCTCGGGGGAAAAAAGCTTGGAAAGCTTGGAAATTATTGCCTACTGTTTTCTAGCCATTTCAGTTTCTGAAGGAAATCTGAAAATGCTTTCTTGTTTTCAAAAAAATTGATCTCAGTGTCTGGCAGGAAATAGAAATTTTTGAAGTGATATAGTTACTCTGAGAACATACTACCATTCAAGTATCAAAAAGCTCCTGACATCTACTAGTGACTTTTATAAATTACGGGGGAGTCCTTTTTTAAATACACCTTTAGAAGATTCTGCTAGTTTAAATGTTTTTTAAAAGTTGCAGAGGTTATATCACACGACATATTATTTTAAGAGTCACAGGATAGTACTTTCCTCAACAGTTGGTCTGAATATGGTCTGTATTTCATTAGATTATTAAATGACTGATCAAGCCTACAGTTGCCTACCTTGGTCTGGGGCATTGGGCAAAGTTATTTTGGTGGAAAGATAGAAAAAAACCTAGAATTTTCTATAGCAAAGCATTTCACTGCCTTCCGTTTCCTCATTGTGCTACCATTTCATTAGTTCTCCAACCAGAGAAAAATACCTAAGTAATTTCTGCAGATCATCTGATCAGGAGAAGATTCTGAACTTTTTCTATAAGAGAGAGGAGAGAACACACAGTTATGTATAACAAGTGGAAGATTAAAATTAGCACTCTTGCCACTGTGGTCTGAGAATTCTACTAATATCTTTTGTTGCATGGGTAGACTAATCAGCCCTGTCACTGGAAAATCACCCCTTGGTGCTTTTAGTTAAAAATGATAGACTCCAATCCAAATGTTTTTATCCTGTTAGTTTACCATTTGAGTATTTGAGGAGCAACTTATTACAACATCAGTATGCGAAGCTTGTATGCCAATATTGACAGAATAAGCAGTCTTGTTTATTTAACAGAATTTCTAGACCGCCCAAAGCACAAGCTTCTAGATGGCATATATCAGTAAAGCAAAAGCACATAGCATACTTCCCAACCCACCACCAATAAACCCATTGACATGATAAATACAAAAAGGTTGCACCATAGCACTTGTGTTGCATCAGCATCCCACTAGCTGTTAGAGATCAGTTTCACATCATGAAACTTGTTGTCTTCTTTTGGCTTTTTGAATATTTCAGCTCCACTTCAGTTTTCCAGAGCAGCCTTCTTGAAATTGTTTCCATTTGTACTTTGCATTTGTATGTGCATTTGTGTAAGTGTGCCTTTGCAATTGTTCAATAGATTGCTAAGTATACTTGAGTTTATTTATTTAAATGATACATATGGGTGCCCATCTCACAGAAATGACTATGAAAGCAACAATTCCATGATTCAAACCACAAAATCTGAGATTAAAACAATACAATGTATAAAAACAACTTTAACTAAGAGAGTCACTGAATCTTTTAACCTCTTGAACAAATGTCTGCAGGAACAGCCAGATCTTCGGTGCCTTATAAAAAATTAACAGAACCAAGGATATCTGGATTTCCGGAAGAATGCTGTTCCATAGGCAGGAAATGTCACTGAGAAAATATTACTTGATCTAATAAAATGGCATTGTTTGATGGAAGGGTCCCAGAGCATGTATCTCTGTTAGATCTAGTGTGGTAGCCAGTAACAGTGGGAGGTGGGTGTTCTTGCAAAAAAAAAAGATCCTGCTGTATCTTTTGACTTGAGAGGACTGAAAGCAGCTTTTCCAAATGTCCTGGTCGCTCATAATCTGTACATAGGTGTACATTTTTCCCAAACCAACTGAAGCATGCATACCATGCCATACAGACAGCTAGTTCTTTTTATGAGCTGAGTCGCTTACTGAGTGGCTATCTGTTGAAGGACTTTTGAACAACTAAATGGTATGGATGGTGACCTGAGTTCAGTCCCTAGTATGATGGTGATAGTATCTATGAAAATCAAGCCAAGATATAAGGGGCTATATTTCCCCTGCCCAAACTAGGCAGAATTTTGGGAAAGGGATGTTCCTCGGGAAAAAAATAGGTAGCAAGCAAATTTTCCAGTTCTGATAGAAGGTTCCATGTTCTGTAGTGTTTGACAACAACCCTAACTACTGCAGTATTATATGACTTTTTCATGAAAATACCCACACATACAAACTGGATTCTGGGTGTCTCAGAAATGGCGGCTTTTGCTGATGGATCATTGAGTGCTTCCTTGAACTGTTTTAGACATTTTATTTGCCTAAAGGGATTATATATGTTACTTGGGTAAAGTTATGTTTGGAGCTTCACCCCGTTTCTTAGCATTCATAGTAAAAAGCATTACCTTTATATTGTTGGCTTCCATATTTGCAGTCTACTTTGATCATGTTTACTGCTAGTTTTCAGAAAATCCATTTTTTGAATGCCCCATCATGTTTGGATTAAATTTACACTGTGAATGAGAGAAATTTAGCACCAGCAATGCTGACCCTTGTGGCAAATATTGATTTTGGATCAGCCTTTCTCAGTCCAAAATCTTCTAGATATCTTGAATTGGTAATAGTATGATTACAATACCCCTCTGATTCTTCTGCCATGTGTGGAAAAGGTTGTCCTAGATTACCTGCCTCTTCTCTTTGTGGGGAGGTTAAGAGCCCAACTAGATTAGAAAATCTAGTCCATTGTATAGTTCCTGTAATAGCCATTTAGATTCTAGTGGGAAGCCCGCAAGTGGGAAACAAACATTAGTGCACTCTTCTGCTTGAGTTACTTAGTTAACAGTGATTACAGGTTTATTCTCTGCAGGTTTTCAAAACAAACTTCAGAGTATATCTTTGTTCATGTGTTACATTTTAGTTTAAAATGGCTTGAAGCAAAAATCCACAAGTGTTTCCTTTCCATGGTTACCATACACACAACTGATTATAATTTCATTAATAAAAGTGTTTTTCCTATTCAGTCATTGTTGATACAGATGAAAACCAAAAGTTATGAAACCCATTTTTGAAACTGTTGAAATGCAGGCAATGATAGGTTTTTAAAGCTTCTGGCTGGGTTTCAAACCTGCAGTGGATTTTTTTTCTTCATTTCATATGTTAAACTAAACTAGATTAGCAAGATTCAAACCTGTTTGACAGATTTAAGACAACCTTTTGCAATCCTTACTTTAATATCATTCAAATCACATTGGGTGAATTTAACAAATACAGAAATACTTCATTTGGAAGGCTGGGACCTATTTTTTGGATGGCATGCCTATTTAATATTTAATAAAAAAGTGGATTGGGTTTTTAAGTCTCATATTATAAGAAACTCTTTGCTAAGAGTGTGGAGAAAGTATTATAAAAGTGACTTCAAAATACCATTATGGGCTATACCTCGGCATGCCATAGAAGGTATAAGGAAAGGGGTAAATATGGACAAGGTCTCTTTACAGTTATAAGATGGGATGGCCAAGACTGGCAGTTAAAATCTTTGGAAGAATTAACACATGAAAACTTAACTTATTCATGGTTCCAATATAGACAAATAGTGGATAGATGGAAGATGGATTGTAAAATGGGCTGGCTTAGAGAAGATGGAATTTTTTTAAAACAAGTAAGATCAAAGGCCAACCCATATTAAGAGAGTTTATGGGGTTTTAGTGGAATTAGATTCAGAACTTGAACTAGTTAAAGATTGTATGATTAAATGGGCACAGAATATGAAACGATTTCAATGGATACTTGGGAACTTATTTGGATAAGAAATGTTAAATTCACACAAGCGCAAAATTTAAGAGAGAATTTTTATAAGATGTTTTATAGATGGCACCTTGACCCAAAGAAAAATTATGTACCCTAATCTACAGCCGGCTGGAGATGTGGATATTTGGATGCTACCTATTACCATATTTGGTGGACGTGTAAGCATATAAAAGCTGGAATATTCAAAGAATTTTTGGGTAAAATTTTCATTGTTATTGACCTAAGGAGGTTATATTGATGTTAAATTTGATTACAGCCGCTAGTTAATAGGACAATATTTTTTGCCTCTTACAAGAATGGTTTCATAAAGTTTCGTATGGCAGTTGGCAAAGACTAAAGGAGCAATCTCAAGAAAAATTTTTTGCGGTTAGCATATGGATTTAGCCTTTTTATAATTTGTAATGATTGTTTTTTCTTTCTTTCTTTCTTCCTGTTTGACAGATTTATGTTATGTATATTATTTCATTACCAAATGTTATTTTTAAAATATTTGTTAAATAATCCTATATTCAGTTCTGGGAAGTCTGTAAAACTTTTGAAAAATTTAAATAAAAAAAAAAAAAAATATCATTCAAATCACATTAATACACGCCTGAGCCAACTAACTTTTGCTGACAGTTGGAAAGGTGTCAGTAACCTTTTCCCTATTGGAAAATAGGCACAGCGTTAAATCCACTGAAACTATATTGGGCATATCCTATAGCCTTCAGAAAACTGAAACATTTGGTCCAATAAAACCTGGACATTTCCACATCATAAAAATTGCAATAGTATTTTGGAATGTAGAGAGCAATAGCAATTTACAACTGGAAACCCTTTATAACATTTTAAATTAATTTATAAATGTTGATATTAGCATTTTTACATTATTTATGTATTTATTTATGAGACTTATATACCGCTTTAAGTGCAAGCACTCTCTAAGCGGTGTACACCAGTAAGCAATGTATATATATATATTTACATTGCCCCCAACAATCTGGGTCCTCATTTCACCTACCCCGGAAGGATGGAAGGCTGAGTCAACCTTGAGCCGGTGAGATTTGAACCGCTGACCTGCTGAACACAGTCAGCTAAAGTGGCCTGCAGTACTGCTGCGCCACCTCGGCTCTTATAATTTTAATTCTGCAACTTGCCAAGTAAAATGAGATAGAGAAAGAATATGTCGCATTGGAGTTATCTTTAAGAACATCAGGTAGCATAGTAAGGTTTCTGAACCACCCTGTTTCAAAGAATAGGTGAAAAGTTGCATATTTGAATGTTTCTTGATATAAAATACATGGAGGAAGGACTGTAAGCTAGTCCATCTGTTAAGTTTTGGATCAGTACAAATATTATATATTTCTGGGAAAATTTGTAGACATAGATTGCTTCCAGATGCGTACATGCAACTTCATTTCCAATCGTGTCGGGAGCAATCTTGCCACACTTCCATGTTGGTTGTATTTAAGAATTACCATTAGTGCTAACTGAAAATAAGACTATCACTAATTACCACTTCCAATGTTAGAAGATATTAAGGACAAACAAAAACTTCAAAGTAAATTCACCTCCCATTCCCCACTATATAAAGATAAGTTGAGAAAATATATGACCCCTCATATTGACTAGTGATTGATGTAGCATAGCACAGGATTGAGGCCTCTATGTTGATACCTGCTTGGAATGAAGAACCCTGGGGATTTATCAAGCTTGTGTTGGTTGTTACCAGTGGTTTGAGTTCTACATTTGCATTGCTGAATCACATATTCATGAGGTAAGCTGTTTCTTTGGCTGATATAACATTTATTATTATCTCTCAGAGCACTTCTATGTCTTCCATTTGGTCTTAACCACTGAATTGGAGGTCCAGGAACTTGTTTTCTGGAAGTCTGTCCCCCATGCTAACTTATTTAAACAAACCTCAGCTTAGCCTATGCTGGTTCAATGAAGAACAGCAGCTGAATACTATATGAATATCTGGATATTTCTGTAGTTTAGTGCAATTTCATTGCATTTTTGGACCTTTTCAGTTTGTCTATGTAGATATTTGCCTTTTTTTTTCCAATATTATTTTTACAATTTGCCATATCTGTTCTATGAGAGGGTAATGTTTACAACTTGAAAATTATTTTTTTCAGACTGTTTCCTCCTAGGAGACATTGCGAGCTTCCTCAAATGTAAAATTTCAGCGTATGAGATTTACTTTCAAACCAATTTCCAAGGGAACTACCCTATCTAAAGTCCATGAAACACAGAAAAATATCTACAAATGCTGGGCTCTAACTTCTTTTAGTCTTTAATTTTTTGTCAACTAATATTGAGATGCCAGTTGCATTTTCCACTATTTTTAGCAAGGCATGGACAATTGCTCTTTATTGAAGCACATACATAAAATAACTCGATGTGATCGTCACCTTGTTTTTGTCCCTGCAAACAGGCTCAGTCTGTGCTTGCATTGGGACTGAGTAGTCACAGATGGAGAAAAGTAAATAGAAGCGCAAGGTGAGTACTGTAAGAAAACAAATGCAGGGTAAGTACGTATTCACTAATGACAGCCACAGGCTCAGTGGTGTGTAATATGAGCTCTTACTCTGAGTTATAATCAATGACATACGCTGGAGCTTTCACATACTGTTGGGGCCTTACGTTCAGAACCTGTAAACAGCATGAAATAAAATGGCCTGGTTGTCATTTAGTTCTTAAGTTTCAGCCCTTTTTTTTCTTATGCTTTATTTATCTTGCTCTTGCTTTCATCTTTGGCCCACTTGACTAGACAGCCAGTTATAACTCTGGAATCCGTGGCCAACCCTTACATCATCACCACTCCAAGAACGGGCTCTTGGGGAAATCAAAAATAAACATGGTCCATTCTGGCAGCTGAGAGCAGAGTGTCTGCCAAATTCTCACCCCCGTTGGCAGGAGGACCTGACTTCCCATACTTATTTCCAAGCTCTGGTTCTGAGAGAAATGCTATTTATAAATCTGTTCCACATTAGCCCTAGTACTGGCTGTTAGGTCTCTAAAATTACAATCTTAGGAGTTAAATTTTATCGAATCAAGGGACTCCTGCATCTCCTGATTAATTAATATAATATGTATTGAAAATATGATTCCACACAAAAGGGGAACTCTTGAGATATAAGATTAATCTTTTGCTGAAATAAATCCATTTAAAGGAACAATAAAGATATGGATAACTGCAAAGATAGACAGACACAGAGGACTCAGAAAAAAACAGCACTGTGGGACACTTCTTATCTCCTTAGATCTATCAGAGGACAGCTTAAAAAAAATACGCACAAATGAAAAGTATCAAATTGTCAAATAAGATGCCAATGCTGTTGTCGCTTTTATAAAGCTAAAAAGCAGAACAGCAGCAGAATTACAACTTACTGTTGAGAAGAGGGTCTTGTGATTGACTTCTGTAGTTATGTGCCTTTCTTCCATTGAAAATGTGAGTTTCTCCATTCTTCTGTCCCAAAGGAAAAGTTATTATCCTGCTAATATTTCCTTGGATATGGATATGATTACCGATAGTCCTTAACTTACAACTACTTGTTTAGCAACTGTATTGAAGTTATTAGCACTGAAAAAGTGACTTACAACTAGTTGGTTATGCCAGATTACTGGATCCCCACAGCCACATGATCAAAATTTGGACACTTGGCAAACAGTATGTATTTCTGACAGTTGCAGTATCCCAGGGTCACATAATTATAATTTGCAACCTTCCTAGCATGGTCAATGAGTGAAGACGGATTCGGTTAATGCTCACATGATTCACTTAACAGCTGCAGTGATTTGCTTAACACTGGTGGCAAAACGGTCATAAAATTCATATTCATATTCATATTAGTAAAGTTGGAAGGGACCTTGGAGGTCATCTAGTCCAACCCCCTGCTCGGGCAGGAAACCCTACACCATTTCGGACAAATGGCTGTCCAGTCTCTTCTTAAAAACTTCCAGTGTTGGAGCATTTATTGCTTCTGGAGGCAAGCTGTTCCACTGATTAATTGTTCTCACTGTCAGGAAGTTTCTCCTTAGTTCTAGGTTGCTTCTCTCCTTGATTAGTTTCCATCCATTGCTTCTTGTCCTGCCTTCAGGTGCTTGCTTATCAAGGGAAATTCTGATCCCAATTGTGGTCCTAAATTGACTATCTCTATGCAGCATATTATCCTGACTCCTGCACTTAGTATCATCTAATTGAAAATAAAATACTAACATATCAAATTCATCATGCTTCTAAGGTTTCCAAGCTAGTTCAGTCAATGGGTAAATAACATTAGTAGTCTGAAAATTACAATCTGATATCTGATTGTTGAAATGTTTGTTTCCATTAGACAGTGTCTAAAAGGACTTATAATGACTATAAACCGAAGGAATTAATTATTTCATCTAACTTTTCTATGAATAGAAACATCACAAGTTTCTTGTGCAAACAGATGCATCACAAGATTATTTTATAAATAGCCTGCAATTAAGCACATGACGTTTAAAATTGATTTTAGTTTTATAAATAGAAATTCTCTGAGAGGAAAAGGACAAAATAAGCCACTAGTTTACATTGTTTTAAATTTTCTCCACCTGCAATAATGGCATAAAGAATGCAATTTGACAAAAGTGCAGAGAAAGCTTCAGGATATTCTGCCATATCAAGACAAACTCCCATGAACATAATAAGTAAGATGGAGTTTCCTGCTTAGTAAGAAAGGAAGAATAATTTATTTAATGAAATAAAATCCAAGGGATAAATATTTTAAGCTTCTGTTGATAACTTTGATAGCTTAACCTGAAACAATACTATGGTGACGTGTGACTACAAATGCTAACTGAAGGAAATATTGCATATGAGATTACATAACGCACATATTGTTCAGTAACAACTGGCAAAATAACAGTAGCACAAAGCATCTGTAAAACTCTCCTCTGTCCCATAAACTGCCTTGATTTAAGCCTTGAATGTATTCATGATTTCAGTCCTGGACATAAATCCTGTGATGCTTGTAACAGCAGCCACTCCCCAGGAAGCCTCAATGGAAATGGCCACCTTTTAACACAAGGGGGAAAAAAAAACTGGAGGGTGCTAACCCTTCCTCCTAGAAATTCTAGCCTCCCTTTAATTTCATATTGATTAGTGCTTTGATCCATCCGAAACGTTCCATTATACTGCAAGTCACATGATGTCGACAGAAGCTTCAAAAATATGACAGCCAGTTTTGAACAACTAGATCTTGCCGTGCTAAAATTTATTACCTAGAGAATCTTACTGCCAACAGCCAGCCCTTCAGTTCCTTTTCATTAATTTTGGAGACCTTGTAGACAGCTGATCTTTCTAGAAACTCTGGGTAGTTAGTGAAAGACAAGCCTGATAAAAAAAAATCTTAGCTGATATTTTCCTTACATTATACTTCGGTTTTCCATATTTTTGCTATTGAGTTTACATTAATGGATGTTTTGATTTTCAGACATATGTATAGAAGCTAACAATTTTTTTAAGAACCGTTTAATCAATTTTCTTTTATTCCATCCATCCTAAGTACTGTTTGTAAAACAAGTTGTCAGCTTTATCTAAGGCTCATGATGAAATGCAGTGTACACTGTAATTTGTGACTAAAATAAGGAGGTTGATCTTCATTTTTTAACAATATCTTAATTAAATGTCTTAAATTATATAAACTGTGCAGATAAACCCAGAATGCTGCTTAAGATTGTCTAAATAGAATTTAAAATACTTTTGCGAATGGACAGTTTGTAGAAAGTAAGGCAGATTGGAAAAAAAATAACATGAATCTAACTTTCATAGCATTAATCTAATCTCACTTTTTACAGCCCTTCCCCTTCCCCTGTGTTTACTTAATTCCAGTAAGGTCTACAGCAGGGGTGTCAAACTGCCGGCCCGCAGGCCGGATGCGTCATGCCGAAACCACGCCTACTCCATTGCTGGCAATGGAAAAAAAGTCACAATATGTCGCGAAACATTACGTGACGTTGCGAGTTTGACACCCCTGGTCTACAGTGTCCTGGTAAGTATATTTAGAACTGAGGGTTTATTTTACTGAATCACCTATCTCCTAAGTCAGATCATCGCATAACAGTTGTCACTTGATGTTGGATTGGTTCTAAGCAAAGTTTCCTGTGAGTGGAATTTACAATTACTTAATTGTAACTATCCCAAAAGACAGCACAGTCATAGTTGTGGAACAGAGGAAAAGGAGCTAAAATATATTTGTGTTAGTTTTTCAAGGTAGACAAGAAACAGGCATTGCAAGGTTGATGGGAATTTGACTTTAATGTTGTAGGGTACTAGTCAACCTACGACCCATTGGGTCATTCTTTGTCAATATTTACTTGCATAAAGGGAGAAACAAAATGACTATTGGCAGGCAAAAAAGCAGTGGGAGTTGGATCTACTTTCAGCTTCCTGTCAGCTTCCCCACTGACTTTGTGGGAAATTGACAAGGAGTCTTGGAAATCAGGCATGTGACTGTAGCTGACAGTGGCCACAAGTTTGCAAATATAACTCATCTGAAGATCCTTGAAATTTAAATTCCACAGGAGTGATGGGTCTTGAATTGTATATACCTTCTGTAAATTAGTAGTGCATTTGAGGTACCTTGACATTGTCCTGTGATACATTGTTTCAGATAATTGGTTACAGAGTTTTTAGTAGTATATTGATAATAACAGTAATAAGAGATTCTTGAAAAACTGCTTCCTTTATAGCAAACAATGTTCCATAACAAAGATATCTAGAGTTTTTTCACCTCCCTTATCTCTCTCTTTTTCATAACAAATTTTTTTATGTTCTCCTAACAGCTCTTTCATGCCTTCGTCAGGGTTATTTCTATGTTCCTCTATACTATGGGTCCCTGGCAGAGGGTGATATACAACAGACAATGGAAATGATGTTGAGTTATTTGTTATTGCCCATTTGCGTTAATATGTCTGGGAGACCAGAAAACATTCAACCCTTAGTTCTTCCCCAGTATTGAAATATTCTGTCCTCATCGATGAGGCAAAACAGATTCCTGTAAAATAGGGCCAAATGGGATACAGATGGTGGTAGCTGGTCAGTCATCACCAGACTGTCTGATTTGATAGGTGCTGTTCTTGAGCCAAAGACTTGTCCATGGAAGGCTGGAGCCAGACTTCACTCTTGTGGACTTCAGCCAGCGCAGCAGACCAAGACTAATTTTGCCTTCTCAAAATATCTTGTGAATTTCTGCAGCAAACCATGATGATGTCAAAATGACTTGCATGGTGATATCATATAAACATCACCCTTACATACTTATAGCCTGATGTTTTAAGTACGTAAGTTGCAGTATTTAAGTGATCCATGTTTCATCATTCATTCATCCATCTCATCCTTGGCTCTCCTCAGTGATGGTCATGAAAAGGCCAAAACCAATTCGGGACATTATACCTCTATAGGTTTTAGAGAGCTTATTAGCCTTTGGCGAGCTGGATTGCAACTTCTGGGGATAACATTCAGGAAGGTGAATATTACAATTAACAGCTTGGAACTGTTTGAATCCAATACTGTTTCTTTACAACAGTGGTTCTCAACCTGTGGGTCAGGACCCCATTTGGGGTCGAATGACCATTTCACGGGGGTCGCCAAACAAGGCTGTCCACCATTTTTTCCCCTTTTCTTTGGCCACGCCCCTGGCACCCGGTGATGTATAAGTGGTTGGGGGTCACCACAACATGGGGAACTGTATTATGGGGTCACGGCATTAGAAAGGTTGAGAACCACTGCTTTACAACCATTTATTTCTTATACTGATGTTCTGGTTCAGCTTTGTAGATTCTCCATGACTCTAGGACCACCTTTCATTTGCACATAGGGCAGTGTTAAGGTGCAGATCCAAAATGTATTTACATGTTTACTGAATTCATGAAAATGATCTATGTCCACTTATGCTATCAAAAATACTATTATTTTCACATGTGATATCTTGGGTTCACAGATCAAGGGTCTGGAGAAGAATTTTATGACAAAGTTGCATGCACTAGGGCTTATTCTCATGAAAGACATGGTAATACCTACATCTGGGACAGCATTTGCCTCATATGATTTGAGTTCCACTTGGCAGGCTACTTAATTTTGGGCCCATAATGCTGAAGCCTGAAACAATTTTAGGTATCCACAGATACAGTTTAAAAATGTAGTGGAAGTTCTATTTATGCCAATTGTGGGTGACAATTGGTGGCTGCTTCAGTCTGTGGTTAGCTCTCCAAAGATGGTCTGTTTCTTAATTTTGAGATTACAATTGACATGTTAAAGCATCTGGCTTGTGAGTAGAGCAAAAGTTAAATGTAACAGAATAGGTAAAAGAGAACAATCTCTTTATAAAGAAGTTTATAAAAAGAAGGAAACGTGAAAATGCTATCATTAAATATATACATAGTAATCCCATCACAGATTATATTCGACTTTTGGTTGTGTTATTTTTTTTAGCATACTAGATCCAAGTTTTGATAGACAAATTGTCACTTCATATCCAATTTAAAAGATTTGTTAAAACTACACTTTTGAGAGTTTCAAGCATTTGGAATCAAGAACTTTCTGATGGATGTAGGGCTATCTGGTCATTGTGATAAACTATTGTATTCACAACTAGAGATCAAAGAGTGAGAATACAAAGTCTTCTCAACCTAAAAAAATATTACCTCTAACTATGCAACACATTGGTTTTCTCTGGTTTGTTACTTATAAATTTGTCTGGTTAAGATTTGGGCTTTGCCTGAGCAACTGTCATTGATCTTGAGTGATTGCTCTCTCTTGTTCTTGTTCAAAAATACATAACATATTTCCGAGGTCAGTCTTTTTTTTAATATAAATTTTTATTGAGTTTTATAGGGTTGGGGAAGGGCTAGGACCGGGATAGGGATTAAGGTTCAGGGTGGGGTTAGGATCGGGATTGGGGTTAGGATGGGATTGGAAACAACATTGGGGTTACCCCCCAATAACATTTTCAAACTTTAGCAAGCAGATTGTTGTCAGGTACATATGTTCAGTTAACATTGATTAATATAATGGTAAATAGCTGTAGTAATTATAATAAACAATAATCATAAATAGTATCAGTTGGTCAGTCTTGATGCCAGAAGGTTGAAAAATAATCTAGTGGAATGTTAATTTTAAAAAAGAGAACCTTTTAAGATCCAGGAGATTAAAAGCAATTGGCATTTATAATGGGCAAATGTTATTTTGTGTTTCATTTCAATTTTTATTCTATGTTTCTATCCATAGGGCTTGCCTTGCAACGATTTCCAAAGCAAAAATAGTAAGGAGGCTTGTGGGGCTTAAAGTGTACGCTGCAAGAAAATAATATTTAATTTGGTATATGAATATTTTGAGTGGTGATCATAGTGAACATTAAGATAATTATCAAGCATACTGGATTTCAAGGTTCGCTGAAGAAGTGTTAACATGGTTTCTTCAAAGATGCCTGTTTCATTAAGTTGTCAAGAGTTATTTTGAATCTGGAGTCCAGCAACAACTAGAAGATGACCTATCTCCCATCTCTGTTTTAGAACAGGATTGTATACTTTCTCATAACTTGATTCCTACAGACCTTGATATTACATGTCAAGGTTTGTATTCTAACGGTTAGATTAAATGAACATGGGAGTAGGATTTAAGTATTAAAATGTCCCTTAATTTTCCCCATTTTTTTTTAAAGATGAGAGGGCATTATGAGATGGGCGTTATGAAGCCCTCTCCCCATTTTGTACCCCTTCTTTAGACAATATCAGGAAGCTGGGGGCAGGGGCATAGACCCTAGTTCCTTGTATTTGTAAAAACCTTTTGAGAAAAGCCAAAGACTACTAGCCAAATCTGCAGGTAAAGAGGATTCTGGTACTTTGAGAAAACTGATAACTGAAAGACAGAAAGCAAAGAGTGAGAATAATTAGGTAGTTCTTGTGTGGATGGATATAAATTAAGATACTGTGTTTCAAAATAATATGCTGGTAACTTTTAAAGGAAAGTCTTGTGGAGGAAACTGATCATAGTAGATTCATGGGTCATTCAGTAAAGTTCTGTAGTAGGAGGTACAGGACAGGAAGCGCTTCTTCAGATAAAATTTAATTAAATTATAATACTGTCACAAATTATAGGATGGCCATCAATTTTTATGATTTGAAGAAAGGACTGGACTAATTCCTGAATGATAAAGTTATTAATGGCTACTAATCTTTGTACATTATCGCCAATATCTGAATAGCATAGAAGGGAGAAGCAGAGAGGGCTTCTAAGTGCATGTTTTTGTTCTAGACTTCTCAAGGGATTCTTTGTGGGGGCAGGAAGCTTGATTAACAACACTATTGGTCTGTTTCAGAATAACAGAGTTGGAAGGGATTTTGGAGGTTTTCTAGTTCAACCCGCTGCTCAAGCAGGAAAACCTATATATACCATTTCAGTCAAATGGTTGTCCAATCTCTTTTTGAAAACCTCCAGTGTTGGAGCACTCACAACTTCTGGAGGCAAGTCATTCCAGTGATTAATTGTTCTGTCAGGAAATTTCTTCTAATTTCTAGGTTGGTTCTCTCCTTGATTAGTTCCATCCATTGCTTCTTGTTCTGCCTTTAGGTGCTTTGGAGAATAGGTAGATCCCCTATTCTTTGTGGCAGCCCTTCAAATATTGGAACACTGCTATCATGTCACCCCTAGTCCTTTTTTTCATCAAACTGCACATACCCAATTCCTGCAACTCTTCTTCATAGGTTGTAGCCTCTAGTTCCCTAATCATCTTTGTTCTTTTTCTCTGCACTCTTAGTTTCACTTCTGTTCTGATGTTGTATAAAGCTCTTTTTGTGCCAAAGATAGGCAGTTGGTGCCTATGGACACCAGTGAGGTCCCAGGTACGTCCCTTGATAGCCACTATCGTCATATGTGGTTTTTAAAAAGGAGGGCTTCAACTTCTCACACTGAAAGTGCAGTAATTTCCTTGAAGAGTTCTTGAATTATGTGAATGGAAGTTCAACATTGAGAAGCTCTATCTATTTTTCTAAAAGCAGGATGACTACCCCTTAACTGTGTGTTATTGTTCACTGTGTATTTTAATAGAATATGTAAATGTTCTTATGATAATACAGTTTTCAGAGTAGCTGAATATTTTAGCATCAACATTTTAATGATAATCAAGGCTTGCTTTTTTTCCCCCAGCCCGAATTTTGCTATAATAGCTTTTTAAAAAGTTATTTCAGATAATTTCAGAGTTCTGGCTTTCTTCCATGATCCATCTATATAAAAGCATAAATCGTTAATTATTCTTGTGGACAAAATGAGATGTTTTGTCTAGCTTTTTCCATCAAATATTTCAAGATATAATGTGGCATGTGGTCACATATGTAGCTACACAGCAACTCACTTGTGGTTAAAACTGATTCATTTTGGGTTTCAGAAGCTCCATAGATGTCTTCTCTCTCTTCCTGGTATCTTGTAACAACAAAAGAACAAACACAGTTAGGCTTTCTGATTGATTAGTTTGCCTGTGGACACATCTATTTCCTTACAGAATGTTTCTGTGAGTGAAAGGAAATATAATGAGGCATAAAACTGTCTACATCTCACTTAAGTTCTGTGAAACACTGGTGGTGTTTATTCATGAGTCAGCTCCTTCTCAAGCTTCCTTTCACCAGCCAGATCCTTTTATTTCAGTTTGCCCTGTTGCCTAGGGAGAGAAGTCAAAGCAAGTAAGGATGGCTTATATTTTTTCTCCTTATGTTGATGACTACAGGTAAAAAGGTAGCAGTTGCAAGTGGCAAAATATTTTGGTGTCTGTACAGGGCAGAACTCCAACCTAAGAACAAACAAATCATTGTACACCTAGCCCCTATTAATGCTACATTCATATCCTTTTTTCCATCCCATTCATGCTTTCAGTGAATCATTTTTAAAAACTCTCTCCCTTTGTATATGTATGCAAACACACACACACACACACATGTGCATATCGATATACACAAAATTATCATTCAGATTGTGGGGGCATATTTGTGTACATAACTGATACAAACACAGGTAGTGCTCAACAACAGTTTATTTAATGACCGTGTGAAATTACAACAGCACTGCAAAAAGTAACTTATGACCATTTTTCAGACTTATTGCAGGTTCCCTATGGTCTTGTGATTTATATTCAGATGCTTGACAACTGGTTCAAATTTATGATGGTTGCCCTGTCCTGGGATCATGTGACCATCTTTTGCAACCTTCTGACAAGCAAAGAAAGTGGGGAAGCCAGCTTCACTTGACAATAGTGTTACTACTTTAACAACTGCATTGATTCACTTAACAAATGTGGCAAGAAGAAAATTGTAAAATGGGCCAAAACTCACTTAAGAACTTTCTTACTTAGCAACATAAGTTCTGGGCTCAGTTGTGGCCCTAAGTCAAGGACTTTTTTTTTTTTTTGCAATATTAAGATACAGTTTTACACCATATAACTTGTTCTATCCTATAGTCTTGTTGTAGGACTTTGCTCTTCAAAACACACACCCGCTGTATCTTCCTGAACCCTCACTGTGACTGTTTCAAGGACCTTTTGAAGTCATGTGTTCTCCAAGCCCCATGTAAATTGCATGGAAGGTCATGAAACAGCTCTTTGTAGCCTTCCAGTGCTATTGGTTCTTATATGCCTGTTTTTGTGCAGTGTTCACCTGACCCTTATCTTGGAAGAAAGAAGAACCAGTAGGATGTGACAAAAAAATGTTGACATAGATGGCATTTGTGGATGTTGTTGGGGATTCTTGTGCTCAACAAAGTTTATTTAATGACCGTGTGAAATTACAACAGCACTGCAAAAAGTAACTTATGACCATTTTTCAGACTTATTGCAGGTTCCCTATGGTCTTGTGATTTATATTCAGATGCTTGACAACTGGTTCAAATTTATGATGGTTGCCCTGTCCTGGGATCATGTGACCATCTTTTGCAACCTTCTGACAAGCAAAGAAAGTGGGGAAGCCAGCTTCACTTGACAATAGTGTTACTACTTTAACAACTGCATTGATTCACTTAACAAATGTGGCAAGAAGAAAATTGTAAAATGGGCCAAAACTCACTTAAGAACTTTCTTACTTAGCAACATAAGTTCTGGGCTCAGTTGTGGCCCTAAGTCAAGGACTTTTTTTTTTTTTTGCAATATTAAGATACAGTTTTACACCATATAACTTGTTCTATCCTATAGTCTTGTTGTAGGACTTTGCTCTTCAAAACACACACCCGCTGTATCTTCCTGAACCCTCACTGTGACTGTTTCAAGGACCTTTTGAAGTCATGTGTTCTCCAAGCCCCATGTAAATTGCATGGAAGGTCATGAAACAGCTCTTTGTAGCCTTCCAGTGCTATTGGTTCTTATATGCCTGTTTTTGTGCAGTGTTCACCTGACCCTTATCTTGGAAGAAAGAAGAACCAGTAGGATGTGACAAAAAAATGTTGACATAGATGGCAGGATGTTGTTGGGGATTCTTGACCTCAAATATATATTTCTCTGGGATTGCATGGCTATTTTATGAATTTAACAAAAGAGGCAATTTTTTTAAGACCTGTATGATTTGTTCACCTATTCAAAACACTTTTTTGCTGCAAATATAAAGTGCTACACTCTCCTTGTTTTTGCTTGTTTATGTGGATTGGGAATGAGGGGCAAAAACAGCTTGACATGGCACATAAAATTAGCACCTGTCCACTACTAGTTAAATTCTCTCTCTCTCTCTCTCTCTCTCTCTCTCTCCCTCCCTCCCTCCCTCCCTCCCTCCCTCCCTCCCCCTCTCTCTCTCTCTCTCTCTCTCTCTCTCTCTCTCTCTCTCTCTCTCTCTCTCTCTCTGTGAAAGCATTAATTGCCATGGCTCCCATTGGTATTTGGTTAATGATTTGGTCATCTGCTTACTGAACTAACAGGAATGCCTGTAAAAGAGAGATTCCTTTTTTTTTTTTACTCAGTTTTGCCAAAGGTGTTACTCTCTTTTCAATAACAAGATCAAGTTACCAATTTATTTATATTTCATATTTCTAAACTATCATCTCCCTCACGTACATGAAGAGCATTACAAAACAAACCCGTAACAGTACTTTTCAACTTCTGTAGTTTTTCTTCAGCAATTCTGTCAAAATGGGTTTGATTCAAAGATGAAATTACTTTATTCCATTGACACATTTGCAAATGTTAGACTTTCCTTCAAATGACTGATTATAGAGCTTTCCCGGCTTATTGTCAGAGGATAGTACACTAGGGATATCAGCAGCTTTACCAAGGTAGATTTTTTTTTATTTTGAAGATGCATAATGTTGCTGAAAATAGACCTTGATATTAGTAGCAGCAATTTATTTTTCTCTTTATTGTTTGATAAAATATTCCTTGTGTCAATCATTTATGTCGAACCCTTACTCAGTAGAATGAGAGCTACAGAAAGAATTGTTGTTTGAATCTCCATCATATCATTTAACACTATTACTTTTGATGCAATATAATTTATTGATCTACAATTCACAAATTGTAATTCAGTTTCAAAATAGTTCCCATCAAAACATTAGTGTTCATTTAGTGCAGAATTAATGAATGAATGAATCCGGCGAAGCAGGAACCTGTGGTTGCTGGGCTAGGGAGAACTTATATGTCAACACATACTAGATGCCAATCAAGGCCTTCAAGAATGACCAAACATCCATTGACCTGGAAAAGCAGAAGGAAAATTTTAGAGTTGAAACCCTGGAATATAGTCCTATATAAAGCTTTGGCTTTTGTGTAAGTATATTGTGGGTGTATTCTGTGTGCCATGGCCACATTTTTGTATTCAATAAAGAGTCTAATCTGGTCAAGAAGCCCTACTTCCAAGGAAGCCAATTTGTGAATAAGGGGTTAAGTATCCAGGGAACCAAGGTTTACACCTGAGCTTGGTGTGAAGTCTTGACAGAATTGCAGAAATCTGCCTATGCCATCCAATTTGGCCTACCTATTCTTGTTTGTCTGTTTTAACATTTCCAAGTTAGAGGTTTTCCAGAAGTGCAGATAAACTCCCAGAATTCCAATAGTGGTGCCATCTGTGGGAATTCTGGGAGCTTAAGCCCATGAAATGAGATACACTCGTGTGACAGTAGCTCTGCAAAATCTTTGGCAGAATTCTTTCCAATATTATGCTGTCAGACCCTTTTGCCTGGAAATGTCAGGGATTGAATCAAAACTGTTCTGCATATAGAATATCTGTTCTTAGCTACAATCCTGACAGTTCACGTTAACAAAGTATAGGATTTCAAGGACCATTTTTTTAAACATCTGTGAGGTGTTTTTTTTTCCTCCATTCTTTAGAAAGTGATGATTTGGGTAGGGGATAGTAATGTGGTTGGAAGAACTGATCCATGTAGTCTTTTGTATGTCTTTCATAAAATCTGAAAATACTCCTGCGTGCTATTTGATATTTGAGAGTGAGATATTGTTTTATTAATTAAACTATGTGATGCCCAAATTTCTCAGAAAGGTAAGAAAGGAAATGAATTATTTATTGCATTTGTTTATAATGCATTTCAGAGCATGCTGATTTAAAAATCTACTGTTTTATGACAGGGTTGCGGGGAACTGCTGGAAGTTGATAAGATTAGAACAGAAAAGAGGAATTCAGCTTATACTGAGTAAAACTAAAATTAATCTAAAATCTTCGACATTTCAGCATTTGATAGCAATATATTATGTTCATGTATGGAAGCCATTGACATTCATCGATGGAAGAATGACTTATTGAATGCAAGCCTATTTATGTCAAAATCATGGAAGAGTTTGTGTGTGTGTGTGTGTGTGTGTGTGTGTGTGTGTGTGTAGGCAATCTATTTGGTACAGTATCTCTTGACATTCTGTTAGTTAAACATGGGCTTGTGCAGATTACAGTTAAGTAGATACATTGATTGCTTATATTTCTCAATAATATCTAGGGCAGTATATTAAATGGAGAGCCATGGCTCAAACGTGAATCAGATGAAAAAGTGAAAGTTATACTTATTAGATTTGTGGATACCACAAAACTGATTGGGATGTGCCAATGCTTTAGAAGAGAAGAATTAAATTCAGATATATCTTGGTAAGTTAAAAAAGTTGTATCAAAATGATAGAATAACTTTTAAGAAACACAACATTCCTGTCAAATGCACAGATATAGAGGAATATCAAGCTTGGTAATGGTATTTATGAAAAAGTCCTTGGTTTAGTACTTGATACAATTGATTGGAAAATACTGTTAAATATAAGTCAAAAGTGCAAGGCATATATAAAAAATTGGATGTACAGAAGCATATTTTATTTTTAATAGCAATTTTATTAAATATTATAACAGTAAAAACTAATAACTGAAAAAAGAATCAAAAGAAAATTTAAGAAAGAAGGAAAAAATAGAAATATTATAGTCTAAATATAGTAAAGAAAAAGAAAAATATATAGATAAGTTACTTCCTGCCTTCATTGGAAGTATAAACAATTTTAATAACTAATCATATTCTCTTAAAGTACAACAAATGATATCTTTTTCCCTTACCTCATTTCTTTTTTATAAACCTAAAAGCCTTCTCATTTTAATCCTGATATCACCAAAAGTCTATTAAGATTCACCAGAGCTAACAACTTATATATTTTAACCTTAATCAAATATATATAAACTTTATATTCCTTACTTTAATTTCTACCAAACTTAACCTTCAGTACCTTCAAATAATGTCATATAACTTGATTTCTTTTCATTTTTATATTTGTTGCTTCTCACAAAATTCTTCAAAATTTTAACAAAACTTTTTTTGTAAGTCCCATAGAGAAAAATTTCCAGGTCACTGTCTTGGTTTTTCTTGTTTGTTTATTCATTTTAATTGTTAAGATATCAGCTAATTTCTTTGTGTGTCCAGTGTAACATCTTTTCTCCAGCAGGATGACTGTAGAGTCCAAATGGATGGGTTCTATGACGGCCTTCCTGCCTGGCAGACTGGGTAAAAACTTCGGCCACACCCCTTCCTTTGGGCGTGACCCCAGTTTTGACTCAGTCTCGAAGCCTGGTACAAGTGCGAGAGGCAGCTCTCAGAACCAAACGAATTTAAACTCAAAGAAAACAGAAAAAAGGAATCCCCTCTTCTTCCCTTTGCAAGAGAAACTTCCTGGCAGCGATTAGAACTGAGAGAGGCAGCCAGGATCGGCGGACTCGTGAGTGGGGCTAGCTGGGGAGGCTCGGAACGGGCCGGATCGCTCACCCTTTCTTCCGGCCTGCCGAGCAGCTGTTTGGCACGGGGGATCTCACCGGGTTGCGCGTAGCCCCCCGGGCCCTCCCAACAGCTGAGCAGCCTGGCCGAGGGAGCTGAGCGCCGCTCGGCGCGAAACAGCTGAGCCGCGCGGGAAGCGGCAAACCAAGTCGCCGCTCGGCTGCGATCAGCTGAGCGGCGCGATAGACAACGCGGCAAGAGCAAAGCCGGCGCTGAATTTCCTTCTATCCAGAGGAAAGGCGCAGCCCCCTCATGACTAGAGGAGTCTTCCTGATTGCAAAAATCAGGATCCGCCATTGTTGTTGAACCTCGTGGATTCCCGGGCTTCCATTGGGAGGCGTGGCTTCTTCCCCATTCGCCATTTTGGAAATTGATCTTCCCGCCGTTTCCCCTTGGGGGCGGGGCCATCATCCGGACTCCATTTTCCGGCAAACAAAGGGTTTTTTCCCTTGCAAGGATCTGAGGTTACCCAAGAAAATTGAGACAGAGGAAGGAAGAGGGAAAGCAAAAAGAACCGTTTTCCTATCGTGGTCTGTTGCCACAGCCACAGACTGGGGGAGAGAGAGAGAGATATAAACTGCACCTTGTCTGGACTAGGTGAGGAGGTGAGGAGGAATATTCTTCCCTAACTGTTCCTATAGTGGCCTTTAGTCACTGCCTGGCAGGATCTTCTGTCCAAAGAATCCTGTCTGTCCGGCCATTGTTTGTATAGGCAGAGGAGGGCACAGTCCCAAGCATCTGCCTCTGATCTGCGTACCTCATTCCCCCATCCCAGGCATTTCCTACTCGGGGTGTCTGGCACAATGGCAGACAATGTCTCGTATTCAGTCACACAGGTCCCTCAATTGTCCCCCCCACAGCAGCAGCGAAAACGCAGATCCTCTGAATCAGAGGTGGGGGGGAAGAAGAAAGCTAAAACAAAGCACCTTACTCAGAAGGGACAGTCTAAAACGGCTGAGCGAGAGGCTTTGAGGAGACATTTGGCTTTAGAAAGACAAATTAGCAGGGCACAGAGAACCAATGCCAATGGGACAAATTTGGTTTCCCCTGTCCCAGTGGCGGCACCCAGCACAGAACCTACTGCCGAGGAAGTGCTCAAGACTTGGTCTCCTCCTGGGGAAACTGAACAGTTAGATTCCTCCAATCCCTCCTCACCAGCTTCTTCTCCCTCACCCGACCACACTCCAGCGCCTCACCCCAGCGACAAAGCGCAGGAGAACATATGGTCGGCACAATTTCAGGCATTCATGCAGGATGCATTCTCCCAATTCATGGCTTCCAAAGGGCAAGTGGCCTTTCACACACCCCGTAAGGGACGAGCTAGGCCACCCCCTACCAACATCTCTGAATCTTCCTCTCAACTAGGAGAGGGTGACTCAGTAGATCTTGACATGTCAGACATGCCCCTATCGGAGGACGAGGAAACCGCACCTGAGCAGGAGACGAGCTCTGGCCTCTTTAACCCAGCGCTCCTAAAATCACTCCTGATAAAGGCAGTTTCCACAGTCAGCCTAACATCAGTACAGGATGAGAGGCCATCGACAAGCAAGGAGGCCAACCCTCTATTTGCCAAAAAGGTCCCACAGGACAAGTACATTCCATGTGCGGAGGTCTTCATGACCACGCTGGAGGAACAATGGTCCTCACTTGCAAGCCCACCGGCACCTAACAGCGCGGAGAGGAAGCTTTTCAACCTATCTCCCTCCTTCTCTAACATGTTAGAGGTTCCCACTGTAGATAACCCCTTGATCTCATTATTCTCTACCTCCGCGATTCCAGGAGACATGGCGGAGGTCTTGAAACCTGAGGAGAAGAAATTTGAACACTCCTTCCGGCGTTCCCACATGGCTGCAGCCTGGGCGGCCAGAGCAGCCACCTCATCATCATTCTTCGCGAGGGCCTGCATCATGTGGCTGAGGGAACTGCAGGGCACGGTGCCTCCAGACCAGGTCAGAGTACACCAGACATTGGCCAAACTCCTTGCGGCCTCTCAGTTCATGTCTGACGCTTCACTGTACGCAACTAAGTATGCGGCAAGATCCATTGCGGCCACAGTGGCCTCGCGTAGGCTACTGTGGCTCAAAAACTGGAAGACAGACCTGAGGTCCAAATGGCGTCTCTCGACGTCCAAATACAGTGGAGAGGCCCTATTTGGTTCCATTCTGGATCCACATGTCAGCGAAGGCAGAGACAAGAAAAAAATCCTAGTACATCCATCAAAGAAGTTAGACAGGAGAGGCAGTCAGGACTTCCGGAGGCAGGGCTCCCGCCCAGGAAGCCCCTGGGAATGGAGGCAGCCCTTTCGATCAGGGCAATCCTGGGACTGGCCCAGAGGCTCACGATCCTTCTACCCGAGACAGGATCGAACCCAGGATCGCCAAAGCCCGGGAGCCAGGGGCCAGTTCCAGTCCAGACGCCCATATAGAGGAGCGGGAGGCAGATCCTTTAAGCGTACCAAGTGACGCCAAACAGGATACACCCATCGGGGGTCGGTTAGGAAATTTCACCGAGGTCTGGGAACAGACCACTACCGACGCCTGGGTCCTGGAAACGATCAGGCATGGCCTGACCTTAGACTTCTGTTCTCCCCCTCCAAACCGGTTCATCAGATGTCCCATCTCCAGAAGAGTACACAAGACAAGGCTGATAACTTCGGCCATAGCTCACCTCCTGTCAATTCAAGCCATAGAGAAGGTACCAAAGGAAGAGGAAGGAAGAGGATTTTATTCTATCCTCTTCGTTATCCCAAAGACATCAGGAGGGTGGAGAGCAATCTTGGACCTGAAAGGCCTGAACTATTTCATAAAGTACAGGAGGTTCAAGATGCACTCCCTAAAGTCCATACTAGCCAGCGTCAGGGAAGACGATCTACTATCCTCAATAGATCTCACAGAGGCGTACCTACACATCCCCATCCACCCCAGCTACCGGAAATTCCTCAGATTTACCTACGCGGGGCGACATTACCAATACAGGGCATTACCCTTCGGACTGTCGTCAGCACCAAGGGTATTCACAAAGATCTTAGCTGTACTAGCGGCCCATCTCAGGTTGATCCCGGTTCGCGTCCAGTTTTATCTGGACGACATCTTGATCCAGTCCAGATCTCGGGAACAAGCAAGGGCAGATCTCAAGACCACAATCCGAACCCTACAGGGGCACGGATTCTCGGTCAATCTAAACAAGAGCCACCTCATTCCCTCAAGGAGACTGCAACACCTGGGCGCGGTGATAGACACGTCACAGTGCAGGGTATTCCTTTCCCAGGAGCGACTGATCAGCATATCCAAGCTAATCCACCAAATTCAAAGGATCAGGAGAGTGCCCTTGCTACAACTCTCGAAGCTCCTGGGGAAGATGATATCTTGCATGGGCATCATCCCATGGGCAAGGCTACACTCGAGGGAGTTGCAGTGGTTCCTCCTACCCTACCAGAGGAGGAACCTCAGCACCTCCAACAGGAGTGTGCTGGTACCAGCACAGGTGATGAAATCACTAAAATGGTGGCTATCCCCCACGACACTCAAGGGGAGCATATTCAGGGAACCGAACAGGGTCACACTCACGACAGACGCGAGCCTGTTCGGATGGGGAGCCCACCTGGGAACACAGATAGCACAGGGCCAGTGGGGACAGAAGGACCTGTCACACAGCATCAACTGGCTAGAGCTCCGGGCCATACACCTGGCCCTCCGCCATTTCTCACACCTAGTAACGAGGAGGCACGTCCTCGTACTAACAGACAACGTAGCAGCCAAGGCACATGTAAACAAGGAGGGAGGAACGAGATCAGTGGAACTAATGAAAGAAGCATTGGCTCTGGCTCGGTGGGCAGAAGCCAATGTGAGTTCCATCAGAGCGGAACACATCTCAGGGGAGACAAACACCCAGGCAGACTCCCTGAGCAGAGCCAAGGTGGACCAGTCGGAATGGCGTCTGGACCCGGCTCTCTTCGAGGAGATCTCCCGGAGGTTCGGACAACCGCACCTAGATCTATTTGCCAACCACAAGAACACACAACTCCCCAGGTTCTTCTCCAGATTCCCGTCCCCGGGATCGGAGGGAACGGATGCTCTCAGGTGCCGGTGGCCGGCGCAACTCCTGTACGCCTTCCCACCGCTGCCACTAATACCGGCAACCATACGCAAGATGATCGTGGAGGGCGCAGAAATGGTCTGCATTGCCCCTCACTGGCCACGGCGCCCGTGGTTTGCCGACCTCGTGGACCTTTCGATATCACCTCCGTGGAGGATTCCCCCGGACAGGGTAAAACTCAGTCAGGGCAAGCTCGTACACCCAGACCCCCAGTGGCTACAACTAGCCGCTTGGCATTTGAGCGGCAAAGCTTAACTAAACAATCTTATTCTGCAGGGGTGATATCGATCATACAGGCATCACGAAGAGCGTCCACTAATAGGATTTACGACGCTACATGGAAGGGATTTTGTAGGTGGTGCGCTTCGCTTCACCTAGACCCGACCGCAGTATCTATCCCCAATATCCTAGATTACCTATTGGAGGGTCTTAATAAGGGCCTGTCAGTCAATACTATCCGCAGACAGATATCAGCCCTCTCAACTGTACTCTCCTGCGACAACTTAACTTCCCTAGCACAACATCCAGCGATTAATGCCTTTTTAAAAGGGGCATCTAACACAAAGCCCCCAGTCATACACAGGTACCCGTCCTGGAACCTGCCTAAGGTCCTTCTAGCCTTGACATCAGCACCCTTCGAACCTCTTGAAACATGCTCACTCCATCACCTATCACTGAAGGTAGCTTTCCTTGTGGCAATTACTTCAGCAAGGAGAATCTCAGAACTAGCAGCACTGTCAGTAAGGAAGGATCTGTGTACCTTTTTCAAAGACAGGGTCGTTCTTAGACCAGACCCGACCTTCATCCCGAAGGTAAATAGCATCTTTCACAGATCTCAGGAACTTACGCTTCCTGATTTCTGTCCAAGACCCAAACATAGGCTAGAACACAGATGGCACAAGCTAGACGTACGGAGAGCACTGTGTTTCTACGTGAAACGCACCTCGGCTTTCCGAAAGACTGAAGCATTATTTGTGTCCTTTCAACCATCAACTATGGGAAAGAAGGTATCTTCTTCCACCATAGGCAGGTGGATCAGAGCCTGCATAGCGCAGACCTACGTCTCACAGGATTTGCCAGCACCCACTCAGGTGACTGCCCACTCAACTCGGAGCGCAGCCACATCTGCGGCGTGGCTAACGCAAGCTCCGGTGGAAGAGATTTGCAGGGCCGCAACCTGGTCCTCACCTTCGGTTTTCATTCGACATTACCGTTTAGACTCCCTAGCAGCAGCAGACGCGGCTTTTGGCAGAAGAGTTCTTCAACAGGTCGTATCTGCTCAGAGTTCGGTAGCCTAGACATTCCCTCCCAGGGGGACATGAGGGCTTTGGTATGTCCCATCCATTTGGACTCTACAGTCATCCTGCTGGAGAAGGGGCGTTGTCTTACCTGAACGCCTTTTCTCAGCAGGATGATGTAGAGTCCAAGCCCACCCAGAGGATAGGTCTAGGCAGGGATATAATAAAGATATAATAAAGAGCTGCAATGTTAATTCCAACAAAGTTTCTCGCCTAAGTCAAAACTGGGGTCACGCCCAAAGGAAGGGGTGTGGCCGAAGTTTTTACCCAGTCTGCCAGGCAGGAAGGCCGTCATAGAACCCATCCATTTGGACTCTACATCATCCTGCTGAGAAAAGGCGTTCAGGTAAGACAACGCCCCTTCCATGTCATTTTTAAATTCACTTTCAAATCAGTCTTTATCTTATCAAGTAGAGGAACTTATCAAGAGGCACTTGTTCCTCTTCCATAGCAAATTTTAGAGGCAGACATTTTTAAAATTAATTTCTGGGTCCATTGTCCAAAAATATCTTTCAGTATGTCCAGTACAGTACAGAATATTGTGCTTCATTCTGTAATTGTAAATCTAGTTTAAGTATTTTTCTCCTTTAATTATAATCTTTAGTTTCCTCTAGGTTCCTTCTATTTTTTTTTAAAATTCAAAACAGAAGCATTTTCCCACAGGAAGGATTCTTCATAATTAATCCCAAAACATTATTTCAGGTTTTTCCAGACTCTTAATCTGTTTTAACTTTCTAAAATCAAAGCTTTTATCATCCTTTTGCTCTTTATTTAAAAAAAACCCTTGTAGTTAAAACTTCTTTTGCTAAGGATTGGAGGAAACTTACAAGACCTGGTGCTATAAAATATGTCAATCAATTCTCTTGTCTCCAAAAGTTCCAAACTTTCTGAGTGTACTATCTTGCAATCTCCTTGTGAAGAGCAGCTCTCTAAAGCAGAGGCCCCTAACCTTTTGGGCACCAGGGACAGGTTCTATGGAGAAAGATTTTCCCACGGACCAGAGGGGGCGGGGTTTCGTGTGCTGCCTGCATCCTGCAGATGGGGCTTCGCTTGTTTGCACGGTTGCTAGCATGCTGCAGATTGGTGCTGGTCCAAGGACCGGGGGTTGGAAGATCTTCTTATGGAAGATCTCCTTGTTTGGAGAGAAATTATCAAAGAGCCAGTCTGGTCACCAGCTCTTCATTCTGCCAAGGTCGTCAGCTCCATTTTTTGTGGAGCCATCTTCAGTCCACCATTTATTTCTTTCCTGGAGCTCTAACAGAAGCATATTTTCCAAGGAAGCTATTGCTACACTTCATTCTGAGATCCTGTTTCTAATACTGCATCACTCTTTAAAAAATGAATCGGAGAAATAGGACCAGGATCAGAATACTTGATTAAGTACTAGAAATTAAAAGGATATGAAAGCATCATTAGATACCTGAAAGGATGTCACTTAGAAGATCAAGTCATACTCTCTAATGTTCCAGAATATAGATAAAGGAGTTAATAGCAATAGCACTTAGACTTATATACCACTTTGCAGTGCTTTACAGCCTTCTCTGAGAGGTTTACAGGGTCAGCATATTGCCTCCAACAAAATGGGTCCTCATTTTGCCGACCTTCAGAAGGATGGAAGACTGAGCCAACCCTTGAGCTGTTAAAAATCAAACTGCTGGCAGTTGGTAGAATTAGCTTGCAATATTGCATTCTAACCACTGAGTCACCACAACTCTTTTAGCTGATGAGTAATAGATTTAGTCATCTTACTCCTTCCACTTTGTGGAATTTTTTGGGCTGGCAATGGAAAGCCAATTTTTCTTTCAGTTTAGGTTATATTGAAATTTAATATCAATGAAGGCTCGTACTGCTGAGACACAAACCGCCCAGAGACATGTTCTGTGAGATTGGTGACTATATAAATATGATTTAAATAAATAACACAATTTTCTAGTTTTGCTCTCTGGTAATGATGGAGAAATACAGGAAGCATCAGCCCATATGTTACAGCTGAACGTTAGAATTTTCATGGCCTTATAAGAACATTTTTTCCAAAGTTGCTGGTTTTCTGCAGTGTGCTGCTACATTAATGTCCTATAAGGTGTCCATACAAAAAGAGTGTTTGGCTTTTTAAAGCAAAAGGCCAATATTTAAATAAAATAAATAGTAACAGTGCATATCCATGATCTCTGGAAGATTTATATATTTGTAAGATTTTAAGAAGGGCTTGATAATGGTTTCAAATATAAGATTTTCTCCCCATCTCATGGACTGCTTATAAGTGCTATCCTATTTACAACAATCTCTGTGCAATTAGAAGATAGGTTGAGTATTTTGTGGCAGTTCATCAACATGCCCTCAAGTCCTCCATTGCACAACATCCATTCTGTAATATCAGGAGAGAGCCAAACTATGTGGGAATCATAGTGTCACAGTACCATAGTTTCTTTTAAAAAAAAAAAAAAAAAAAAAAAACAGAAATGAATTTTGATGTTGGCAGAAATGGAAGGGAAAGTGACTCTAATGAACTGTGTGCTTTCCCAACTCTTTCTCTTTTGTTGTTTCTCTAATACCTCTTAATTCAGCCCTGCCTGGTATGTTAGAACATAGTTTCCATAATGTGCCAACCATGGGATGAAACCAATTGCCTGCATGAAATTGTTAAAGTAAAGTCAGTGTAGTTAGAAGATGAGGAGCAAGAGCTTGTAGCAGAGGGCTTATTCCCCGGGAGTACACATTCCTGTTGAACAGCCAAGGTTTATTGATTCAGGAATTATGGCTGGATCAGAAGTTGGTGTGTTTGTGTAGATATAGAAGGTAATAATTTAGACTAATTTCTTGAATTCCTTAGAGAAAAGGTAGAAAACAGACATAATAAATAAGTAAACTGCAGAATCAGGAATTCACCTCTGAGGAGCAAAATTTAAACAAAAGGGCAACCAAAACTGTAATTTCAACAAAAGTTGAGAGATGGATTTTTAATGAGCCAAAAGGAAAGACAAAGCAGCTAAATTATAGCACAAAAATTAAAATGGATATTGAAGCTGAATGACACTGGAAGTTTCAAAAGAGCTACACAAAAACATTCTTGGTGTAATCTTTGTGAGGATGCTGTGTTTGGAAATTGACCTTTTAAAGACTTTGTTTTATGCATTTTAATTGTGCAACTATGCCATGGAATTACATTAACTTTTTGTTTTCATCAGGCAATATATGTGCTCATTCTTACTAATGAGTCCTAAAAATAAATAGCATTTAAATCAATCTTTTAATGAAGTTAACATAGCACACATAAATGCGCACACACATCAACTTTCCAAACATTGGGAGGGGGAGGGAAGTCTCATAGAATTTAATAAAGACCTGAACATTAGCATATGGCTCTTATTAGCACTGGAAAATGTTGACATTAAAATATTGCATGCATTGACACAATAGTATTTGAAAAGAAACTTCAGCTAATTTTAAAAAGTTCCTGTGCCTCTGACTGATATTTTTATTGTATAAACATGTTCATATTGTGTAACTTCCTCAGCTGTATGCCAGATCACATCCTCATGGCTGAACCTTAGTTTATTTTCCATTTGCTATAAAGTCTGCCTACCAGAAACATTGTTTTAATCTGATATGTCTGCAAGAACAATTTAGCACGGTATTTCCAACACCATAAATGAAACATTCATGGAAAAGCTATTAATGTGTATTTTCCAATTGCCAAATTTAAAAAGGGAGTTCCTTTTAAGTACCACAGAAAAATGATTTTCATTACAAAACAAGTTTCACATGAAAAGTACTTAAGGCTGTCATCAGTGACTCAGATCTTCATGAATTGAATGACCAACAAAGGCTTGTCCAAATTGGAATGTATCCTTTTTATTCATAAATAACACGTTCAATCTGGTTTTCTGAGTTAGACAAGATGATGGAGGAAGGTACCATTTTCTGTTGTCATAAAAATTGCAGTCTGGAGAACTGAATCCCGGAAGAACATTTTGAATATCTCTAGTATGGAACTTCTTTGTATCAATTGCAATTCCATGACATCTAAAAGGAGTGGAGTAAGATTCTTTTTTTAATTTAAAAATCTTCATCAAATCCTACCATTTAAAGGGAAAAATAGTTTTTTTTCCGTTTTGAGCAAGGTGTTAGAGCATATGATGCCAACTCATCATCATTTGTTTCTCAATGAAATTCATTACTGAAGGTTAGGTTTGGGAATGGGACAGATAGTTTTTGTTTCCTTGAATTTTTAAAAAAATGTTATTTATTTATATTCTGTCTTTATTATTTTTACAAATAACTCAAGGTGGTGAACATTCCAATTCCTGCTGTTTTTCCCATAATAACAACCCTGTGAGGTGGGTTGGCATTATAGACATTAATAAAGGCACTATAGGTTTACATCATACATCTTAGTAAGACTGCCCCATAGTCATCCGGTTAGCTTTCATGGCTAAGTCGGAACTAGAACTCACAATCTCCTGCCTTCTAACCTGGTAACTTAACTACAAGACCAAACTGGCTCTCAGTTTATACATAAGATGGGCAGTTGTAGTGACCCTAACTTTGAACAGTCACTAAGCAAAGTGTGATAAGTCGAGGACTACCTGTGTATAGAAGTCTGCCCTTCTCCTGGTTTTATTCTTTTAGCACCAATTGTGAGCAATGCTGCTGGGCCATTGTGTGATTGGCACAAAGTTACCAGGTGAGTTTTTTGGTCCAGTACCTTAACCCAGGCTTTTCAACCTTTTCACCCATTCTACCACTTTCAGGATATGGCAATATCTGAGTACCACCAGTCGCCTAGCAAGGTGTCAAAAACTTGATGACACCCCCCCCCCAAAGGAAAAAAGTGATGAAATACAGCTAGTCCTCGACTTACAACAGTTCGCTTAGTGACTATTCAAAGTTACAATGGCACTGAAAAAAGTGTCCCCCAAGCCACAGCCAAGCAAGACATCTGCCTGCCTGCCTGCCCGCCCGATGGCGCTCTTCCTCCTATCCGAGGTTTTCATTGTTGCAAGCATTTCTTTTGAGAATTGGCAGCAGAGGTGGGGGAGTGTTTGGTTTTTATTCCCCCTGTCTGCTGGGTGGTTGCAACAGGTTTTGGTCACTTCACATGACCCTGGGACACTGTGACCGTCATAAATATGAATTAGTTGCCAAGCATCTGAATGTAAATCATAAGACCCTGGAGATGCTGCAACATTCCAGCTGATCAGCGCTTCTTCTGGGCTCAGCAGAAGCACCAGGATCAGCGCCGATCCTGACCCTGATCCTGGTGTGTCCGCTGAGCCCTGAAAGCCCCAAAGAAGCGCCGATCAGCTGGAAAGCGGCACTGATCCTGGTGCTTCCGCTGAGCCCTGATAGCCCTGCAACTCCAGCCATCTCTCACTCAGGCTTGTGCGGTGCTGCCACCTGTTCAGTTCATTCCCCTCCCCCGCTACCACTTTTCTAGGATGGTCACGTACCACCTGCCAGGTGACAATGTACCACAGGTGGTACCCGTACCACTGGTTGAACAGCCCTGCCTTAACCATTACCTCACACTGCCATTTCCTATCCTACCCTTTGCTACACCTCTTTTTTAGGCTGCTGAATGATATCAGTCCTGTTATCTGCAAAACTGATCCTAGCATGCTAGAATTCAGTGGGGAATTCTGGAAACCATACAATGTTAGGATCCCTGGGGAACTTCCCCAGAAGCAATAGGATTATATATTTTGTGGAATTTGTACTGCTTTTTAGAAGAGAGAGTATAAATTGCAACCAAATGAAAGAAAGAACAAGTGAGAAAGATGCCTACAGGAAAAAACAAAGTACAGATAGTCCCCAATTTACAAACATTTGTTTAGCAACCATTCAAAGTTCAAACAGTACTGAAAAAAGTGACTTACAACTGGTCCTTGCACTATTGACCATTGCAGCATCACCATAGTGACGTGTTCAAAATTCATTCTCTTGGCTACTGTTGTGTATTTATGATGGCTGCAGCATGTCAGGGTTATGTGATTGCCATTTGCAAGCTTCCCAGCCAACTTCTGACAAGTCAATGGGGAAAGCTAGATTCACTTAACTATATGATTCACTTAACAACCATGGAAAAAAATATAAAATTGAGTGACTCACTTAGCAACAGAAATTGGCAACAGAAATTCTGGTCTCATTTGTGGTGTTAAGTCAAGGACAACTATATTACACAGATATATGAGAGAGAATAAAGTTCTAGACATTATTGTTTACTTTGATTTAAGATGGATATATATATATATGTTTTCTGAGGTTTTCACGGATGTTTGTATGTAGGTCTTTGGTTATTCGGGTTTTCTCCCGCGTAAAATTGGAAGTGTCTTGGCGACGTTTCGACGAAATCCCATTCGTCATCTTCAGGCTGGTGTTTTCAGCTTCGTGCTTCGAGCAGCAAGGCTGCTTCGAGCATTGCTGCTCAAAGCACGAAGCTGAAAACACCAGCCTGAAGATGACGAATGGGACTTCATCGAAACGTCGCCAAGACACTTCCAATTTTACGCGGGAGAAAACCCGAACAACCAAAGACCTACATATATATATATATATATATATATATGTAGGTTTATATTAACATTTATATATCTTAGTTATTAATCTACATAAATGTATATTGTATATACATTTGGTGCATCTAGAAAGAAATCAGGCTCTAAGGCAGTGTTTCTCAACCTTGACAATTTTAAGGCACGTGGACTTCAACTCCCAGAATTCCACAGCCAGCAATTCTGGGAGTTGAAGTCCACGTGCCTTAAAATTGTCAAGGTTGAGAAACACTGCTCTAAGGAATTGATTTTTTTCAAAAAAAAATTGATATCCTTTTAATATGATGTTTTAAAATTAACACAATAAAGTGGGCCACTGAAAGAATCATAAAATGCAGGATAAATTTACTCAAAGTTTATCATTTATCATTGATACTAGCAGAGCTTTCCCAATGAATAACTTTGACTGTACAAATATAAGCAGAAATATTGAATATGGATGATTAAATTTTATTCCTCGCTGAAATAATAATAACCCATTTACATTTCATCTTCTTATTCCATTCCTAATACTAATAGCTGTTAATGTATACTCATATATGTATCCTATTATAATTTATGTTGATTGCTTTTATTTAGTATCCTATGACTATCACCGAGTGTTGTATCTTATTATTTATGATGATTGTATTTTATGATTATGATCATGATTCATGACTTGTTTGCATGTACACTGAAAGCTTATTCACTGGAGACAAATTCCTTCTGTGTCCAATCACAGAATTCTATTCTATTCTATTCTATTCTATTCTATTCTATTCTATTCTATTCTATTCTATTCTATTCTATTCTATTCTAATGTGTTAATAAATACAGGATTTTGTTCAAAAGCTTGCACAGTTGTTTCTGCTTCCCATGTAGCACATGTGTCTGATGGTTTCAGTCACACTACAAAAAGCAAGGTACTGCTAAGAGCAAAATTTGGAAAGCAGGAAGCGGCTTTTGTTCTTGGTTACTTCAGTGCTACGATTTCCACTACTCGGTCTGTTCAAAACAGTTTGAAGCTGAGCTATTATCATCTTCAATTCTGCCAACCTTGAAATAAAAAGAATGTGTAGAGAATACCATGAACCAATTACTGGTCTCTCTGTGGATCTTGGAATAACAAAAATCCTTTGGAGCCCACTCACCACAAATAGAAAAAAAAAGGTAACAATCCCCTCAGAATCTATGTTTTTATTTGTGCTCTTAGTGTTTGTCTGGTCACTTGCAAAAAAAAAAAAAAGATGAGTGATTTCTGAGAGCAGGAGATACAAATCATCAAGCTACCTTTTCTCAAGTGGCTGTAAAGACCCACCAGCTGTGATAATGAAAAATAGCACATCAATATTTTTGCAACTATGCACCTTTGTAAATGTGATGGCTGGAGAGAAGCAAGGAAAGAGATGGGTTTTAAATAAGCAGAACACTGAAGCTTAGTGGTGGGAACTCTAGGAGGTGGGAGGCAGGGTGAAACTTCAGTTCACATCAGTGGGATAATAGACCACCCACAATCTCTGTGGTACTGCAGAACTACAAAAAATACACAACTCTTTAAGTAAATCAATGGAGCTGGAAAAAATTGATTCAGTTCTCTGAACCCACCAATATCATATACTGGGCCAGAACTGGTTGTGCTTAAAAGTCCTACCTGTTGTACAGTTACCAGCACAGCTATTAAAATCTCTGCGTCAGAAAGTCAGAATCATTTGTACACACACCCATGCAAACCTGCTCATGCTTTCGACTTACTTTCCTTTTCTACTAGGACGTGAAAACAGATTTGAGTTTTTTGCCTACAACCAGCTGCCTGTATACTATATCCATTACAGAAATGCTCTACTGGCATATAATTTCCCCCTCATGTCTTCTGACTGAGCAGATTGCACTTTCTTGGTTACAGATGGCTTTCCTGTCATGTACGCCCTGTAGCCTTCATGGCAGCTGTATGTCAGACCTGCTGCTCTACAAATGTTCTCCTTTTGGAGCACCCGGCTAATATTTTCGAAAGCACTGAGAGTGTTAAAGGGCTCTTTTCTAAGAGTTAAATGGAAGGGTGGAGTAGAATTGTTGAGCAAAATGGAAGGGAGCATAACTAGAGAGAATAAGATAAAAGGCCAATTAAATGTAGGCCTAATATTGAGAGAACTTTTGCACTCTGAGTTTTATAAAGGCATCACAGTAATTTCCCAAGAAATCTGGCAGAATCCCACTTTAGGATAAATGGGCTATAGCCCAGGAATGACTGCCAATCGCACCGGCAAAGGCAAACATGCCAAGTATTTTGGCAGAGAACAAAACTGAGAGATTTAGAGTCTATTCTCTCTTCATTTCACAATGATATTTAGTGTTCTTAATGTTTTGTTTCATTTTTTCCCAAATTTTATCCAGACTTTTTCATCGGTTTACATCTTATGCTCGTAGATGATTTGATTCTTTTTTCTGGCATCTGGAATATATGTATGTATGTATATATGTATGTATGGAATTTTTTTTTTATATATATATATATATAAAAGGAGCACCCATTACCATTGCTCCTCGAAGCACGAAGCTGAAAACACCAGCCCGAAGATGACGAATGGGACTTCGTCGAAACGTCGCCAAGGCACTTCCAATTTTACACAATTTTACACGGGAGAAAACCCGAACAACCAAAGACCTACATATATATATATATATATATATATATATATATATATATATATATATATACACATACACACACACATACATACATACACACACATACACACATACATACATACATATGTAGGTCTTTGGTTATTCGGGTTTTCTCCCACGTAAAATTAGAAGTGTCTTGGTGACGTTTCGATGAAGTCCCATTCGTCATCCTCAGGCTGGTATTTTCAGCTTCGAGCTTCGAGGAGCAATGTGTGGTCTTAGCTGTTTCTTCCTTTTAACTGCCAGTGGGGGTATGAACTGATTGGGTGGGAGCTTGGCTGTGTTCTGATTGGGTGGAGGTGTGTTCTGATTGGTTAGGGGCTTGGCTGTGCTCTGATTGGATGGGGGGGTTGGCTGTGCTCTGATTGGATGGGGGGTTGGCTGTGCTCTGATTGGATGGGGGTGTTCTGTTTGGGTGGGGGCTTTGTTGTGCTCAGGTTAGTCTGAACACATCTGACCACCAAACCAAATTAACCAACCTACTCCAAGAATCCACATACAAACCCCTAAACACAGATCCCACCACCTACCTGGAAAAAACACTAGATCCAAAATAAAAGCCTCCCCCATTAGCGAAGAGATCCAGCAAAGAATCATTCCCAGAGAGAAATCATCCAGATGCCCCAAACTCTATGGTCTCCCCAAGATACACAAAGAAGGAACCCCACTCAGACCCATAGTCAGCTCCATAGGCTCACGTCTACAAAACCTAGCCAAATTTCTCGCCAAACAACTACAGCCCTATGCAGAATCCATCACCTCACACGTAAAAAACTCATTCCAGTTTATAGAGATCATAAAGAAACAAAACTTACAGCCCAGCGACCTACTAGTGAGCTTCGATGTCATATCCCTCTTCACCCAAGTGCCTATCAAAGAAGCCTTGACAGCTATCCAAAACAAATATACCCCCCCCAAACACATCTTAGATCTGACCAACCACTGCCTATCCAACACATACTTCATCTATAATGGACAAAAATACAAACAAACAGAAGGAGCACCCATGGGATCACCCCTCTCACCTGTCATTGCAAACCTCTACATGGAACACTTTGAAACCCAAGCTCTAGAAAAATCAGATCACAAACCCAAACTCTGGCTCAGATACGTAGACGGCACCTTCATAATCTGGCCACAGGAGAAAGAAAAACTGGATAACTTCCTCACATACCTCAACAGCCTACACCCCAAAATACAGTTCACCATGGAAACAGAAGCTAATAACCAACTTCCCTTCCTGGATGTCTTAGTCTACAAGAAATCCAATGGCTCACTAGGACACACCATCTACCAGAAGAAAACACACACAAACCGCTATCTGCACGCTCTCTCACACCACTACCCAGAACAGATCAACTCCGTAGCCAAGACACTCATCTCCAGAACAAAACACTTAGCTGACGAACAACACCTAAAAACCGAACTACACACTCTCACCAATGTACTAACATCCAATGGATTCCAAAGAAATAAGATTACAAACCTAATCTGAAAAGAAACCCCCACTAAAATCCAAGACAGAGAACAAGAAAACGGCAAAGCCCTCCTCCCATACATAAAAGGCACCACAGACAGAATCAGCAAGATCCTCCATAAACACAACATCAAAACAGCATTCTGCACAAACAGAAAAATATCCACCATCCTAAGAAATCCCAAAGACAAAATTGAGTTAGAAAATCAAAGAGTATATGAAATCCCATGCACCGCTTGTCCCAACACATACATCGGACAAGCCAACAGAAGAATAAGTGCACGCACTGAAGAACATAAGAACTCAGTCAAAAAAGAGGAACCAACATCTTCCCTGGTCCAACACCTTAAAGCCACAGGACATGAAATTGACTTTAAAAATACCAGAACTATTGCCAAAATTGAACATTTTAATAACAGAATAATCAGAGAAGCCATCGAGATAGAAAAACGCCCACACAGCATGAACAAGCTAGATGATACCTCCCGCCTACCAGCCATTTGGAAACCCGCCCTTATTGACAAACGACTCCCTAACACAAAAAATGATACCAGACCCACACTCACAAAAACCACACAGGATGTCACCACCACACATCCACGCAAAAAGCAAACCCAAAGCCACACCGATGATGAGGCACGACCACAAACCAGAAGCCAGACCACAGCTGCAACATTAGCCACTTTAAACCCCTCCAATCCATACATGAAGCAAACTGACACCCACCATGAAGATGAGGCACGACCACGAACGCGAAGCCAAAAAATAGCAAGGCAGCCCAAAATCTTAAATCCCCCTGCAACTCAGACTAACCCGAGCACAACCAAACAGAACACTCCCCCAGCCAATCAGAGCACAGCCAACCCCCTAGCCAATCAGAGCACAGCCAAGCCCCTAAACAATCAGAACACACCTCCACCCAATCAGAACACAGCCAAGCTCCCACCCAATCAGTTCATACCCTCACTGGCAGTTAAAAGGAAGAAACAGCTAAGACCACACATTGCTGCTTGAAGCACGAAGCTGAAAACACCAGCCTGAAGATGACGAATGGGACTTCGTCGAAACATCGCCAAGACACTTCCAATTTTACGTGGGAGAAAACCCGAACAACCAAAGACCTACATACAAATACCCGCGAAAACCTCCGAAAACATATATATATATATATATATATATATATATATATATATATATATATATATATATATATATATATGAGAGTAGAAGACATAGAGCGGAGAGAGACGCCCGGATTACAACCCAAAGGGGCGGGGAGAACCAGTTGGAGTCCGAATGGAGCACATGGTGGGATCAAGGGAGGATTGAATGGCCTGCACCCCAAGACCCCTAGTGAAAAGAACAATGTATAAGAGGGTGAGGGGAGTATGGAAACAATGATCACCCGGAAAAGGGGGGGAGGATCCCACTTAACCTAAGAATCAGTGACGAGGGAGTGAATGGGAGTGTACGAAGGAGGAATAGGAGAGGGCTGCATGCTGATGTCAAGAATACATTTAGAATACAATCTAATCAGCTGGGACTGATGACGGGTCCACAGGCCGGATGCAAATGCTTGGTAATCTTATATAAGTTTTTCCCATTAAGTAGCCTTAACCCTGACGATGTTGGAAGTTTCCGATGAAAGCTTGGTTTTTATTAAAAATTTTCCTACTTGGATTTTCGTGTGTGTGTGTGTGTGTGTGTGTGTGTGTGTGTGTGTGTGTTCCTTAGGTTTGACTAAATTGCAGCTAAAAAGCCTGCTTTATCATTTATATTTTTGAAAAATAATACATCCTACAATGATACCTTTAATACCATCAAACAAGAACATCTGCCTATTCCAGGTCTTTGGGAAAGACTTGATAATCTGGATAAAAATGCTAGTCTAAACATCTACCTGATTGTACAATGAATCATAATAACAATAATTCAAAGAACTGCAAATAGAAATAAAAAGACTGTGACAAAATGAAACAAAGATAGCACCAATCCTAATAGGTGCCTTGTGTGCAATCCCAAACAATTGTAGCACTATTTGAATACATCGGCACTGACAAAATCACCATTGGTCAATTGCAAAAGGCAGTTTTGCTTGGAACAGCTTACATGCTGCGACGATGCCTCTAAGACTATTAAACTACATCTGCCTATCTAAGGTTCTTGGGAAGGACTGGATAGGTGGATAAAATGCCAAATCTAGTCTAAGCATCTGACTGCAATGAACCATAGTAATAATAGTAACAACAACAACAACAACAACAACATTGGGGGGAAGTGATCATGCAATATTAGAATTCAACATTATGGAAGCACAAGCAATAGAATACAGTCAAACTAGAGTCTTGGACTTTAAGAGAGCTAATTTCAATAAACTTCTTCTGGCTTGGGAAGGATTCATGGATGAGAATCTTCAAGGGGAAAACTACTCAAGAAGCTTGGGAAATTTTGAAAAGTGAGATAATAAAAGCCCAGTCTAGCACAATATCAACAAAGAAGAAAAATAACAGCTCTCAAAAGAAACCAGCATGACTGCATAAAGAACTCTGATAAATTGAAAGATAAAAAGGACAAGTATAAAAAGTGGAAAGAGGGGTACATAACTAAGGCAGAATATCAGCAAATAGCCCGAGCCTGCAAAGATGAAATGAGGGAAGCTAAGGCTCAAAATGAACTAAGGCTTGTGACCAAAGTCAAAAATAACAAAAAAAAAAGCTTCTTTCAACATGTAAAAAACAAGAAAAAAGTTAAGGAAATGATTGGTCCATTAGTGGGGGAAAGTGGCAAGAAGGTGACAAGCAACAGGGAAAAAGTAGAACTATTTAACTCAATTTTTTGCATTTGTCTTTACACAAAGGAAAAAAACAGTCCAACCTATCAAAAATAGTGCCATAAAAAACAGAATAGAAACACAAGATAGGCAAGAAAATGGTAAGTGAGCACCTGTCCAGCCTAGACGAGTTCAAATCACCAGGATCAGATGGATTACACCCCAAGGTTCTCAAGGAACTGGCAGATGTGATCTCAGAACCACTGAACTATATTTTTCAAAGATCTTGGAGCACTGGGGAACTACCAGAGGACTGGAAAAGAGCTGATGTAGTTCCCATCTTCAAAAAAGGGGAAAAAATGGATCCAGGAAATTACAGACCTATCAGCCTGACCTCAATACCTGGGAAGATTCTGGAAAAGATAATCAAACAGCAAATCAGCGAACACCTAGAGGCAAACAAAGTCATTACTAAAAGCCAACATGGGTTTGTCAAAAATAGATCATGCCAGACAAATCTTATTGCATTCTTTGACCAAGTGACAAAATTAGTGGACCAGAGGAATGCTGTGGATATAATTTACTTGGACTTCAGTAAGGCATTTGATAAAGTAGATCACAACCTACTACTTGATAAGATAGAAAAATGTGAATCAGACAGCATCACCACCAGATGGATTCGTAGCTGGCTGACTGGCCGTATTCAGCGTGTGGTCCTCAATGGAACTGCATCTACATGCAGTGTGTAGTGGGGTGCCCCAGGGCTCTGTTCTAGGCCCAGTGCTCTTCAACATCTTCATCAACAATTTGGATGAGGGGATAAATGGGGAACTCATCAAATTTGCAGACGACACCAAGCTGGCAGGAATAGCCAACACTCCAGAAGACAGGCTTAAGATACAGGAGGATCTGGACAGACTTGAACACTGGGCACTATCTAACAAAATGAAATTCAATGGTGAAAAAAGTAAGGTTCTGCATTTAGGCAAGAAAAACCAAATGTACAGGTATAGTATAGGTGGTACTGTGAGAGGGATCGCAGAGTTCTAGTGGACAATCACTTAAATATGAGCTAGCAGTGTGCTGCAGCTGCCAAAAAAGCCAACACAGTGCTAGGTTGCATTAACAGAGGGATAGAATTAAGATCACGTGAAGTATTAATACCACTTTACAATGCTTTGGTAAGGCCACACTTGGAATACTGCATCCAGTTTTGGTCACCACGATGTAAAAAAGATGTTGAGACTCTAAAAAGAGTACAGAGAAGAGCAACAAAGATGATTAGGGGACTGGAGGCTAAAACATATAAGGAACGGTTGCGAGAATTGGGTATGTCTAGTTTAACGAAGAGAAGGACGAGGGGGGACATGATAGCAGTGTTCCAATATCTCAGGGGCTGCCACAAAGAAGAGGGAGTCAAGCTATTCTCCAAAGCGTCTGAAGGCAGGACAAGAAGCAACGGATGGAAACTAATCAAGGAGAGAAGCAACCTAGAACTAAGGAGAAACTTCCTGACAGAACAATTAACCAGTGGAACAACCTGCCTCCAGAAGTTGTGAATGCTCCAACACTGGAAGTTTTTAAGAAGAGACCGGACAGCCATTTGTCTGAAATGGTATAAGGTTTCCTGCCTGAGCAGGGGGTTGGACTAGGTGACCTCCAAGGTCCCTTCCAACTTTATTATTACTATTACTACTACTACTATTATTATTATTACTTATTATTATTATACTATTATTGATCATCGCACAGTCAGCCAGATGTTCAGACTGGATTTGGCATTTTGTCTACCTATCGAGTCCTTACCCAGGACCTGGGATAGGCAGATGTGGATGTTTGATGGTATTACAGATATCGTCGCAGGATGGAAGCAGTTCCTAATAAGGCCGCCTTTTGCAATTGACTAATAGCGAATTTGTCAATGCCAATGGTGTTCAAGTGGTGCTCCAGTTGTTTTGGGATTGCACCCAAGGAGCCTATGACTATTGGTACTACCCTTGCTTGCTTTTGCCACAGTCTTTCTATTTCTATTTGTAGGTCTTTGTATTTTGTTATCTTCTCCAGTTCTTTCTCTTCTATTCTGCTGTCTCCAGGCACTGCCACGTCCACTATCCAGACTTTTTTGTCTTTCTTATCGACAATTGTTAAGTCTGGGGTGTTATGTTGCAGGTGCTTGTCTGTTTGAATTCTGAAGTCCCAGAGCAGTTTAATTTTATCATTTTCTATGACTTTCTCTATTTTATGATCCCACCAGTTTTTGCTTACAGGCAAATGATATTTTTTGCAGATCTTCCAATGCACCATTGTTGCTACTTTTTATTATTATTATGGATCATTGCACAGTCAGCCAGATGTTCAGAGTGGATTTGGCATTTTGTCTACCTATCAAGTCCTTACCCAGGACCTGGGATAGGCAGATGTGGATGTTTGATAGTATTACAGATATCGTCGCAGGATGGAAGCAGTTCCTAATAAGGCCGCCTTTTGCAATTGACTAATAGCGAATTTGTCAATGCCAATGGTGTTCAAGTGGTGCTCCAGTTGTTTTGGGATTGCACCCAAGGAGCCTATGACTATTGGTACTACCCTTGCTTGCTTTTGCCACAGTCTTTCTATTTCTATTTGTAGGTCTTTGTATTTTGTTATCTTCTCCAGTTCTTTCTCGTCTATTATTATTATTATTATTATTATTATTATTATTATTATTATTGAGAAATTCTGATTTCTTGTATGTAATGGGGAGTATAATGCAAATATATCAGGCAGCTTTAGTCTTTATCATTTGCAATTTTAACCAGAGTCTACCCAGTGTGCTCATTTCTGCTGAAGAGAGTTATTTTAAGAATATAATGAGAGCATGACAATTTTTACTAATTATAGTGAGAGGCTGGAATATATTTAACTTCTGCCTTGGAAGATGATTTTTAATAGATATTTGTCAATCATTTTTAATTCTTGACCTTGCAGTGTTCAATATGCTTTGGAAACAATGTTAAAATGTAAGGAAATGATAAATTTCTAAACATAGCTGAGCTTAAAAATATGAAATATGGACATGTTGTCTTCGAGGTACAGGATTATTTGTAAGATGCCCTTGAGCATGATTAACAGTGTATAGCAAGCAGCTCTTGAGCAGCAAACCAGGATGTGAACAACAACAACAAAACATTCTAGTCTATCAAAAGGAAGAACAATACTGCTGGCCTCTGCTAGACAAAAATAAAAAAAAACTGGCTTTCAGCAGGAGCTGGCATGATCCAAAATGAATGAAGCACAATCGTTTAGGGTAGATCCACCCACCAGTCCTGCATATGTACATGCATATACATCCCCACAGTTGGTATGGAAAGGGAGTAAAATGCAGGTATATAAAGAGCCAACAGATTAAATGTTCACAGTAGAGTTAAATATCACTCAAAGATCACATCACAAACCACACACAAAGCGATATAAATGAAAGCTATATTTCGACACATAGGCAAAAACAGAGTTGACAATCTCAGACAGGCATCTGTGCAATGCCACACAGTGCCGGAATCAACAGTTGAACGCAATTAGAAAAAAATGCAGTATGAAGGAGAACTTGTCATTGTGACCGTTCCATCCTGTGTGACCATCCAAGCCAAAGGCAATGCTGCCTTGGAGTTAGCAGCCAAACATTATTGCCATTTTCTTCTCTTTCTAAAATAACAGTTATCCATAACGTGATCATCCTTTTGCCAGTCATAATATGTAAAACAGAAACCTTTGTGGTATTTTCATCCTTAAATAGACTTTCTCTAACCAGCTTATCAGTTACTTTTGTTAGATTTTCTGATCCATTATCATTGCATTTATTTCATTTTGAAGCTCCTTTCCTCTTTCGTTCCAGCTTTTGACCTTTACAAGAATCCTGAGAAATGTTAGGTTGAGAAACCTTAAGAACTTGTATGATTGATACACTTTGTCAACCAAAGCAATACAGGTTGTCCTCAGAACAATTGAGCCCAAAATTTCTGTTGCTAAGTGAGACATTTGTTAAGGGAATTTTTCCCATTTTATGACTTTTCTTGCAACAGTTGTTAAGTGAGTCACTGCAGTTGTTAAGTTAGTGACGTGGTTGTTAGTGGATCTGGCTTCCCCATTGACTTTGCTTGTCAGAAGTTCACAAAAGATGATCACATGATGCCAGGACATTTCAATTGTCACGAATATGAGTTAGTTTGCCAAGCATCTTAATTTAGATCACAGGACCATGGAGATGCTGCAACAGTCGTACGTTTGATTAACAGGCACAAGTCATTTTTTTCAGTGCCATTGTAATTTTGAACAGTCACTAAATGAACTGTTGCAAGTCGAGGACTATCTGTATTGAAGGCTCTTTTCCCCATATTTATTTTTGGAATTCACAGGTGAAGGAGAGATGCCACTAAGGCTAAGTTCCAAAGGATGCCCTCTCTACTGATGCTTACTGATTATGCAATTTTGGTACCTGGAAAAGTTCTTTATTAAGAACCTTTATTAAGAACTGACTGCATCTTAGATATAGGGTGTTTATCCGTAATTTAATTTTGCTGTAAGTTTCTTCTCTCTCTGCTTGTCTTCTGAATGTATACTTTTATTGGCCATTATTGGGAGAACATTGAATTGGAAAAGGCAAATATTTTTTAAAGGGGAAATGGAAATATTACCCAGGAAGTTTTAAATACTGAGCTGAACCTAGGGCAGCACGGTCTAAGTCCAAGAGGCTAACTTTGACAGTTGTGGCAATAATCCTGACTTAAAATTTATTTATGGTTAACAGATTGCTGTTAATGTTAGTTGTATGATTGCAAGATTGCTTCCAGAGGAAGGTTTCTAATGCTAACTGTTCTGTCTTTCCACTGGGTTGTATAGAAAAAAAGGGAAGGGCTATGAAAGAACAATATTATCAGTAATTCCACTTACAAAATTCTAGAAATAAGCAGAACAGTTATGTTATAAAAGTTCAGTCTGGAAAAACATAATCTTTAGCTAGCTAGCTTAGCCCACAAACTTTTAAACACATTTCACAACGGGCAATGATTTACTTTGAGATTGCTACACTGGCATATTACAGTATGAATGTACTATAATATAGGTAGGCTGGGTAGGGTGTAACAGGGTAGATAATGTATTCACAATATTTTCTCTTAATAAAGTTTTATTTATATACATAAAACTTTCCTGAACTTCCAGACATTGCTCTTGCACTAAATTGTACAGTGAAAAATTCAAAGTATATTATAGTACACAAAGTGTACTACTGTGTTAAAGCTGTGCAGAATTGATGTGTATGTAATAAAACATAATGCACTGAGAGATAGGTTAAAGTAAGAATCTTTTCATTGACACTTGTCAAATGGCATTGCCTTGTGCTTCTGCATTCCTTTCTAGTGGTCCTCTTTATTCTAGTAAGGTTCATATTGTAGATGAAGCATTTTCCAATTTCTGTGGGAATATTGCAGTCAGAGCAGATGTTTTTAAAGTTCTTTTTCTGTTTCATAGTAGGCTTTATTAATGTATACTTCATCAACATCCTTTGTTGTTTAGTAGAAGCATTATATTATATGTCATTAAGTTTGCTTAGTTGCTTTCTTGAATAATTTTGAAGATCTTCAACAGATAGACATTTGAGTTGTCCTTTTCAATATGGTACCTAGAATAGAAAATACAGGCTGAAACTCTAAATTTATTGTAGACCTATGCTTATTTGGAACTTAAGGTTTCATAGAGACCAAGAATATTATATGTTCAAGTTGAAAAAATGCCATTCTCTTTACTTACTCTTCTAGTATTTTATTGATCTCTTCCACTAAGCTCCATAAAAATAATATAAATAATAACAGGAGCTAAACTGCCTGAAACTGAGAGTGATTAAATTAGTAAGAATCTATGTAAATGTTAGGATTAACATCTCTGATTTTGGATTGCCATTTAGATAGGTTCAATTGACTTTTATCCAGAGCTTTATCAAAGCTTAGTCTGTAGATATTAATGCGTAGTTTTTATTTCCATATTAAAATGTATCAACTGCCCATTTCTACAGACTTTTTTTGTTAAATATGTAAGAGCAGGCTCAATTGTTTATCAACTCTACCATGCACCTTTACTCAGTTTTTCTAGTCACTCTTTTAGGATTTCATTTTTTTCTTTTTTTAATAATGTTTTTTAAAGTTTACAAATACAAAAATAAAAAACCTAATAATAATAAAAATATTTTTAAAAGTGCAGAGGTAAAGAATTATAAAGAAGAAAAAGAAAAAGAATAATGAAAAGAAAAAAAGATGCATAAGAAAATTTTTTCCCCTTCATCACAAGCACAGACTATTTCACTAATTTACCATCTTCTCTGATACAACAGTAAAGGATATTCAGTCCTAATCAGCAAAGGTTTATTAGGATTTACCAAAAATAACCACATACATACATACATACAAAATCTTAATCAAATAAATCAGTTTTATATTCCTTTCCTTTGAATATACTATAACACAGTAACATTACTTTCTCTGAAAACACAATAAAACTATTTTCTTCCCCTATACACTTACCTGTAAACAAAACTTTAAAGCCTCATCATTTTGCCTATCAAGAAAAATACATTTAATAATGTATAATAATAATAATAATATGAATTATTCTTAGTAAGAAGTAGAATATGAAGGAAGAAAAATGTAAATAAGAAACAACGGGGCAATAAGGACAAATATTCTAAAGAAAAATAAGAGGGGGAATGTAAATAATAGAAGATTACCGTTACGTAATCGCTGTTAAAAAAAAAGGGAGAGGAGTATGTGTGTGTGTGTGTGTGTTTGTGTGTGTGTGTGTTTTGTTGGTTAAAAATAAAATAAATAAATAAAAATTTTAAAGAAGAAAAAAACATTAAGAGCAACCAGAAACAACATATACATTTTAACCTTTTTCATATAAGCCAACTTTATATTCTTGATTTCATTTGGGGGGGGCTAACCTAAAGAGCGTGCTAAAGGGTTAGTAGAAGTGGTCTACATTATTTTCCCTTTCTTCTTTGTCACTCAATGAAATACTGTTTATGGGTAGAGAAGCTATCTTTTTCTTTCAACTGTAAGATTGGGACTTCAGTATCTATGTTGACTATACTGTTGAGTACCACCTCCTATCTGCCATCACCAACAGCCACTGACTTTGTTTTGCCCTTTGGGGTCCAGAGTTGCGTACTTGTGGGGGTGCAGGGCAGGCAAATAGATGCTGCTGTTTCTTCCCTTCGTCCTGATTGTATCAGGAAGGAAGAACAGTAGCAAGAACAGAGGGAAGTAACTCACAAGGGTTTGGCAATGCAGCAATCCTTCTCAGATAAGGGCTTTAGTAGTTGTTCAGCAATGCCAACATGCTGATCTTAGACTGGAGGACTTTTAGTAGAACATCAATTCTCTTGACATGTGGTAGAACTGGTGTACCAGCATTTTGTCAAGCCAGGACAATGAAAGAAGCAATTTTCTCCCAACTCCTGTGGAATCAGACTGCACACTGCACATTTTATTTAAAAAGTGTCCATGATCAGGCGTTCCATTGTGCATATTTATTGTCTGCTGATAATTCTTGATTGTTTATGGAAATTCCTGAATATTACATCTCATGCGTCTGCTTATAGGATGTTGTTTAGCATCTAGGAATAATTCAACTGAATGTTGCCTTTCTTTTGTGTTTCAGCTTGCAAAACAGTGATGCCGCAGAACTGACCACATTGATTGCAGTAAGTTAGTTCCTTTATGTCTGATATTAAGATAACTTTTTTCGAAGTATGACTCGTATTGAGCACTTAAGAATATTGGGCATGACTCCGAGAAAGTTAAATGTGTGAAAAATTGTATAGCTTTATTTTTTCTTCTTCTGTTCAATCATATCCAATTCTCAAAGAATGCCTGGACAAATCCCTGCAGTTTTGTTGACAAGGTTTTCAGAAATGGTTGCCATTGCCTTCTTCAAAGGGCTGAGAGAGAGTGACTGGCCAAGGACATCCAGATGACTTTGTACCTAACATGGGACTAGAACTCACTGTCTTCTCATTTCTAACCTGATGTCTTAATCACTACACCAAAGTAACTTTTGTGTAGCTTTATATGATTGGCTAATTAGTTATAATTGGATTGAAGCATGTCTTCTTTCTTTCTCCATCTCCATACTGAGAAAAGGCGTTCAGGTAAGACAACGCCCCTTCTCTCCTGTATATAGCATTTCTCACTATGTATATACCTACCTTCTTACTTACCTACCTATTTCATATCTGGAGAGCAGTATATTGGACAGAGTTAGCCTACTATATACCATTGGGTAGTTCCAGTGCAGTGATGCTGTTACTCAGGGGACTTTCTGTACCTAAGTATACTCAGTGTATATAGTGTGTGGATATGACCTTGGGAGATAGGAGGGAGAGCCACAGACTAGACCAGATATGTCAAACACAAGGCCCGGGGGTTGGATGCAGCCTGGGAAGTGGTTTCATGTGGCCTGTGAAGCCATCCTGGGAACAGTGAGGGAATGGCTCCCACTGCCTTGGCCCTGGCCCAGGCCGGCTGGCTGGGAACCAATGTACAATTTGTGGTGGCCATCTATGCTGAAACACATTCAGTCTCCCTCTGACTTTGCTCTGGTACCCATCATGAACAACCTGGCTAAGGAGAGCAAGCACAGCAGCAGCAACCTTGAGGAGCAGGTAAGTGCAACTGGGCCAGGCTGGGCATTTGACCTCTGCTGCCCAGGGCTCCGGGCAGCCTGCACCACCATCCAGCTCCCCCCACATGGCCTGAGAGGAACAGTGAGGCTCCTCCAGTGGACCATGCCTTGGCATTTGCCCTGGTCCCACCCCCTTCTGCCAGAGACTCTCAGATCTGTCCCACTCCTGTCCAGGCCCACACGAACAATGTAAAGCTGGCCATGCCCACCCAGTAGGCCACACCCACTCCCTCCATACCCACCCAGTAGGCCACACCCACCTTGGCCACACCCACCCAGCCCCCCAAGGGCAACTACAATGTTGATGCGGCCCTCAATGAAATTGAGTTTGACACCCCTGGACTAGACAATGGTCAGATAAAAGACAGCTAAACACTCAGAAGGAATGAGGGTGTGGCATAAGGGACTCTCCCGAGTTTCTTGCACTGTAAAGGTGAGGGAGGGGAGAGATTGCTTTCAGATTTGCAAAATTCTGTGAATATAATCATACAGTAAAGTTAGAGCTAATACTTCTGGGTGTCCCTCTTGGCTGGACTATCTTGCAAGGCTGATCCAATAACAATGAGAAGTAAATGCCATTTTAAGGTTCCATTGCAAATTGTACCAATTGTCGATACTGGCAGGGTAAAATGAGGACAGTGAATGCACAGAACTTGCTCTGCACTTCATAAGCTACCCTGCTTCCTTTAGATATAGAGGAGGATCTTGTTCTGTTTCTATGGCTGAAGTAAGATTCATCTACTGCAGGGGTCTTCAGATTTGGCTTTTTTATGATTTGTGGACTTCAACTTCCAGAATTCCTCAGCCAGCATGCACTTAAAGCAGTATATAAGTCTCATAAATAAATAAATAAATAAATAAATAAATAAATTTCTTTATATGGAATCATTTTGCCATTGACTGCAGGTAGCAAAATGTCATAGGCTGCCCACTGCAGCAGCCACAGTTTTCAAATAGCAGTCCTTATTTTCTGTTTACTATTAAACAGGATGCTGTTTGATATTATCATTATTATGGTTCATTTGCTGCACAGAGCACACCATTTCCAGCAAATTGGTACAAATTAGCAAAGCACTTTTTTTTATTATCATTCGGAAGTCGTCCTGAAGCGAATGGAAAGAATAAGAAATGTAGAGGTGGCCTGATTCTGACATTTTAAAAAACAAAATCAGATTGGATTTTATAATTGTAATTGCACTGTGTGGAAGGTAAATGAGTGAGATGTATTTCCTGATAAATCAAAATATCAGTGAGTTGAGGTTTCCATATAAAACTATTCTAAGTTTGCACTCTGGGAAGCCTTTTGCTGAACCATAAATGATGTATTCAAGCATAATAATGGTTGGTTGGTTCCCTCTAGTGCCCATGGTTAGATCCCATTGAACTGCTGTGTTTGCTTCAGTATGTTATAAACCTAAGTGCAGAAATAATTAGAAAAACAATAGTCTACTCTCAGCTTTGGTAATGCCTAGTCCTTGATAGCATGTATTTATTGATTTCATTCAGGTGTTTTTACATCATATATCATAAAAGTTCCTAGGCAATAAACCGAGTGCCCCAAAGATCAGCTTGATAAACATACACAAATGACATATTCTTATATTTAAAATAGATATAAATAGTATTAAAATAGCCAGCAGTGTGCTGCAGCTGCCAAAAAGGCCAACACAGTGCTAGGCTGCATTAACAGAGGGATAGAATTAAGATCACGTGAAGTATTAATACCACTCTTCAATGCCTTGGTAAGGCCACACTTGGAATACTGCATCCAGTTTTGGTCACCACGATGTAAAAAAGATGTTGAGACTCTAGAAAGAGTACAGAGAAGAGCAACAAAGATGATTAGGGGACTGGAGGCTAAAACATATAAGGAACGGTTGCGAGAATTGGGTATGTCTAGTTTTACGAAGAGAAGGACAAGGGGGGACATGATAGCAGTATTCCAATATCTCAGGGGCTGCCATAAAGAAGAGGGAATTAAGCTATTTTCCAAAGCACCTGAAGGCAGGACAAGAAGCAACGGGTGGAAACTAATCAAGGAGAGAAGCAACCTAGAACTAAGGAGAAACTTCTGACAGTGAGAACAATTAATCAGTGGAACAACCTGCCTCCAGAAGCAGTAAATGCTCCAACACTGGAAGTTTTTAAGAAGAGACTGGACAGCCATTTGTCCGAAATGGTGTAGGGTTTCCTGCCCAAGCAGGGGATTGGACTAGATGACCTCCAAGGTCCCTTCCAACTTTATTATTATTATTGTTGTTGCTGTTGTTGTTGTATCATTTTGGCAAGTTTCAAAAAATCATAAACTAAGCAATTAAAGATGGTGGCCAATTGACACAGATGTTATTAAAGATTTCTCAATGGCTAACACATGAGGAAGTCTAGTTACAATACTGGGAAGTGAATTTCAACCAGTTGGCTCTCCCGGGTAAACTGGACAGGAGACACAATTAGATGGACTAATTCTACTGTATTGTAAGGCTGCATTAGTAGAATTTTGCAAGTTTGACAGTACAATTTCCCACTGCCACTTTTAACTTCTTGATCCACCAGTGCAGGTTCTTCCTAAGTTTCTTTGTCTGACCTTTAAGCACCTGGTACTCCTGCCTTCTTGTTTGATAATTTCCTAGGCAGCATCTCTTCCCCTCATTCTCCAAGGCCATCCACACATTCTGTTTACATCAACTCCATTGATCCAGTAGGTTGGCTGCTGCTTGACAGTAAGATTCTCCAATAATCTTACTGGGCAGAGGAAATCTTGAAGGATTCCTCAGGTGTCCTGGACCCAAGCTGTTTAGGACTTTGAAGTCCTGTTCCCCATGTCCTGGTCCAAAAATCAGCACATGGTGCACCAATATGTTATCCTTCCTTCAATTCAAACTCATATGTTATTTATCTAACATTTACCCAGTTTATTAAGATTTTTAGGGACTCTTGGCAGCCTTTGCCTATAGCTTTGGATATTTAACTGTTCTTCCAATCTCCAGGATATTTATAAATATTAAATAGCATCGATTCCAGCACAGAATCTTGAGGGATGTGCCCAGTTCAGTTTCCTTTATTGTGAGAAAAGTCTTCATTTGCTTCTCTGGTTGGGCATGTGTATGGGTGTGTGTTTCTTTTTTTTTCTTTTAAGTTAAATAAATAGTAAAGGTCTGTTTTAACTTTTATAACAACATGCTTCTAGAAACATTTTGTTTTATTTCTTTTTTGCTTGTTTTATTGTAACTTTACATTTTCTGTGGCAGGATTTTTGGCCACACTAATGGAAAAAGAAAAAAAAACAACATTCCAGTTTAAGTAAGCTTGTAATCTTTCATCCATTTTTGGGTTGCAGAATTTTTAGGGTGCTGGGAATCCAGAGGTTTTTAGTCCCAAATCATTTGGGATTACCAAGCTCAGGAAAGCTATGTGAGAATCTGTTTGCAGCATTTAAAAGTTACTCATTAAATACTTTTGGACTTTTTATCATCTTTTCTTTCTTCTCAGATCCTTTATCGCAGATTTTACAGAAAGTAAAAATATATTTTATGTTGTATATGTCCTGGATGTAATGTGGTTAATTTTGCTTGTGATTAAAGGAGAGAAGTCCTACAGTGGACAATCACCTAAATATGAGCCAGCAGTGTGCTGCAGCTGCCAAAAAGGCCAACACAGTGTTAGGCTGCATTAACAGAGGGATAGAATCAAGATCACGTGACGTGTTAATACCACTTTACAATGCCTTGGTAAGGCCACACTTGGAATACTGCATCCAGTTTTAGTCACCGCGATGTAAAAAAGATGTTGAGACTCTAGAAAGAGTACAGAGAAGAGCAACAAAGATGATTAGGGGACTGGAGGCTAAAGCATATAAGGAACGGTTGCTGGAATTGGGTATGTCTAGTTTAATGAAGAGAAGGACGAGGGGGGACATGATAGCAGTGTTCCAATATCTCAGGGGCTTCCACAAAGAAGAGGGTGTCAAGCTATTTTCCAAGGCGCCTGAAGGCAGGACAAGAAGCAACGGGTGGAAACTAAGCAAGGAGAGAAGCAACCTAGAACTAAGGAGAAACTTCCTGACAGTTAGAACAATTAACCAGTGGAACAACCTGCCTCCAGAAGCGGTGAATGCTCCAACACTGGAAGTTTTTAAGGAGAGACTGGACAGCCATTTGTCCGAAATGGTATAGGGTTTCCTGCCTGAGCAGGGGGTTGGACTAGATGACCTCCAAGGTCCCTTCCAACTTTACTACTACTACTACTACTACTACTACTACTACTACTACTACTACTACTATTATTATTATTATTATTATTATGACAAATTCAACTCATAAATGATGACGCTGATTGGTTATAACTAATCTTACTTGAACTTAAGCACCCTTTAGAACAGGGGTGTCAAACTGCTGGCCCACAGGCCGAACGCATCACGAAACTGTGCCCACCCCATTGCTGGCAATGGGGAAAAAGTTCCAATATGTCGCGCGACATCATGTGACGTCACGAGTTTGACATGTCTGCTTTAGAATAAATGCTTTTGAGGGAGGTGGGGGCTGCCTTCAAATCACTGTTGACACCTGGCAATTGCCTGAGCAAATTCTTGCAATTTTCTTGGCAAGATTTCGTAAGTGGTTTGCCATTGCCTCCTTCCTAGGGCTGAGAGGGAATGATTGGCCCAAGTTTACCCAGCTGGCTTTGTGCTTCAGGTAGAACTAAAATTCATAGTCTTCTGATTTCTAGCCTGCTGCCTTAACCTGACTTTAGAATACCTGGGATTAATCTAAAGAAGAGGTTTCAGCCTCTCCTTGAACTGCACCCCTGATGGAAGAAAAGCCTAGAAAGATGACCTCACTCTTCCTATTGCTAAGAACAGCCATTAGTTTTGGATGCCAAGTTCTTCACTGCCATTGTACTTCTAGCCATCTGGTTGTGGCTAGAACAGCTTGTATCTGGATTTGTCACATTCTTCTGCTTTAATATTCTGTCATGATTAAAATAACAGCCAAAACCCTACAATCTAAATAAGAAAAAGCTAGACTTCTTTAATAAGGTCTATGACACTATTTAGCAACGGTCACAGCTACAGTGTGGAACTTCTGCCTCACCACCCTATGCTGAAAGCTAGCTTTTTAAATGTGAACTTGTATATTTTCCAATTTGCTAGGAAAAGAATCTAGCCAATTCAGTCTGGTTTGTGAACACAGGTTGCTAAATTGCCACAATCATTACAGCTGAGTCCCAAACTCATTTTTTTTCCTGTTCTGTCTGGACAAGCTGACTTATCCAGATAGAGTGGAAAAGAAAGGGATCGGGATTAATATGTACAATCAAAGCCAGATCCTTGAGAAGACTGAGCTTTGAGCTTTCATCGTGTCTAGGCAGAGTGAGCTTAGCTCTAACTAAAATACTAGGATCTGAGTATCTAGAGGAGAATTTATTTTCTGTTGATTCCTTTTTAATGGAATGTGATGTGCCTGATTGTACTTTATGGGAAAAGACTTCGATTTTTAAAAAACGTACTATGCCTATTTAGTTCAGTAGGACTTTTAGCCTGAAATTGTATTAAATCGACTCAGTTATAAGTAGACTTAAGGACAGTGAGTTTAAAATTAGTATAGGGCAGGCTTTAAAATATTTTAATTATTTAACTGATATATCAGCAATACTAAAAACAGAGGGAAGACATAAGGAATAAAATTCTAAGATCTCATACTTTTACCATCCACACTTAAGAAGCATGTCAGCCTACTGCATCTTTTCTGTCTTCTGAGTAAAGCAATCATAATCATATTTTTTTTATTTTTTATTATTAATAGATGCCATCCAGTTTGAAAGGAATTCTTTATATGGAATTTTTTTCCTACCAGGCTTGCCTTCCCAAGTCACTGTATTCATCAAAGGTTTCAATCTAATATTAGTTAAACACTGTTATTTAGATCAGATTCTTGAATGTGTATTATCAAGGTGATAAACAAGATCAGTCCTAACTGAAATTGTAGTGATTGTAGTGAGTGGTGTTGCAAAATTTGAGAACTTCTATTTTATCGACAGGAAAATGCTACCGTATGTTTTTTATCTGTGTTGAAATAACATAACTTTTAAAAAATGAATTGATATATCATTATTTATTTTTTATTTATCAGATTTAGGCATGGGCTCACTTAACTATCCAAATTACTCTAATATTTATGATTTTGAAAGGCTGTCATGAAATGATTGTCCAGTCAGATATTGCCCAAATTAGACAATAGTCCTATCTGAGCCTGGCCACCTCCTGATATATGCACTCTAGGTAATCTTAACAATAATTAGGACTATTTGAAGACTATTTCTAATCCTATGAATACATGCTCCCGTGTAATGTAGCACATTATCTGCATATCTCTCCTGGTTTCAAAAATGACTTGTTCAAGAGGCCAGTTGTTTTTGAGAAGCATATAAACCAAACCTCTTTGTAACTTAGCTGTTCATGTTGAAGCTGATTGTGCATTGGGAAAAAAGGACAGTTTTAAAATAGAGAGCCTGTCTATTTATTGCTGTCTGAGTCTTGGATGCTTTAGCTGGCTCCTTTGGAGAGATCTGAGACTTTCCATCACTTTGGATTGTTAAAAGTGGTCGATGATTACCAGTACAGTTTGAATGGAATTTATAGCTGTTGTAATTGAAAATTAATTTGTTTTCTGCCTTTGGTAGTCAAAGATAAAGGTGAGCCTTTGTTTGATGCTGCTGTATTTTAACTGTGTCAGGGAATCCCGGGCAGGAGAACACTTATCTTTTCCTTCTTTAGCCTAAGCTGAATATTTTACCATAGTCTGCAATCTTGTATTTCAGCAGCGACCTTCATGCCTGGGTCCTATGGGTGCTTTACAATCAGTAAGGTTAAAATCAGATCTGGTAGTGGGTGGGTGGGAGAATGCTAAAACGATTATTTTAGAAATGCTGACTAAAAGGAATCCTTTTAAAGGTTAGTTTTAAATGGTTCCCAAGTTGGAGATGCTTTATGCTTATGAGACAGTCAGGGTCCACAGTTGAGTATGAAACTATTTAAAGTCATCTTAAACATGGTTTTTTTTTTTTTTAGAATGGAGGAAATGCCCAGATTTGTAAGATAGCAATAGCACTTAGACTTATATACCTCTTCACAGTGCTTTACAGCCCTCTCTAAGCAGTTTACACATTGCCCCCAACAATCTGAGTCCTCATTTTACTGACCTCGGAAGGATGGAAGGCCGAGTCAACCTTGAACCACTCAGAATCAAACTCCTGGAATGAGCAATAAGTTAGCCTGCAGTACTGGAGGTTAAATCTATAAAATAGGGGGAAACAAGTGCTTTAGTTGCCAAAGGAATATGTACCCTAACAGGTTCCTGTGAAAATCAAAATATCCTCCCGCTTCTCATATACATTTGAAGCAACCAGAGGGCAGAAACCAGCTAACTGACCAATAAAGATATAAGAATGGATCTGCACCTTATCAGGAACAGAAAAAATTCCTGTATTATTGTATAAATCAGTATTGGCACTGGCCTCCGATTTACCTTCTGCTTTGACCATACATCAGTGAAGACTGGCCATAGGGTGAGTCAGCAGCGTCGTATCTAAATTTGCCTGCAAGGAAGACCAGGGAGACATGCTGAATATTTTCATGAAATATTCATAATTATATGAGACCACTTGATGAAGGTATATGGAAAAGAGTGGAGCCAACAGACTTGTTTCTTGTTTCCATCAGGTAATCTTAATCATGTGGTGGGAAGGTTGTCAGGATAAGGATTTCAATCAATATATTGATTACTGGATCCTGTAGAAAAAAATCCTTTCTTATCCACAATAACCCCTTTTCTTCTGTTAGCAGTTCAGAGGGCACAGAGAGCTGATTTGCCCTCTGTGCTATTAAACTGTCTGCTCACTCCCACTGATCTGGTTATCACACGATATGAGCTGCAAATCTGTTTCTTTGAAATATTGGTAAATTGATACAAATATATAATATTTCTTCTGATAATAATAAGAAATTATCTGATAGATGTCTTCATCCTTATGTACTGGGCAAATTCTTGACCTACAGAAGTAAGGCTTTTTATTTTAAAATTATATGCGGGAAGTCCTTATTTAGCAACCACAGTTGGTATTGGCAACTCAGTTGTTATCCGAGGATTAGGTTAGATTTAAAAAAAATTAAATTAGATTTTTTTTAATCTACCTTTCTTATTTTGTTAAATAACTCCAGGGAATGAACATCTCTATTACTACTTCCTCCTCCTATTTTCCCTACAAGAACTCTGTGAGGTGATTTGGGTTGAGAGTCACCCAGATAGTTTTCCATGACTAGAACTCACAATCTCCTAGTTTCTAGCCTGGTCCTTAACTACTAGACCAAATTGGTTCTAGTTTAGTGGTGGCAAACCTATGGCAGATGTGCCAGAGCCGGCACTCAGAGCTCTCTCTGTTGCCCCAGCCCCATCTCCCCCATGGCCCCCTCCTAACCAGCAGCCCCCTGGGGGAGAGTCACCCGCAAGTGCGGCCCACGCGAAGCAGCGCAGCCAAGCACATGGAGCTGGGCAGTGGGGACAAGACTCAGTCCTTGCACTCCATTACGCACAGATGATGCTGCAGGGTGCAGGCAGAGGCAGAGGCTGGGCTGCCTGGGCAATCTGTGGCGGGTCATGGAGGTGGGTGGGGTGGGGGCAGAGCAGGCTGGGGGCGGGGCAGAGTGGGCAGGGCGGGGACGGTTTTGGGGCATTCAGTCTCTAAAAGGTTCACCATCACTGTTCTAGTTACTATAGGAAATCACTACTGTGCTAATGATCTTATTTCAACTTTCTTTTGCTTCATAGACCTCCAAAGATCATAAATGACAAGACTGGTCGCAAAGTTACTTTTTCATTCCTGTTGTAACTGTGAATGGTTGCTAAATGAGTTTGTTATTAAATGGCAAGCTATATTACAGGGGAAAAAAACAAATACACACCTTTCTCTTCTTCTTTAAGCATCTCTTTGATGCTTAAAAATGGAGGATGTGGTTGCCCTTTTTTGCTATAGTTTTTTTTTTCATTAATTTAAGGCAGTCTTGACAGAAGACTCTTTGTGTGTGTGTGTGTTTATGTGTATGTGGGGGGGAGAGAGAAAATAGGGATTCCAAATTAAGAATTTTATTCCCTCACCTAAGGGTAATGATTTTTGTTATTCTGGGTATAGTGAATTCTCAGACACAGCATGAAACCATAAATGTTATTTTAATATCCCAAAATATTATGGAAACAAAATCATTTCTTTTCTACAGACAGTTCAAAAAGAAAACTAAAAATTCACTACTTTGTATGTTCGTTCAGCACCTGCAGATTTAATTAAACCTTTCCTTCCATATAATAACAATAATTATACCTGAGAAACCTAAAAGAATAAGATCTCTAAGCAGTGCTTTAAGTGCTTGCAATAAGAAAAACTGTTTAAAATGGAAGGCAAGAAGTAATTACACATCTCAAGATTATTTTTTAAAGGAAAGCAGTTTTGCAAAACATACCTGTAGATTATAAAGAGACAAATATTAAGTCTGAAGTGCTGCAAATTAATATGAGTTATTTAGTGTTTGTAATTCAGAGATTTGCTGACAAATCAGCAGTAAAGATTAAGTAAAACCTGTGTTCTATGATTGAGGAATACAGATTAATTTGAAGGAAAAATTGAAAATGAAACTGCTTTTTTGATGTTAATGTCTCCTCCACGAATTCCAAACTTAGAAGCAAAATTTATTTCAGCAAGGATCATTCATACAAAGAACTCATGTTCCATGTTCCAACTGAAAGTGGAGAGGAAGCATAAATTCAGTTGTGGGACAGGCAATCTAGTACCTTTCAGTTGTCACATAGCATCAGGCAATATGATCAAGGGACAGGGATGATAAAACTTGAAATCTCAAACATCTATCAGATACTAGGTCGCTCACAACAAAGCAGTAGTAGATAAATAAACGTCAGTCTTTTCCTGATAACTTGTAAATGAAATATTTTTTCTTGAGGATTCATTTATTGAAACACACACAAACATGCCATGCAATTCTCTCAGCAAGCTTTCAGCTAGCCATGCTCTCTTGAACTATAATCCATACCATTTTCTGTTCCACTTTTTTCCAATTTCTTCTCCATGCAATAATATCAACAAGCATTCCAGGACTTCTGAGCGCACTTTGTCATAATTCATTTAGGTTTGGATTCCCCATTTTTACTTCTCAGGATCACTTTTGTAATTTCTGCATTTCTGCAAAGCTGAATATTTCCCAGACATGGTAGTTACATCTATCTTATATCTGAGTTTTGCTCTAATTACCAAATGTATCCATATTTGTATATTAAAAAAAATGGAATTATATCTGCTTGATACCCATGAATAAAAATAAACAAAATCACTATACTAAGAATTTTCACTCTCTCTATATATTTAATACAAATATATATTGTAACAGTGAGCACTTCTTTTAATAAAATAACCTATATTTCTGATCAGTAGACAAACTTTTCCAAAAATGTTATGAGAATTAAATTAAATTCTACCTCCACAGATGTTTTTATTCTTATGGTAGACACTTGTATTAATAGTTAGCAAGAAGCAGCTTTCCAATTTAAGGAAACATAGGAGTGAGACTCCTTGAACTAAATAGGGTATTTTAAGTTTGTTTGGGTGGAATTGCTAGTGCCCATTGCCTAAAAGCATTAAAGAACAGATTTTGATTGTGCATTATCAGTTGATGATTAGCATCTGTTAGGGGAAATAAGCAGTTTATTAAGCTTTACTGTACAGATGGCAATTGGAAGGATTCGGATGTAAACTGAATTTTCTATGCTGTCATTTTATTACTCAGAGCAGCTGGTTTTATTAGTCAAATAGCAGTAATATGTTTGAATAAACCTTGAGAATTCCTGTTAGTTGCTATTGCTTAGGAGGTGCCAAAAGCATCCAAAGGAATTGTTGTTTACAACAAAGTTTCTGTAACTTGTTTAAGGGATAAATATGTTAAATAAGTCTATAAATATAAGGCAGATGGCTTTAAATGTTAATTTGCTGGAACAGCAATTGCTTTTTTTAGCTTATTTTTTTTTAATCATATAAACAGCATTTCAGTTCTTGAAGAAATAAATTCTGGTTTCCTGAGTGCAAATATACATAAACTACACATTGAAAATTATTCCCAAAGAGAGACATAATTTAAATCTTAAACAGACTTGAGCAGATAATAGACTCTGTCTCTCCATTTACATTAACCCAACAAACATGAAATTGAGAATTTGCATTTACAAAGGTAATATGCCTTAGCAATGTATATTTATCTACTCAGAATAAATCAAACTGCATTAAATGTCATCCTACAGTTTGATCTGGATTCCCTGATACGGTGCTTCTGGATATCTCTTTTGGTGCCTATTAGTAACCCTAGGTAGACCACAGCCAAGATAAAGAATATGGATTCACAAGTGCAGTTGTGACCATTGACCAAAACATTGAACATCTTCAGCTAGATTATTGCAGACCCAGAATTGAATAGTCTGATATGCATCCCTGCTTCTGTCTTGTACCTCATAGGTAAGGTCAAAATAAAATTGAGATGGGGAAATATTAACAATATGATGACCTGAGCATTGTAAGTTTCATAGTTTAAATTCATTCAAATAACACCACCATCTTAATTCCAGGAATAGGATGTGGCTGCTTATTTGGAATTAAGCCTCTTTATAGAGCCATCCAACTGACCATGTTTACAGAATGTTTTACCAAACAGCAGGGACAAAAATGTCATCTTTCATCTGTATGGTGGACATGGTGGACTGCAGCACTAAACACCCCAATTTTAATTGGGACTTACTTGATAAATTCATGCTTATGAGAGTACAAAATAAAAAATATAGACACATACATATTAAATGTACAGAAATGTCAAATTTATTGGCATTGCTAAAAAAACGGGGCTGCAGTCTTCAGTTGCTGAAGAAAATGGTTTGGTACATTGTTGAACTAGTGGATGTCCATTTTGTGAAGACATGGCACAAAGGTTGTACAACTGTACATTTAAAATCACAAAACTTTTCATGGCATCTTCAAGACCAGTAAATGCATTATTACATTTTTGTGGATCATTACTGGGCTGCTAAAAATATTTGAAAAAGTGGCAGTAGCAAACCAGTTCTCCAGCAGGATGGCTGTAGAGTCCAATGGTTGGGTTCTATGACAGCCTTCCTGCCCGGCAGACTGGGTAAAAACTTTGGCCACACCCTTCCCTTGGGCGTGACCCCAGTTTTGACTCAGTCTCGAAGCCCGTTAGCAGCTAAAATTTTAGCTCCTGTCAAAGATTTACAATTAGGCCTAAAGCCCTCTTCTCTCTCTGCCAAATTTACAATTCAAAGCAAAAAAAGCTCACAGGGAATTCCTTTCCTCTCAGCCTTGGCTCGGAGCTCCGAGCAGCCGCAGATCGCTGTTCCTTGAAGGCGTCGACCAGGAGTGGTGAGAGTATCTCAAAAAAAAAAAAAAAAAAAAAGAGAGGAGATCAAACAGCCGAGAGAAGCTGCGAGAGGCAGCGGAGACATTAGGGAGCGCCGGCTGCCTTTGTCTCCCGTATCAGCTGGGCCGAGCAAGAAAGCCCCAGGGCTAATTAGAGCAGCGGCGCCCAGGATTTAGGGGATTGCCAGCAAACAGCAACTCCTCCACCCTTTTGACGGCCGTTTTATATTTAGCCCATAGCACGCAGGAAAACCGCGGTCCGTTCAAGGACTCGTGGGGGGGGGTTTCTTGGAGCAAAAGAAAGTTTCTAAAAATAGTTTCTGCCGTCCCCAAAGCCTCCTCAGCCGACGGAGCGACCGTTGGAGCAAATTTGCCATTTTGAACCTCGTGGTTCTTTTTGGCAGTTAGCAGGAAGGCGTGGCCTTCACCTAGACTCCATTTTGGGTGTAATTCTTTATAGCCTCCATATTAGTTGGCTCATACTCTTGGAGTTTTTTCCACAAAAAGTGAAGGAGAGAGAGAGAGGGGGAGAGAGGTAGAAAGGATTATAAGCACACCCGGTGGACTGTTTTCACAGCCACACATTGGGGAATACATAATCTCAGTGCCAGCAATCATTTGCCTTCTAATCCGGGCCATTACAATCGCCCTTGGTGAAGGAGAGGGAGGAAAAAAATTTGAATTGATCCACTGCTCCTTAAAGTGACCTTTAGTCACTGCCCACAGGATCCCTCCTTCCAAAGGGACCTGTCTGTCCGGCCATTGTTTTCTTCTGTGCAGAATAAGCCTTGCAGGCTCATTCATCTGCAACCGATCTGCGTACAATTTATTCCCCACTCCAGGTATTGCCTACTCGGGGTACCTGGCACAATGGCAGGCAATGTCTCGTATTCAGCTACGCAGGTCCCCCAATTGCCCCCCCCCACAACAACAACAACAAAAACGCAGATCCTCTGAGTCTGAGGTGGGGGGGGAAGAAGAAAGCTAAAACAAAGCATCTTACCCAAAGGGGACCATCCAAAACAGCTGAGCGAGAGGCCTCGAGGAGACATTTGGCTCTAGAAAGACAATTTGCCAGGGCCCAGAAAACCAGTTCCAATGAGACAAGCATGGTTTCCCCTGCCCCATTGGTGGCCCCTATTACAGAACCTACCCCCCAGGAGGTTCTCAGAACTTGGTCTCCTCTGGGGGAAACCGAAGAGTTGGACTCCTCCCACTCCTCTTCACCTGACTCGTCACCAGACCATACTCCCACTGTGGCCGCGTCCACGGACAGAGCTCAGGAGGATATATGGTCTGCACAATTTCAGGCATTCATGCAGGATGCCTTTTCCCAGTTCATGGCTTATAAGGGCCAAGTAGCCTTTCAGCCATCCCTCAAGGGACAAAGCAAGGCTCCGGCTACAAACATCTCTGAGACTTCCTCTCAAATCGGAGAGGGAGATTTACTAGACCTAGACATGTCTGATATGCCCCTCTCGGAGGATGAGGGCACCGCTCCTGGGCAGGCAACGAGCTCTGGCCTCTTTGATCCGGCTCTTCTAAAATCACTTCTGATAAAGGCAGTCTCTACAGTCAATTTGACCTCAGTTCAGGAGGAAAATCCTTCTACTAGCAAAGAGGCAAACCCTCTCTTTGCCAAGAAAGTCCCACAGGACAAGTACATTCCTTGTCCTGAGGTTTTCCGCACCACGGTAGAGGAGCAATGGGGTTCCCTAGCAACACCACCAGCACCTAGCAGCGTGGAAAGGAAACTATTCAATGTTTCTCCTTCCTTTTCGGGCATGTTAGATGTCCCTGCAATAGACAGTCCCTTGATCTCTTTATTCTCTACCTCTGCGATTCCAGGGGACATGGCGGAGGCCCTGAAACCAGAGGAAAAGAAATTTGAGCACTCCCTCCGTCGCTCCCACATGGCCGCAGCCTGGGCGGCCAAGGCGGCAACATCATCATCATTCTTCGCCAGGGCGTGTATAATGTGGCTGCGCGAGCTACAAACCACTGCACCTCCAGATCAGGTCATTGCTCACCAAACTTTGGCCAAGATATTGGCGGCATCACAATTTATGGCGGACGCCTCACTTCACGCAACCAAGTATGCGGCAAGATCAATTGCGGCCACAGTAGCTTCTCGCAGATTACTGTGGCTCAAGAATTGGAAGACAGATCTGAAGGCCAAGTGGCGTCTTTCGACGTCCAAGTACAGTGGGTCATTTTTGTTTGGATCCATTCTGGATCCACATGTAAGCGAGAGTAGGGACAAAAGGAAAATTCTAGTCCATCCATCAAAGAAATTGGACAGGAGAGGCAGTCAGGAATTCCGAAGAAAAGTTTCCGTCCAGGCAACTCCTGGGACTGGGCACAGCCCTTTCGACCAGGGCAATCCTGGGATTGGTCTAGAGGCTCACGATCCTTCTATTCAAGACAGGATCGTTCCCAGGATCGCCCAAACAGGGGAGCCAGAGGCCAATTTCAGTCCAGGCGTCCCTTTAGAGGATCGGGAGGTCGACCCTTTAAACACGCCAAGTGACGCCAGACAGGACACTCCCATAGGAGGTCGGTTAGGGAATTTCATCGAGGTCTGGGAGCAGACCACCTCCGACGCTTGGGTCTTGGAGACAATCAGGCATGGCCTGACCTTAGACTTTTGTTCTCCCCCACCAAACCGATTCATCAGATGTCCCATCTCCAAAAAGGCACACAAGGCAAGGCTGATAACCTTGGCCATAGCACACCTCTTGACAATTCAGGCCATAGAAAGGGTACCAAAGGAGGAGGAAGGAAGAGGATTTTATTCCATCCTCTTTGTGATATCAAAGCCATCAGGAGGGTGGAGAGCAATATTGGACCTAAAGGGCCTGAATTATTACGTAAATCACAGGAGGTTCAAAATGCAGTCCCTGAAATCCATCCTAACCAGTGTCAGGAAGGACGACCTCCTGTCCTCAATAGATCTCATGGAGGCGTACCTGCACATTCCCATCCACCCCAAATACCGGAAATTTCTCAGATTTACCTACGCACACCGGCATTACCAATACAGGGCACTACCCTTCAGTCTATCCTCAGCCCCAAGGGTATTTACCAAAATTCTAGCAGTAATAGCGGCCCACCTCAGGCTGATGCCGGTGCATGTACAGTTTTATCTGGACGACATATTGATTCAATCCAGCTCATAGGAGCAAGCAAAATTAGACCTCCAGACCACAATCCGAGTTCTACAAGAGCACGGATTCTCAGTCAATGTAGAAAAGAGTCATCTCACTCCCTCAAGGAAGCTACAGCATCTGGGAGCGGTGATAGACTCGTCCCAGTGCAGGGTATATCTTTCCCAGGAACGTCAAAGCAGCATATCCAAGCTGGCTCATCAAATTCAGAAAGACAAGAGAGTACCTTTGATACAACTCTCGAAGCTCCTGGGAAAGATGATATCTTGCATGGTCATTGTCCCATGGGCAAGACTCCACTCAAGGGAGTTGCAGTGGTTCCTCCTCCCATTTCAGAGGAGGAGTCTCAGTATCTCCAGCAGGAAGGTCTTGGTACCAAAAAATGTACTGAAATCATTGAATTGGTGGATATCCCCTATGATGCTCAAGGGGAGTATATTCAGGGAGCCGAACCGGATCACGCTCACGACAGACGCGAGCCTATTCGGATGGGGAGCACATCTGGGAACTCAGATAGCGCAGGGCCAGTGGGATCAGAAGGACCTCTCTCACAACATCAATTGGCTGGAGCTTCGGGCCATTCACCTGGCTCTACGTCAATTCTCCCACATAGTAACGGGAAGACACGTTCTCGTTCTAACAGACAACGTAGCAGCAAAGGCCCATGTCAACAAGGAGGGAGGAACACGATCCTCGGAACTAATGCAGGAGGCATCAGCTCTGGCTCGGTGGGCAGAAGCAAATGTGAGTTCCATCAGAGCGGAACACATCTCAGGGGAGACAAATACCCAGGCAGACTCCCTGAGCAGAGCCAAGGTGGATCAGTCGGAATGGCGTCTGGATCCGGCTCTGTTCGAGGAGATCTCCCGGAGGTTCAGACAATCGCATCTGGACCTATTTGCCACTCCCAAGAACACTCAACTCCCCAGGTTCTTCTCCAGATTCCCGACTCCGGGATCGGAGGGAACGGATGCTCTCAGGTATCGGTGGCCGGAGCAACTCCTGTACGCCTTTCCACCGCTGCCATTGATACCGGCAACCATACGCAAGTTGATCCTGGAAGGTGCAGAAGTAATCTTGATTGCTCCACATTGGCCACGGCGCCCGTGGTTTGCCGACCTCGTGGATCTTTCAATATCACCCCCATGGAGGATTCCCCGGACCGAGTAATACTCAGTCAGGGCAAACTTTTACATCCAGATCCTCAGTGGCTACAACTAGCCGCTTGGCATTTGAGCGGCAAAGTTTAGCCAAACAATCCTATTCCTCAGGGGTGATATCGATCATACAAGCATCAAGACGACCTTCGACAAACAGGATCTACGATGCTACATGGAAAGGTTTTTGTAGGTGGTGTGTCCCACTTCACTTAGATCCAACCTCAGTATCCATTCCCAATATTCTAGATTACCTATTGGAAGGACTTAATAAGGGCCTATCAGTCAACACTATTCGTAGACAGGTATCGGCCCTCTCAACTGTACTTTCCTGTGACAACTTAACATCTCTGGCACAACATCCAGCGATTAGCGCCTTTTTGAAGGGTGCGGCCAATACTAAACCTCCTGTTATACACAGGTACCCGTCATGGAACTTGCCCAAAGTTCTTCAAGCATTGACATTAGCACCCTTTGAGCCTCTTGACTCATGTTCTCTTTATCACCTATCGTTAAAGGTAGCCTTTCTAGTGGCTATTACTTCAGCGAGAAGAATCTCGGAACTAGCAGCACTATCAGTGAGGAAGGAGCTCTGCACCTTCTTCAAGGACAAGGTCGTTCTTAGACCAGACCCTGCATTCATTCCAAAAGTAAACAGCATCTTCCACAGGTCTCAGGAACTGATTCTTCCTGATTTCTGCCCAAAACCCAGACATAGACTAGAACAGAGATGGCACAAGTTGGATGTACGTAGAGCATTGTGCTTCTACGTAAAGCGCACTTCGTCCTTCCGTAAGACGGAAGCATTATTTGTGTCCTTCCAACCATCGACTATGGGAAAGAAGGTGTCATCTTCTACCATAGGTAGGTGGATCAGAGCCTGTATAGCCCAAGCCTACGTCTCGCAGGCACTACCAGTGCCCCCGCACGTGACGGCCCATTCAACACGCAGCGCAGCCACATCGGCTGCGTGGTCCACACAAGCATCGGTGGAAGAAATTTGCAAGGCCGCAACTTGGTCTTCTCCCTCCGTATTCATTAGGCATTACCGTTTAGACTCCTTTGCCGCAGCGGATGCTGCCTTTGGTAGAAGAGTGCTACAGCAAGTTGTACCTGCTCAGGATTCAGGGGCCTAGACTCTCCCTCCCAGGGGGACATGAGGGCTTTGGTATGTCCCAACCATTGGACTCTACAGCCATCCTGCTGGAGAAGGGGCGTTGTCTTACCTGAACGCCTTTTCTCAGCAGGATGATGTAGAGTCCAAGCCCACCCAGGTGTTAGGTCTAGGCAGGTATTGGACAAGGAGCTACTGTATCGAATACAACAACAATTCTCGCCTAAATCAAAACTGGGGTCACGCCCAAGGGAAGGGTGTGGCCAAAGTTTTTACCCAGTCTGCCGGGCAGGAAGGCTGTCATAGAACCCAACCATTGGACTCTACATCATCCTGCTGAGAAAAGGCGTTCAGGTAAGACAACGCCCCTTCTCCAGCACAGGAGATGGAGAATCCATCAATGGGTTTGGACTGTGTTCCTGCCCAATCAGATCAGGTCAGCCAAACCTGCTACGCCTGTCCTGGACTAGAGTGTCCCAGTCTCAACTTGACCTTGCCCAGGACAGACGTGCAAGTTTGGCTCTTAGGCAGGTAGACTACCATTGGTGGATTTTCCATTTTCCTCAGTCTCCTGGGCAGCGTTGAATTCAGCGCTGTTCCAGCCTGACTGCTCCATATCTCAAAACTCCCTCTTCCCTTCTTACTGAACGGAGGCTTCCGTTCCTTTCCTCCCCACAGGCAGTAAAGCCTCAAAGCCCTCTGCCTCCCCTCTTCAGAACAGAGACTTACATTCTCCTTCCCCCTCGAATGGCACTGGAATCAGTGGTACAGCTACTTTCCCTTCCTCCCAGTCCCTTGGGACTAACCTTGTGAGCTTTCTCCCTTTGTCGGAGCCTGTGGCTGCAGCTCTGGCAGCCGAACGTGCACGCCAGCTGAGAATGGCCGTTTGAAGCTCATGCGCGTTCGGAGAGCACTAGGAAGGGCTCCTTTCGCCATTTGGTCTCGGTGGCTATCCTCCGGGAGGTTGCCAACACTTTGACTTCGTCAGAGAGCTCCTTGGAAGGGAGCGAGGCTCAGCTTCATCCCTCGCCCCTGCCATCCGTTCCGAGAGCTTTTTACCTCACGTGGCCGCCATTTTGCGGACCACGTGGCCTTGTGATAGTTGGGCCGAGAGGCACACATGGAGGAGGAGGATCCCTTCTCCGCTCGCCCTAAACCAAATCGATCGGTTCCTCATTCTGGGGCAGACGGGATCCGTTGTTTCCCTCCATTTTTTTTCTTACCTTCATACACTACAGGGGAACTGCCTTCGGATTGCGGCCGCCATTTTGGGAGGCATTTAGGTCCGAGTCCCTTTTGGCCCATAGGCCTCAACACTTTCAGTCCTTGGTGGGCCGCGCAAAAAGGGGTTCGCCACAACTCTCGGAGATCTTTCAAGAACCAATACCTCCAAAACGAAATAATAAAGCGCATATATATTTCCCCTTTTCAAGCTCCCTTTGGGCCTTTCTCCAGATCTTGTTTCAGGTGTCTCCATACCTGGTCACCTTATAGTGGGCAGTGCCTGCTGTGACTGCACTCGGGACTTCGCCGTTCCACAGACCCGCCCGTCGCATAAGCCGCGTTGCCATCTTCCCAAATAGCTGGCCTGGCAACACCACGCAGCTGCAGACACAACTGGTCACTCTAGTAGTACTGGTATGGTGACCAGGGGAGAAGGGCAACCAGTGCATTCCCTGCTCTTTTCTTCCTTTTTTTCCTTCCTTCCTATGCCTCCTCAAACAAACCAGGGGGTACCCTCCTGTGCACCTGTGTTTATTCCACTAAGATGGTGGACAATATGGCTCCTATGAGCAAGGATACCTTACCTACCTCCTCGGGCTAGAAATGGCACAGATCATCTAACCAGAAGGTCACCGGCAGGATCTCAGCCAAGGCCAAGGCCATTTCTGCCGGGAAGACCTCCAAAATGGCAGAGAAGCAGGCCAGCAGGAGACACCAGGCCCTGGAGAGAGAATTCTCCAAAGCACAAAAGCAGGCCAGGGTTGAGGCCGAACAGGCTGAGGCCCCTCATTTTGATTTACCCCTGGGATCATCTACCTCTTCCCAGGGAGTCTGGTCACCAGGAGAAATTCCGTTCCGCATGGTCCAGATCACGATCTCTCTCAACCCCCACCTGCTTCATGGTACCAGCGCCCAGCTCCAGAAGCTACCTTCACTCCCACGGCTGCTGGACTCAGGACAACCGAATCAGTTACCCTCCCCCTGAGGACCGCCTTCAAGCGCTAATTGCTCAGGCGGTAGAGCGGGCTCTTGAGGCCAGGTCACAAATATCCAGGGTTGACTCGGTTATTTCTCTCCCAATTCCCCAATTGGCCACCGCGGCTTATCACGAGCCTTCTTCCCCATCCCAGTCCTCATATAGCAGGGTTTCATCCCCTCATGAGTCTGATCAGGAGTTGGATGCTCCATGGTCGGATGAGGACGAACCTTCCCCGGAACTACCATCCTTTGGTGGTCTTTTTAATCCCTCTCTTTTTCTATCCCTGCTTCGCAAGGCCAGCTCCACTGCCCATATCGGGTCCAATCGCTTGGCGCCAGCAACGGCAACTGCACCCAACTCAGAGACGGACCCCGTCTTCACCGAACCGGTAACAACCCAACACCATGTACCTTGTCCGCCCCTTTTTCTCAATGCGGTCCGGAAACAGTGGGACTCCCTAGGCACCTTTCCCCTTCCCAGTGGGAACGAGAAGAAGCTCTTCAGCATTGCCCAAGACTTGGCAGATGTACTGGAGGTGCCCACGGTGGACGAGCCCTGGGTCCTGTCATATCCCACACAGCTATCTCAGGGGATATATCTGAGGCCCTGAAGGCAGAGGATCGGAGATGAGAACTTACATTCCACAGAACCCATCAGGCTGCAGCGTGGGCTATTAGAGTTACCACCTCAGCATCCTTTTTCACCAGGTCCTCTCTTCTCTGGCTTCGACAGCTCCAGGCCAGGATCCCCCCCAGAGGATGTTCGCACTCATCAGGACCTGAGCAAGCTAGTAGCGGCTGCAGAATATGCTTCCGATGCAAACCTACACACCGCCAGGTTCTCCTCCAGGGCCATGGCATCTAACGTGACAGCACGTCGTATGCTCTGGTTAAAACACTGGCATGCTGACGCTAAGTCTAAATGGCGCCTGTCAGCAGCTCCGTACCAGGGAGGTAAACTATTCGGGGAAGCCCTAGCGCCATACCTGATGGAGAACAAAGACAAATGCAAGGTACTCAACCATCTTATCAAATGTACCTACAGATGGGTCAACCCTTACACCCGGAGACAGTCCTTTTGGTCGGGAGCCAGCCCCGGCTATACCCAATCCAACCATCCGTTTACAGCCAGGCAGGACCGCCCGCCTGACAGAACAGCTCCCAGACCCAGGCAACAATTTCAGGGTAAGCGGCCCTTTCGAGGGGGTGGACGCCCATTCCAACAGTCTAAGTGACTCTTGGGTGGCTCCCCCCATAGGGGGGAGATTGTCCCTCTATGCCCCCCAAATACCTAAATACCATTTGTCACGGCCTGTCCCTGGAATTCATCTCCAGCCCTTCGGGGCATTTCATTTCTTGCCCCCAGTCAAGGAATTCCATAAAGAAAGGACTAATGCAAGAGGCCATTCATCACTTCTTGAACATAATGGCCATAGAACCGGTACCTGAAGGTCAGAGAGATTGGGGATTTTACTCCATCTTCTTTGTCCCCGAGGTGTCGGGGGGATGGAGAGCCATCCTAGATTTAAAGGGCTTGAACTATCATCTTGCATACAAAAAATTCAAGATGCAAACACTCCAGTCCATTTTTGGAAGCGTAAGAAAGGGAGACTTCCTGATGTCCATCGACCTCACGGAAGTGTATCTCCACATCCCCATCTCTCTCGACCAATGCCGGTTTCTACGGTTCACTTATATGGGTCACCAGTATCAGTACAGGGCACTCCCATTTGGTCTGTCCTCGGCTCTGAGAGTCTTTACCACGATCCTGGCGGTTCTGGCCACTCACCTGAGACTGGTGCCTGCCCGAGTCCAGTGTTACCTGGACGACATTCTGATCCAGTCATCTTCAATTCAGGCCGCCCAGTCAGACCTCAGACTGGTTTTAAAGGTTCTCCAGAACCATGGGTTCTCGGTAAACTTCTTGAAGAGCCATACGGTCCTTACAACCAGGCTATTATACCTAGGGGCTATCATAGACATGATAGGATGCAGATCTATCTCTCCCAGGAACGCCAGGACAGTATCCAGGAGTTGGTCCTCAACATATGGAGAAACCGAGCAGTGACGTTGACCATCCCCTCCCAATTGCTAGGGAAAATGATATCGATCATAGCCATAGTTCCATGGGCAGGCTACATTCCAGAAATCTCCAGTGGTTCCTACTCCCCTTCCAAAGGCTGAGCATCAGCTCCTCCAATTGAAGGGTAAGAGTTCCTCATCACACCTTGCAATCTCTCAAGTGGTGGCTCTCTCCAGCCATGACCAGAGGGTCCTCGTTCCAGGAACACAACCAACTCACCCTCACGACCGACACCAGTCTGTTCAGTTGGGGAGCGCACCTTCGGTCGCAGTGAGTCCAAGGCCGATGGTCCCACTCAGACCTGAGGCACGATATCAACTGGCTGGAACTCAGAGCCATACACCTAGTACTCCGTCACTTCCGCAACGAGATTGTGGGGCATCGTGTTGATCCTAACAGACAACGTGGCAGCATGTGAACCGGCAGGGGGGTACCCGATCCCATGCCCTCATGACCGAGGCCCAGTTATTGGGCTCCTGGGCAGAGACCAACCTTGCCTTCATCAAGGCCGACCACATATCAGGGGAGGCGAACAGACAAGCAGACTTTCTGAGCAGGTTGACAGTGGACCACTCAGAATGGCGTCTACATCCAGACCTCTTCAAGGAAATCTCAGTCCGCTTCGGCTTACCGATTATAGACCTCTTTGCCTCCCAGACAAACACTCATCTACTGAGGTTCTTCTCCCAGTTCCCATCCCTAGGAGCAGAAAGGGCGGATGCTGTCCGGTGTCTGTGGCCAGAGGGACTGCTATATGCTTTTCCTCCTCTCCCTCTTATCCCGGCAGTGGTCCACAAGTTCCTTCAGGAGAGGGCGGAGATTCTTCTTGTGGCCCTGTACTGGCCGCAAAGAACATGGTTCACCGACCTCATGAACCTCTCCATAGTGCCCCCGTGGAAGATTCCTCCGGATCAGGTCTTGCTCAGCCAGGGGATCCTGCATCATCCGGATCTTCAATGGCTCCAATTAGCCGCCTGGCGCTTGAGTGCAGGATCTTATCCCAGGAATCCTGCTTGCCAGGCATCATTTCCATGATCCAGGCCTCTCAACGGCCCGCTACCAACTGTATTTATGAGGCCACATGGAAGAATTTCTGCGTGTGGTGCACAAACCATCACTTGACTATATCGGACTTGACGATTCTAAGGATCTTGGACTATCTTCTAGAGGGTCTAGAGAGGGGCTTAGCTCCAAATACAATATGCAGACAGGTTGCTGCTCTTTCCACTCTACTTACCTGTGACACTGCAGTATCCCTTGGTCAACACCCATTGATTCGATCTTTTATCAAGGGTGCCACAAACACTAAGCCCCCTGTAGTGCATAGGTATCCCTCTTGGGAACTGCCGCGGGTTCTTAGGGTGCTCACCAGACCGCCCTTTGAGCCTCTCAGGACGTGTGATCTGCGATTCTTATCTCACAAGGTCACATTCCTGGTGGCAATCACTTCTGCACGGTGGATATCTGAGTTGGCGGCACTTTCCACCAGGGATGACATGCATTTTTCACCAGGACTGAGTGGTCCTTCGTTTAGACCCTACCTTTGTCCCTAAGGTTAACTCGCTGTTTCATAGGGCTCAGGAAATTGTGCTTCTGGATTTCTGCCCTAATCCTTCTCATGATCTGGAACGGCAATGGCACCTTCTGGACGTTCGTAGAGCACTCTGTTGTTACATCAAATGGATGGCCACCTTTCGCAACTCTGAAGCCCTCGGAGTTATCTTCCTCCACAATTGGCAGGTGGATAAGGGCGTGCATTGTGGGGGCGTACAAGTCCGATTCATTGCTGGTTCCACGACATGTCATGGCCCATTCAACACGTAGTGCGGCTACTTCTGCAGCTTGGGCCACTCAAGCATCCATTGAGGATGTTTGTAGGGCAGCTACGTGGTCTTCACCATCACCCTTCATACAACACTATAAACTGGACAGATTCGCCTCGGTGGAGGCCTCCTTTGGCAGGAGAGTTCTCCAACAGGTTGTACCTCGAGGTGTCATCCCGGACCGGCCTGCTCCCCTCCCACAGGGACAGTAGGCTTTGGTATTTCCCATTGGTGGATTCTCCATCTCCTGTGCTGGAGAAGGGGTGTTGTCTTACCTGAACGCCTTTTCTCAGCACGGAGATGGAGAATCCACTCCTGCCCGCGCAGGTTCTTTAGGCCTAGGGTTAGATTTGTGAGCCAACATGTCTTGCTGTCAATCAATGGCTTCGCCCGCGTCGAGACTGGGACACCCTAGTCCAGGACAGGCGTAGCAGGTTTGTCTGACTTGATCTGATTGGGCAGGAACACAGTCTAAACCCATTGGTGGATTCTCCATCTCTGTGCTGAGAAAAGGCATTCAGGTAAGACAACGCCCCTTCTTTAACCCTGCCAAAAACCTGCATAGATGCAGCCATCCAAGGTCAAGGCTGACTTGAGGGTGATTTGATCTCCATTTTCAGATGCATGAAATAAGACTTTGTTGGTTTTGTTACAAAAAGCTACTATAACTTTTCTGTTGGGAACTTTACAGAAATTAAAATAACACAAGTCCTAGCCATCTATTACTAGAGGAGACAAAATAAATAATTCATCACTATTTTTCTTTATATTTTTTGGATCTTACTGCCAAAATATATGCCATGTTAGTCAGTTACTGTCAGAAGAATGAGAAGGGGATAATTTCCCTCTCCTGCAGCCCTTTCTGCATCCATCCTTAAATTTATTTTGATAGGTTGGCGGCCCACTGCAGAAATTTTTGTGGGATAGAGAGATAGTTCAGGAAGATAAGAGATTTCAGGGAAAAAAATTCTGTAACAATGTTTGTACATTTCAGCAGCCAGTGATGTCTGCTTTTGGCCTTAGGTTGACAATATTTGCAGGGTGTTTTTACCAACCCAAAAATCAATGCAGACAAATAATAGATTTTGATTGCTCTTAAAGGGTCACTTCTGTTGATAGTATTATTGCTATGGTGAGATTATATTGTGCCATCTTACAGTTCTTTATTGGGACACCTCATTTTTGACACATCAGCATGTATGAATCTACCCTGCAGTTTTGCTACCTTGTCTGATTGTGACAAACCATATATGACAAATTTTCTGGAATTTCATAATTTCAGGTCATCAGAAAGCTGTGGGTTTAAATGCAATTCCTCAGTAATAAAAGTCTAAAGTGCAAATAGAAAAATATTGTTACTGAATGCTTTTTATGATGGAAACTTGTTGCAGAATGCTACTTGTGACTCTTCACTCCTCCATTTATCTGCCTGAGAATTACATCTGTAATTTCTTTATCTTCGTGGAATCACAGCTGTTGGAGTGGCATTACTGCTTTATTAGTTTCTACTGAGATCTGAAGAACAACGGATAGAAAATGGAAACAGCACATAGCACACCCCAAACGGGTTCCGTATGTAGCATTACTTTTAAAATCTGAGAACATTTAAAATACAAAAAACACACATGGGAGAGTATTCCTGACAGAAGCTTATACTGACAACTGATGTTGCTCAAAGCTTCAGTTTAGATAGCCTGGGTGGCCTAATTGTGCAGTGTAAAGTGCATCCAAATCTGGAGGATAATCTGTGGCATCAACAAATACATGTGTATTGTAAAAAGAGATGCTTCTGTTCACTTTTGAAAGAGCCTGTCATCATCTTGTCATCTCATTATAGACTGCAGCATGTCAGCAATAAATAGCAATATATGGACCGGTGTAAAACTGGCAGATTTTACTGTCTCATTATTGGGACAATATTCCAGATGATTTCTTTTTCAGAGTGAAAAATACACTAGACATCTTTTTTCATACCCAACCATCCTACATATCCAGGGTTTTGATACGAATTTTCCCTAATATGCATAGCTGCTAATATAAAGTCCCCGAGAAATTTTACAACATAAATTTCCCTGAGGTTATACCTTGTTAATACATTTCTCTAAGGCAGGCTCTTTAGAGATGTTTCTCCAGTGTAAGCTGTCTTTTTTTTTTTTTAACATAACAATTTCTTTTTGCATTTCAGTTTCAGAAACACATTCTTTTCCAGGCAGATTCCTCCTGAACAATGTGTGGTGTATGGAGATTTTTTATGAGAGTAGCGGAGTTCAGGCATTATTACCATTGCCTTAGCTCTAGCAGAGTCTCTTTTGGCCAATCTCCAAAGCTACTCCGAAACATTTTTTCTGCCCCAACTGAACAGCAAATGTACCCACTCCCTTCCATCCCACCTTGTCCATGCCCAAATCGAGATTGGCCTTAACGAAGGCCATCTATGTTCCTTTTGCATTCAGAGCAGACTTACGGGCTGTCTCATGTCTATCAGACTCTCTTATGTGAAGCAGATGTTTCATTTGGCCTAATGGTACGTATGTTTGGCCCTGTATGTTCTCAGATCCAATCTCACAGAAATCCTTGGTAAATTTCTTTTACGTACAAGGGCTATGTTGCAGAAGACAATGTGCTTGTTTCATCCAGGTTTACATTTTAGTTACTGTGAAAAGCTGTAATTGAGACAAGAACAGGTAGTCCTCAACTTACAACAATTTGCTTAGTGACCATTCAAAGTTACAGTGGCACTGAAAAAAATGACTTTGACCATTTTTTACATTTACGACCATTGCAGCATGGCAACTGGCATGGATTTATGACAGTTGTAGTGTCCTGGGGTCATGTGACCACCTTTTGCGACCTACTGACAAGGAGAGTCAAGGGGGAAACCAGATTCATTTCACAACCATGTTATTAATTTAACAAATGCAGTGATTTACTTAGCAATTGTGGCAAGAAAAGTCGTAAGATGGGTCAACTTTCTTGCTAGGCAACGGACATTTTGAGCTCAATTATGGTCATAAGTTGAGGACTACCTGTAATGCGTTTCCGATGGTGGGCTACAGCATCAGGGTTAGCTCTGCTGTTTCTCAAACCATTGAACCCAATAAATGCAGTTGATGAATGTCCTTATGAAGAATATGGCTGGGCTACAATGCTTTCTCTCCCCAGGAAGAGAAAGGAACTTCATTTTGGATATACAGGCAGAACAGAAAAGTAGGAAGCATTGGAGCTTTTAAACCCTCCTTTTTTTCCCCAGTGGGGCATGAATGTAAAATGGCTCATCAGAACTGAATTCCTCTCAGCCACGTAAGGCTGGGATGTAGTCTGGAAGAGAGATATGCACGTATCATCTGTTTTAGATGTATTACAGAGGTGATGTGAAGGTGAAAGCAGACTTGCAGAATGCTGGAAAATCATTGATATTCCGACTCTGAGCCTGTAAATGGCTCTGTGGCAGATGGAGTCTCTGTCAAGGAAGAAAAATGGCAGCTCTGGAGCATTGGAGATGTTTTTCCTAGCAGCTCAACTCACGGGCTGTGACCTTCCAGTGTTCAGGAGTTATGCTTCTGCTTTAATAAATTGTCCTCTGCTTTTTATTCCTTAAAAGTAGATAAATAGTCGTCATCATAATTCAAGACAAATTGAGCTGTTTCATTATAAAAGGAACATAAGCCTACTTTATTACCTACATGCTTAATATGTCAGCTTTTAAGTTGCTTGCTTTCCTGAATAGAGATAGGAAACCACAGCATTTTTTTTAAAGGCCATAGGATTAAAATTAAGAGACACAAAACCTAAAATAATTACATTTTGCTAGGCCCTAGAGCTAGTATTGTTTTGGAATAATCTTGAGAAAGAGAACAGAAAATAAGATATTTAAAGGCACAAGTACAAAACCTTGGTATATCTGATCAACGAGGATGGGTGAAATTGTAGCCATGTGAACATTTTAAGATTTTTCAGCTGATAAACTGCCTATGTTACACCATAATGGATTATGTTATTCTAGATCAAAGCTAAATGTCAATGCGTCATATTTCATTGATTTTGATTAAAATGATTGGTAACTACTGTATGTGGCTTAATGGAAAAAAGCTGAAAAACATCAGCCTACTAAGCCCTACGTTCTCTAATAAAAGACAGGATTTTTTTTGTGGATGGCAGAATTTAGGTGTCTGGTGGAACTACAGTGATGAAATAGTGATGAAGTATTGTAAACAGGTAACCCTCAACTTACAATTGCAGTTGAGCCCAAAATTTCCATTGCTAAACAGAACAATTGTGAAGTGAGTTTTGCCCCATTTTGCCTTTTTTTGCCACAGTTGTTAAGCAAATCACTGCAGTTCTTAAGTGAATCATGTGATTGTTAAGTGAATCTGGCTTCCCCATAGATTGACTTTGCTTGTTGGAAGCCAGCTGGGTAGATTACAAATAGTGATCGCATTAATCTGGGACACTGCAACTGTCATAAATGTATGGCACTTGCCAAGTGCCCGAATTTTGAACATGTGACCATGGGATGCTGCAATACTCCTAAGTGTGAAAACAGGTCATAAGTCACTTTTTCACTGTTTTGAATGGTCTCTAAATGAATGGTTGTAAGTTGAGGACTACCTGTATTTCTTGATGCAAACTGTGACCTTTCATACTTGCATTCTGCTTGTTTCATCAGTTGTCCTCCTTCAGCCTCCCATAGAGGCCTGTGAGGTCAGACTGAGGTTAGCTGATTTCAAAAATAAGATGGTTTTATATTTCTTTTAACTATCTACAGGTAATCCTTGACTTACAACAACAACTGAGTCTGAAATTGTGGTTGCAAGCCATTGTGATTGTAAATCGAGGCACCACATGACCGGGTTATGACATCATTAAGCAAATCACAGAGTCGTTAAGTCAATCATGTGGTTAAGCAAACCATGCGGTCATAAGTCCAAATCCATTCTCCCGAATAGGTATTTTTTGTTGGGAACTGACAAAAACTTTCAAAATTGCAGTTCCATGACCACAGGATGCTGCAACCGGTTGTATATGTGAACTACTTGCCAAATGCCCAAAATGTGATCAGATTACTTGTGGGAGGATCAACATGATGTTTTATAATGCTGGAAGTACTTTATAAGCTATAAAATACCCTTTCAGAGGCAGTTTTAACTTCAAACTGGTTGTAAGTTAAAGACTAATTTCTGTATTTCTGACTTGAAACCCAAAATGGGAGAATAATGTTGTCAGTGTTTAATTCTAAATATACATTCTGGAGGTTGCCGTTTTACCGGCCAGTTGGCTTTCGTGAGGCAAAGTGTAGTCAGAAAAGCGTTTACGATAATTTCACACTAATGCCATTTCTGGCTCTTTTGTATGGAAAAGATGAACAAGTGTGAATACAGATAGTGCTTGCTCACCAACTGCTCGTTCAATGACCCTTTCAAAGTGGCAGTGGTGCTGAGCGAGTGCTACTTATGACTGGTCCTTGAAGTTCTGAATGTTGTAGCATCCTCACAGTCATGTGATTGTATTTCGGGTGCTTGGCAGCCAGATTGTACTTATAACAATTACATCATCTTATAGTCATGTGATCACCATTTACAGCTTTCCCTTCCAGCTTTCCACAAGCAAAATCAATGGGGAAGTCGGGAAGGAAGATTACAGATCACTCTGCTAGGTTCCTCACACACCTTGCTGCACATCAATGTGCTCTTCTTCCCTCAGTCTCTCTGCTCTTACACCAACATGCATCCTCCTTCCCTCTGCCTCCCTGCAGCGCCCCCATCCCAACTCACATGCATCCTGTAGGGGCCTCCCAGGGCCTTCCCCATCCACTTGTGGCACTCCCGTATTTCTTATCTCTCTCCACTTTCCATTTATTGACCCAGACATCTTATGAAGTCAACCAGGACTGCCTGGTTGCTAAGTGATATTGTCATGTGACATTGTGCTTTACAGCCACATCATTTAACAAAAGCAAAACCAATTGCTTATTGCAATTCAAAGATTACCCGTAATGATAAATAGTGGCTTCTATTTCTTTAAAAAATATTTTGATTTGGTGTTATCTATTCAATTTTTCCCCCCTAAGGCACCTTTTCTCAACGTTGAACCACTTTTCAAAAAAAGCATAATTAAATAGTAGCTCACAGAATACCTAGTTCAGAGTAAGCAACTTCTACTTAGCAGGATCTCTTCACTTGGAAAATATAACTCTGAGGGCAGTAATAAGGTTATATTACTGGATTAACTTTTTTTAAAAGTTATTTAAAAAGATATTTGGTGCAACAAATATGCAACATATAAAAAAATAAAAAAGGAATGGCTAAAATTACATTAATATAAAAGTTCCATTGAAGTGGAAAAGTTAAAATATTATCGTATTTATATATTAAAAGACCTTGGAGAATAAAAAATATTTTCACTGTAGTGGAAAGAGAACAAAGGTGTCAACTGTGCCTCACAGAAGTGGGCAATCTACAGCTATTCCCTGCCTCCCTCAAGATAGAGGCATTAACCTACTTTTCAGCTGACTTTGTTTGTTTAAAAAAGAATTACGTTTTTAAGAATCACCATTTTCCACTTTATTTCAGACAGGTGGTTCCAGTATGGCATAACAATCATAATGATCTCACCTCCTAGCATTCAAATACCTACTATCATTCATTTAGGGCTTGCATAAAATAATTATCCTTTTTAAACTGATGTTTTTGTTTAACATGTTTTATAGTAGAAATCTGTGAATAATTGAATACATTATTTTAATCATTCTCTAACTACCTAATTTAGAATCTTTTCTCTTAATAAACTTGTACCAAGAATCACTAATATGGTTCTTATATATTTCAAGGGACGTCTGCTGTCCTTCAACTTTTGAAAGTATCTTGATGTCAATCTGAGCATGGGATTACTGAAAACCACAGCCAAAATGTTCAGCTGGAGATATTTTAGAGCAACAAATAATAATTAAAATGAAGATTTCATATCCATAATCTGCCTTGGCTAGTCTTTATTATCCAGTTCATAATCGTTAGGGGTATAGAAAGCAATAAACAAAGTTATGTTTTCCAGTGTCATGGCTGTTGCATTAAAATCTGCAGTCTCTCAAAGTACTGAGGTTATAGTTTTTGCCCCCAAAAGTTAGCCTACTCTCAAACTAACAGTGTGTCTGCTCCCTATTTGATATTCTGACTTAGAATATGAACCGATTTCAATGGGCAGAGGAGGAATGAAGTCTTGCAATTCAAAATGGCTACTCAGATTTATTTATTTATTTATTATTTCTTTTGTGCTGCTGCTGTGCTTAACATTCAGATATTTGGTAACTTCTTATCAGCTGTTGTAGAACCTCAAGCTTCAGGATCAAAGAAGAAATAAAAATATGAGGCTGACATTAAAGATTCCCTATAGTTTCCATAGGAATGCTTGGTTCCCTAAGGAGTACAAGACTGGTTATCAGGCATGAGAAACATAGTTGCATTCAAAGAAATTGATGAAGGTCTTTCTTGATGCATAATTTGTTGGAATCTGTGCATATTTTAAAAATATGTGCTCTATTTCCAAATAAAAAAGATAGTTTTCTAAGGATCCACTTTCACTTGGATTTGATTGCAAGATAAGAAAAGTCACCGAGTGAGAGCAAAGGAATCCTAAAACTACCTCTGAAAGTTGTCTCAAGCTGAAAACAAAATATGTGTAAATTAAGAAATCTTTAATCTAGCCTTTCCCAATCGGTTTCCTCTACAGGTGTTCGGACTGCAACTCCTAGTTCAGTGGTGGCGAACCTATGGCACGTGTGCCAGAGGTGGCACTCAGAGCTCTCTCTGTGGGCACACATGCCATGCCCCGGAAATGGCAACTGTCCCTCTTCAAGCAGCCGCCCACTAACTCGCCGAGGTCCCATATGGCCAGATGCATCCCAGCACCCATGTGCTCATTGGCCTCTGTGTGCAGGGGGCGATGGTGTCAGGCAGCAGCTGCCTCGGCCCCTGCCTCACCTTTTCCTGTGACAATGGCACCCCCGCCCTGCCTTGCCTTGCCTCGCCTCACCCCGCAGGATGAGCCTCCTGCCCACCGCCCCACCTGCCAGAGACCCCCTGGGTCTCCCCCAACTCTGCCCGGCCCCCACAGATGTCTCTCCCCATGAGCAACATCGAGGTGATCACGCCCACCTTGGCCACACCCACCAAATCTGCCATGACCACCACAGCCACGCCCACCCAATAGGCCACACCCACCTGGCACCCAGTGATAAATAAGTGGGTTTTGGATTGCAGTTTGGGCACTCGGATTCTACAAGGTTTGCCATCACTGTCCTAGTTCATGATGGTTACAGAAGAATAAGAATTGGATATCCAACACATCTGGAGGTTACCAAGTTGAGAAGGGGCTTTTTGATTTATTCTACAACTATTTAGGCTTAGGCTAGTCCAACTGAATTCATATTTTTTGAAGTTTGAACTAACTAGTCCAAAATCTCACCGATGGATTTGAAATTCCATTTATCATATAATTATTCAACTGAGGAACAGGGAGGATGGCTGCTGCTGAAAGAAAAGATGAAATATCTCTCCCCTTTCCCAACCTCCTTTAGGTTGATGAAAGAAGTTTCAAGGGTGTCACTATCTTCAGGATTCCTTGTGAATCTGTAGTTTATTAGTAGGACATTTTGTTTCTATTACATCCAAGAGTGAATGCTTCATTGTTAATAGGAACTAGGGAAGGTTAATAGCAGTAAAAAGTACAGACAATCCTCAACTCACAACCATTTATTTAATGACCATTCAAAGTTACAATGGCACTGAAAGTGACTTATGACCAGTTTTCACACTTACAACTATTGCAGCCTCCCCATGGTCACATGATCAAAAGTCAGACACTTGACAACGGGCATGCAGTGTAACAGGATCATGCAACCTTCTGATGCGTAAAGACAGCGGGGAAACCGGATTCACTTAACAACCATGTTACTAACTTCAGTGATTCACTTAACAACTGGGGGGGGGAAACTAAGTAAATCCAACATAATATTATCTAATACCAGCAGGAATGTTTTGGATTAGTGGCTTGTGTTGCAAACCCCATAGAGTTAATAATTTACATTTTCTCTGCTTGTGGTGATTAATTATAGCCTGTGACTACATTGACCTCTTTAGAATCTAAATTTTAGGTGGATGACAGTTCTAGTTTAGTCCATGCTCACATGCATTATACAGTTAAGAAAACATTAGGAAATAGTTGAAAGCTGAATTGGTGTTTATGGAAAAGAGAGCTTCCTTTTCGTGTCCAACAATGGTTTACTCCTCCATAAAATTCTGTGCTCTTTATGTGGCCACCTACATAAGCTGTGTCAGTATGAATTAGATTTTTAAAGTAGCAAGTACTGGATGAGTTATTCCCTTATTTAATAGCAGTGCGGCTATCTCAGAAATTATTGGTGCCATGAATTAGGATTAATTACATCAACAGAAGGATGTAGTGATAACTTTCCTAGTTATGTGCAGGTTAATTAAATCTAATTTATGCACACTTAGTAAAATATTTCACAAAATGAAAGCTTGCATTTTTGTATTTTAGAATAAATGACTTCTTAAAGAATGATAGCTTTCACTTTATAGAAGAATATTGTTGCTTGCCAATAATTTAAGCATTTTTGAAAAAGGCTGTGGTATTTTTTTTTTCAGAGGCATGACTTAAATACTGTAATAGGGTTTTTTAAAAACTCAAACTTTCCATTGTTAATTCATCCTGAAGTGAATAGCTTCTTCTTAAAGGGCTATGACTTTGCATGTGACAAAAGAATATCATTAATTGCCAACAATTCAGTCACATCCTGTAATTTAAAAATGGCATTTGAAATTCTAGTTTCCAGGTGATACATAGTATGTATTATAGTTAAGATTATTTTTATACCATGGTGGTCTTCCATACAGTTGAAATAAAAACATAATTAGGATAGTTATTAACCATTATAAGTAATTATTGCGGAATGAAAATGATTGAATTACAATGTATACATAACTTTTATTTTTAAACACCCTCTATTATGTTATATATTATTATATATTGGTACACTTCTGTAGTCTGAATGGCAAAACAGTTTTGATGAATACTTTCAACATACTTTCCAGAGAAAATAAATCGTCTTTGTCTCCTTAGTACCCATTGATTTTTCCTTCAAGGGTACATTAACAATGCTGATGGAACCTAGGCTGTTGGTATTTGTCAGGGAGAAAATAAAATAAAAGCATCTATAATATTTAAACATTGTCGTACAACACAGCTATATTTGAATCCAGGAAAACCGAGGGAAGGACAAAATGCTGAAAAGAGAAGGCAGGGGGTAGAATCAGGAAAAGAACAAATGATGCAAAAAGAAAATGACACCGAGGCCTTGGTTTAATACATATGTATTCCAGGTTGATGGTTGATTTCATTAGCAAATCTCATTGTTATGCAATGTCTGTTCTTCTGCAGCAAAATGAATATTGCATTCTCTCAGGCTGTGTGTCTATTTTCTGTTGATGGATAAATGAAAGGATATATATTTACTGTTTTTCACAGACTTTCATGCATTTTATAGGGAAAAAAAACAAAGCTTCTGATTCACTTTATCCTCCCCCCTCCCCTTCTGTTCTTGTAAAGCTTTTAAGAGCTGCATATTAATGAATATTTTAATACATGGTACCCTGTACAAATTAACTGCCATTACAGTGAAGATAGTCAGAATGAATTTGGTTGTTTTTTTCATGTTCTGCTGGAGAGGGGTTACATTTAAGCAAGAAACCTCCTGAAAACTGCCAGTCTGAGTATGCAAAGCTTTATTACTCTGTACAAAAGGAACTACTCTGATACTATCTTTTTCTTATTATCCCTTTATAAAAGTGATACAGGAATTTCATTTCCTTATGGCTACTGTAATAACTATATACATATTTTTTATTTTATATATTGTAATATATTACCGTACTATAAAATATTTTAAATGTTTATGATTATAAACCAGTGATGGCGAATCTTTTAGAGACCGAGTGCCCAAACTGCAATCCAAAACCCACTTATGCATCATCGGGTGCCGGGTGGGTGTGGCCCATTGGCTGGGTGTGGCTGCGGTGGTAACAGCAGACTGGGTGGGACTAAAAAGTTCAATCAATCAATTCCAACTTTGCAAGATCTTTTTTTTTCCCACGAGAAGGTGAAATTGACTGATTGAACTTTTTTTTTTTGTACACAGCGGCGGAGGCCTAAAGGGAAAAGGTTTTATAAAACCCAGCTGAAGGCCTAGGACTGGGGCGATAGCACGCGTGCCCACAGAGAGGGCTCTGAGTGCCGCCTCTGGCACCCGTGCCATAGGTTTGCCACCAATGTTATAAATGATCACAAACCTGCAAACTTTGTTTGAATGGTTGTTGTAGTATAATCAATTGAAATATTAAAATGAGTGTAGGAAATTATTACCCTACCGTAGCCCAATATGGTTATGGAAAATAGACAGAAATATAAGCACCTGGGTTTCCAGAGATGATATGATTTATTCTTGCTGTCTCTGAATTTCTTGTTAGTTTCAGCTCAGAGGACTAGTGATATGATTTGGAAGATGTAATGAAAAGTTAGCAACTGGTGGCTAATAGATCTTTTTTTATCCCAACTTAGGTTTTTATTGTTCAGGTACAAATATTGTAGTTTTGAAATTAAAAGAATACTTTCTACTGGGCTAAAAGTCTGCAAACATTCCTCATTTTCAGTAACAGGAGTAGGCAAACTTGATTGTGTTAAGGATTACATTTGGCTTTGAATGGTATGTGTTGGGGGCTGGGGGAGGGGCCGTATACCACAGAATTATTGGAGCCAGAAAATGAAATTTATTTTAAATGTCAGATAAGTTAAATATGGACAATATAAAGATTACTAAGTATGCACTCAATAATTTCTCTCTTCTATCACGTAAAATATTGTAATTTGATTATAAGATTTGAAGGAACTTTGGGGTGCATCCAAGTTTTCAGGTGATGGGTAGTAGGTGAGGTCAGGAACACTCTTACCCTACAATCAAACTCAAGGAGAAAGGACACTTTTTGAAAGCCAAATTAGTTTCCTGGGAAACCAATTCCAGAGTATGCATATACCGTAAATGCCAGCGTATAAGACGACTTCCGCGAGCACTGAAATCGGCGCCAAAGATGGGGGTCGTCTTATACGCCGAGTCGTCTTATACGCCGGAAATACTGGTAGTTTCTGGTGTATAAGACGACGTTCTAGGAATGCGGCCCGGCTATAAAGACGGGGGTCGTCTTATACGCCAGGTCGCCTAATACGGCGGCATATACGGTAGTACTGTACATGATCTGTTGGAACCAAGTCAGTATCTGGATGGGAGGTTGATGGGCAATCTCATATCTTGAGTGACACGATGTAAGCAGAAATGTTGTGAAAATTATACCTAAAAGTAATGTCATAACAATTACAGTGATTTACATTTTCTTCCACATGGTGCCACTAATTTGGAAAGTTATGATTTTTAGGAATCCTTGTTGAAAAAAAAATGGTAAAGATTAGTGCAAGATAGATCAAATCATTAACATTTTTCAGCCTTAATCTGGTTTTTATATGTTTTGAATGATTGCTGCGCAGTCCATTTTTATTAACAATAAATAATAATTTATGGAGATAAATCTGAGCTCAGAGTCATTAAGAGCTGGGTGGCATACAAGTTTAATAAATGATGATGATCATCATTATCATCTCTGGGAGGGAGTCACAGAGTCCATGGGTATTGATGGAGAAAGAGGTTGGCACTGGAGGCCTTCTCATTTTGAAGATGGTCATGTCTGACACTAAACCTCCATAACTATGCTCCAACAATAAAATGACGTGTTGAGAGTATATGAAGGGAGTCTTTCGGATTGCGGAATCCAGAGCTCTCCCTTGTTTACTTGGCATGCCAATATAAGAGGGAAAATAGTTGGAGGAACAATATGTGAACATGTGTGGAAGAATTGAGATGTGGTTAATTATTACTGCTTCACAGTGCTTTACAACCCTCTCTAAACAGTTTACAGCAGTGGTTCTCAACCTTTCTAATGCCGTGACCCCATAATACAGTTCCCCATGTTGTGGTGACCCCCAAGTGGGTGTGGCCACCAATAAGAGGGAGTAGGACAGCTAGGGAAAAGGGAAAAAAATGGCGGACAGCGTGGTTTGGCGACCCCCGTGAAATGGTCATTTGACCCCAAATGGGGTCCCGACCCACAGGTTGAGAACCACTGGTTTACAGAGTCAGCATATTGCCCCCAATGGTCTGGGTCCTCATTTTACTGACCTCAGAAGGATAGAAGGCTGAGTCATCTCTGAGCAGGTGAGACTCGAACTGCTGAGCTGCTGGCAGTCGGCAGTTGGCAGAATTATCCTGCAATATTGTATTCTAACCAGTGCACCACCACAACTCAAATAAGAACTCTTGTATTAGCACCATTAGTAAACTGGAATGTAGACTCCCTTTTCTTCCCATCAGAAAATAAGTGATTGCTTCAGAGGCTTCTGCATATTATAGAAGCCTTTGACATAGGATATTTGAAAGGAGTAGAAGAGCAACTTCCTCCAATTCCAAGAAAACGTAGAGAATAACTTCTTGATGGCTGCTTTGTGTCATTTTTCTTACTGCTATATCCAGCTTCTAAGTCTTTAAAAAATAAAAAGTGCTTGAAGGATAACAGGATTGACAAGAAAATGAGAATGGACAAGGGAGTGTAGTTAGCTCAGAAAACAATCTCAGTTATTTCAATCAAAAAATAAACTTGGCTCGTGTCTGAACCAATCCACTGTGAGCACTGCGTTGGCCTTGCCCATCACTAATAATCCTCTATGACACTTACTGTAGATGTATCATCATCTATCCAGACCTACATTCCTCAGCTTTTGTACAAAAGCACCAAATGTCAATACAACTATCATTTGTTGGGCTTGCAAGAACTTGATGGCATCTAATGCATATATGATTCATTATGGATGCCTACTTAGTTTATGGAATGATCTTTTGAGTTGGTTGAGATGGTTCAGTCTTGTAGATTATTACCTTATGAAGTTGAATCAAAGTTAGAAGTTGTGACCTTATTCCTAGCAAAATTATCTTCTACTACTACAGAATCTCCAGGTTTATCCACAATATTTATGAATCCTGGATGATGTATAGTGGGTGGGGTGCAAATGTACATTCATGCTTTTCAATATAGACAGAGGATAACTTAAAAGAAACTTGTATTTCAAGTTATCTTAACTGAAAGTAAGTGAACTATTGTTTCACATTTGCCCATTCCCTGCCCTTTAGGAAACACCTCCCTCCTGCCTCCCTCCTGCTGGTTGTTCCACTTCTTATTCCTTAAATTCCTCTAATTTTGCAAGCCCCATTTTCAAAAATTGGTTCAAAAGATTTGTAAGGGTTTGCATTTTCTAAAAGTAATATGTATGTTTGTTTAAATTCAAATAAAATTTCTAATAATGTCCCTTTCCCCTCGAAAAATCAGTTTGGTGTATGTTGGGTACAACAACAACAAAGTTGGAAGGGATCTTGGAGGTCATGTAGTCCAACCCTCTGCTCAGGCAGGAAACCCTATACCATTTCAGACAAATGGTTGTCCAGTCTCTTCTAAAAAACTTCCAGTGTTGGACAGTGTTGGGATTCAAATATGTGAACAACTGGTTCTCTGTGTGGATGCCACCTCCGGAAGTCCATTCTGGGCCTGGACAACAAAAAATTAGCTACCGGTTCTGCTAAACTGGTGCGAACTGGCTGAATCCCACCTCTGGTGTTGGAGCATTCACAGCTTCTGGAGGCAGGTCGTTCCATTGATTAATTGTTCTAACTGTCAGAAAATTTCTCCTTAGTTCTAGGTTGCTTCTCTCTTTGATTAGTTTCCATCCGTTGCTTCTTGTCCTGCCTTCAGGTGCTTTGGAGAATAGCTTGACTCCCTCTTCTTTGTGGCAACCCCTGAGATATTGGAACACTGCTATCATGTCACCCCTAGTCCTTCTCTTCATTAAACTAGACATAACCAATTACAGCAACCATGTTTTATATGTTTTAGCCTCCAGTCCCCTGATCATCTTTGTTGCTCTTTTCTGCACTCTTTCTAGAGTCTCAACATCTTTTTTACACAAATGCTATACTTTCCACTTTATTATAATTATAATTTTCTATATATCCATTTCAATCTCTATTTTATTAAATATTCTGCAGCCTGGATTATCCTGTTGGTATTTATAGGGGTTTGTTTTATGGATCAGTTTTAATCCTATTTCATCTTTTACATATAGCTCCTCTTTAGTCTTTTCTTTCTGTTTTTGTTATTATATGCCTCATTCTGCAAGTTAAAAAAACAAAGAAAATTGGTTTTTGTATGCTATTTTACAGTATATTTTGAAAAACTGCCTCACAAAATTTTGAAAATGTTCAGTCTGTGTAAGTCTAATAAGTACAAATATAGACTACACACAGAAACACAAACTATTGTTTTGATTTGAAATTGCACAGGAGTTAGGAGTACTGTGGACCGACTGAGGTATATATCTGTACAGTCCTATTCTAAGAGTTTCATAGCATAATTACCACAACAAATCTGTAATTGTTTGTTTTTGCCCTTTTATGGCTGTCCAGTTTAAACTATTTGATTCGGGCATTGTACAAAAAGACCAAAAAAAAAACCCCTACCAATATTTAATTATAACCATACAATGTTTTTTTAATACAGTAGAATTAAGCATTCTTCCCGATTTTACAAGTACAAAAAAGTACGTTTAACCCTCCCAGAAGTAATCCAGACAGAATTTTTAGTGGACTTGTTGTCCTATTGGAAGAAACAGTTTTACCCCTAGAGAAAGTCTGGCACTTAATGTTGATAATTTAGGTCATCATTTGTAACCCAATGATCAAATGGATGGATGGATGGAGTGATACCACATCAGTGCTGACCATTAGTGATTACAGATAGATATTCAATCCCAAACCTGGTCCATCAGGTCTTCCAAAGTTGCACTCATAAGCACTGTAACTGAATCTATCAGTTTTGCTGGTGGTTGTTCACTTCTCTTTCTTAGCATTAGAGCCTTCTGTTAAGAGCTAAGTCATCACATAATGTATCTGATGTAAGACTTGAGCTTGGTCATTTATGTCTGTAGTGAGTGTGCTGGCTGGAGAACTTCTGGGAGTTGAAATACACATATCTTAAAACTGCTGAAGTTGAGAAATATGGCTCTAAGTCATATTTTACTATGCTGCTCTGTATATAAGAACTCTAGACTGACTTTCCTTTTTTCCCCAGTCTTGAAGAATTTCCAGGCAGGGAATGGGATTTCTGCTTACTATTCTTCTTTCAGACAAAAACTCAAAAATATCCTCTGAAGTTGCCCAGATTTGTGCTACCATCTGTACATTATGTCACCATTAGCTAAGTTTGGACATTTATTTATTCTTCGCTTTTTATAACACCATTTTATTTTATTATACATATTTTTAGAACTTATTATGCTGACGCTTTTAGATAGATAGATAGTCAGACAGACAGACAGACATAGTTCTGCTGAGTACTGGATCTGACCTTTTGGCTGTAATAAACTCATTTGGTTGGTGCAGTGGTCTATAGACATTTTGACTAAACTGGCCTTTTGATTTTCCATAGTCTTGTAAGTGATTGCAGTACCAAATATTATGTTTAGGCAAGTGCTTCTTGTAAGAGTATCCTGATTTTCTGCCTGTGATATATTACAGTTGGGTCAATTTATCTGGAGAAAGAGACTGTATTGCTCTCATGGGAAAGACTGTTTTTTGGAAACCATTCACTTTTTTATTTTAATGGCTTTTAAAATTATCAGAGAAATTGAAGGGGTACCAGTAGAGAAGAATATTTGTAGCTCAGAATTGAAATGAGGGGTCCCTGGTGCTCTCTGAGCTTGGTTGGTTTTTTTGCAGACATTTTATTAACCAAACTAGGTAACATTATTAGTGCTAGCAAACTGAAAGGGCTTGAACACTCTCCTTACAAGACAAAGCTAAAACAATTAGAGACCTTCTCTTAAAATAAAGGTGATGGGGGGATGGGATCAAAGTACATGAATGTTTGTAAGCCACCCAAAGTCATCTTTAGATGAGATGGCCGGCATAAATCGAATGAATGAATGAATGAATGTATTTGGAGAAAGTCAACAGGGAGGTTTCCTTCTCTTTCAAAAGTCTTAAGTCCAAGGACTTTGCAATGAAGCTGATTAGAAAATTTTGAACAGGCAAAAGGAGCATTTCTTCACTTAGTGCATAATTCACCTGTGAAATCATTATCGCAATACATGATGGTGACCACTGATTGGAATGTCTTTAGAAGGGGATTGAATTAATTTATGGAGGACATTGGTCTTGAGACTTCCAGGTTCAGGACAACTTGTCCCATCTCCTGCTTGTGACCATCTTGGAAGTGTTTGGTCGGTCATTGAGAAACCTAATTGGAAACTGTATTAAGAAAGGCATTGGCCTCACTTAGCAGGGTTGTTCTTAGGTTTTTATATTAATTTTTATTCTTTGGCAGGTATATATTCACTGCTGGTGTTAAGGGAAGAGATTTTTTTGCAGAAAAAGTGCAGGTGTATATTTTTTTGACAGGGAATTATATCATGTTTTTATTCATTCAAGTATGTTTTCAGGAAAGTAATATTGATTTGTATTATATTAGCTTAAGCCCAATGCAGCTTCCTTGTTCTTTGAGAAGTTGGGCTGTTCTATTTTTCTTTAATTCTAGCTGCCAGTGAAATTTAAGCTTTTATTTAAAATCCAGGTAATCTTAGTTCCTTGTTATAGCAAAGGGGATAACATAATGTGGACTAAGCCTTTCATCTGTTTCTCTGAGGGGGGCGAAATTGGCTTTTGCATAGAGAACACTCCTTTTGTTAAAACTGCTTTAGATAGGGTGTTGCCACAGTTCAGTAAAACAATTCGTACCTTATATTTTGCAAGTCACATACCTTACCTGGGTTGGTTTTGGTCACATGAACATGGATGTTTATTGGTAATCTAAGTGCTCCAGCTGCCTTTCAGTTTGTTTACCAGGAAATCAAGATGTGTAAACTGCAGGAAGTACTATTTGACCCTCTCCGGCAGTATCTCATTACAATAATTGCTAATCTCTGAATAAGACAGCCATGTTTTGTGAGTAACATAGGGAGAGAGAGGTTGTGTTAAGAGAGATTTTAGGTGTTTCCACAAATAGAGTGCTGTAAATGCTTGCTTTGGATTATGCTGTCTTGGTAGCATTTGATAATAGAGATCTGCTGACCCAGAGGTCAGAAGAGCTAGGATACAATAGTAGGTGTTCTTTCATTCCTCTCAACTAAAAAAAGAAAATATCACGGCTTGTTTTGGAGTGCTGTCACTGTTCTGTATCGAGGGGGTAATGGCTACTTCCTGATTAAACCACTATTCACAGTAAGCTGTTCATATTACATCTCTATTTGCTTGAAAAAGGAGACGTGCTTAATGCTTTTTTTCTTTTCAGAAGAAAAATAATTAAGGATTTTTCAGTTTAACATGTTTATGGATAGTGGATTAAATGCTTGCTTTCATTTTTCTCTGTTTTGCTTTCTTCTGCCTTTTAAAGTAAAAAAATTGTTTAAGCTCTTGAGTATTAAAGCTGTAAAATATTTTTCTACAGGCACGCCTGATTTTTACCTATGAGCTTTAATGTTTCAAAATTATACAACAGTGTTATATTGTGTGCATTAATTATATAAGTATTTGAATTATTATATATTCTGGAGAAAAGGAACTGTAGCATGTCATTCATTAAGCAAAGTGGATAGAAGGTATTTGCCATATTATATGAGCTGAAAAGAACTATTTAGGTACTTAGTTATATCGTCTGAATGATTTCTATATATCTAGTATAATTCTGACTTAACTTGTTTTAAAAACAAATAATGATTTAGGAACTATGATGAACAGGATATAAGCTTTATTTTTATCACCAGTTTGTCATGCAGTTTGTAGTGATTGAATCCATTATTTAAGTATTTATTAACAGCTTCATATAGTACAAGCATTAATTTTGGGAAGTCTGAGAGTCTAATGTTAGATATTTGAAGATCAAACATGAGTAAATATAAACTTTAAAAGCAAAATGAAATTGAATACATCATGATATTCCATCTACTATTGATAAAATAATATGCTCCCCAAAATAAAGCCAAGAGCTTTCTAAAAATTGCTTGATGAAAAGTGCATTACTAGACATAGATTGATATTTAATAATAAATCCCATTTAAATTCTGCAACAAACTTCTGAGTAAACATGAGGCTTAAGTAGCAACTTCCCTTATATTGTCAAATCAGCTGGTAAACCATTTTGAAAGTGAAGGTATCACAGTAAATCAATATTGGAAAGACTTATTTTAATTTTTGATTGACCATGATTGAAAGATCAAAAATGCCAAGTTCATAATATCTGGCCTATAATCAGATCAGAATGTGAAATTCTGTGTCTATATAAAATCAATACAGGTGGTCCTCATTTAGTGATCATGATTGCGACTAGCAACTCAAGCAAAGCAGTTGCTATGTGAAACCACAGTTGCACTTATGATCTTACTTCAGTTGTCCTTTGCTTTATAGACCTGCAAAGGTCAGAAATGCAAGGACTAGTTGTAAAGTTATTTTTTCATCACTGTTGTAATTGCAGTGATGAACAAGGTAGTTGCTGAATATGGACTATCTATATTTGGTGACAAGGAGGTTTTGTAGATATATCGGCAAAAATGTTAATTTTTTATCATTGACGAAAATGTAATTGGTTACAGTGAATGAAGTGATCAGATTCCACAATCTTTTTGAGAATGTCTCGTTGCCCAATTTATGTAATTGTTTTATATGATGGTTATCTATTAACTGTATTTTGGTTTTGCCTTCCTAGCCAGGTGCCCTGTGCTTCAGATATATTGGACATGGTGGCTGGTTGAATATAAACAATAGAATCCAAATAAATAGAAGGCATAAGGTTGTGATAGTGGCTTTAATTCCTCATAACCTTAGATAACGCTGGATTTCTTACTCAGACAAACCCATTTTTGAATCAGCTCTGCTGGTAGGATCCATAGATCTAGGATTAACAGCACAATATATTAGGGCACCCCACAATATATTATTGTGCACTAAATTGTGAACATGGAATGGGGTTTTGGAACATTTTTTTTTCACATACATGCTAAAACAGTGGTTCTCAACCTTTCTAATGTCGCGACCCCATAATACAGTTCCCCATGTTGTGGTGACCCCCAACCACTTATACATCACCGGGTGCCAGGGGGTGGCCAAAGAAAAGGGGGAAAATGGCGGACAGCCTTGTTTGGCGACCCCCGTGAAATGGTCGTTCGACCCCAAATGGGGTCCCGACCCACAGGTTGAGAACCACTGTGCTAAAACATAACTTTTAAGTATCAAGCTGAAAGTATTGAGAAATGACCATCACTATTGGTAAATAAAGGCATTCCTTTCCATTAATGGAAGTATTCCTTCAGTGATTGTAAGAACCTTTGATCTAATAGAGACTCAGCAGAGAAGCAAGGAATATAATTTAGTTGGCACCCTCCTTCTTCTTGTACTTTCCACATACTATGCTTCATTCTGGATCATCCATGGATGAACAGTTAACATTGTGTAAGTTTTGAAACTCCAGAAGTCAAAAACATTATGAATATCTCTTTTATTTTTGATGGAGAATTTTCTTGTTTGTTAACTTCATATTTGCAATGAACTTTAACTATAAAATTAACTTCAGCATTTTCTTTCAACATTTTACAAGAATCTCTATTAGTGATCCAAGACCAAAGACCATGTTCTTCCTATGGATATTTCAAATTATTAAATGCTTTAAACCAGGGGTCCCAACCCCCGGTCCATGGACCGGCACCGATCTATGGCATGCGAGAAACTGGGCTGCACAAACAAGCGAAGCCCCCTCCACAGGATGCAGGCAGCACACAAAAGCATGCTCCCTCTGGTCCATAGAATCTTTTCTCCATGAAACTGGTCCCTGGTGCCCAAAGGGTTGGGGGCCACTACTTTATATAACAATTTAGAGTGTAGTAAATGCCTCGAGCACAACAGTTTTCTTCAGTAAGATCCTTCAGTGAAGTGGATGAATAGCGTCTGTGTTTACTGGGTTATATTAAGAACTATTTAAAATATGTAGTTCAGAACAGATATCTTCATGGAATGAGATGGACTTCGAAAAAAGGCTAGAAGAGATGCTTGAGCAAGTTTTCATTTTGGTTCTGATGCTTTTTATTGGTTCAGAAATAAAAACAACTGGAATCTTATAAAAGCAAGTTTTTAACTAAGCAAAAAAGTTATTAGCTTGCAAGATATTTAGCTGTATAGCTCCTTTGTGTGCAAAAATGTATTCATCTGCTAGCTTACTTTGATTTATAGACAATTTATGGTTACCTGTCTTAGGCTAGTATTTGAATGAAAGACTGATTTCTATCCTTTTCTCTTTCTCTTAATTTTAAAATGCCCAGAATTTCAGGCATTTTACGTTAAAACAGAAGGTATAAATGTATAAATTTATCCACTCCTTGAATAAATTTTTCTCCAAGTTAAGAAAGTAGTTGAAGATAGCTGCATGAAAATTAACAAGATAAAAAAAAGCAAAAGCAAAATGTACAATAAAATATATGTCAGAAAATAACTCAGTTTTTAAACAGCAATTTTTAAACCCTATCACACAGAACAATATTTGTCAGCCTTTCTAAAACAACCATAGCAAACCAACTTATAGCTGAAGAGCAAGCATGTATGTTCCTTTCAGGATTTTAAACGTGGGGAGACAAGATTATTTCCATCTAAACAAAACATCTTTTGAGGTACATTCATGCATGAGAAATCCTGAGTTCTTTATAAAGCAATACATTCCAAGGTTATTATATATAATTGCATATGATATTACATCTTTGTCATGCTCAACTATATATGAAAAAATGGAGTCTATAAATATTAAGTTAAAACAGGACAACCAAATACAAATCCAGAACTCATGTATTAGTGTTTCTACTGCCATATTGCACTTCTAACTTAGTAAAGTTGACAGCCAGCTCTTGTTTTAACATCTTCTACAGTGCCCAATCAGCACAACTCTTCTATTAAATTAATCACAGGATCATAATGTGTACATTAAACATTTTTAAAACCCATTTAAAGTCCATTAATTTGTTAAAATATGGCATTTTAATGCTTTGTTTCATTTTTTTTATTACCAGTGACTCTTTGAGTGATATTCTTTGGTGGTTTAAAAAAGAAATTGTCCATACAGAAGCATCTGAAACTTATCGATTGACAATAATTTAGGAGTTCCTGACCTTGTTAAAGATGTTTTAATTGAATATATTACCGCTGAGCAATTTTAGATAACCCAAAGTCTTGCTGCAAGACAGTAGACATTTATTTCAAAGTTTGATTAACAGTAGCAATACCTTTCTTTCCCAGAAACTTCAAAAGAAAGCTTCCTACATTTTTCAAACTAGGATTATCCCAAAATTCTCAAGGAAATTGGCATAAAATTTAAGTTTCTTTCTCAACTTTATGCAAAAATATCTTGCAGCTTTTAATTCTGAAAAAAAAACATCTTACTAGATTCAAATCTCTGCTCCTGACAAGAAGTCAAAGGGGTCAAGTGATCACTGTCTAATTTTATTCACTGAGGTCTTTGATAAAAATTTCAATTCTATATGAAGTAGATAAATCTGAGAACTAGGAAAGTTGAAACCATCAACTTTAGAATTATCTAATTTAGATAAGCAAAACTAGGGTAACCTTCATCTCATAGAAACAAATCTTATCAATCTGTTTAAAATATTAGCATATATTAATATAGGAATCTGTCTAAGAAGGTATGTCAGTTTAACAGTGTTATCCCTCCAATAAACTTGCAGTTATGTTTAACCTGTTAAAGTAAGTATGAATCTGATGTAAACAATTTGAAATATTTATCCCTACAAATGAGAATATCATTCTTTGAATAATTATTCCAGTTTTTTAAAATAATTCAAATAATACTTAAAACTGTATTTTTTTGTTTACAATTTTTCATAATCTTTGATTTTATAGGAAGTATATTAGGCTTATTCAAATTAATTTATTTACCTGATAAATTACCAAATTGTACTATAGCCAAAATTCTGGGAAAAAATATCAATAGTTATCAGTAATACATAAATACATAAAATATCAGCATGTAAGAATTTGTATTCAACTTTAGTTACTCTGATATTCAAAATATACTCTGCTAATAAAGAAGCCAAAGTTTCTAAACAATAAATTAAATACAAGTGGAGATATTAAATGACCTTGATGAGTTCCCTGAAGCATCTTGATATATGAAGTAATAATATTATTTATTAAAACATTGATTGATGGGTTTCAATAGCACATTTTAATTCAATTACTAGAAGAGAAGAAAAAACGTATATAGGTAATCATTGGGTTATCCTAGCAATTGGAACTGAGATTGATCCATCACTAAGCAAGGTAGTCATAAAGCATGACATCATGTGATCACATTACATAGTGATGACAATCCCAGGAGTTCCTGTTGTTGTCATAATCCCAGGACCCCATAGGTTGTTGTGTAAGAAGAACATGAGTTCCAGGTGGGAAGAGAATGAAGGGATGCCACAGGTTGGTTCTGGGGACTGTGGGTAGGCCAGCAGGAGTAGTGGGCAGGTGCTGGGAAGCATGGGCAGGTGCTGGGAAGCATTGGCAGGTACTGGGAATGCAGGAGGACTGGCAAGAACAACACCGGGAGATGGGTTCTATGGAATATGAGATCCCTGGGATCTTGCACTGCATAGTGGGACTCTTTGGGAGAAAAAGCAATGGGAGTGATTCATGGGAGCAGCTTGCAACCTTCCCTGCTGGCTTCCCCATTTACTTTGCTTGTGGGAATCTGGCAGGGAAGGTCGCAAGTGGCTTGTTGCAGTGAGTGCAGCTTGCTGCAGTATGGTAATTGGAAGCTGGACACCCAAGCGTCTGGATCATGATTATATGCATGCAAGGGCACTGCAGTTGCTGAAAGTTTGCAGACTGGTCGCAAGTCCCCTTCATTCAGTACCATTGTAATTTTGAACAGTCACTGAAAGAGTAGTCATAGCCCAAGGACTACCCAGTATATCCAAGACAAGTTATAAAAATGTAAACTTCAGTATATTAAAGGTCATCTCATAACCAGTGAAACAACTATTGCTGATTTACTTGTCTAATATGTCATAGAATAATAGAATTGGAAGAGAGAAGTCACATTATTATTCACATACAGTAGTTGATTTTAGATGTTATGAAATTTTGTACTGTATTTTTGCCCTATACGGTTGTTCAGTTTCGGGCACAAGAATAACTTCTGCATTTTAATGGTGTCAATGGGCAGGAGTTTGTCTCAATGAGCAGAGTATCTGGCCATAGTTTTGTTCTGAAAAAGACAGAAACAATATTTTTATTAAAGCCAAATATTAGTCATTCAGAATACTTTAAATCAGTGAAATTTCATAGATTGACAAAACCATTCCATATTCATCATTCTCGTTATAGGCCATATATATGATTACAGTGGTACCTTGGTATCCAACTGCTTTGAAACTCATTGAATTTGATAGTCAATGCATTTGGACACAAAAAGTTTGTCCCTGTACTGATATAGTGAGCCTTGTGACCCACTACATCATTTCTTATGGAAAAAAATGGTTCGGTACTCATTGTTTTTGGTACTCATCACACCTCCCAGAACCAATTAATAATTACCAAGGTATCACTGTATATTATTTAACATATAAATTCAAATGACTATTCTATATAAACAAGTATTAAACAGTCTGTACTGTCATATCAAAGTGCATTGCATCATTTCTATTGAACCCTGCCCAAGCTGGTCAACTCCCAAAGCAAGGCCTTTGAGGTGTACTATTAGTTTGCACATATCATAATTCCCAAGTTGCATCAATAGGTGCAGAGGAAGGGCCCAGCCAATAGGCATTTATCCCTTTATTCCAGTCATATGCACTAACTCCATGATATAACCATTGTTGATGTTCAATTTAATTGAGTGTGTCTGTCCCAACATTGAATTTCTTTGCATAATGAGATTTCTGGTTTGATATTGATTTAGAATTAATAACTGGTAGTCCATACGAAGTTAATGGCATACAAATGTTAATATTTGACTACAGCAGACTTTAGATTCTTTAGAGCAAATATATACAGGTAGTCCTCAACTCGTAACCATTTGAAAAAAATGGCTTACGACTGTTTCTCATACTTCAACCATTTCAGCATCCTCTATGGTGTTGTAATCAAAATTTGGGCGCTTGACAACTAGCTTGTATTTATGATGGCTGCAGAGTCCTGGGTCATGTGATCATATTTTGTGACCTTCTGACAAGCAGAGTCAATGGGGAAGCCAAATTCACTTAACAACTGACTATCTTAACAACTGCAGTGATTCGCTTAAGAACTGTGGCAAATATGGTTGTAAAATGGGGCAAACTCACTTAACAACTGTCTTGCTTAGCAACAAAAATTTTGGGCTCAATTGTGGTCATAAATTGAGAACTACACACACACACACACATACACACACACTGCTTCCTTTCTGAATTTTATTTCCTTAAGTATGTTAATTATAGGATTGTTTTTAAATTTGGATCTTAGCCAGGTCTGGCCTGAATAACCATTATGATTTAACAACATGGGAGTAATTTGACAACTGAACAATGAGAATCCCGAATTAGAATCTAAGGAGAAAGCAGAGTGATGCTTTTTATATCACAGCATCAGTGTTTCACATTTGAAAAAAAACAGAGGACAACAAAAATAAAGAATAGTGTTGGAATTAGTTTAACTGCAGCAATTTTAAAGCTGCATTTTAGTATTGCAATTCTCTGCTTGAATTGCAGGAAACTAAACTTGTAGAAAAAGGAAAAAGATGTTAGCACATCATTTAAGGGGAGAAATTTCACAATTTAAATTACAGTTAAACAGATAACAGACCACAGTCATCTGTCTGCTAACTCTGGAAATCTTCATAAAATTACTGTGAGTACTTCAGAGTAAGTGATTTTGAGTCTGAACCCATCATTGTGAGTTTGTTTATTTGTTGTGTTTTAATTTGAAATGGCAATGGTTTAGAAGAACGGACCCTGATGCCACAAAATTAAACATGTTCTGTAAAATTGTCTATACTTTTGGTTCTCGTAAAACTTTAAAAACTACTAGTCAAAGAATAGTTAGCCCTTTTAGGGTGCTGAATTTTAAGCATCTGTTTGATTTAAAAAACTCAAACTCTCCATCTATTTCCAGTGGACTAGGCCCAACTCAAGCAATAGGAGAATATGTTTAGTTATCTGAGCAATTTCTTTCAGGGCTTTTTCTGTCTTTTTGGTAATTTAAAAGTAGGTATCAGGAAGCTGATAGAACTGATCTAGAATGTGTTGCTGTGGATGAACCTAAAGATTTTATGTTTCCCATCTAGTCAGATGTTTATTAAAGGGAGTATTAGATGAAAGTCACTCTGGCTCCAATACAGAGGTAATTTTGCAGTATAAGAGAGACAGAAACAGACTCTAAAGGTGTTTCTTCAGTGGTTCATCAACCTGTAGTTCCACTTTGCCTATTTGAAATGGGTGTAATTAAATGCCACGTGCTTTCTCGGTTTTGTTTTCCCAAATTCTAGAAATACAGGGTATTTTGCTACACAGTATCAGTTGTAGAACTTAAGTAGGTTTAATGGTTGGAATGCAATCATGTAAGCATGCCAAGTCATTGGTCTTCCCCAGCTTCAGCCGTTTTAGTAGAGTTTCTCTAACCCTTATTTTCACTTACAGTATTCTTTCTTAAGTGAAGATACCAGAGTTCCAATCTTAAAATCATGATCCATCTAGAAAGAATTTGATTTTGAACATACAGTCCCTTGACAGAGCGCTACCCTAGCCAGTTAGAAAGTGGAATGCAGAGCAGAGGAGAAACCAACATCTAAAAGAGGGACTTTGTGACCAGAAAATCCAACTATGCAATTTGTATATGAGAGCAGTGGTGGGATTCAGCTAGTTCGCACCACTTCGAACCGGTAGCTAATTTTATGTTGCCCAGGCCCAGAACGGACTTCCGGAAGCAGCATCCACACAGAGAACTGGTTGTTCACATATCTGAATCCCACCACTGTAATGAAAGGTACATTGAGATAGTGGGAAAAGTTTTAAGCATAATTTTACAAATCTGATCAATATTGCTATGTTTTACCTGGAGCCTAACAACTGTTGAAACCATCACGGTTGTCCCTAATGTCTCAAGCAGCCAGTTTGAGAATGGTCCTCAGAACCCCTGTTCTGCCTTCTAAGTGACACTGCAGCCAGAATAAGCCTATTTAATATGCTCTTTGGATTAAAATGTTTGTTTGCCCAAAACATTGTTATTTATTTAAGATCTCTAGTCTGTATAACAGAGGGCTCTTCATGTGCTGACTGTTCATAATATACGTTTTTGTGTATGAAGTATGCCTTTACTCAAAAATCTTCTTTCAGTAGTGCTTTCCAGAATCCTATTGCAATCAACTCTTTAAACTTATATACTATCTTTTCTGCAGAACTTTTTTCTACTTTTGGAAAAGTCTTTTGTGTTCACTTTTTCAAAAAAAAAAAAAAAAAGCAAAACAAAAAAGCAAGGAAAAAAAGCACTTAATTGAACCCAGTCCAATTTTACCCATACTACTGCCTAGTACTGGGAATATCATATCTCTGTGGTTGTACTTTCCCACGTCCCAAGTTAATTAGTGCACAGTTCTGGTCACGTTTCTTTTAGTTCCTGACCTGTTATCAGAACTATCCTGTCTTGATTTCCCCTTGGGTTGCCCAAGCATGCTGTTTTCTTCCTCTTCTTGATTCTCCATCTGCCTTTTCGTGGTCTCTAAGCTGTTAGGCCGCAAAGCATGTTAAATCTGTAAGGTGCCTTCTAAACAAAAAATAATACGAATACTCATTGTAGTTTTCTGTAGACCTCCAGTAGCATTGTGACCTTGGGATCTAGTTGCTGCAGGTGGAGGCCTCCTTTGTTGAATGGGCAGCCCCAAAGGACAGTTTTAAATAGTTATACCTACATTTGTGCTATGCACAGATTCTTCTGCATTAGGCACTGTCGTAATGAAATGTCTGAAATCTAGAATTATGTAGCATTTGTAATCTTTAAGGTGAAACAAGAGCATTCCAATCCTGGAAGTAACCTCAGGGATTTCCATAGAAAACATCTGGACTCAGAAAAAAATGATAGAATTGTTCCTCATAGGTAACAGCTGTTAAAATGGAATGACTGTCAAAGTAAACAGTTCATGTCTAACCTTCAAGAAATCAAACTTTGTGCCTGAATCATTAAGTACTGAGCAGCTTCTCAAATTATGTTTCATATGTAAGCAAGTTTTTTCAGAGTAGTTTTGTGATAAGCCCAGTCCTTAAAATAGTTGCTTATTAATCTCACTTCAGGAGCTTCGGCAGAAGAAGATACAAACGAATCTTTACTGTACTTTAGTTTATCTTCTACCGAAGGAATAGGACACCTTCTATAAAAGGCAGTATTCTTTCAGAAGTTTATATGGATCTGGTTATGTTGGTTGTGGCAAGACTATCTTGTCCTCTGTCTTGGGACTTCATGTTCTTTTTTCATTAGGATTGGCTACTATAAAGCCAGTTCTGGATCTTGGAGCTCTTATAACACTAATTAGGTTCAAGAGATGAACAGACTTATTCCCAGTTCAGCTGCTGAGTTAGCTTCCTGGTGACTATGGAAAGAACTCTCAGCTAACTTCAAGGTGCTTTTGAGGAATAGAGATATGGAAACAAGATGGATGGTTTCTATGTAGACCTCTGGGAGAAAAATGGAATGTTCTTGGCTAAATCTGAACTACGTATGTATGCATTTAGAACTGATTATTTGGTGAACAGATTAACAGAGAAATATTGCTTGCACCCAATGGCAGATGAAAGATATTCTGATCTTGCAAATAGACAAGTGAGGGGTGGGGACAGTTTTTCATTTGTTGACAGAAAATTTGCACCATCAAAGCTTATGGGATTGGATTGCAGGACTTTTACAGTAGGTTAGGGCAAGTATTGCCCTGTTAAGAATTTTCAGTGCTGCCAGCAAAACAATATTTAAGCCATTGGTTCTCAACCTGTGGGTCAGGACCCCATTTGGGGTCAAATGACCATTTCACAGGGGTCGCCAAACAACGCAGTCCGCCATTTTTTTCCACTTTTCCTTAGCTGTGCTACTCCTTTTATTCTATTGGCTTTTGAAAGCCAATAGAATAGACTCTCTTGAATAGAGTCTAATTCTATTGGCTTTCAAAAGCCAATAGGAATTGTCCAGGCTGTCTCTGCCCTGCTGAGCCCGCCAAAAGTCCCATTCTGCAAACAATGCTGCATCAGTTGAGTAGTCCTCGACTTATGACCGGTTGAGTAGTCCTCGACTTACAACCAGTTGGGGGTCGCGGCATTAAAAAGGTTGAGAACCACTGATTTAAGCTGTTTCCTAAGGAATATCAACTAGCTTACCAACAAATTAACCGTGTATGGTTTTCTCTTGATTGGCTGAGATTTCTTTAATTGGGCAATGGGTCCAAACTAAAAAACATTGTTATACAGATGTGACAGAAAGGCATGAAACTAATCACATTTTGATGCAGTTTCCTGGTGGAATTAGTTGGGAAAGATTAATTTTGTGGAGTGACTTGATGACAAGTCTAGAAGCTTTCAGAAGTTTAAATCACAGGAAGAATGATTTTTCTACCTATGTTGTAATGCAAATAAGGAATTGACATTAGGGAATATTGCTGAAGAGCATTGATATATCTCTCTGAAAAAGCTTTGCATTTCTTAGACATACTGTTTATTAAAATTCAATACTTCTGTGCTAAATCTAATATAAATATTAGATTAACTGGAGTTTAAAAAAACAGTTTGAAGATGAAGCTCTTCTTGTTTTCAGTCAGCTATTTCTACTCATTTGATCCTTTAAAAAAAGTCTATTCATCAATCTGGCGCCTTTCAGATATGTTAGGACTATAATTCCCAACCAGATGGTCAATGAATATGCTGGTATAGATTCCTGTACTCTGAGTGCATTTGGGAGGTTTCAACTTGGGGATGTTTTTTGATAATATACAGGCAAACTAGTGAGTGATAATGACCATTTTAAATTCAATTTCATAGTAGCCTCTGCTTTGTTGTTGTATCTGGACTCTTTAGTCTGCTGTCACAAGTTCCCTTTCATTTAATTGGGTTTAAAACTATGAGGAGATAGATATGTTCCATATGTAGAAATGATTACACACAAATAACTGCCAGACCCTGTTAAATAGTTACTAGTATTTGTATGGTTATTAAACGTTGTTGCCTTAAAATGGCTGATGCAGCCTTCCTTCCCCTTGAGGTATGTTGAACTTCAGACAGTGGAGTTGACGTCCATCTCATTTAGAGAACCTTTATGTAAGTGTAAAATATGTGTTTCTGTATTAAAATTGAGAGCCACTTTGAACAAAGTAGCAGATAAATGATGACAATTGTTCAATTGGATTTGAAGCTGTCATAATGCTTCAGTGCACTTCCATGAACTGTAGCTGAAGGTTAAGTCACATTTTACTGAGTATTCTAATATTCTCTATGCCATACCATGCATTAAAAAAACAATTATAGTGCCAGAGCCCAGGTACTCCAAACCTGTAAGCAATTTATTAATTCTGGTTCACCCAAGCTTCCACTCATAATAATTTTTCCTGTTGTTGAGACCGGGGGTAACTTTTAAAATCTTCATCATTTGGTGTAACTTGTCTCTGTGGATAATTAAAAAAAAATACTGAAGTCAAATTGAAAAAAATTCCTAACTGGTTCCTACTTTTTTATATGAAGATCTTCCCATGCAATACACACAATCAGCTTTTGAATTTTCCATGATGATAATAACCAAGCTATTTAAAAATAAAACAATAGGGGGCTTCACTCAAGTTATCAAGGTGTCTTCATGAGTGGACAACGTAATGATCATAATCCAACATTAGTATTTCATCTAATGGTAGCACTTACATCAGTTGGAATGCTGAGCTCCTACAGAATCCTCTTTACCTGCTGCAGCTCTTCATTCATATTGCCTTCTGCATGTGATGATATTACCAGCCTCCAAGTTGGTTTCTTTGCAGTAGGTATCTTCAGAGAATAGATGGGACTAGCAACAGGTTTTCTATGCAAGATGAAGTATTTCCCACCAAGATAGGAGTGGAAAATTAACACCAATGAAGCACCATAATCTATTTTTTGCCCCTGTTCAACCTGTTTTGCTCCTGTTTTGCCCTGACAGTGTTCAACCATTTTAAGACATAAAATTTGAAAGAAGCAGAGTATAAGATTACCAATAATTTTAGCACCATATTTACAGTACAGAACCTCTCTCTAAAGAAGGAAGAATTGGTAAAACCCAACTTTGCTTACACATGCAGGTAATCCTTGACTTAGAACAGTTCTTTTAGTGACTGTTCAAAGTTACAAGGGCATTGAAAAAAGTGACTTGTGACCATTTTTCACACTTATGACCATTAAAACATGCCCATGGTCACGTGATTTACATTCAGATGCTAGACAACTGACTCTCATTTATGACGGTTGCAGTGTCCCGGAGTCATATGATCCCCTTTTGTGACCTTCTGACAAGCAAAGTTAATGGGGAAACCAGATTCACTTAACAACCGTGTTACTAATTTAAGAACTGCAGTGATTCACTTAACAAATGTGGCAAAAAGTCATAAAATGGGGCAAAACTCACTTAACAAATTTCTCACTTAACAACACAAATTTTGGGCTCAGTGGTCGTGAGTTGAGGACTACCTGTATTACATTGCACTATATAAAATTAACTATAGATGTCACAGATCTGGAGGTAATAAGTCTTCAGCATGTAAAGAAAAACTTAGATCAAACAGCTGTGCTTCTAAATGAATAAACTGATACTGTGCACTAACCACGTAGTCTTGAGGAAGCTCTTGTGAATTTCAAATGGTAAGTAAAGAGCAAAACCAGGGGAGCCCTTGAGGGGGCATTGCAGGGCACCATCTTGGGAAATACTATTGGAGAACATTGTGTATGCCATCTTCAGTATCATGATAATATAAATATTGGGGATCAACACTTTTATTAAGTAAATAGTAATAAGGCTTGGGGAGGTTTGCATGTAACTTGGTAGGTTTTAAACTATTTATTTATTTATTTATTTTAATTCTGAAAGTGCCTCAGTCTATTGGAATGGGAGCTATAATAAATTTAAATAAAGTAGATCAGAAGGCATGCTGAATAGTTCTTAAGCCGTGCTGTTCAACTCCATCTTCCCTTGAACTTTCAGAGTATTTAGCCTCTAGTGTACAGTGAACTATTTATTTTTAAATACTTTCTTTAGATGAAATGTAAGTTTTAATGGAAGAATAAATCTTTGCTTTAATATCTTATAACATAGTAGCTGCTATATAATAATAGGACAACATGTAAGAGCAAAACATTAACTGTTTAGTGAGGGTTTTTTAAATAGGCGGTTGAGAAAAAGAATAATTATCTTTAATCTAGATGTGCATATTTATTTTTGTAATTTGCTTCTTCAACAGACTGAATGCCAAAAATTTGGGCTTTAGCATTTAAAATGGAGTAGAATAAATAAATGATTAATTTTACGGAATTAAGTAGATGCTTCCATTGAAATAAATCAGTCTGTGACAGTAGAATTAAGGAATTCTGAATGTATTTACATGAGAGACTGAATTTTATATGGTGTTATGCAGTCCAAAAACCTTATTAATGGTAAAAGGGAATGGGGATATGGGAAAAGATATACACACAAAAAAAGCTACCATGTGAAAATGATCCATAATAGCCACAGTATACATGAATAATGTCCCAAACTGCCACCTAGTAAATTACTGGTAATTATGTCAATTCAATTTAAATTTTTATTTATGCATGTGTTTTGAAATTAAAATTAAAAATAAGATTTTTCCCTACATGCTGGAAATTTTATGTTTTGTGTTTTTTTAAATCAAACCTCTGATACATAAAATAACTGCAGTTAAAATGCTTTCAATCATTGTAAAGAAATAGTACCATTTTTGTTTGTTTATTTATTTTATACCTTAGTAATAAGAACATGATATCAGGTTTTATTAAAAACAAATCCGGAATGCCATATAATCATAATGAGCTTAGTTTTATATTAGCTTATGTAAAAATGATTTTTTTTGTCCAGGAAATAACATTTTCCAAACTGAAAAGAAGTGAATAGTGGAGTTCCTGAAACTACAGAATGTGCTTTGAAATATTTTTGCTATTTTATTTTGCAAAGCACACATTGTTATTTGTTTCAGTGTAGTACTGAATGCATGACTATGCATTATTTTTTTTTTATTTTTTTTAAATTTTATTTATAGCCTACCTTTATTAATTTTATAAGCAATGAAGACAACAAACATACCTAACACTCCTCCTCCTTCCTCCTATTTTCCCCACAATAACAACAACAACCCTGTGAGGTGTGTTGGGCTGAGAGAGAATGATTTGTCCAATATTACCCACCTGGCTTTCATTCCTAAAGTAGGATTTGAACTCATGGCTCCTGCTTTCTAACCTGGTGCCTTCACCACTAAAGCAAACTATACAGTACTATATTTCTTGTATGGACTAAATGATGGTGCAAACATGGCACAGATACTTTAGAATTTATTTGATGCCATTATCAATTACAATCTTCTCTCTTCTTCTTCTTCTTTTCTTATATCAAATGTTTGTTTATGGTGATTTATAGTGTCCAGTTCAGCATTTGAATTTTTCAATTGCCTAGATCAGTGATGACAAATCTTTTATAGATCGAGTGCCCAAACTGCAACCCAAAACCCACTTAGGTATCGTTGGGTGCCAGGTGGGGGGTGGCTCATTGGGTGGGCGTGGCTTATTGGGTGGGCATGGCTGCGGTGGTAACGACAGACTGGGTGGGACTAAAAAGTTCAATCAATCAATTCCAACTTTGCGAGATCTTACTTTTTCCTGTGAGAAGTTGAAATTGATTGATTGATTGAAACTTTTTTTTTTTTTTTTGCAAACGGCGGTGGAGGCTAAAGCGAAAAGATTTTATAAAACCCAGGTGAAGGCCTAGGACTGGGGCGATATTGCGCATGCCCACAGAGAGGGCTCTGCGTGCCATCTGTGGCACGCGTGCCATAGGTTTGCCACCACAGGCCTAGATATTATTTTATCACCGACCTCTGTTTGTTGTATTTCCTGTACTTTACAAAGTTCTGCCTAATTTTAACAATATTCCAGATCAGTATTGGTGAAGGTTGAAAAGTTTTTTTTTTCCTTGTGTAACTTCTTTGGAAAAAAGAACATTCCTATCATACTTTTTTTTCTTAAATAGGAATAATGGTCCAGATTGAGCCGAGTATGTTTTTTTATGTTCAGCTCCCCTCCTTTCATTTCATTGTGCTTGTGGCCTTTCAGGAGATGAAAAGAATGGATACTGCCCTTGCTTCAGTTTATGCACTCAAGGCAGTAAGCATTACTCAGTGTGATTCCACCCACATTGTGTCAGTCATATAATTGTATCCTGGGCTGTTGAAGAGAGCTACAATTTAAGAAGGGGCACCACAGTTTTAGAACAGAAGAGACTGCTGCTGATTTCAATTAACAGGGTTTAGCTTCTATTTTGCATAAAGCTGTGATCCTGTTGTTTATTTGGGAATCAAGTCCACAAGATGTGATGGGGCGTTCATCTGAGGGAACAGGCATTAAGCTCACTCTGCAAAATTAATTAAGATGCCTAAACCTCTATTTTGGATTAGATGATGTTAAACACTTGCTAATCTAGAAAAGCTTTTCCTAATCTGGTGCCTTCTAATGTGTTCTAGGAATGATGGGAGATGAAGTCTTACACTCGGAAAATAGCCTGGTTGTCAAAGTAGTACGAAGGTGGTACTTGCCTGATCCTTGCCTGCCTTGATAATAATGCAGCACAGGATAAAATTAGTACATTTCACTTCTCAGGTGAAACCAAATGTGGGATCAGTGAACTGAGTTGAGATTTTTACCGGATCAGTGCGTCGTATCAACATGTTGATATTGTTATTACAGTATTTAGTTCAATGTCTGCACTGAAGTTGCCAGTGTGCTTCCAGAAGTTCAATTCCTTCGCTTTGTTCAAAGAATCTTAAGCGGTTGTCCAGATGTATTTGCCTTCCATTTATAATAATCCTCAGTCTTCCAAATTCTGGTGCTCATATAAGAAGCCTTCCCCCATGGAAACCTTCCATACTATGGGGTGTGTTTGTTTGTTTGATATCCTGTTTATATAGTTACTTATCTCAAAATATTGTAACTCTGGTTGACAAACAAGGATTCAAAGCAAAGCAAAAAAAAGGAATAGTATAAATAACCCATAGCAAGAAAATAAATATAAATGCATGCCCAAGGTCTAAAAATATTCACTTCTAATTGTAGGACAAATCAGTCAACAGAGCTTCACAGCCCAAAAGTTTGGGGGGATCAACCAGGGCTTTAATGCCTTACAAAAGGTTAATGGGATCAGGGCCATCCGGGTGTCTGAGAAGGTGCTGACACCCAGTGCTTTTTATGTTAAAAAAAAAAAAAAAGGTGCCGGAACTCACATACGTCATACAACCCGCCTTGCCTGCCCTACAAGGTTCCATCCCAAAAAGGTCCCGGAACTCCGTTCTGGGCGTTCTATGACAAAAAAAAGCCCTGCTGACACCTAGAGAAGGCATGATACCTAGATCCCACTAAATGACACTCCTTAATAGATGGGACCTGAAGTATGCACCTTGTTGATCAAAGATAGACAGTCCCACAGTCATAGATACAAATTGAGATACCTTTGAAATAAATATCATCAGTGTGAATTCTGCCCTGCCCCTTCTGTGGTGATTTTAAACCCATTTTGTAGTGCCTTATCCCTTTTTTTAACTACTAAGTAGAGCTCTGTTAATTACAATTGGTGCTGATTTTAATATTCTGTGTTAATGGATGCTAGAATGCTTTTTTATTTTAGGTCATTAAATTCTTTATGAATGTGTCTTAGATATCAGTTTTTTTTCATTGTACACCACAAAACAAATAATAAATGATAACCAAACCAAACCAAACCAAAAATCACCTTGTTCCTCTAATTATGTATAATGGCAGTGTTAAGGTCTTTCAAATGTCAGATCTTGTCTTTACTGCATCCTGCTGCCATATCATTTGAAAACAATTTTGGGAGAATGTTTCTTTAAAAAATTGAGAGACCACAAGAAATGTAAGTGAGCATCAGATTCCCTTTTAACCTATTCCAAGAGTTCTCTGCTTTAAATATCACAGCTGTCGCTCATCTCTGATATGCGGCGTAAGAGCTTACACCAAGGAAAGCTTGTGATCAGAAAGAGCTGCTAGTGGTCTGGTTTTACTATGTCTAGTTTTTTTGTATGCCTTTTCTTAGATGCGCAGTGAAACTTTGCTTTGACAAACTAATTAAGGGGAAGGATGCCCCTTATTCACAAACATCTCTCAGTTACAAAAGTATGTCATTGAAGCCATTTGTATGAATGGTACCATTACTCAAAATGATGCAAGTGACATCATTTATGTCATTACACATATTATGCAAAATTGCTGTGGAAATTGGGTCCATTGCATGCACAGTCCATTGTATCAAAATCCACTGAATTGTAATTCAGTGAAAGATTCCAGTGCCTCACTTAACCATAAAAGCAAGTTCGAGTGCTTAATTATATCAACTTTATTGTTATAGAGTCACACTTATTTTGGTTCTTGTTGTATATGGAAAAGAACATTTTGAGTAAGGGTATGATGAGGAATATGGGAGGAAGAAAAGAACACCCATGAAAGAGTGATTGAGAGTGCTGTGGCATTTGAGAACTGAACTGCAGGTTTCCTGGTACATGGGGAAAAAGAAGTCCCTTATTGTCCTTCTACAAATCCTAGATACCACAATATGCTAAGGTAGTCCTTGACTTACAACAGTTCATTTTGTGACCATTTGAAGTTACAATGGCACTGGAAAAAGTGACATATGGCCGTTCTTCACACTTATGACCATTGCAGCATCCCCAGGGTCACGTGATCAAAATTCAGATGCTTGGCAGGTGACTCATATTTATGACGTTTGCAGTGTCCTGAGGTCATGTGATCCCTTTTTGTGATCTTCTGACAAACCAGGTCAATGGGGAAGTCAGATTCACTTAACAACTGTGTTGCTAATTTAATACCTGCAGTGATTCACTTAACAACTGTGGCCAGAAAGTTCATAAAATGGGACAAAACTCACTTAAACAAATGTCTCACTTAACAACTGAAATGTTGGGCTCAATTGTGGCCATAAATCGAAGACTACCTGTATTTCTTTAGTAGTCAATTACCTTCTCCTTGTACTATTAGATCATAGATATGAAATGTAAATTAATTATGTGTAAAAATAGAAAGTAGAAATGTTTAGATTGCATTTTAATGAAAATTCACCCAATCGACAGTTCTCAAATATCAATGAACCCAGGAGCAAGTAAGAAAACTTCCTGTATCTGAAATTTGTAATTAAGTTTGTTTATTGTATTAAAGAAAAATAGGTAGATTAGGAGGAAATATACCAAAATGTGTTAAAGACCATCATTTACCCCCCAAAATGTCATATATTACAATTAAAAACATATAAAGATTGATAAGACTTTTTATTTTAACTTTTAAAAATAGTCAACTGATCAGGAAATAGGATGAAACTAAATTTGGAAAAATAAAAAAATGGGGTGAAATTGAATTTCACACATTCACCCATGTCTACATTTTTAGTAGGATAGGCACTTTATCTTTTTGAGCAGATCTGTCCTCTGCAACTCTCTGGCATACTTGAAATGTAATAGATTTTAGCAAAATTTCATTCCTCTTATTACTGTTTCTTTGGCACTTCATTTACTTTTATGCCAATTATATAAGCACTGTGTCAAAAAATAAAATTAATTACCTGTAATTCTTGTTCTCTGAAAAGAGAAGCCTGAGCCTAAGAGTTGTGCAAAGGTAGAGATGTGTTGTTACATTTAGCTTGTATGTCTCTAGAGGTTTCTTTTTTCTAATCATTCTGGTCAAATCTTACCCATTTTTCTGATTTTTTTCTAAATCATTGTTGCATTACAACTCATAATCATGGACACAGGTGATATAAAAGCACCACTAATGTCTATTTGATCCCATTTTATGTGACTACCATAATGAAATCTTATATAGCAAAAAAGCAACAAAAAACAGCTTCTTCTTTTGGTACTTGTTTTGAAGATGAGATGAAGACAGAGAAGAAGGAAGAAAATAAAATAACAACTGTTGGCACAAACAGAAATGTGTGACACAGTGGAAACAGCAGGCTAAAATATTGATTCCTATCATCCATTTCAGGCAGAAGGAGCCTATAGAAATAGTACCTTTTAAACAATTCTTCAGGGAAATTAAATAATTGAGATGCTAGTATGCTCAGTGGTATTCGATGCACACGACTACACCCTGAAAACAAAGGATTCCTACTTAAGTCCAGCAGCTGTGATTTCTATGCTGTGTTTTTAAAAAATGAACTAAGTCCATACAGAAGTAAGTTCAGAGATGATAGAACCTAAATGTTCTTCTCTGTGTAACTCCACAGAAAAGCCCTTAGAAGGGGAGGGAGTTGCTACTCTTGGTCAGACTTGCCAGAAGCTTTCTTTCAGATTTTATCTGTTGGTGATGGTATATGACTTTTTTTTTTATCTTGTTTTACTTTTTACACTACAATGCAGCTTTTCTCGTTTCTCAGTATTTTTTGTTTTTAAATACTCACAGATACTGTTTTTGGCTTTTATTTTTTTGTTGTTAGCCTGAAGTGGGACAAAGAGTTACAGCTGATTCTTAACAGCAAAATAGAAGAGGATGAAAAGCAACAATTCCCGGAATTTATCTAATAGGAATAATACAAAGGCACATACAAGACGAGCATTCTGCTTTATTTTAATCTTCTTCCCAATGCATCTAGATGAAAATATGAAAAAGGAATTACATTAATTCTGGGAAGAAAATTTGACTCAATTCATAATATCACCAATTTTCCAAAGCAGAGAATGAGTTTCTGATCACATTGCATATCTAAAATTCTTTTCCATCCCAAGTCATTATTCATATTCTAACTAAAACTAATATTGTTCACTATACGGCAGTAACAGTTGAACAGAGGTTTTTTTCCCTAAACAAAAGTAGAAATCTTTTAAAAGACATTTCTGTTGTGCAACAGATGTTTTCTTCCTGTTACGTTAAATATGATTTGGTAATAACTAGAGGCAATAAAAAACCTATAATAATAATAATAATAATAATAATAATAATAATAATAATAATAATAATAATAATAATAATAATAATAATAATTTTCTTTTAAAATACTAAAAATGTGAATCCTGGGCATTATGTTAACCAAATAAATGAAAAAATGAACACCAGGATATAATAAACCAGACTGTTTAATATAAACAAGCCTGTGGTTAAGAAGAGTCACTAAGCTTTCGTCCGGCCAAAAACTGCCGGCGTCATCAGGGTTAGAATAGAAGGAGATTGGGAAGGCAGCTCATATAGCCTCCTGCCTCTGCGCCTGGCTCCTTGAGCGCGTCATAGGCCCATTGATTGTGTTAATCCGTATCGCACAGAGTTGTTCCGCATCAGGCAAATTGTCCTTGGCTCCACTGGTTGTTTTACGATCCTCAAGTGCTCTCTTAGAGCGTGTGCAAGCACTTGGAGGGCGGCTGTCAATCCGTTCCTGAGCCCAGTCTCCCTCCCTCCCAGGGCCATTATCCTCCCCTGCCCCCAAGGCCGTTGTTGTAATTCCTCCGCTCCAGTCCTACAACAAGCAGCTGTTCTGGCATTCTTGCTCTCTGTCTTCACCCTTCCTCCCCCTCCTTCCAGATCGCCTCAGTGCGTCCGTCCCTGGCTTAGGCCGTTTAGTCCATCATCTCGGTCCATGGGAGTCGTGGTCATCTCACCTATAGAGCCATCGTCCAAATTATGCAAAACACTGTCATCGTTTTCGTTAGAGATTGTGCCCATCTCATCCATCATTCTACTGCCCCAATCCTGCCAAGGAAGAGTTAAATGTCTTCTCAGCAGGCCGTGGTGCTGTTTTTCCCATCTCCTAAGAGTCTGGTAAGCTGGCAAAAGATCTATATGCCGGTTGATGGAATTTTCATTAGAGAGCCAGGCTTCCTTGAGTAGGCAGCCACCCTTGGTAGCCTCACGAGCTATAACCTCTGCATTTGCTAGATCGAACGTGTGGCCACAGCTGGACATATGAGCCCACACTTGTGAGCGTTGCTCCTGCCTTCTAATAGCCAGTTCATGTTCATGGACCCTGGTCCTCAACCTTTTAGTAGTTTCCCTAACGTAATTGCTTGCACAGTCTTTGCAATTGATTCTGTAAACCACAGACAATCTTTGACCATTGGGGAGTGGTTCTTTTGGATGCATGACCTTGGACCTAAGGGTGTGCTCAGGCCTATGGGGAACGCTCACATTGTAGGGGGCCAACAGCTGTGCTGTGGCCTTGGAGACACCATGGATGTAAGGGAGGGTTGTTCGTGTGGCCAGCATTGCTGTCACATTGGAGCGTGAGTCTCTATGATTTCGATGTGGTCTACTATGCTGTCTCACAAACCCCATGGGATAGCCATTGCGCATGAAGATGTGATGAAGATGTTTTTTTCTCCTCGACTTTAGCTCTGCCCGTGCTACAATGGGAATTAACCCGTTTAAATAGCGTCTGGATACAGCTGATTTTTGTGCTATCAGGTGGTTGCTATTATAATGTAGCATTCTGTATGGGTGGGTTTACGGTATACAGACATGCACAATGTGCCATTAGAGCATCGGCTGATCAGTACATCCAGAAAGGCAAGACTGCCTTGGGTCTCTTCTTCTGCAGTGAAGCAGATGTCTGGATATACCGAGTTCAGTTCTTCCAAGAATTTGGCATTATCCCGTCTTTTGACAATTGCAAAAGTATCATCTACATAACGCGCCCAAAATTTTGGGCAGTACCTAGACATTACTATTGACTCTAGCCGCTGAAGAACCGCCTCAGCAATAATGCCTGAGATGGGGGATCCCATGGGCATCCCTTTTATTTGTTCGTATACTATGCCCCGAAAGGTGAAGTATGTCTTCAGGCATAAGGTTAGCAACTGTATTAAATCATTGGTATGGAAAGAGTCCTTATGTTGTTCTGGCCCCTCTTGTAGGAGGTACCTTGTTGCCGTGACCTCCAGATCTTGAGGGCTAGAGGTAAAGAGTGAGGTAACATCAAATGATATCATTACCTCATCTTTCTCTATCCTTAGGGGCTTTACTCTCTCTAGAAACTCCTCAGCTGATTTCACAGTGGTCTCATTGTTACTGACCAAGTGGCTGATGCGACCGCTAAGCCATTTGGCTAGTCCCGAACTGGGTGTGCCCCTGAAGGACACAATAGATCGTAGGGGGATCCCCTCTTTGTGTACTTTCAGGAGGCCATAAAACATAGCCATGGCTGCGTCGCTGGGACGTATCCTCCTCAATGTGTCATCGTTGATTTTACCCCGACGTTTGAGGTTGCTAAGTACCTTATTGATGCGGTTTGTGTGCATTGTCATCGGATCTTTGGTGATGACTCTATAGGCTGTGGTGTCATTAAGTAATGCCTGGGCTTTGTCAAAATACGCTGATCTGTCCATAACCAGTTGCCTGCCCTTGTCAGCTGGGAGTATGACAATAGTGTTGTCCTATTTTAATTGTTCCAGGGCCTCTTCCTCCTCTCTAGGTAGCACCTGACGCCATTTATGGTTAATCAGCAGGCCGGTAACCCGCTGTCTGATTGTGTTTCTGACTTCGTCATTGGCCTCAATGCATTGAATGGTAGGCTCTAGGGACGCCATGAAGTCAATTGCCCATGTGTCCGTCAGATTGTGGCCTGCATCCCGTTCTCAGAGGGAAATCTGTTCCTGGGTCAGGGGTTTGGAGGATAGATTGTGGACTAGCTTAATAGTGTGCCCACCGTTATCTGGCGCCTGTAAGATGTCCATTTTGCATTGGAGTGCCATTGCTTTTTGCCAGCTCGCTCTTACAATGGCCTGGTGGACCTGTTGGTGGAGTGCCTGATAGTGTTGATGTGTCATTGTGGCATGGCAGCATTCACGATGTTCTTGGATTCCTACCTTCCACATTCCTATGCGCCTATGATGTTTGTTGATTAAAGCGCACATGGTGCGATACTGGAATTGACGGGTAAACCTCTGGCACTCTGCCGAGTCTATGAGGGGTCTATGACTTGGGGGATAGATCTCCTCGGAGGCAATCATGAAGAAAAGCCAGTTTACGGTAGCCAATGGATATACGCCATGCGAGCTTCTCCCATCTCCTGGCATGGAGCAACACAGCCTGCTCATAATTGTCTTTTAAAATACTAAAAATGCGAATCCTGGCCATTATGTTAAAAGAAAAAATGAGACTGGGCTCAGGAACGGATTGACAGCCGCCCTCCAAGTCCTTGCACACGCTCTAAGAGAGCACTTGAGGATCGTAAAACAACCAGTGGAGCCAAGGACAGTTTGCTTGATGCGGAACAACTCTGCGCGATACGGATTAATACAGTCAACGGGCCGATGATGCGCTCAAGGGGCCGGGCGCAGAGGCAGGAGGCTATATGAGCTGCCTTCCTGATCTCCTTCTATTCTAACTCTGATGACGCCAGCAGTTTTTGGCCGGACGAAAGCTTAGTGACTCTTCTTAACCACAGGCTTGTTTATATTAAACAGTCTGGTTTATTATATCCTGGTGTTCATTTTTTCTTTTATTTGATTAATGTATTAATTTTTATAGGATTAGGAACAGGATTAGGGTCAGGATTAGGGTTAGGATTTTTAAAATAACATTCTCAATATTTAGCAAACAACATGTCTGGGTTCATGTATTTAAGAAACAATGAATAATAATTATTTATCATAAACAATATGGTAATTAATCACCCAATAGTCATCTTCTTACCAATATATATTCAATGTCATATATCACATTCCTTTCTCCCTAACTCATTTTTCTAGCTATTGATAAAAATTATCCCATGTTCTAAAATACACTGAGTCTAACTTAAATGTATCTATGGTCTCTCTGACATCTAAGACCTGGGCACTTTCAGACCATATTATTTCAATTACATATTTGGTATATAATTAAAGGTAAGAGACTATTGGAGAAGTAATGCCTTTTTATATTAAATCATCAGATAGGAAATAGTTGTTGCTTTTAGAGATTGGAGAAATTATGCTTTTTTATATTAAATCATCAGATAAGAAATAATGGGTGCTTTTAGAGATTGTATCCCATTCATATTTTGTATCCCATTATTAATTGTCTGGAGCATGAAATCTATGTTGATTTTCGTATCGGTTGTCCCATAGTTGAGCAGCATGTGAATCTATAAGATCAACATCTGGAGATGTCTTTCCCTCTGTGGAATGCAGATTTAGCCAAAGAGATGTTCTAAACCATAGAAATCCCATGCTTAATCTGCTGGGGAGAGAAGTATTGGATAAAGAATCAAGGGCAAACAGGAAAATATTTTGAAACATCATAACTTATTTTGCTAAGGAAACACTTGTATTACCTCAACAAGTACCACCAGTCTTTGAGAAAATATGTTTTTTGTTTATTGAAATATTATTATAACAACAATAGATTTTATTTTAAAACATGGATTTAAGTAATAATGAGTTTTAAAGTTTAAATTATATAGGAAGGAAACTACGTTTGTTTAGGATATTTCAGCTGGACAGTTCTAATGGTAAGAGAAATTTGTCAGGGGATATAACCAATTTACCCCTCCCCAATGGGACCAGTGCTTTCCAGTCAACACCTAGCAACTGGAATCTGAAACATGATAGACATGTGAACAGATCCTGTGCTATGAGATTCACTGCCCATAAAATAAACCAATGCATTCTCTTAATAAATGTATCTTTCTGGAAAGGTACAAAGACAAACCAATGCTGGGTACTTATCAGCTTGTTACACAGTATGCAGTTGTCATTTTGAAAAGGATTGCAACATGTGTCTTTTTATGAAATACATTATTTACTTCTTTGGCTTCTTTGAGCCAAAATATTTCAGTGTGCCTTGAAATATTTATATAGTAATTAGTAGAGAGAAAAAGACAGGTTTTGCTCACAGTGTTAAAGGAGGCACACCATTCATCCTTTTCAGTTCAGCTGGATATTCCTGCTTGTTAAAAACCCTGTTCATCGCTAAGCAACCTGGAAGTGAAGTTTCAGTCCTTGTCAGGATAAATAAATAAAAATACCTGTTCTGGATAATACGAGGATAGAAGGGCAAGTTATTGTATTATCTAAAGTATGTTTTATCTGTAATAAGATTCTTTCATTTGACACAGTTGGTTGTATTTGCCAACAGTGCATTAGGCAAAGAAAAAAAATGGAATAAGCACTTGTTGCTTATCATAGGGAGAGCTGCTATACTGATACTTTTTTTATTCTCTCTTGTGAACCTTTGGGGTTGCAGTCTAATTATCGTTGATCCTCACTAATGACTCTTTCAGGGATTATCTCTTACAATGTCAGCCATCTGCTGTGGTTTAGAGTAATGAACTAACTGGGTACAATTAAGGCTTAATCTTAAATTTAAAAACAAAATTCTTAGGTCTCTCAAAGCACAGTAGTAGAAGATGCTACAGACAGAGGTTAGGTGACATACCGGTATTTTAGCTGGTTTGATCCACATTTAATAAGCCACGAAGTTTGGCTGTCGAGGACATTGTTTTGAGAGTTTCTCCTAAATGAGTAATTGTAAGGAATATCTGAATAGCCACTCAATTCTATTATATATGGAAAAATAATTTTTGGCCAACTGCTCTTTATCTTAAAATACTGATACTACATGTCCGTAGTCTTCAATTAATTCCTGTTTCTGAGAAAGTTTGTTGTATCACATATTGTAAATAATCTTGGGTGCCAATCTTAAGAGTGATCTTGTTGTTTAATTGTGAAAAGATAACACTGATACTTGAGAGCACTGCATATATATATAGCAAATAAAATAATGTGATAAAATATTAATTTCAATACCTAGTTACCTGAAACGGAGCGTGCAGGAGTTGTGTGCGCATCCCTTGGGCTATAGGCTTTTCCTATTTAATTAACATAAAATTGTGTTAATATTAATGTTCATAATAAATAATGTTAATTATATTGAGCTCTAATCAGTTGAAGTTAGGAAAGTCTAGAGCTGCAATTCTGTACTAATTTAACTGGGAGTACAGTGGGGCTTACATCTAAGTAGACTGTATTTTTAATCCCATTGAAACCAGTGGGAGACACCATTAATTAATGATGCAACCCTATAAAAAGTCCATCTAGAATTAAGTTCATTGAGGTCAGTGGGGATTATTTTCAGAGAAGTCATAGAATTATATCTTTGAGTTTTATTACTTTCATGCTTAACTTGAAATAATTGTGGTTACTGAAGTGTTTCAGGATTTGTTTCTTTTTTGTTTCAGATGTACTTGTGTGCCTGTGGTAATATTTGTATGCTTTTGTTTAGCTTTGGCCATCAGATATTTTATTAACTAAATTCTGCAAATAAATTGTGCAAACTTGTACATAATATTTTAAATTAGAAATTTTCTACACAATACAAAAAATAGAACAATTTCTAAAATGTTATTTAAAAAAAAAGAAGCATGTTAAAATATTTGACAAAAACATAGGGCCACTTTCTTTTTGATATAAATAGATCCACCCAAGTATCAGAGCATCAATTTCAGCAAATGCCATTTTAGAAAAATCTAATCCTAAATATTCACCTTTGACAATACTATAAATCTATGCTTCCCCATTATAATTTTCACAATTGTGAAAAAAAATAATTTGAAATCTTACCATTTCAAGTACATAAAATAATATAAAAAAAGTTTTTCTATAAAATAATGAGCTTCGTCAGGATGTGCAATTTACATGATATATTAGAATCAGAATATCTCAGAATCAAAAAACAAAGAGGAACTACAGATCTTGAAATGGGTTGTTGATTCTTCACTCCCGTAAGGAGAAGAAAAGATAAAGCCAAGACAAAAACTAGGGCCTAATGTGTTATAACATTTGGGAAAACATAAGGGTATAATGTTATTTACGATGGCAATAAAGAATTTTATTTGTAACTCTTGGCTGTTGTCTAGCAGTTCCGGTGCCATAACCTGAACTGACCATGAGTCCAAGGATAGAAGAATTTTATTTATAACTCTGTAAATAATGTCTATTTAAAACTCAAAACATTATGTCCTGGAAGTTCTGTCAACTCAATTCAGGTTGGCTGCAGTTCAGACAAAGCAAAAGATTTGCTTGTTCTGCATTCAGATGAAACAAAAATAAAAAATGTTTCAGATATTCTGGCCATAGGCACATAGAAAACAAGCTTCTTTGCTGTAAAAATCTGGTAAACTGCTAGACAATGGCCAAGAGTTAACAAATAAAATTCTTTATTGCCATTGCAAATGCTTGTCTAAGAGCCTTAGCTCTTAGCTTTCCTTGAACCTAAAGCACCGATTTGTCCTGAAGGTATAAGGCAGTGATGGCGAACCTTTTAGAGACCGAGTGCCCAAAAACTGGCCCCGCCCCTGCTCTGCCCCCCCATCCCCCACCCTGCCTGCCCACAGGACCACTCACCACCTCCAGGACTGCCGCAGATTGCCCATGCAGCTCAGCAGCGCTATGGTGGCCACACCCTCTGCCCGCGTCCTGCAGCATCAACTGCATGATGGGGTGTGAGGGCAGAGTCTTGTCTACGCTGCCTGGCTGCTATGTACTTGGCTGCGCTTCTCCGTGTGGGCCACACTTGAGGGCAAGTCTCCTTCAGGGGGGCTGCTGGAGAGGAGGGGGTTGCAGGGGGAGGCAAGGTGGGGGCAATGGCACGTGTGCCCACAGAGAGGACTCCAGGTGCCGCCTCTGGCACCCATGCCATAGGTTCGCCACCATTGGTATAAGGCATTCTTGTTGAGCAGACTGTGAGGAGAAAGAAGCTGGTCTGTCTTTTTCATCTCTCAGACACCACATAACTCTTTCAATCATTTACCTCCTTCATAGCAGAAGGAAAGACAGACAAAGGCTCGTTCTTGTTTTTTATCCTGCTGATTATAGAAATTTCAGAGTGCCAAGAAGATAACATACTCATTGTGTAGGCATCCTAAATCTCAAAGGAATCATCAAGAACAAAGAACATACACAGAACGCATACACAATTCAGATTATCATGATTATAGAGCAAGTTTGGTTTAGTGGTTATGGCACCAGACTAAAATGTGGGAGACCATGAGTTCTAGTCCCACCTTAGCCATAAAAATGACTGGGTGACCTTGGGCCATTCATTCTCTCTTAGTCCAAAATAGGGGGAGGATGATATGTTGGATATGTTTGCTGCCTTGAGTTATTTGTAAAAGCAATAAAGATGGGATTCAAATAAGTAAATAAAAATTTCTTCTTGGTTGAGTCAGATAGGTTATCAGGCAGAAATTCTTGCTGAGAACTCAAGTTCAAATCACTACTGTATAACTCACTAGCGGAGCCCAACTTCTGCAGTTTACCCAAAACTTTTATCAGGAAAAGAAGAAAGGGAACACCTTGGCTCAAGAGAGCTGTCTTTGCACTTAAGATACTGTATATGTGAAGATGAAGAATGATTTATTCTTTATAGCTCAACCTAACAAGCAAAATGAAAACCATTTTGGAAAACATTTCCAAGATTATTTTATCGCTCCCCCCATCTCCTTTTCCCTCTCCCTCTCTTTCTTCCTGTATATCGATATCTATCTCTACTGCATATCTACAGTATGTCTGTCTGTCTGTCTATCATCTACACTGTCTCTGGTCTGTCTGTCTGTCTGTCTGTCTATCTATCTATCTATCTATCTATCTATCTATCTATCTATCTCCTGTATATCTATTCAATCTGTCTATCTATCTTCTATCTCTATCAATCAAGCTTTTCTTTATAGTTTGATATTATAGAAATATTTGGCAAGAAGAACCCAGTTTCAATTGATTGAATATATATTTTATATATATATACATACATACATATATATATATATATATATATATATATATATATATATATATATATATATATATATATATAGTTCCAGCAAGCAAAATCCCAAAATTCATTTGGGATTATAGTATAAAATCCAACAGTAAGTTTCCCCATTGTAAAGAAAAAATATCCTTTTGATTCTGTTCTTTTTTTAAATTCATTAGTTTTTGCAAAATGCAGAATATCTTGGTGAAATACTTGATAATCCCTTATACAGTCATCTTAATGTGTGTTTTTTTTAACATGTCCTTTTTTTTGTTTCAGATATGGAGTCTGGAGAACGGTTAACATCAACAGCAGCCTCCTCCACTGCAGCTTCATCTCCTGCCTTGTCCTCAGCATCTATTGTTTCAGCAATTTCCAAAGGTGGCCTTTCCACTGGAGCCACGTCACTTAGCTCCACAATCAACGCCTGTGGTGAATATGTCATATTTGTGATATTGCGCCATGTGGATGGCTTGTATCAAGGCATCCAGATGACTTTATGTCACAGTGAAACCTTGTTGCAATGCATTATTAATGATAAGTGATGTAAATTGATGCAAAATGATGACATTTGCACACTATGTCATCACACAAATGATAAAGATATGGGGGATGTTTAAAGATGGCAGCTGTAACCATGTGATCGCAGACTCATCCCCCTTATATGCAGGTTGCGGCCACCACTTTCGTAACTGTTTTGGCCCTCCCTTCGAAAGCGAACCCAGTAATACTATGAAACAGCATAAATCTAACAAATATGGTGGGTTGCATGTGCCATATTTAGTGTTTAGGTCTGCCAAGTCAAGGTTTCACTGTGTATTAGGATTTTTCTAGGTTTGGGATCTGAACGCAATAAAAAAAGAAAAGAAAAGTAGTGAAGTTGTATGTAAGAGAAATGACATTTTTGCCATTCAGTGTAACTATCACTAAAATGGATGCCTTGCTAGGAAGGAACTTTAAAGCAATCATACAATTATCAGTAAGAATGGTTTCCATTCTAGAGACTTGGAACTGGAGCTTGTAGAACTTCTCAACACTGACAACCTTGGGCAAGAATTTTGCAAATGATACTTTAGTTGAAAATTCTGAGAAACAGCCTCAAGATAACTGAGAACACTGAGGAAGGCTGTTGCATACCATGTATGATTTGTAGATTGTTTTGATTTTCTTACATCCAAATAGGATCTGATGCCATAAGTTTCCTATGGGTGTGAAAGTAATTAATAAATTATTAAAGAAACAACTGGAAGCTTAAGATAATTGCAGTAGTTATCGAAAGCTGCTTTCACAGTCATGGATCAAAACATTTTGTTGTTGATTATATCCTATTGAGTAAAGTTGTCTTGGCCCTCACAGATTCTTCTTTTTGTCCAGTTCTGTGTTTTCTAAGATTGCATAGGCTACGTGTCAAGAAATTATTTGAATAAGATAAAAACCCATCTAATCAACAAACTGAAATGCTGTACAGTACTTTTAATTGAGTATTTGGGGGCATATTGATAAATATGAAAATATAAGCGTGAATACATCCTTATGCAGTCAGAAGCAAACAGTTTAATACCTCATACCAGAACAAAAGACAGTGAGCTTCTAGTTTTCAAATTGCATGGGAAGGAAAAAGAAGGACAGATATTAGAAGTTTCATTGTAAATAGGGCTTCATTAACTTTACTGCACTAAATCTATTTATCAGTACTTCAGTGGCTTTGCAAGTCTGTCCTTGCAAATAGTTTTTTTATTAAGTCAGTTGGGACAAGTCTTACCGATATGTCATCTTGATGATTTACATTATTTGCATAATGATATCATTATGCAATGTAATAAAATTGAAATTAAATTAATGTAATTTTAACTGGATTGTTCAAACTATTTTGGATTTGCCAGACTTCCCTCCAGGCAATCTAGACTGGAAACACATATTCCAAGGAATGAGAATTTTAACCTCTGATTAATAGTGTTTAGTTGCAGGAAGGTTAAGGATTCTAGCAAATTTCTTGTTATCAAGTGAGTCATGTATGTATAGACAATTAAGTTGACAATTTCTTTATCTATTTCCTCCTGCTTTTCCGGCATAATGGGCTAGAAGCTTGTCTCTTTTGTGGATCATTCCACACCTGTTCCTTGTTTTATAAAGTACATTCCAATCAAAGTATAAAGCAACTTTCGTAGGATTCAACAATTTGTTTTTTGATTTCAGGAGGGTGTTCCAATGGAAATTTGGTTAATTAAATGAGGATATATTATATTGAAGTTTCAATGCATATGGAATCTTATTTCTATTATTTATTCATTAAATTTGTAGTTAAACTCTTGGCCTATTTAGTTCATGAGTGGCATCAGTTTGCCAAGGAGAAAGACAGAATGTTTCCCATTCCACCAAGTCTAGGATTGAATCTACAGCCTTTTAAATTAAAGCAGATGCTCTACTTTTGACCTATCAACGTTACTAATTACATGATACCTATATTTTTAGCTGTTGGTAGAGGTTGTGGAGAGATCTGTGACAAAAAAGTTGCCACTATCTTGAGCAAGAAGATAGGAGAAGCTTTTGTTACTTTGCAGAGTGAGATGGGTGGCATATAAATTAATAAATAAATATATACTTCATTTTTCCCATTGCCTCCAAGAGGAGAACATTTATTGGGTAATCCAGTGCAGGTTCTGGAGACGTGTTGGGTGAATTAGGATGAATAGGATCCTTATTTTTGAATAATCTGAGGAGCCTAAACATTTACCTTCAGCTGAATGCTATTGTTCTCTTTAGCTTTTTTCTTCTTTTTTGACTTTGTCAGCAGAAGTTTGAGATTTCAGACAGGAGTTATTTCATCTCCCTTAGCTTGATTGTCCAAACCGCAAAAAAAAAAAATATTAAAAAAAAATCCATAAATTGGCTTCACTCAGAGTCCAGTACGGAGTAAATTTCCTATAATTTAAAATGCAGACTTCAACAATCTCAAAAACCAAAAAACCTCTCTAAATCTCAATCTAAATTAAAATTGATTTTCTCGGGGCTTATCTGAGATTAATAATTTCAGACCTAAATGCTTTAAATTTTCTGAAATATAATCACATTCAGGAGCAAAACTCAGCATTTACAGAGATCACTGCAGTTTCCTATGTTTGTAGATATGGCTCATAGTATAACATCAAAACATTGGTATTTGTGGACCTTCAGTGAACTACAGATGTTGTTAACCTATTTTGTTTTATATAACCCTTTCATTAATTAAATAAAAGTTGTAAAATAATTGGTTTGGTCCATTGATAATATCCAGAGCAGCAGAGGTGAGACATTTGAACGACTATGTTAGAAAGATAATCTTAGAGAAGTTACTCATATTGAAGATTTGTTTCTAATTAACATAGTAATTTTGGTATGTATCATTTAGATGATAACTATTTGGCTCAAGACATGAAAAACACAACAAAATAAAGGTCCTTCCATAATCAGCTACACTCCCCAAACTCTGAGAACTTTTTTGAACTGCCACTTAAGGATGCTTAGAAGAACTATTCAAAAGAGATTCACAGTATTAAAAATTATTCAGACAATGTTGAATATTTTTTCTCCTTATTTAAAGATAACAAGAATGACATGACTACCCTGCATAGTTTGGATTCCTCTTCAAATCCAAACTGTTGAATAGCCCTATTGCTCAATGCTCCTGTATTCTCCTTGATCCTGCGCTCTCCCTCCAGCTCAGTGGTGGCGAACCTATGGCACGGGTGCCAGAGGCGGCACTCAGAGCCTTCCCTATGGGCACACCTGCCATTGCCCCAGCCTCGCCTCCCCCCGTGACCCCCTCCTCTCCAGCAGCCCCCCTGAAGGAGAGTTGCCCCTGAGCATGGCCCACGTGGAGCAGCACAGCCAAGGACATAGCAGCCAGGCAGCGTAGACAAGACTCTGCCCTCACATCCCATTGTGCACAGTTGATGTGCATGGCATGGGCAGAGGGCATGACCGCCATAGCGCTGCTGGGCTGCCTGGGCGATCTGCGGTGGGCCCTGGAGGCGGTGAGTGGCCCTGTGGGCAGGCGGGGCAGGGGATGGGGACACGGAGCAGGGGCGGGGCCAATTTTTGGACACTTGGTCTCTAAAAGGTTCGCCATCACTGCTCTTGCTGATCCATAAATGACACTTTATCAGATGGCACCTTCTCCCATTCTTCCATAGCATGGCTGTTGTTTTTTAATGTGAAAAAACTAAAGCAGTAAACAAAAACAGGCCTCTGTGTGTGGGATCTCCACATGGTCAGAAACTATGGAAGAGGGTTGTAAGATGCCACAGTACTTTGGAATCGGGAAAGAACAGGAAAGAAGTGGGAATTGCTACCAGTGGGAAACTGGCACAAACCTATTTGTCATATTCCTTTGGGAATTCCCTGAGAGCAACCACTGAGGATGAGTTAATCACCTGAACTTGCAAAGACCTATGAAAGCCACATAGCATGGTGGAAATCTTAGATAAGTAGCTCTTGTGTGTAGAATGAATCTCAGATGAATCTCTAATTATCAAGCACTTTTTTGTCTCAACTGAAGACTCCGAGTTGGCCAAACAAAACTCCAAAATGCTTCTTCTTCTCACACCTGCTTTTCCTTGAACCCAAACGGCTTTCTGCCTAACAACATGTATTTTAAATAAATGAACAGTCAGTGGCTGGCTAAAGATGAAAGAAATAAATTACAGAATAGTAGAGTATAATCATATTCTTATGGTAGTATGAAATCAAAATTTAGAATGCTGTTTACTTTATGTGGAATATTTCTCATTAGGCACTGAGAAGGATAGTAACATGACACAAGTCTATCCATATTTTGGATAATTAGAAAAAAAAGCTCAGGAATAATGGCTGTTTGATCTTGGTTTTTTTGTTTCTTTACTCATGTGGGATGTTGAATCAGGCACAACACATTCGCAGGGTATTCTTCACCTCCCCCCCCCCACTCCATGTATTATTCTGCTCCATGCCATCACTATAAAAGCTAATCAAGGTAACATAATCTCCCTCATACAGTCTGCTGTCATGTAGTTTGAATACTCAGACAGAACTACTACTCTCTTACTCGCTGGGTGTATGAAAGGGAGACTAATGAGTAAATATTTGTCCACTGTATTTAATTGCTTAGGTCTCTGTGTGTATTGGTCTAACAAGTTGGGGTGTATCTGGTGAAAGCTCATGATCATGTCTAATATTAGAATACCTTTATTGATTACACCCTAGTAGGAACACATATGAAGCTGCTTTTCACCCTGCAATTATCAAGTAAAATCTAGTGGAAATTACATTTATCAGGTATTCTAGAATGAAGAAAAAATATAATTGCATCTTTTTAGCCCTAGTTTAATGCTCCATGTGATATTTGATAAGATAAACATGTGATAAGTTCTTAACTTACCAGCCTGTATCTTGTGAAGAGAAAAAAAATCTATTTATATAATTGAGCATTTATCTTTTACAGTTTTAGCAGTTATTGTTTCCAGTGCTATACTGTTAAAAACACTTTCATCTTGGCTTGCAGTTAGAGGGGTTCAGGTTTCATCCAATGCAATATAATTATTTTCTTTGCAGTAATCAATAGTCTATTAAGCAGGCTTGTAATAAACTTCAGTCTTTCAGCCATACAAATCCCAAGACAGAGACAGTCCAGACTAGAACTCTAGATGTTGTGCCAGAAAGATTATGTTACAGATCAGCTGTTATTTGTGGTTACTCTGCTATAATTATAAAATGTGACTTTGGAAAAATACTTTTTCCAAATACATGTAATTTGAGTATGGTAATTACATTATACATACATTTTCTGCAGTATTTGTCCTCATTATGAGTCTGAATCACAAGTCACTTATTCCATCGCAGTCTGAATGCTACCCATAGATTTCAGTGGACTTCCCTGAGGGCTGATTCAAAGGTTATGCTATTAGCAATTATGACAGACATGCCTGTGAAGCCCTACTAGAAATGTAATCTCCAAAGTGCTAACATAGGAATCTGTGTTCAAGCCACATGCTGAAATTAACTTTTAAAACAATTCTGTGCTAATTAGCATCTGGATCTCAAATATAAATAATAACATCTTTGTATCTGTTTCTAATAAGAAATTATACCATTCTACTTAGCGGTCTAGAAATAATCTGCATTTCAGATTGTAAATTGAGGAGGAGGAGGAGGAGGGTATCATATATAGCATATATTTCCAGCAAAGGAAGGAGCCCATTCTTAAGAATAATTGGCAATTCCCAGGCCCAGTTTTTGTGTTCCCCAGCCCCTTTCCAGCAGCAAACTACTTGTTCCTGATTTCTGTCATTCTTTATTTAAAGATGGCTTATTTCAAGATGTGCATGTATTGTATGATTATCCTGGTTTTCAATCCTGATTTTCAAAGCAAGCACCAATTATAATTAAATTATAGTGGCTGATCATGAAGTTTCTGTACACACCCAGGCTTTTTAAGCATCTTACCTATAATCATTGAGTGTCATGGATCAGGTAGCTCTTCTAAATATGAGACGTGCAACGTCCAGATATGTAGTTTCAATTATTAAAGTTATGGAGGATTTAATTATGAAGCTGAGGGAGCAATACTTGTGTAAGCCAAAATGGTGGAAGAAACAGACAAATATATAGTCAAAATATTTGTCTTTATACAATGTTTACAGAAAAAAAAAAGAATTCTATTAGACTGGACTCATATATTTGTCATGTTTCTCTCTTATATAGACAGAGAGATTCTATATGGAGAGAAGAGATTTTGAAGAGGACAGAATAAGATTTTAATTTATCACAAATGGGTTAGACAAAACATATTTTTTTCCTTTAATCAGGAATAGTGGAGAGCAGTTTTCATGTGTGATGGGCAAAGAGAGAGGAGGAGAGCAAGAAAGAAGGCAATCTGTAATTCAAAACCCAGCAGATTCGAAGGCATTATGATTAAAATAGCAGGATTCTGTTAGCCTTTAGTATCTACTCTGCATTCACCTATTTATGATTTAGAAAATAAAGTTTTAAGCAATAGGGACACTACATATTCAGCATTTGTACCAGTAAGAAGAGAATTATGTTGTCATAGCTTTGGAGATACATTCATACTGTATCTATGTCTCTTATTTCCAATAGTATATACATTGTGGTATGTGTTTTTTTATGATTTGCCAGCGATTTTGAAGCAAATGCTTTTGATTTGTAACCTTTCAGTATTGTACCAAATTACGAGAAATGTTAATTAAAACAGGAGACCTTTACTTGGCTGGTAGTCGCTCCTGATGATTAGGCACTCTTCTCAGTTTTAACTCAGAAAATACACTTGCCAGTACTGTGAATTTACACATCTGATCTTTGAAAGACATGTTGCAACAAGCTGTTCAGAGATTTCTGCATTTAGGTAAAATTGCACAGAGTACAGAGGTGTGAATGTTGTGGCTACATTCAGATAATGATTTAAATCATGAAAGTAGAGCTTTTACTCACATTGACTAAAATGTATAGTAAAGAGTATTGCATTAGCTTCACATTAAAATCACCAACCTCGTCCTTCATGTTAATGTCTTTTATCTCCTGTGTCTTAAATAGACAAGTAGTCGAGGTGGGGTGAGGATATAGCTAGTCATTTTTGTGCCTTTGTTGCTTTTCAAAGGATTTTGTTCACCATCTTTTTACATTTAAGGCATTAGTTAAGTATTTATCCATTTTAGTTCTTTTGAAAAGGCTTATTACAGTGCAGCACAAAATTCATTAATATTAATAAAGGCATTTGCCTTTATCGTTCCTTGTTACTAAGACACCAGCCTTGTCGAAATGGATGCTGGCCTTTTGGGTAATACTTTCAATCATTTATCTACGGACTGGCTAGTAGAATTTCAAAAGCTTTGCTGAAAAATATTCAGCCTATTATAATATAAGTCAAGAGTCTTAAGCAATGTAGTTTTGTATGAAATTTCATTATAAGCATGCAGAAAGCTGGCACTTTTTAAGGGGAACAAAAAACAAAAGGAAAAAAATGAAAGGAAATACAAATATTCATCTCTAGTCAGAATATTAATGTATTAAGAAACAAAAAGATAATGAGTTGGCAGAAAGGAAGGAATCTGTTTAATTCACCAGGCTTCGGTATGACTTGCTTTGAGGATAAGCTACAATCTGATTCTTTTTTGAACATAATTGTTTATAAAATATGTATTTTAAAATTACTATGTCTAATTTCCAAAGCATATTTTAATCTTTTTCTTATATCCCATAAAAGTATTTTCAAAAATGTGGTATGTTTTCATGTTGCATAGTTGTTTTTAGGAAACTTTGCAAATGAAACAAAATAATGTTAAATTTTCTGACACAGATCATCTTAAATTTAATGGTAATACCTTTAAATCTTGATGCACCTATCTTTCGCTATATTGTGAACATAAAATCACAACCTTTTCTTACATTTTTGAGTTAAATTACTGCATTAATTGGTCTGCTGAATTTATATTAAATATCCCTAGGAATATCTGCTGGAGATACTTGATGTTATGCACTAGCTTGCATAAGGTACAATTTCCATAGAAAATGGCAAACTTTAATAAAGTAATAACTCTATAGCAGGGGCGTCAAACTCGCAATGTCACGGGACGTGTCGCGACAAATCGCAACTTTTTTTCCATTGCCGGCAATGGGGTGGGCGTGGTTTTGCCATGATGCATCCGGCCTGCAGGCTGGCAGTTTGACACCCCTGCTCTATAGCAATCTTTTTCATATGAATGCCTTAACACATATGCACACTATCACTATGGAGTCAATTTTCATGGCAAAGGTCTTAGTTTCAGAAAAAGTGTGGTTTTGAACAATACGGATTTTGGAAGGAAGCATTTGTCCAAGCTGCATCTTAACAGGATAATAGAGTTGGAAGGGATCTTGGATGTCTTCTAATCCAACCCCCTGCTCAAATAGGAAACTCTATACTATTTCAGACTAATGTCTGTCCAGTCTCTTCTTAAAAACCTCCAGTGATGGAGCACCCACAACTTCTGAAGGCAAGCTATTCCACTGATTAATTGTTCTAACTGTCAGGAAATTTCTTCTTAGTTCTAAGTAACTTCTCTCCTTGATTAGTTTCCATCCATTGCTTCTTGCCCTGCCTTCAGGTGCTTTGGAAAATAGGTAGTGTTGGGTTAAAATATCATGCTATCAGGAAGCATTTTTGCATTTTTAGTAATCGGGAAGAAATTTGTTAAACATGACCTCTGTGGCAAATGGCATTTAATTCTTCAACTTCGAAAGAAAACTCTTCAAGCTAAGAGTAGGTCAGGAAACTGATTTCACTAAAAATAGTAGAACTCTTTTTTTTATTATTCAAGTGTAGTAGTCTTGAATCTTGAAAGCCTGGTAGGATTTCTTCTTCCCTCCCTTTTATATCAAAGAGAGTCAAGGAGGGCAATTTTAAATCTCTCATTCCTGTTTTCTCTGGGTGAGTTTATGTTTTGCTATGGTTGTTGCGTATTTTCTCCAAGGTTCTCTTTTTGCTTCTCTACAATGGTTATCTGTCTCAGAAATGGGGACAATTGATTTTGGCAGACTAATAAGGACTGACTTACTTGGCTCTGATTCCTGGTGATTTACCTCAGGGGTCCCCAGGCTGGCTGGGGAATTCTGGGAGTTGAAGTCCACAAGTCTTAAAGTTGCCATGGTTGGGGAACCCTGATTTACCTAATACAAGGAGCCATTCAGTGGCAATTTTCAAGTTGCGAAAGTTAGCACTTTTTACAAGTAGCAATATAACTAAGTTGCTGTTACAGTATTTATATGTGAGTTGGTTTGATCTATGTCTTGTTTTTCTGTTCAGTAGATACTCAAGGTGTACCTAACAAAGTTTAACAAAACCGTAAATACGAACAGAATACTTATTTAAAAAAACTGAGAGAGATTAAAATTAACACCAAAATCCCCCCCCCTCCCTAATGCTAGAAACCCGGACCTCTGACTGGAGATAGGACATCTTTAAAAGGGCCTCTCTTGCAGATCTTAAAAAAATATTATAATGAGACAGATGGTCCCATACTCAAATTTTCAGTCATTTAGGGATTTAAAGATTAGTATCAAAACTTAAATTATATCCGGTAAGAAATAGATAGCTTTTTAAGGCATGTGCATATGTGTTGTGCAATTTTCTTGAGGAGTTTCTTCCAATAAGCAATTGCTCATGTTTTTAAATCATAAAAAAGGCATATGTACATGTTTGCATACTCCATGTAGGAAGTTTTTTGGGAAAAATAAACTCATAACAAAATAGGACTTTGGGCATCTACAGCAATATAAATAGAATATAATAAATACAACAAAACAGTTCCAAACTCTAAGAACAAAACATGTGATTAGGATTATTGTATAGGACAAGCACATCAGGCCAGTATAGTGTATAAATGTATCAATATCTATGTCTGTGGATATATATGGTAAGTTGTACAGATAGTCCTCAACTTATGACCACAATTGAGCCCAAAATTTATGTTGCTAAGTGAGACATTTGTTAAATGAATTTTGCCCCATTTTATGACTTTTCTTGCCATAGTGGTTAAGTGAATCACTATAGTTGTTAAGTTAGTGACATGGTTGTTAAGTGAATCTGGCTTCTCCATTGACTTCGCTTGTCAGAAGGTAACAAAAGGGAATTATATGACCTGGGACACCGCAACTGTCATAAATATGAATCAGTTGCTAAGCCTCTGAATTTTGATCATGTGGCCATGGAGATGCTGCAACAGTCATAAGTGAGAAAAACAGTCATAAGTTACTTTTTTCAGTGCCATTGCAACTTTGAACGGTCACTAAATGAATTGTTGTAAGTCGAGGACTATCTGTAGTAGCTAACAACAATACCCTATTGTTTTGTTAGTTAACATATTTATATTCCTCCTTTTCTTACCGACCCAAATGCCTGCCTCTCTGTGTTTTTTCTCACCAACCCTGTAAAATAGCTTAGGCTAGCAGGGAGCTTCCTGGCCGAACAAGGATTTCAACTCTGTTCTCCCTTTTCTATCCTGACTGGCTCTTTAACATACCAGAGGACCTATTTAGTGCGTTAAATCTCTCTGTCTGTCTCCTGAAGATAATCCTTACTCAAGGGATCAGGCATTTACCTCTTTGCCTACCCTGATTAATTTAAAAACAGTATAATTGAGGGGGAAATGCCAAGTGCGTTGATACTTTGTTGTTTCTAGAATGAGTAAACTTTGCTGTTCTTTGTTCTCTCTTCTCCCGTCCTCTGGTTTATATCTGTTTGCTCTTAGTATATAATGCCTGGACACCACATGTTGCTGTTATTGTGCCAGCTTCCAAATGTTCCCCACACTCTAATGGTGTGTGATGCATTTTATTACTATGACTATTGTTATGGTTATTATCAGTCACCACTAGGTTTTTGGCCTGGGAGCCACTCCTGATGATTAGGGCAGTTGCTGAAGCTTGGAGTACTATAGGAAAATTAATTAGGGTTGATCTCTGGCTGTCTACTGACAAACATTAGCTATCCTAAAGAAAAAATCCAAGAGAAATGTGGGTCCTTTTCAGGTAAATTGGATGTCGTCTGTTCTGTCTAGGACAAGGGCTGGCAACTTGCAGGTTCATCTTCATCACTACAGGTAGTTCTCGACTTACAACCATTTATTTAGTGACCATTTGAAGTTACAATGGCACTGAAAGAAGTGACTTACAGCTGTTTTTCACACTTATGATCGTTGCAGCATTCTCTCATCGCATGATCAAATTCAGACACTTGGCAACTGAGTCATATTTATGATGGTTGCAATGTCCTAGGGCAAGGGTCTTCAAACTTGGCCCTTTTATGACTTGTGGACTTCAACTCTCAGACTTCCTCAGCCAGCGTGCCTGGCTGAGGAATTCTGGGAGTTGAAGTCCACAAGTCATAAAAGGGCCAAGTTTGAAGGCCCCTGTCCTAGGGTCATGTGATCACCTTTTGTGACCTTCTGATAAGCAAATCAACGGGGAAGGGAGATTTTCTTAACCTTGTCACTAAGTTAATAACTGCAATTATTTGCTTAATAACTGTGGCAAGAAAGGTTGTAAAACGGGGCAAAACTCACTTAACAACTGTCACTTAGCAACACAAATTTTGGGCTCAGTTGCGATCATAAGTCAAGGGCTACCTGTATTGAATGGCTGAGAACCACGATCAGAGGGAGTAAGGAAGGGACCACAGCAGTCCATCTGGGGCACATTGTTAAGGCCACACCTATTTAGGAATCACCCCCTTGGCCCTCATGGCTGGCCTGTCAAAGCATGCCAGGCTGCATTTTATCTGGGTACTTTGTCCAGGTAACATTGACAAATATAACTGACCTCTGAAAAGATGGCTACCTGAAGATAAACTCTATAGATTAAATTACAGTAAATAACCAGAAGTTGAACTTGGTAGCATTCTAAGAGTTCTGAAAGAAATGCCTCTTACTGTCATTTAGATATTTCTTTCTTTCCTAGGCCCTTAGATCACTTCTTTCTTACCGTTTTGTGCCTGTTTGTATAGAGTCAGTGCATTTTCTTCAGGCAGAGTTCTACCTTCTTTGTCCTAGATAATTAAAATAATTAGAACATTCAGAAGCACAGAGATTTCTCCTATGTGCAAGTGATGTCAATAGTACCACCTAGTTGTAAAAAACTTGTATAATCTCATTCCGCAGGGACTTCTTTGTAAAGTAAATCACCACATCTCTGGGCAAATTCTTCTGCTTAGCAATCCAGGAGTTGAGTCTATAAATTTTTTCTACTTCTCTCTGTAATTCTCCTTTATCCATATCCAAAGCCAGCGCCAGATCACTAAGAACCACCTCCATCAAATCTTGATTCATATCTTCCTTGAGGCCTCTAATCCTCACAGGAAACATCAAAATATCTTCTTGTGAGGAGTCCACCTTCCTTTCCACGTCTTGAATTTTGTCATCTAAAGAGTCAACTTTGACTTCCTCAAGCCTTGCATCGAGCTTAACCACCACAGTAGTGCTGCCAGTATATCTTGTCGTAATTCATTATTATTTTCTTGAAGACTTTATCCCCGTTATCTCTTCTTTGAGATCAGATTTAATTTCTGATTTAATCTGTGAAACAAATTGAGTCATTTCCTCTCTCATTTGAACTACAATCTCTCCCATTATAACCTCTTGCACTGAAAGTCCAGGTAGGAGGGGAGGGTGGTGGCTGAGCCGGTGGTCATGTTTAGATTGTTGTTGTAGCTGTGCAGTGGAAGTTATAGGAGAAGAAATAACCTTGGGTCTGAGGAAGGCTGCTGCCTCTTTGAAGCCATTTTATTGTCACTTCCCTTTCCCCTCCAGCCAAAAAGGGAGGAGGAAAAAAAGAAAAAAAGAATTTTTAAAAAGAGACAAACTATAATCATTAAAAGTCCAGAATAAATCCCAAGAATAAGTAATAAAAGAATAAACAATTCAAAAAAAAAATTCTAAGCCAAAAGCAAAAGCAAAAGCAAAAAACAATCCTTAAAAAGGGAAAGTAAAACAAAAGAGAAAGTAAAAAAAAACTCCGACACTTTCAAAACGCCATCTTAAGTCCTTTCACTAGTATAACAAAGAAAAGGAGGAAAAATAGTAAAAATCAAAAGATAAAAAAATAAACACCTAAAATATAACAAATGTCCTTTAAACTGCTCCGTCCGTTTAAAAATTACTCACCAAAATGCTGTAAACACGGAGATAGAAGCGGCGGTTTCTTTTGCTTCCTAGGAAGCAAAAACAGCTTGGAGGCGGAGATCAGCAAGAGCTCCGAGGGAACACTCCTTTCACCCCCTCTAGAAATAAATCCAGAGGGGGTTTAGGGGTTCTACCTCTACTCTTGCGTTCTCTATCCCTTCCCTTTGCCCGGGAAGGGATTTCCGAGCCGCGGGCCAGCTGATGCGCGCTGCGCTCCGCGGCTCTGACACTTCCCCAGCTGGACGGCTAAAAGCTAGCCGCCATCGCCGTCGCCTCCCACCGGAAGCTCCAAAAATTTTACAGCACCCGGTATTCCCAGGCGGTCTCCCATCCAAGTACTAACCAGGCCTGACCCTGCTTAGCTTCCGAGATCAGACGGGATCGGGCGCGTTCAGGGTAGTATGGCCGTAGAAAGTAGCATCCTTATAATGCCAGCTTTATTCCATTGGCTTGAAGCTGATGGCTGCTGATTTTGCTGAAATCTATAGAAGAACCCAAATTCAAAACCCTCAAAGCCGGAAATATCTCAAGAGGAGCGTGTGTTTTTCTAGGACCTTTTCAAGTGTTGCTTTTTTCCCCCTTCAGGACATTTATTCAGAACAGCTGGGGATCAACCGTGTAACCTGTCCACAGTGTCGAGTGCCTTTCCAATGGTCAGCCACCCAGTCTTTGGTCTACATACAGCCAGCTCAGGGCATACAGAATTTGGTGGCTTGGGGTCACTTGGTACACCCATAGCCTTAGCAGCGCACCCCCAGCTAACAACTTTTCCAGGTAAATAAGTCTATATGTTCAAAACAATCTTCCATTTTAAAAAATTGCTTGGAAATGCAGCCACAAATGTTCCTTCAGAGTAAAGGGGCATAGAGTTTATATTCTGCATACTAAAGATAAAAGAACAGCTTTTTTTCAGTAAGATCCAGATTCTAATACATCAGGAACATCCCTAATACTATATACATTGATCTGAAAATACCCCTTTGATCTCAGGGAGGCTTACAGATGAGTAAATACAGCTGAGGCAGTTACATTGCATGATTACAAAGAGAATAGTAATGCATGCTGGCCAGTTCTAGCTTGTTTTTGCTTTATTCTCCTCAACTTTTCCCATCATTTGTTTATTTAATTGTGTTTCTAATCTACTTGTAATAAAAATTATTTAGATAGGTTATGATTTGCTTTAGCACTAATCTGAAAAATATTGCCAACACCCTAAATCAGGCATCTTCTGGCATGTTTTTAAAAAACTGAACACAAGTAAGTCTCCTGTTATTTTGTAAAAGACCTTTCCATACATTTGGTTTGCATGTTTTTAACTCAAATCTATCTGAACTTTTGTGGAATGAAAAATATCTGATCAGCCTCCAAGGACTAAGAATCAAAATTTGGCTGTTCTAGCTGAAAATGAATTGAGTTTGACACTTTATTTAGAAAAAGGACCTGGTTACTTAAGTGTTAAAATGCTTATTTTCCAGTAAGTTCATGGATGATTATTTTGTAAGGCTACAATCCTATATAAACATCACAAAATAAATCATATTAGAAACTTATTTCTGAGTAAGCATGTGTAAGCTTGCACTATGAGTCTGCAATTTTTTATCACTTGCTTGGGAGTAAGTTGTACTAGATTATTATAATTGGTAATTATGATGATATAGCTTTAATTTAGGACTCTCAAAGGTGGGCATGTTTGCATTTTTCAGATTATAATTAAGAGACTGAGAATCTTATTTTTAAAAAAGAAAAGAGAAAAAAGCCTGCAGTTTTGTGCACAGTTGTTCTGAACCAAATAAATTTCATTGAACTCAATGTTATTTCAGTAAACATAAGATTTATCATAAAAGTCCTACTCATCTATCAGAATTGTAGCGCATTATGTGGGTTGGTGGCTATATAATTGCAAATCTATAGTTTATTTGTATTTAATGTGTCTGTATTTGGATGACAAAACTTTTTCAGTGTAACTTGTTTTTAAAATATATTTTGCCATAAACTTAGTTATGCATCAGCTATGACTTGGTTTTAAGCATGTAGTTTGCAAATTGAGTGGGAAATAACTTTTAAGACTTCCGGATCTGTACACTCTAGCATAAATTAAAATTTGAAGGGTAGATTATACTACATATTTAATGCATCATTTAACTATATAGAAATGAGCTGCGAAGCACATTCTGTTGTTGACCAGAATAAAAATTAATTTAGACTGTTTCTTTTCTGTTTTGTCAGTATAATATCAACTCAAGAGGCATCCAAGGCCAGGAATGGAGAATCTGTGGCTTATAGGTTGAAAGTGGCCTGTGTATGTTCCCTAAGTGATACATGTGCTTTAAAAAGCCACATCTTCATTTCCCAAGCTATGACTTAATTCTTTTCCCAGGCAGGGATCCCTTCCTCAATCTACTATTGCTAAGACAAAGGGGGAAAGGGGGACATACCCCATTTTCTCAAGGCTTCAAAATAATTTCCATTGTCAATGTTATCTTAATACCTAATTACTTTATGAAAGGCAGTTTTGAGTGGATTTTGGCAAAGAATTAGAATCTTAGAATATTCTTTATTGGCCAAGTATGATTGGACACAAAGGAATTTGTCTCCAGTCCATAAGCTCTCTGTGTACATACAAACACCCAAGTAATATTTGCTGTAATAGTGCAGTGGTTAGAATGCAGTATTGCAGGCTAATTCTGCTGACGGCCAAGGGTTTGATCCTCACAGTCTCAAGGTTGACTCAACCTTCCATCTTTCCAAGGTCAGTAAAATGAGGACCCAGATTGTTGGGGGCAATATGCCGACTCTATAAACCACTTAGGGCTGTAAAGCACTGTGAAATGGTATATGTCTAAGTGCTATTGCTAATATAATCATAAGATACCAATAGTAGAAGGTAAAGGAATCCCCATTCCATTCCCAGAAGCAATCTCAATGACTGGATGAGTGTGTGAAAGTGAAGCAGCCACCACCTATTATAGTGTGTGATCCCCATGTGCTTCTCTAATTTAGTTTGGCACTCTTTCCAGAGTAGATTGGGCCTTTATCTATATCTTAGGTAAACTATTTTGGCATGTTACCTAGTAACAGTTTTGTGGCTCTTGGCAAGTCATCGAAAGTGAATGTGTGTTTTTGTTGCATATGAGAAATAACATCACAATTAGATAGGATATCTAATTCTCATTCCTTTGGTGCAGAAGCAGCTTGAGAACTTTGATGTAAACTGAAAGGTATCATATCAGAGTAAACAGAGTGAAAGGATGGAATCCTTAAACATGTAGTTCTCCGATCTCAGAACACTGTACCAGTGAGGAAATTATCACTCCCCCTATATGCAGAACTTATATATTTCACTGCCCCCCAACTGAGATTTCTCACTCTGCCGAATGATAGGTCCAATTTAAGACTCTATCTTCTTCATGTATTCATTTATATTTCTAAACCATATAAATGAGTACTTTCACATGGCATTTGACATTCCCTTACTTTTTCTTTAATTTATTGACATGCTTGAGCTTTCAAAATAGTGATGCATGTTAGAAAGCCAGTTTTCTACCTAATCATCAGGTATTTTATTACCATAAGCAATCTCTTCTTGAGATTTCTTTTTTTAAACAGCCCTTCTTTCATGATGTGTGATAAATAGTTCAAAATTTATGTTCAAAAGCATTGATATAAATGAGGTGCAAATTAATTCCATGAACCTAACTAGGGTGGCTGGATTCTAGCTTCACAGTGGCATAAGGACGGCAGATTGCTTGTTGTTGGCAAAATTTCTGCCTTAGCTCATTGATGAACTTGATGTAATGCACCTTAGGAAGCCCTCCTGCAGAGCAGCGGGAGAGGGAAATGGCTTTAAAGCAGGATTACGTCATAATTTTGAGTGGCATCACCTATACATTTGCCTAAGTCTTTTTTAAAAGCAATAGCTTCTCCTGTTTTTCTCCTTTCCTTTCTGAAAAGCATATGTGATGACAAGGGGATGAGATAATGTTGTTATCTGCCTCAGTTACTCTCAAAGTATTTGTCTGTATTTTTCTTAATCCTGTAAGTTGAGAGAGATGAAGGCTTTGCGGATCCTTGAAAAGAAGTGCTTTGGAATATAGCTCCCCTATGTTCCAAAGCACACAAAACACCTTTTTCCAGATTGTTAAATTATCTATTTCTTTTTCCTTTTCTTCCATTGCTTCTCAGGCATTTGGACACACTGCAGCTTCACTCCCATGTTCTCCAAAGCACTCTTGAGTATTTGCGTTGTTTTAATAGTTCTCCCATTCACTCTGTAAGCTTGTTCCAAATTCTGTCTTCAAGATATGCTAATGAACTCCACTGAATAGCACTATTAGAAGACAAATGACTTAGAATGCTCTGCTTTACATTATTTTCAATTTTTTGTAATAAACTTGATCAAAAGCTGCTGTGGTTCTTGGAAAATCACTTGACAGCCAGAAAGGCAATTCAAGTTGTAGTTTTTATAGTGTTTTTCTATTTCCAGAAAAACATAATTGCTTAAGCTAGTGTTTATACATTTCAATATTTTGTAACTTATGTCAGTTTGAGCAGTATGATTTTCACACTTGCTTATTATAGGTTGCCCAATATCAAATCCTATGATTTTCTTTAGATTTTTATAATGTATTTTATAAAGTATTTATCCTGGTATGGTATTCGTCAATAACCAATTTCTTATTCGGCTAACTCTTTTTAAAATACACTCTTTATTGCTGCCTTTTGTTACTGAGGAACAATTATTTTCTAAGCTACTATTCTGGGATTACAATGGTGTTTAATTCTTTGTTCCATATCAGGCAATTTGTGCCATTCATTCCAAAGCCAAGAAAGAGGTTTAAAAATGATATGTGGGTAGGCTCATTATATAATTTATCTCCATATGGTTTGTAACACTGTAAAGGGGGAGAAAAAAAATTGCACATTAAATTTATGGAATTGATCAAACCCATGAAAGATCTGTTCTGTGCCATGATGAAGTCAGCAATTCTAGTATCTTTGTAATTCAGTAATATAAGAAATTGCCTTTGGGATTCAACAGTTAGGTAGAGTTTGTCAATTTTCATTAAGATTCAGAAATGATCTTCAGATCATTTGCATGCAGAACATAAGCAGCAAGTGGAATCCAGGGAGTGGGCTATACTCATGTTTCATGAGATAAATTTACTGTTCAGAAAAGGTCTTCTGGTTTAATCAGTGGGTTGTGATTTGGCTTTGGCAGTACTGATTAGCTTATTAGTTGATAGTAGAAGGAGCAAAAGGACTGGCTCACCACATCTGAGAGCCATCCCATGTTAATCAGTGGTTACTCTTGCCATATGTAGTAAAGATTATAATAGTGTGCAGTTTTGTTTCATCTCTAAGGAACAAATTCTGTTATCCACATAAGGCATATGAAGAGCAATAAACACAACTTTACACAGGGGAATAAATAATCTGGGCTAAAATACCATCTGTTTTACATGGTCCAGAGTGTATCCTTACTCTGAATGAAGCAGGGAGCTTTGCCAGTCTTTCTGCTATGATAAGTGGAAGTGCTTTCTTCGATATTCAGAACTATAAAATAGGACATTGAGCATTAATGTCCTTTGATCAAAGTATTAGAGCTTGATTCTTTTTCAAAAGAAATTTTACTACCATCTTTTTAAGGGTGGAAAGTATTAAGCCCTCTGTAAAGCATTGACATTCACAATCCCATCTAGCTGAATCTCCCTAGTTTGTTCAAATCCTTAATTTGTGCTTGCAGAACATAGCAATGTCAAGAATAAGAGGACCAGCTGGGATGCTACAGTAAGAAGTATTTTACTTCTTAAAACACCTTGGTTAGTTAGAGATGAAAATGAAGATTTTTATCTGCAGTATAAGTTGAAACTGTATTTACTTGTGTTCAGTTGTGGTCATTACAACTCTAGCATCACTTGAGTTTGAATCACTGCCCCACCGTCATGTTGTATAGTTCCTCAGAATACCTAGGCATCAATATGGCAGAAGATCTCAGTTGCTTATCAATATCATTCCAATATTTTGTAGCACTTGAAACAAAACCTAAGTAGCAACTCATACCCTCCCTACAGCATTTAAAAAAAAAGGTTTGCTACACCCTTCAGATGCCAATTCCTACACAAATCTCTCCTTGCCTGCAGTCAATGATTTCTGCCTCTTGCATGTTGAGACCAGTTTTGTTGCTGAATCTTTTTTTGTTCTCTGTTTAGTAGATGCTGCACATAATTGTAATAATTACATTTTTTCTGTTTTATTTGCAAAACGTTGTAACGTACTTTTGAGTGGTACACAACATTTGATTGACGAAAATATATGTATAAATTAAATGTAAAGATACAGTGTTAAAAATTGGGAAATTAAAGGGGCATATTTAAAGTTCAAAACATTAAAGAAAGATATAGCCTCATATAGATTTTAAGTGCAGGAGCTCTTGATACTTAACAGTATTGACTTGTGCATTATTAACGTTTGAGATCTGTATATGATTATGTAGCCACAAGAACACATAAAGTGCAAAAGCAGAATAAATAATATGACTTTTATTTTCATTTTCTTTGCATTGAATATGCAGAATGGTGGCGGAATGCAGATGTGCACTCCCGTACTGGCACTACATTTTTCCCACCGCTACTTGGAATCTCTCCTCTGTTTGCCCCTCCCGCCCAAAATCATGACTCTACTGCATTCCATTCAAGGACCCCAGGAAAAAGTGCACGAGGAAGTTTGGAGAAAGGTAAGCTCTGAATGAGACATGCCCACAGCATCCTGCCCGGGACTGGAAGGGGTGAGTGTGTGTGTGCATGCATAAAGCTAGAGAGATACTTTATATTTCTCTTGGATTCCCAGTTCAACTCAGATGTATCCACAAACCTACAAGAAAGGGGGATTTTGGTATTCAAAGCTTGAATACATCTTAGAAATAATCAATCAAGTTTCATTACGGTTACAGAACAGCATTAAAAATAAAAGCATTAAAAACAGTAAAAATAAAAGCAGACAAATAATATATTACAATTAGTGGTTGATTACCAGGGGGCAGTTAGTCTGCCTAATTTTGCATACAGTGTGACAAAAAAATTCAAAGAACTACTACATACTGATCTGATAACAGTAGTTGTACATAAAAGATATCAATATTTCCTGGGTATTTTAATAGGTGAGGTGTTATAAAATGAGTCTGTGAATCCTTATAGAAGATACACTATAGCAGGACATGAGCTGTAGTTTCAATGGGCACTTGTCTGCTTAGAAATAAATTTCAAGTCAGACAAGAATTCGGTATATCTAATTATACTTAATTATGCTATAAATATTGTAAATATATCTACAAATAGTGAAAGTGAAAGAGAAGGAAGGATTTTCTTCCTTCTAGGTGAGAGGTGGTAATCTGTCCTCTTCACATAAAAAATGATGAATTAATATCTACAGTTATTCTCAACTAACTCAGTCACTTTATTTGAATTTGCACTATTCAAGGTGATATTTCTATGGAAAATAGGATAACTGGCTCTGATTCAGTGGAAATAGGCAGTTTTATATGTTTATTGATGAATATAACAGTAAAAGATTAAGAGAATATACTTAAAATTTATTTTTAGCAAAGCCCCAATTTAGTTATAGAAAGCAAAATAAAACCAAAAATATCTAAACATCATTCCTATAATCTACTAGATAAATAGATCTTATAAATTTTAAAAATAAATCATCAGGTGAATAAAGGACAAGCTGGAAGATAAATGCATACCCAAAGCATACCTGCTAACATCGGTATCCTGCTATAGTTTTTCAAAATAAACCTCTTTTTTGAGATTCCTTGAACAGAACTTTCCTTTTTTTCCATTTTGCATGCACAATAATTAGTATTCAAAATCCCAAAAGCAAATGTACTGTCATTAACCTCAACCACCTGCTTGCTAGCCTTGCACTAACTGGATTTTGGCTCACGTTAAATGGTATGGTACAGGTACCTGAATCAATACATAAATTGTGCTAAGTTGAATATTGCAGTATTGGAACTTGCATTGATCATGGCCTGTCGATAGAGGTAATACTGGGGGGGGGGAAAAACCCTATATAATTAACCTACTACCAGATGGGAAGTCATGTTAGTGTTTTGCAGAAAATATGACAGTGAGTCTTGTGATACTGTAAAGAATTGTTCATTTGTTATCACAGAAGCTTTTGTTAATCACAGCCCACTTCATCAGAATGGTTCCATGCCAGTTTATTCAATCATGTTTGCTACTCTTGTAGCCACCACAAGACTCCAAACTGAACTAACTATGTATGATATACCAAAATATATCAAACGTTAACTTGAAATTTGTAGACTTTATATTATTAAATATATAACAATGTATATTATAATATATGTAAATTACACATAAATTATTTATACAATTTATAAAAATTATACCATTATATAACAATAAATTATAAATTAATTAATAATAATTTGACCTTTTTATATTAAATTAACGCTATTAAAGTGGTCTCTCTAGATCCATTTCTTTGTTGATTTTACTTCCTTTATGAACCATAGTCTTCAGCATACATTCAACACTAGTACAGCCATGTGTACAGTCAAACATCTTTTAATATGGTTAGGAAACGGCAGATAGCTAGTCTTACCCATCATCTCTTACAAACCGTAGATAATAAAACAGTAGAAGCCTCGTTCATAAAATCCAGCATTTGATTTAATAACTCTAGATAAAAATAAATTCAATGTGATAGATTCTGCTGAGAATTTTGGGAACAGATACTCAGAAAAAGACGATACTTTTATGTTTAGAGGAAAAAATGTCCTCTTTGGCTTTGTATTCATCTATTTTGGTATTGATAATTGCAATACTATAAACTTTTGCATGAATCTCTTTCTGTTAAGTAATTGTCAGATTAATAACTTGGGACATTCAGTTGTTAATGTATTGCTTATGCATGATTTTTGCCTTCTTTCAGTGTAGGCTAGATCAAGTAGCAGGCATGGCAGGAATTCAAGCAACGTTGTTTATTGTAGGAAGGTGAAATAAAAGAATCTCGAAAGTCCATTTCTGTCCCTTCAAATGTTAAGCAGAATCAAGATATAATTATTTTGAACTTTTTCTCTCACTTCCTTCTGTCTCAGAACTATGTAATCTTTCACAAAATTCCCCCTTAACACCCTTCACTCTTTCCTGCCCCTCTTAATGGCTGTCCCACGCCTTTCCCAATCTTTAGAAAAAGTTTATATTTTTGCTGTTTCTGTTAAGTAAGATTAACATATCTGGAAAAATGTTGTGATTATTGTGGTAATTATATCTTTCCTTTCCTTTCCTTTCTTTTCCATTCCTTTCCTTTCCTTTCCTTTCTGTAAAAAAGGACCAATTTAAGCAAAGTAGTTTCTTTTGTAGTGCTTCTTTAAAAAAGAAAATTGTTTGATAGCTTTCTGATAGACATAGAGTTCTTTCAACATGTATCTTTTCATTGAGGCTTATGTGACTGTAACTAAAAAGAAAAAAAAATAAACATAACTTTTGTTTTTCAAGGTGTTAATGGATCTGTAAATGGAAATAGTACCACTTCAGTATCAGGCATCAACACCTCTGTGTTATCCACCACCACTGCAAGTTCTGCAGGACAGGCAAAAGTTATAATCTCAGTAGGAGGAAGCCGCAAATGTAACCAGGAACAAAATAAAAACCAGGGTCTGGATGCAAGAGCTGCCAAGATTAAAGACAAGGTAAAAAGAATGAAAAAAAAACCAGGGTAAATTTTAAGACAAGATGTAGTTATTCAGATTGTAAGGGAAAATCCTTGTATAAATGTCATCCCTTTTGTGAGCTATAACTGGTATGTCTGCTACTCAGGATGGTTATTCCCAGGGGGGCATGAGATTTAATGCACTCTTAGGATGGCGATAACGTGTTGCCTATAATATCTTTGCTACATAAAGTTAGAAAAGGATCAGGTCTGAAATATGTATTATGAACAGTACTCTTAGACCTCATCTAGGAGCAATTTTAAGTATCCTTATCATTTTCGATGAAGTTGAAATTGAGAAGAACCATTCATTGAGGGAAGACATGAAATACCTAAAACCATTCTGTATAAATCAAGACTTTGCCCTTCAGAAATGCTGAGTATGGGTTTGGGACTTGGGGTAGCAGTTGTGTAGGGAATAAACTTGCTTTGAGAGCCTGCAAGCTGAAAGGCTAGTCTGGGTAAGCTTATGGATTGGAGCTTCACTGTTGCTATATTACAGAATGGGTATTGCAATATCTTTATGATGGAAAATTATAAAAACATGGGAATAATATAGTAACTGATTGGAGTAGTAGACAAGCCTAAACAATGGGGAAAAGAGAAAGAAACAGAAAGAGAAAGTTTTGGTAAGAATGATGAAATTTTGTGTATGCTTACTTGGGAATTTATTATACCAGTGGTTCTCAACCTGTGGGTCGCGACCCCATTTGGGGTCGAACGACCATTTCACGGGGGTCGCCAAACAACGCAATCCGCCATTTTTTTCTCAGCCGGCGCAGGGGCGGCGCATGGGGTGGTGCCGCGCATACGCACCGCACATGCGCACCACGCAGGGGCGGTGCATGGGGCGCCGCCGTGCATGCGTGCCGCGCAGGGGCGCTGCTGCACATGCATGTTGCGCAGGGGTGGCGCCACGTATGCGTGCCACGCAGGGGGCGGTGCCACGCATGCGTGCCGTGCAGGGGCGCCACCGCGCATGTGTGCCGCGCAGGGGGGCGCCACCGCGCATGCGCGTCGCCTGCTCATGACTGGGGTTGCCAGTCTAAAAAGATTGAGAACCACTGTATTATACTAAATATATTCTACAATATAATAGCTTTGACTCTCAGACAGAAACAACTAAAGAAAAGCGATTCCTCAAATAAATAAGCCGTATGCCATACAGGATTTTCTAGGTGATAACTAGCACTCTGAATTGCAATTGGAAACCAACTGGTAATCAGTTTCCACTTGTGGAGCAGTTGAGTCATATGGGCATAATAAGGAATGCCCAAAACTTCCCATGCTCTATCTTCCAAATTGATCTCAAGGGCAGCACCATCTACAGTGCATTTCAGTAATGCATTTGTGAGATAACCAGGGCATGAGTGACTCTCTGAAGTCATGAAAGGGGGCAGCTGGCACACTAGGTGCATCTGTGCAAAGGTCCTCTTGGCAACAGCTATCACCTCCTCTTCAAGCAGGAGTTGTGATTATGGATATGCCATTCTATCCATGTTGTAATAAAGATCAATATGTATGTTCCAACTCACATCTGATAATATTAAGCAAGTGTTGTACTTTAATGACATGTGTTCAGATGTTTCTAGTCTGTATTTAATGTTTGTATGGTGTGGAGTGTTATGAGCTACCAAAACAGTTCACATTTGGAAGCTGGTCTCTCTGTCATGATTTTATGCCAAACTTTTTTTTTTCTTTTTGTGCAATAGCACACATCAGAGCAATTACAGTATATAAAACCATGTGCTTTTCAGTAAGAAGAAATGGCTTGTTCTTGCCAGATTGTCTAATGTGGTAGATATTACAGCAATTATGGGATGGGTAGGTGGGGTGATATAAAAACATGGCTGTTGCATATCTCTGCTTTGTACGAGCATAATTTCCTAAATTTAATGTGCGGTATTTTGCAGCAACTGATTAAATCATTTCGCTGAACAAAGATATTATTTTCCAAATTAATCTTTGCCAGCATTGATATATGTCCCAGCACAACTAGAAGATACCAGATTCATATCAGCGGGGGCTGTCAGCTGGCCAGCATTACATATTTGCAGAACATTTTGCAGCCTTCATTTTATTAGGTTTATTGCAATGTGATATAATGGTTAAGACTAAGGCTGAGGAGATAAAGGTTCAACTCTGTCCATAACTTATTGGCTATTTTTGGGCTAGTAACTCTTTCAACCCAGTTTTTCTCACAGGGTTGTTGTGAGAAAAAAATGGAAGGAATGTTATGAATTCTGCTTTTAGCTCCTGGAATAGTGATATTATAAATTCAACAAATAAATAGAATTAGATATCCCCGTTTTGCAGATGGGGAATTGAAGATAACAGATTTCCCATAATGTGGAACAAACTGGTTATCTAAGTAAAACCCAACTGAATTCTAAAATTCATGCCAGCTCATTGTAAGATAAATCTCAATAGGAGTAAGAGCTGAATATTTCTAATAATAAAATATTTCAACACTCAACCTTCCTTCCTAGAAACCCAGAAAGAAAGCAGTGGATAGTTCCAGCAACAGTGAAAGTGATTCTGGCTCCTCCTCAGACACCTCTAGTGAAGGCATCAGTAGCAGCGACTCAGATGACTTGGAAGAAGAGGAAGAGGAAGAAGAGGAGGAAGAAGAAGATGATCAAAGCATTGAAGAAAGTGAAGATGATGATTCAGATTCTGAGAATGAAGCACAGCCGAAAAATAAGAACAAGGTGTGTTCATATCACAAGCTGCCTTGAACTGCTAGATATTTTTTTTTTTTACAGGGCATTTGTTTGATTTATGGGACTCTTTGTAAGGTTGCATTGGATATCATGAATTATTAGTTATTAAATGTGCTCCCTTTCAAAGTTCTCAATGTGGTTGGAACAACAGGGCAGGTTTTAAGTCTGATGCTTTTCTGTCCTGATATATTAACGTGTTGGGTTGCCTGGGAATCGAAATCCCAAACCACACAAAGCATTCATAGAAATAGCCAGCTGTTCTCAGAAACCTGTTCCATATTTTTAAAATGGAGTGAAACCAACAAGCCAGTGTAAAGAGTAAAAGATACCATGTTTTCGTACCCTTTAATGATTTACTGACTTGAGTTTATTATTCTGCAAGCCTCAGTCTAAACTGCATTTTAGATTGAACGGCGCATTTAAAGTGTCAAAAAAAAAAAGGAAGAAAGAAAGAAACACAGCATAATCTAGTCCTTCTGTTTTGGGGAAAAAATCCCCTTGGATTTCAGTAAAATATGCTCCCAAATGACTCTGTTTAGGATAAAAAAGTAAACGCCTTAAATTAGCTGGCCAAAGTACAGGTTTATATTCTTCTAAAAGGGGAAATCTAGGTTGTAAACGGGCCCATGGATATCAAGCAAATGAAATATTCTGTGTCGCAAAGGTTTGGGTGTCCTGAGTGTTGCCATGACTACTGAATTCTGTTTACAGCTCCTCTTTTCCTTGCAGAGCAGTTATACTGTCCAGTAACCAGTAACCAGAATGTAATCTTTAATGTTCCGTTAAGTTAATCGTGTGACATACATTCAAAAATAACTGATTTTTCCATAGTATTTTTTCACTATCCTAGAAACTGTAACTTGATGTTGTAAAAGGACTTTGTGGGAAATAAGCCAAAGAAGATATATTGTAAGGTTATTTTATGTTTAAAGTAGTTATGAGTGGATGGGTGTGTCTGCTTGCCTGCCTGTTGTGGGTGTGTGCCAGTGACAATCAAGTATGTCATTATGGTACTTGGATGAAATAATACTAATACTATTTTGTTAGTAATGATACTTAGGGATTCATTTAAAAATGATTTGTTACCTGTATGCACTTGTATGGATACAGTATTATTTTATTTTATTATTTTATTTTATTTGAAATTGCTTGTAATCACAAGAAAGTACCCCTTTTTATGGCTAGGACCTCACAATTCCTTGGCATTAAAAAGGGCTTGGGGGCCAGAGCCAGTTCAAGCCTATCTTATTTTGGTGGCTTATAGTTCAAGCACCCCTATATCTCCAACAAGCTATTTTTCCATATTTACAGGTGCTAATGCATAGTGGACCAGACATGAAAGGAGATGGACAGAAATCCCAGGAAATGCCCCAGGAAAAGAGACCACACCAGCCAATACCTCTTGCGTCTGATAGCCAGACTCACTCATCATTCCAGGCCCAGCAGAAGCAGCCTCAGGTTTTGTCACAGCAACTTCCCTTTATTTTCCAAAGCTCTCAGGCAAAGGTGGAATCTGTGAACAAACACACAAGTGTAATACAGTCTACTGGATTGGTGCCCAATGTGAACCCTTTGTCTTTGGTAAATCAAGCCAAAAAGGAAACTTTCTTAAAACTTATAGTTCCTTCTCCTGATCTACTCAAGACAGGGAATAAAAATACCTCTGAAGAAGCTAGCGCATTGACCATTGATGTCAGATCAAACCGGGTGAGATGAATTTTCCTTTTATATGAACTTTTTGAGAAAGTGTGTTTTGGGTATGTGTGTGTGTGTGTGCATGTATATGTTAATTTTAATTTAAGATTATGTTACATATCTGGAGGAATGATAGCTATGTTACTGTCAGTACAATTATATATTATAAAATAGTTTAATGTTACGTTGCTTTGGCTTGGGGCAAAAATAGAAATAGATAAATCAGGGGCCCTTGGCAAATTGCCAGCTTTCAGCCTAACCTGTCAACTTACATTTTGGATTATTGAAAAGACAAATGGGAGGAACCATGTATACCAGGCCCAAGCTGCTTGGGGCAGGATATCAATGAAATGAATACATTGAATCCTGATTTAGAGGATTTGCTGAATCACAGTTTTTCGTTCACAGAAGAACGTGTTCTTTCTTTGCTTTCTCCTCCTGGCAATTAACATACATGGAGTGCTCTGCATAAATGCTGATTATGCAGTTGCACATTTTAAAAAAGATCTCATCCCCTACTTTACGGAGAAAGATTGCACTAAAATCTGGGCTCCCTTGCCTCCAGCCTTTCATGCTGAATGCTTTAAAATAATTAATATATGCATGATAAAAGAGATACTGTATAGTAGTGGCAACCTTGTACCTCCCCTGTAGAATGGAAGACAGATCCTGGGCAGGTGAATAATTCTTGTATGAGTGTTGATAGGACTGTATTCCTCAGGTGGATACTTCAGATACAAGTGGAGAGTAGGGGGGGGCTGGGGGGGGCTGGAGCTGAGGCTGGGCAGAGAGCTAAGAAGGAAGTAATTGTTTAATAGTACTGAGATAATGCCAGTGGGGTTTAGGACTTGTTATTCTCACAGTGCTTAGAACAAGCTTATGATGGGCTGCTCTATGCATCATGTATGAACACGTGAGGTCCTGAAAGTGAGCTACCCATTAACATTTGTAGTTTCTGTGTTAAGGACATTAATATACCTGTAGGTATAAATACTGCTACTGAAGACAGAGGGGATGCATTCATAAAATACTTTTTTTAAAGCAATACAGTTGATAAAATCACAATTGTTTTTTGAGAAAGATATCTTCTTTTTAACGAGCCCAATTTTTAAAAATATAGTTGAGCATGATGCCACCAAATATTCAGTGGAAGATGTTTCAGCTTTCAAATAGTTAAACAGGAAAACAAAATATATTGCTCTGTTGGCATGGTATAGTTTTGTACTTTGTTATAAATCCTGGATCTATGAAAATCCAGAATGGGATTTTGACATCCAATGCTGTTACAAATAGGAATGAAGTCATGATGGTAGCTCCATAAATATTTCTGGTGTGGCATGTGAATTAAATAGAAAATATTAATTTTGAACCACAGATGTTTCCAAATAAGGCCTGATCATGCTGTCATATTATGTTCACAAACAGAGAAGTTTCATACTCTTTTTTCTTCACCTTATAACCCTTCTGGTTTTCTAAACAGGCGGGAGTTGCCTATTAAGAAGCTATTAAGGAAGAAAAAACCTCTGGGTTAAGTACTCTTTAAAAAAACCTTGAAAAGCCTTCCATTTGGAAGTGATTAGGGACAGTTCAGAAAAAAAGATATGAATATGCTTAGTACTACTTCTGGCCTTATTGTATGGTAGCTTTATTCTCCAACAAGGATAATGGGCCCCACAGATTTAATGCTACAGTGATGTGGGGTATGTGGAGACCAGCTGGGTCTATTGGCAATATAAAAATGAATGTAAGTATGGTATAATCTTTCATGAATCCAGGACACTGCCTCAAGTATTTTCCTGTTATTCCTTCTTCTTGGGAAAAGTTCAGAGATTATGCAGCAATTAATCTGTGGTTTTTTTACTTTGGATATTTTTTTTTACCAGACTTGTTGGAATGGATAAATAGCACATATTATTACTTTCATCTCTGTGCTGTCCCTTCACACTTTTTGTAAGGGACTGTGGTCAATAATATACCTCAGATCAGACCTTACAGCACATAAAAAGCAATGAAAGGATTGCTTGTACTTTCTCTCATTGTACTTTCACATCTTGTCCAGAGTGCTATGTGGGAATGCATATCCCTTTCTTTTGATGAGACCCAGAAGCCTGCCAAGTGACGGTATAGGTCACTTACATTTTTTTTCACGCTGCTTCCTTGTACATACAAAGCATCTCCGATATGTGAGCCAAATGCCTATTGAAAAATAGGTTGCACAAAAGCACCAACCTCAGAATTCTAAGCACAGTACAAGACATCCTTTTAAACTGACCTTCATGCTTGGTTTCTGCAAAGGAAGAGTTGGTTGTCTTATTTTCCATCATGTCATCTCACACTACAAAGAATTCTTAAATGTAGGGATCTGTTTGTGTTATTTAAAAGTGCAAAAGCTTTCAAACAAATTGAACTGTTGTTGATACACAGTGGATTGGAATGCAGTTCTTAACAGCTTGTATATAAAATTGGCCATGACAATTTTATATGCATATTCTTACAATTATTTTATTATTTTTTGCTTTAGTAGCTGTATTCTTATTGGTATTAAAACTAGATCAAAGTCTATTCAAAGTATAATTGTTATCAGTGCTGCTTACACAATTGTGCTTCATGATTAAAAGTGGAGATTTGAGCAATTGTATATAAAATACTTTTGTTTTTAAAGTAGCAGGAAATTACCCAGGTTTCTCTGTATTTTTCCCCAGAAATACTGGATCTCATTGTGTAGTGTCAGTTCTCATTTTTAGATTTTCAGCTTATATTAATGGAGCATTTTAGAGTTCTGTTTTGTTTTGTTTTTGTTGCTACGAATGTTACATAACAATATTTTAAAATCAGTATTTTTTTAAAAAAAAAACCTTTATAAATTGCCTATGGATTTTTCTGATTTCCATTTACATGCAATTCTGAACAGAAAGTGAACATAAGGAAAAGAAATGAGGAAGCTGCTTTCAACACAATGAAAAGAACTGAACACAGTTACAAAGTGCCACACAAGGGTCTGAAGTGTAAAGTAAGAAAAAAGTTGCTTAGTAGAATAACGAAGTAAAGAAACTGTGGCTAATGAAAAAGTGCATGTAAGAAAACTATTTCTGCAAAAATGAGGATGAGAGGAAGATGTTGTATAATGTAGTCAAAGAAAAAAAACACAGCTGGAAAGAATATAATCAAATAGAGGCAGGAAGATTAAATGAAGCAAAGAAAATGCGGGGGAATTTTAATGGAAATAAAACACTTTTGGAAATTGGGTGGAAATGGCTAAGGGTGCCTCTGATAGAGAGAATGGAATTAGAAATAAAAATTAAGAACTTATTTAGGATAAAATTGAACTGAAGGAATGCTTAAAGAACTATTTTAAATGTTTGAATGATAGTAACGTATAAGTTTGGAATTGAAATAACTACTATAAATGTTAATGTTCAAGAAAAAAACTGATTAAAAAGGATGTCATACATGCTAAAAAAATGTTGAGAAATAATAAGTGTAGATGGTGTACAGGTCGTCCTCACTTACAAAATGCCTTGTTTAACAACTGTTCAAAGTTACAATCATGTAAACAAAAAGCTTTGCAACCATCCTCACATTTAGAACTGTTACAGCATTTCATGGTCACGTGATGGCCATCTGTGCGCTTTGCAACTGTATTCGCAACAAACAGAATTAATATGGAAGGCAGAAGTAAAATCATAAGTCATAGAGACTTGATGTTTTGCTTAAGAATTGAAATGATTCACTTAACGATTAACAGGGAAGTGAGGTTGGAAGCTCATTGCAGTCACATGATATTTCGCTTAGTGACCAGGGTACTTAGCAATGGAGTTGTGGTTGCTAAGCAAGGACTACCTTTAACAGGAGAAATGTTAAAATATAGATCAGGGGTGTCAAACTGCTGGCCCATGGGCCAGATGTGTCATGCCGAAACCGCGCCCACCCCATTGCCGGCAATGGGGAAAAAGTCACGATACGTCGCGACATATCACATGATGTTGCGAGTTTGACACCCCTGATATAGAGGGTTTCCTTTATGGAGAGGCTATGTTTGTTTAATGAGTGCAATGAAAAGGCTGCATCTCCAGATGAATACTGGAAGAATCCTATTTTTATGCCCTATATGCAAAGGTAGAAGTAACAAGAATGAATGTAAAATTAAAGGGTATTTAGTTTGTTAAATGAGCATGAGGTGGTGCTCAGCAAAATTCTGATTGACGGCATGAGGGATGACATTGAGTAACATTTGGAAAGTTACAGTGTGGCTTTATGCCAGGCACTTTCCTTTCTAGTTGTTGATTGAGAAATGTAAGATTAAAACAGAAAGTTTATTCTATTCTTGTTGATTTAGAAAAAGTGTACAATAAAACGAATAGATGAAATTCTGAAATGTCTTACATGAATATGTGTAGGAGATTACCAGGTTGAGCCCCAGGGAGGGGATCAAATGTATCATCAATTAGGAGTCTCTGCATGCCCACAAGAGATCTAAATCAGCCCACTTTGAATTCCTTTCTATTCTTAACTCCTGCTAATTTCCCCTGACCGTTAGTAGCTCAGATTCTTGTTGAGAGCTTAAGGTTGCAGTAAATCTTTATTCTCATTTGAACTGCCTGAATCTCCTGATTTCCCTGGTACTTGACAATATGGAGTTTAATGTTGGTTGTTGAATGTGGTAAAAACAATATATAATAGAAATAAAGCATGTATAGGTAGTTCTTGATTTAGGACTGTAATTGCGTCTGGTTATAAATCTTGATGGTTGTAAAGTGGGTCATCATAAGACTGACTTCAATTTCATGAGTTTTTGCAATGGTCGTAAAGTGAACACCACAGTTGTAAAGCAAACACCATAGTCATTAAGTGAACCCTTTTTGTTTGCCATGTGTGCTGTTAGTTGAAAATTGGAAATAAATGCTGGTTTCTGGCAAAAAAGGTCATAAATGGCAGTAAAGTGACTGTAGAATACTGTAAATGGCCCTAAATGCAGAATGATTGCCAAGTGCCCCACATATGGTCATGTGACCAAGGGCCCCTGGCCATTGGAACTTCGGAACCAGGTCATAAGTAACTTTGGGAGAGGGAGTTGTAACTTTGAATGGTCGCAAAGAGACTTGTTGTAAGTCTAGGGCTTAGGTATAGATCAGGAGTAGGCAACCTTGGCTCTTTTATGACTCGTGGACTTCAACTCCCAGAATTCCTGAGCCAGCCATGCTGAGGGAAAAGGGAGAGGTTTCCAAGCTGAGCCATGCTGGCTGAGGAATTCTGGGAGTTGAAGTCCACGAGTCACAAAAGAGCCAAGGTTCCCTGCCCCGGTATAGATGGAATGCTTAGTGAATTGTTCAATACTGATTGGGGAGTAAGATATCCCCTTGTTGTTGTTTTTTAAATATATACAGGTAGTCCTCAACTTACAACCTTTCATTTAGTGACTGTTTGAAATTACAACAGCACTTTAAAAAGTGATTTATGGCCGTTCGTCATACAACCGTTGCAGTGTCCCCATAGTCACATGATCCAAATTCAGACGCTTGGCAACTGACTCATATTTATGACAGCTACAGTGTCCTGGCGTCATGTGATCACCTTTTGCGATCTTCTAACAAGCAAAAGTCTATGGGGAAAGCCAGATTCACTTTATAACCATGTTACTCTAACTTAACAACTGCAGCGATTCACTGAACAAACTTATTTTTATTTATTTATTTTTAAAATTTATAAGCCGCCCCACTCCCGAAGGACTCTGGGCGGCTAACAATAAGAAACACATAAAACATAACAGAACAACAGTACAAAGACAATCATCCAGGGGTCAGGTTTTATAAACCCCAGGCCTGCCGGAAAAGCCAGGTCTTAAGTAGCTTACGGAAGACCAACAGGGTGGGAGCGGTCCTAATCTCCAGGGGGAGCTGGTTCCAAAGCGTGGGTGCCATCACAGAGAAGGCCCTCCTCCGCGGCCCTGCCAAATGGCACTGCTTGGCCGACGGGGCCTGAAGGAGGCCCAGCCTGTGGGATCTAACCGGACGTAGGGAACTATGAGGTAGTAGGTGGTCTCACAAGTAGCCTGGCCCTGAGCCATATAGGGCTTTAAAGGTAATGACCAAAACCTTGAATTGGACCCGTAGACCAATAGGCAACCAGTGCAGCTCACGGAGGATAGGTGTAATGTGGGTGTATCGAGGAGCACCCACTATCACTCGCACGGCTGCATTCTGGACCAACTGTAGTCTCCGAATACTTTTCAAGGGTAGCCCCATGTAGAGCGTGTTGCAGTAGTCCAAACGTGAGGTGACAAGGGTGTGAGTGACTGTAAGGAGAGTCTCCCAGTCCAGGTAGGGTCGCAACTGGTGCAACAGGCGAACTTGTGCAAAGGTACTCCCAGCCACAGCCGTCAATTGATGTTCCAAATTCAACTGTGGATCAAGGAGGACACCCAAGTTGCGAACCCGCTCCGAAGGGGGTATATTTTCCCCCGCAAGAGTCAACACTGGACAGTCGACATGATCCTTGGGAGGCAACATCCAAAGCCACTCGGTCTTGTCAGGATTGAGCCTGAGTCTGTTAACCCCCATCCAGACCCTCACGGCTTCGAGGCAACGGCCCATCACATCGGCCGCTTCACTGAGAGAGCTCGGGGAGGAGATATATAACTGGGTATCATCAGCATACTGATGAAACCTCACCCCGTGCTGTCTGATGATCTCACCCAGCGGCTTCATATAAATGTTAAATAGGAAGGGAGAGAGGACCGACCCCTGTGGCACGCCGCGTTCAAGGGGCCTCGGGGTTGACCACTGCCCTCCCACCAATACCGATTGCGACCGGCCAGAGAGGTAGGAGGAGAACCACCGTAAAACAGTGCCTCCCACTCCCACCCCTTCGAGTCGTTGCAAAAGGATACCATGATCGATGGTATCAAAAGCCGCTGAGAGGTCAAGTAGCACCAAGACAGAGGAATAACTTCTGTCTCAGGCCCTCCAGAGATCATCCATCAGCGCGACCAAAGCGGTTTCTGTGCTGAAGCCGGGGCTAAAGCCAGATTGAAAAGGGTCTAGATAATCCGCTTCATCCAGAGACCATCGGAGCTGGAGTGCCACCACTCTCTCTACAACCTTCCCCACAAAGGGGAGATTAGAGACTGGACGGAAGTTATTTAAATCAGCCGGGTCCAGGGTAGGCTTCTTGAGCAGGGGCCTCACAACTGCCTCCTTCAGGGATTGCGGGAAAGACCCCTCCCTCAACGAAGCGTTGATCAACACCTGGAGCCAGCCTCGTGTCACCTCCTTGGCAGCCAAGACCAACCAGGAAGGACACAGGTCCAATAAACAAGTAGGGGCGCTCATTGCTCCCACCGCTCTGACAACTTCCTCAGCGGTCACAGACTCAAATTCATCCCATAGAACTGAGCTAAGACCTGCCCCAGTCATCTCAAAAGGCCCTGCCCAATCGGAATCTAGGTCTGTCCGAATCCGAGCGATTTTGTCTGATAGGAATTGCACAAATTCCTCCACTCTACCGTGTAAGGGCTCCCCAGCTTCTCGAACATTAAGTAGGGAACGGGTCACCCTAAACAGGGTGGCGGGGCGAGATTCTGCAGACACAATAAGTGTGGAAAAGTGCAAACATTTTTTTTTTTTATTATTAAAAGTTTTATAAATTTTACAAGAAAAACAAGAACAATACAGAACAAAAAACAACATATACAAAAGAAAAAAAAATTAAACAATACATATAAAAAAAAAAAACCCCACCCCACACCCCTCCCAAAAACCCTCCCTTCCCCCCCCTGAGCTTCCCAGAGCAGAATATAGGCTTAAGAAATAAAAAAAAATAAAAATTAAATTAAAAACTTTATATTTATATATATAAAAAAGATATCTATAATATATATAAAAATAAAACTTATGAAAAAGCTATATGATATTTTTGTATACCCAATCTAAATTGTATAAATTTTATCCATTTGTCCCAGATAGCAAAAAACTTCTCTTGCGTTTGTTGCTTTAAGAAAGCCGAAATCTTTGCCATTTCCGCCAGATAAGCTACTTTAAAAAACCATTCCTGCAATGTAGGCAAAGATTCCTTCTTCCAATATTGTCCAACTAACAGCCTCGCGGCTGTGATCAAATTTAACATCAATACAACCTCCTTTGTATCACAATCTGTAACAATACCTAACAAAAATAATTGCGGAGTAAATTTTACCCTCCTTCTAAAAATTCTCTGGATATTCCACCATATTTTGATCCAAAATGCTTTTATCTCTCTGCATGACCACCAAATATGATAATAGGAAGCCTCCTTATAACCACATCTCCAGCATTTAGGTTGCACGTCAGGGTACATGTAAGACATTTTTTGTGGATCAAGGTGCCATCTATAAAACATTTTATAAAAATTCTCCCTTAAATTCTGTGCTTGAGTAAATTTGACATTTCTCACCCAAATAATTTCCCAGGTGTCCAATGAAACTGGCTCACCAAAGTTCTGCGCCCATCTAATCATACAATCTTTAATTAGTTCCGTTTCTGAGTCCAATTCAACTAAAACCCCATAAATTCTCTTAATGTGGGTTTGTCTTTGATCCTTCAGTTGCTTAATAAGATTTTCATCTTCTCTAAGAAAACCCACCTTACAATCCATCTTCCATCTATCTAGTAGTTGCCTATATTGGAACCAAGAATAAGTAAAATTTTCTTGTGCTAATTCTTCCCGTGATTTTAATTGCCAGTTTTGTCCATCCCATTTAAGTAACTGTCTATAAGACACCATATCCATTTTAACCCCTCTTTTTATTCCTTCTATCGCATGCCAAGGTATAGCCCATAATGGTACTTTAAAATCACTTTTATAATATTTTCTCCAGATCCTAAGTAAAGAAATTCTTAAAATATGAGATTTAAAAGCCCAATCTATTTTTTTATTAAATATTAAATAGGCATGCCACCCATAAAGTAAATCCCATCCCTCTAGATAAAGTATCTCAGAGTTTGTCAAATTTACCCAGTCACTAATTAATGTTAAAACCACCGCATCATAATATAATTTCAAATTTGGTACCTTGAGTCCACCCCTCTCACGGAAGTCTTGCATAATTTTGAACTTAACCCTTGGTTTTTTCCCTGCCCAAATAAATTTATTGAGACCCTTCTGCCACTCATTTAAATTAATCTCATTTTTCAAAATTGGTAACATTTGAAACAAAAAAAGAAACTTGGGTAGAATATTCATTTTTATCACTGCAATTCTTCCCATGAGGGATAATTGCAGCTTTTCCCAGTTTTTCAAGTCTTTCTGTACCCTGACCCACAACCTTTCATAATTATTTTTAAATAATTTTGCATTAGAAACAGACAGCATCACCCCCAAATATTTTACCTTATTAACAATCTCAAAACCCGTCGAGTTAACCAAAATCTGCTTCTCCTGACTCGACAAATTTTTAGGTAAAATTTTAGTCTTATTTACATTAATCTTAAAACCCGAGACCAAACCATAATGGTGAATCAACTGTAATAAGTTTACTACAGAATAATCAGGTTGCGACAAAGTAACAACCAAGTCATCCGCAAAAGCTCTCAACTTATATTCTTTTTTATTAACATATATTCCTTTAATTTCCTGAGACTCTCGAATTTTGATCAATAATATTTCCAATGTTAAAACAAACAACAATGGCGATAAAGGACACCCCTGTCTAGTACCTTTCTCTATTGTGAAAACCTCCGACAAACCTCCATTAACAATAAGTTGTGCTGTTTGTTTTTGATATATTACCTTAAGAGCTTGTAATATGTTTTCACCAAAATTCATTTCTTCCATTACTCTTAGCATAAAATGCCAATTCAGTTGGTCAAATGCTTTTTCAGCATCTAAAAATATGAGCCCTGCAGGAACTTGGTTGTTCTTATCTAAGTATTCTAATAAATTAATAATTTGTCTAACATTGTTTTTCATATACCTTCCTGTTATAAACCCTGATTGATCTTTATGCACAAGATGATGCACCACCCTCATAAGCCTATTTACCAAAATTTTTACAAATATCTTATAATCCACGTTTAAAAGAGATATAGGCCTATAATTTTTTGGTAAAGTAAGATCTTGATCCTCCTTTGGAATCAATGATATAAAAGCACTACGCCATGAAGGAGGAATCTCTAAACCCTGTAAGATACCATTAAAAAGATCATTTAATGGTTGGATCATCTCCTCCATTAAGGCTTTATAATAAACAGCTGTTAACCCATCCGTACCCGGTGCTTTCCCTAATTTCAATTGTTGAATTGCTGAGGCAATTTCCTCCTTAGTAATTAAACCATTAATTTCATATTTCTGATCCTCAGTCAGTTTAGGAAAACTTGCCTCAGCTAAATATTTATTTATATCTAACAGTTGTACATTAGTAGATTTGTATAGGTTTTGATAATAATCCAAAAAAGATTTTTTAATTAATTCCTTCTGAGAAACTAGTTTACCCTTATAATTTATTTTCTCTATTATTCTCTGTCTCTGTTTCTTTCTTAATTGATAAGCCAACCATCTCCCCGGCTTATTAGCATTACAAAATGTATTTTGTTTCATAAATAATAAATTGGTTGCAGCTTGATCTGCTATCAACATATTAAATTGTGACCTTAATAACTTTACAGATTCTTTAGTACTTTCATCAGAAGGATTTAGAATCAAAGCCCTTTCTTTTAGTTTAATTTCATCTTCAAGTTCTCTACGTTTCTGAATCTGATTTCGCTTATAAAAATTATTCATTTTTATCAAAACACCGCGCATAAATGCTTTACCTGCATCCCATACCATTGACATTGAAGTCCCCTTGTACATATTCAAAGCAAAATAGTCCTTTAAACACTCCTTTAGTTTTTGAACATTCTTCTCTTGTCTAAACAAATTTTCATTAACTCTCCAGGATCTTCTTTCCTCTTTCTCTTGAATCAACTCCATCCAAACTGGACTATGATCCGTCAGTGATCTAGGAAAAATCTTTACATTCTTTACTTTATTATACAAATCCGTGGTAATCAAGAAAAAGTCAATTCTTGAAAAAGATTGGTGTCTGTCAGAAAAAAAAGTAAAGTCTCTCTCCTCTTGATTACGTTCCCGCCAATAGTCCCTTAATTCCCAGTCTTCTTTCATATCAAAAAAGGCTTTAGGTAGCCTTGCTTGTTTAAGAAAAGGAGAGGAACCTTTCTTATCCCTTTGTGTGTCTAAGACACCATTCCAATCACCCATTAATACCACTGATCTATAATCAAGCAAAGTTATTTTTTGGTGTAACTGTTTATAAAATTGTTCCTGTTGTTGATTTGGAGCATAAAGTCCAACTATAAGTACTTTCTTACCATAAATACCAAGTTCAATCATCACATATCTCCCCTGGGGATCTGATTCTACCAGACAAGCTGGCAGGTTTTGTTTGACATATATAACAACTCCCCCTTTCTTCCCAGGTGCAGGAGATATAAAATGAGATCCCAAACGAGCATTAACTAAATATTTCTGATCTTTAAGTAGAATATGAGTTTCCTGTAAACAAATAACATCATTGGTATGTTGCTTCAAATAATAAAAGATTTTTTTCCGTTTCTGAGGAGAATTCAATCCATTAACATTCCAGGTCAAAAACTTTGCCATCTCCCTTGGCACGCAGCCTGGAGAAGACACCATCAAACTCTGACAGAGCTGCGTGTGTTGCATAACTCTTGGGTCTTGCTCCTCCCACCGGCGGTGATGCACTTCCAGGAGAATTCTCTTTGGGCTCTTTTTTACGTTGCTCTTTCTCTTTACGCTTATAGGCTGCACGAGTCATCCTCTGCTCTTTAGCCTCTGTTTGGCGTTGCTTTGCCACTTCTATCATCCCTGCGGAAACCAAATCTAGTGCCTCAGATTGCTGCTCAGGTTCCTTACCACTCAAAGATTTCCGACCAGATGAAGTTGAGCCTGCACTCAGGACCGAAGTATAGAAATCTCTAGCTTTGTCAACTGTGTTCAATCTGTAACGTGTCCCAGCATGGCTCAAAACGATACCCATCGGAATTTCCCATCTGAATGGCATCGATCTAGCTTTAAGCTCATTGGTTAAAAAAGCAAAGTCTTTCCTACTTCTTAAAATTTTAGATGGGATTTCCTTTAGAATGATGACATCTTGGGCGGCAATCTGAAATCTTTTGTTGTAAAAAGCTTGTATAATCTCATTCCGCAGGGACTTCTTTGTAAAGTAAATCACCACATCTCTGGGCAAATTCTTCTGCTTAGCAATCCAGGAGTTGAGTCTATAAATTTTTTCCACTTCTCTCTGTAATTCTCCTTTATCCATATCCAAAGCCAGCGCCAGATCACTAAGAACCACCTCCATCAAATCTTGATTCATATCTTCCTTGAGGCCTCTAATCCTCAGAGCATACTCCATCTGTCTGTACTGAAACATCAAAATATCTTCTTGTGAGGAGTCCACCTTCCTTTCCACGTCTTGAATTTTGTCATCTAAAGAGTCAACTTTGTCTTCCACTTCCTCAAGCCTTGCATCGAGCTTAACCACCACAGTAGCCAAACCTGAAACAGCTGCCAGTATATCTTGTCGTAATTCATTATTATTTTCTTGCAATTTAGACTTTATCCCCGTTATCTCTTCTTTGAGATCAGATTTAATTTCTGATTTAATCTGTGAAACAAATTGAGTCATTTCCTCTCTCATTTGAACTACAATCTCTCCCATTATGCCTCTAACCTCTTGTACTGAAAGTCCAGGTAGAGGAGGGGAGGGTGGTGGCTGAGCCGGTGGTGCATGTTTAGATTGTTGTTGTAGCTGTGCAGTGGAAGTTATAGGAGAAGAAATAACCTTGGGTATTGAGGAAGGCTGCTGCCTCTTTGAAGCCATTTTAAAAAGCACAATTGTCACTTCCCTTTCCCCTCCAGCCAAAAAGGGAGGAGGAAAAAAAGAAAAAAAGAATTTTTAAAAAGAGACAAACTATAATCATTAAAAGTCCAAAATAAATCCCAAGAATAAGTAGTAAAAGAGCAAACAATTCAAAAGAAAAAATTCTAAGCCAAAAGCAAAAGCAAAAGCAAAAAACAGTCCTTAAAAAGGGAAAGTAAAACAAAAGAGAAAGGAAAAAAAAACTCCGACACTTTCAAAACGCCATCTTAAGTCCTTTCACTAGTATAACAAAGAAAAGGAGGAAAAATATAAAAATCAAAAGATAAAAAAAATAAACACCTAAAATATAACAAAAAATCCTTTAAACTGCTCCGTCCGTTTAAAAATTACTCACCAAAATGCTGTAAACACGGAGATAGAAGCGGCGGTTTCTTTTGCTTCCTAGGAAGCAAAAACAGCTGGGAGGCGGAGATCAGCAAGAGCTCCGAGGGAACACTCCTTTCACCCCCTCTAGAAATAAATCCAGAGGGGGTTCAGGGGTTCTACCTCTACTCTTGCGTTCTCTATCCCTTCCCTTTGCCCGGGAAGGGATTTCCGAGCCGCGGGCCAGCTGATGCGCGCTGCGCTCCGCGGCTCTGACACTTCCCCAGCTGGACGGCTAAAAGCTAGCCGCCATCGCCGTCGCCTCCCACCGGAAGCTCGAAAAGTGCAAACATTTTGCCGCTCGTATCGTCACTAAATAAGTCCTAATATAGGCTCTTAGAAGTATCCGGTCGGATTCGGAGTTACTAGCCCTCCAGTGTCGCTCTAAATGTCTCTTCTGACGCTTCATCTCCCGTAGCTCCTCGGTAAACCAAGGTGCCCTCCGGGATCCACAATCACGGAGAGGTCGCAAAGGCGCAATCCGGTCTAACGCCCCTTATGCCGCCTTATTCCAAGCAGCGATCAAGGACTCAGCCGGTTCGTGGAGGAGGGAATCAGGAAAACCCCCAAGCGCTATTTGGAACCCCTCCGGGTCCATTAAACGCCTGGGGCGGAACCACCTAATCGGTTCCGCCTCCCTGCAGTGGGGGAATAGGACCGAGAAATCTAACCTCAACAGGAAGCGATCCGACCATGACAAGGGAGAAGTAACTATACCCCTTAAATCGAAATCACGTCTCCACTGCCCCGAGAGGAATACCAAGTTGAGCGTGTGTCCTCCCCTATGGGTCGGACCCTGAATTATCTGGGTCAGGTCCGTGGTTGTCATGGAAGCCATGAACTCCTGAGCCACACCAGAGGATTCGCCGAGTGACGGCAAATTGAAATCCCCCAGCACCATAAGCCTGGGGAATTCCACCGCCAACCTGGCTACCCCATCCAGCAGCTCAGGCATGGCTGTTGTCACATAGCTGGGAGACAGGTATGTCAACAACAAGCCCAACTGAACCCTTGAATCCAACCTCAAGAGAAGGGACTCACACCCAACAACCTCTGGGGCTGGGATCCTGCGAGGTCTCAGGGATTCTCGGACAAGAATCGCCACTCCCCCACCCCTTCCCTGGAGTCGCGGTTGGTGCATTATCTGAAACCCATCTGGGCACATCTCTGAGAGAGGAACACCTCCCTCTTGGCCCAGCCAGGTCTCAGTAATACATGCCAGGTCGGCCTCCTCATCCAGTATCAAATCCCGGATGAGGGGGGCTTTATTAATAACTGACCTGGCATTAAGAAGCAGCAACCTGAGGCCAGAGTCCTGAACACCCCCCTCTCCAGGTTTTGGAGAAGAGTCCAAGGGGTCGGAACAGGTAATCGCTCTAATGCAGCGAGTCCTTGTTCCCTGAAGATGGCCCACCCCTTGGCTCCCGCCATATCTACCTCTCCCTACGATAACCGGGATGTTCCAGCCCACGTCCACTCCCGAAAACTCCCCACCCACCCCGCAGGTCTCCCTCCCACCATCCCCCCCTCCCGGCAGGCCACATCTCACATTTAAATCGAGCCGGGAAGTACATCCGCCTCCCCCTCCACTTCTGTTTACACACTCAGCAGAGGGGGCACCAGTTCTTGTTCCCAGCTCCATCACTCACACCCATACACACCCTAATACAATGAACTAAAAAAGGTTAAAAAACAATCATACAATCAGCATACACTAGCTAAAAGATTCTGAGAATCAAGGTCCAAGAGTCACAAAGGGCCAGCCCCCCTCCCCGCAGCAGCGGCAGCAATGACAACAGGATGGTGCCAGCCAGGCCCCCCGTGGTGCGTGGCGGCCCCATTGGTCTCGCAAGGCCGGACCGACGAACATGGCCACACGATGAAGGGGTGTAGCCCGCCGGAGGCCACGGGGAAAGAAGGGCCTAGTGTTTCTCCTCCTCTACACTCGTCCTCTGCCGGCGGCGGTTCTCCCGCAAGGTTCCAGCTGGGCGGTGCCGATGCGGCAATGGCGACTGGCTGGCTCTGTCTCCGGGGGTCTCCTTTCCGCTGGTCTTCCAGCTCCAGGGTTGCCAACTCACTGGCAACAACAGTCATAATTAAGCCTGCCGGCCACTCCAGGTGAGCAACTCGCAACAGTCAAATTAACATCCTCCTCCCCGGATGCGGAGAGCGTCAATGGCAGCCACAGGCGCCACCAGAGGGCGACCTTGTGCGCCGAAGACGGACACGGGCCGTTTCCTCCGAGGCCTCGCTCGACGGTTGTCCTTCTGCTCCCAGGTTCCGAAAAGAAGATGTGGCAAGGAAGGTTGTAAAGAAAAGAAAACTGTGGCAAGAAAGGTTGTAAAATGTGGCACTTAATGACTGTCTCACTTAGCAATGGAAATTGGGCAATCAATTGTGGTCGTAAGTCTAGGAGCACTTGTGGTGAGCTAATGGTATTTTGATTGGGGATGTGACTGTATGTATTCAGTATGCAAATGATGTCACATTCTTGGGTGAAAACCTGGATGATTTACAGTGGAGGTTCTGATGATGAACAAGTATTTGTTGTTAGTTAGTTGTGAAGTCGTGTCCTACCCATCGCGACCCCATGGATAATATTCCTCCAGGCCTTCCTGTCCTCTACCATCTTCTGGAATTAATTTAAGCTCACACCTACTGCTTCAGTGACTCCATCCAGCCACCTCATTCATTCTCTGTCGTCCCCTTCTTCTATTGCCCTTAATCTTTCCCAGCATTAGCCTCTTCTCCAGTGAGTCCTTCCTTCTCATTCAGTTCATATACTCATGAACAATGGGTGAATATTAATATATAGAATGGTGAATATTAATATATAGAATTTGAGTGGAAAATATAGCAAAGACACTACAATTGATTAGATTGGAATGCAGGTAAACTTTGACTTAATGACCCTTTGAACTTGATGGATTTTTAAAAAGCTGCTTACCCCCATCCTTGAAGTTAAAACTGCCACAATAACCCCCCCCTCCATTTGATCACATAGCAGGCGCTTGGCCACCAATTTGCATTTTCAATGGTTGCAGCATTCCACAGTCTCATTTCGCGATATTTTTTTCTGTCTTCTGGCAAATAAAGGCAAAAAATATCTATTGGATATGCTGAATTCACTTAACAACCACATGGTTCACTTAACAACCATATCATTCACTTCATGACCTCAGTGACTCACTTTATGGCCATTCTAAAAACAGTCCTAAGATTGAGTCCAGTCACGTAGTGTCTTGATTTACGACTGCAACAATTTAAGACTGAAATTCCAGGCTCGATCATGGTCATAAGTAAAGGACTACCTGTACTTTATTAGCAGTACTTTATTATTAACTAACATTGCATTATTCCTATCTGTTGAAAAAATTATATTTTATTTATTCACTATTTCAAAATCTTCTTTCCCCTCATACATACTTTGTATGTAGTGCAGTTTGTTCAGGTAAATGGATTAGGCATTCCAATTTCTCTTCTTTCATACCAAATCTTAGTGGATATTATCATGGCTCTTTAAATCGGCTTTTCAACCGGTGGTACGCGTACCACTTGTGGTACATTAATGAGTGGCAGGTGGTACGCAGCCCTGCCTAGCCAAGTGCAGTGGGGGAGGGAAAGAGCCAGCACAGGCAAGGACTTACAATGAGATAGCCCTCTGGAGCTGCAAAGACCTCAGGCTCACTTATGGCTCACCCTCCCTCATGAGAAAGGAGGAGGGGGGTGGAGACAGGAGAGGTTATAAAAGGAGGCAGTTTGGGCAGGAGAGGGAGAGAGAAAAAAAGCAGCAGCCTTGGGAGGAGGCAGAGTCAGCTGCACTGAAGGAGGGGGAGGGGAAGGGGGGAGAGGAGATCAAGCAGGCTGGCCATGAGCTGATCTGCAACTGCTGTGGCAGCCACCTGTGCTGGCAGCAGCAAACAGGCAAGAAATGCAGCCGGGGAGGGGTCGCCCTCCAAGAGGAATGAAAAAAGTCAGCAATGGCTGGAGGTGAGGCACAGAGAAGGGAAGGAGATGGAGAGTGGATGTGCTTTTGTGACTTTGAAGTTCTGGGATTTGTGCAATGAGGGCTTTGTATTCTTAAGGAGTGTTTGGCAATTTCTATTTGGCTGATGGCTGGTGTTAGCTTCTATTGCTGTGCTGTTAGCTGTAAGTTTTGCTGCAAGGGATTTTGAAGTGTTTTTCTCCTGAATGGATTTTGCCTATAGCATTCCTTTACTTATGAATGGAGCCATTTGGGGAGGTTGCCTTAGCTGGCAGCCAGTATTTACATTTTCTTTTCTTCCTTAAGTGCCGGCTGCGCTCCTTACTTTCCTTTCTAGCCAGTAGCTAATTCTTAAAGGGGAATGTGCTTTTTTTAAGCTAGTTCACTCAGCAGCTGATCTTTTATGTCTCTGGAGACCTTTCCTTGTTTGATCAATATATGGAAGAGGGAAAATATGGGAGGGGGGTTCAAATTCTTCCTTCAGAAGGAGATGGGAATGAGAAAAAGGGAGGCAGGGAAGGGAGGAAGGAAAGGAAGTCCCGCCTTAGCACTTGGCCACCAGCAGCTCTGCCATTGACTTTGCTTGTCAAAAGGTTGCAGAAGGGGATCACATGACCCTGAAACACTGTGACCATTATAAATATGAATCAGTTGCCAAGCATCCAAATATAAATCACATGATCCTGGGCATGCTGCAATGGTCATAAGTGTGAAAAATGGTCATAAGTCATTTCAGTGCAATTGCAACTTTGAACAGGTTTGGGTTTTTTTGGTCATCAAGTTTTTGACACCTTGCTAGGTGGTACTTGAATACTGCCATATCCTAAAAGTGGTACAATCGGTAAAAAGATTGAAAAACCCTGCTTTAAATAATGCAAGTAGATGCACATAGATTTCTTATCCAGCCCTTAACTGTTGGGATGTCTGTTAATTCTATTTTGAATACATACAGAATTACAGAGAATATATTCATCTACTTTCTGTTGCTAAAGTAACCTGAATTTGTAACATTTCAGGTTTGCCTTATTTAATAATTTAGGGCAGTGATGGCGAACCTATGGCACGCGTGCCAGAGGCGGCACTCAGATCCCTCTCTGTGGGCACACCTGCCACCACCGCCATCTCGCGCAGGTCCATTAGGCCACCGCTAGTGCCCAGAGTGGCAGCCCCACCCAGCACAAAGGAGGTGAAGCAGCTGGCTAGCAAGCTCGAGTAGAGGTGGTAGAGCGTGCCCCCATGCACTTGCTGGCCTCTGTGTGCACGGGGGCTGATGGTGTCAGGCAGCAGCCGCCCTGGCCTCGCCTTGCCCCGCAGCAATGGCATTCGCGCCCTACCCCGTTTCACCCTGCAGGACGAGCCTCCTGCCCACCGCCCCACCCACCAGAGACCCCCCTGGATCTCCCCCAATCCTGCCCAGACCCCACAGGCATCCCCCTATGAGCAACATCAAGGTGGCCACACCCACCCCAGCCACACCCACCCCTGCTGGTGCGGCCCTGGCACTTTGCGATAAATAAGTGAGGTTTGGGTTGCAGTTTGGACACTCAGTCTCTAAAAGGTTCGTTATCACTGATTTAGGAGATGTGATGGCTCAGCAGCTAAAGATGCTGAGCTTGTCAGCCGGAAAGCTGATAGCCCAGATTCAAGACCCAAGCAGTGCATGATGGGGTGAGCTCCTGTTACTTGCTTCAGCTCCTGCCCATTTAACAGTTTGAAAGTATGTAAAAGCAAGTAGATAAATAGGTGCCATTTTGGTGCGAAGGCAACAGTGTATAATCGTATAGTCACACTGGCACATGACCACAGAAATGTCTTCTAACACTGTTGGCTCCCTTGGCTAGGAAATGGAGATGAGCCCAGCCCCCTAGAATCAGACAGGACTGGAAAGGGGAAACCTTTACTTTTATCTTTTTTAAAATAATATAATTTTGATTAACCATTTTTTTTCCTATTTGTGAACTTTAAGACAATTTGTTGGATTCTGAAGCTTGTTTATCAGAAAGTTAAAAGCAGCTTTCCAAGATCAGCTAAATCTAGCTCAACATTTCATTTCTACACTCAGCAATAGATGCTTCATTAACTGTGCATCTCCTGCTCCTGTTCCCATATCACTAGTATGAAAAAGATGTATGGGTGGGTGGATGGATAGATAGATAGATAGATAGATAGATAGATAGATAGATAGATAGATCTTATATGCACACTCACCCACCCACACATTTTCTATTGTATTTGATGACATTTGTTATGTTTTTGTGTTTCTGCAGGAACAGTACAAACAAACATTCCCAGCACAATTCAAGAAACAGCACGAGTCATCCAAGAACCTGAAGAAGGTTATCACAGCATTATCAAGTCCAAAGCCAACCAGTTCATCACCAGCTCATCAAAAACACACCTCTTTAGAAAACAACCATTCGAATCCTTTCTTGACCAATGCACTTTTAGGTAATCATCAACCTAATGGAGTAATTCAGAGCGTCATTCAAGAGGCTCCTCTAGCACTTACCACCAAATCCAAATCTCAACCCAAGGTCAACGAAAACATATCTACTTCCAGCAATGTAACCTTTTCCTCACCGGTCAATTTAACCACATGTGGGAAAAAGACACCAAGCAACCGGACACCTATTATGTCTTCTACCTCTCCTGTATTACCTGGCCCAGCAAAGGAAAAGGCAGTCAGCAATAATACAGTAACAGCAGTAAAAACACAACATAGTCATTCTTCTGCAAAATCATTAGTTGAACAATTCAGAGGAACAGATTCAGATGTTCTAAGCAGTAAAGATTCTGAAGATTCAAATGATGACGACGAAGATGACGAGGATGATGATGATGATGAAGACGAGGATGATGAAGATGAAGATTCTGATGATAGTCAATCAGGTTTATTTACTTTAAAGAACCTGTGTAAAATGCATGCTTGCCTCTTTCTAAAACACACATTTCTGTGCTGCAAGTGTCTTGAATTTATGCTGAGGCTTTTAGTTCTATAATGGTTTCTGTATGAAATGCTGATATTTGAGATAAGAACTATAGAGATGAACCAACCCTAATGCAGCAAAATTCCTAATTAATTTAAACTAGTAATGTTGGGACTGCTGCCACGCTGTTATTGCAATTGCTCTTAGATCACAGTAGGCCAGCAACACTTCAGATGTTGTTGAATTATAGCTCCCAACATATTTCTCTGTTGGCTAAACTTCCTAGCGATATTGAGAATTGCAGAGCAGCAAAATCTGGAGTGTCACAGGTTGTACATTCCACTGCCAATTTTTTTTTTCTTGCAGGAGGGTGACAGTAATTATGAGATAACTATTTGATCTGGTCACACAATGAAGAAGAAACATTGAGTTAGGGAGATTTGTTTCTCGAATAAAGATTTGCTAAAGGAGGGAGAGGAGAGGAGTAGCTGTGATGGCCTAGTTTAACTATTTTAGGCACAAGTCTCTAAAGATTCCTGGAAATGAGCTAGTTGGATTCAGAAAGAGATTGTGTGTGTGTATATGTTTACATGTGTAAAATATACATATATACACATACATATACACATGGGTACAACAAAAGCTGTGCTGCTTATTTGCACGATAGTTATAATCAATGCATACCTAAATACCTATTGGGTACATGCTTACTGAGGTAAGGTTTAAATACTTGTTAAATCATGTAGCTACTGGATGGTTCTTCATGAAGAAACTGTCAACCTTCTGAGTAAATGTAGGCTAGAAATCAGCATTGATGAGAACTATGATGTTCTGTTCAAGTTCAGCTTCAGAATTAGTATCAGTGTCTACAAGAGGTTTTGTACACTGTTAAAACTTAAACAGACCTGCATCCTCTCTTTATGAATTACAAAGTGAAGAGTAGCCAATCAGTAGTTCTGGTGATGAAAAGAAAGCATCTGCTTTGGACTACTTTTTGGGGATCGTATTTGATAGACTCAACCTATAATCCATGGGCTGCATTTTTCTTGTGAGAGCATGAACAGTAGATGTGCAACATTAAATCAGGGAACTTTATGGGTTCCCAATGCAGAGGTGGTTTTTCTCTTACTTCATCTAGCACCGCCAGGGGGTGGACTCAGCAATTGTTGTCTGCAGTACAATATTTGGATTTCTTGGGTCCTGCTTATTTTTTTTTTTCTCCATATTCTAGTGAATGCTGGGATGAGGGTTCATTTGTTTTAAGTAATTCATGGTTCTCTCTATTTTCTCAAAGAATCTGATAGTAATTCAGAAGGGTCTGACACTGAAGGGTCTGATGAGGAGGAGGAAGAAGATGATAAAGATCCAGATGAGTCAGAATCTGATACCGAGGGAGAAAAATCTACAATTAAATTGAACAAAACCCCTTCTTCCACTAAAAGCTCTTCTAGTAGTCTTGCCACTTGTTCGACACCACTTAATCTCCAAGTAGCAAAGACTCCCAGTTCTGCTCCAGCTGCGTTATGCCCTGAGTCCCCATCACCGGTATTTGTAGGAACACCATCATCTGGACTTGCTTCAGGCACTCATTGTGGTATAGCATTTATTTATTATTTCTAAAAGACCTACAGTATTGTATGATCTTTGGTTAAAGTCAAAAAGGTATTGTACCTGATCAGTTTTCAAATCTGGCTTTTTTAATAATATTTTTTGACTTTAAGATTTTTCTATGTGCCTGGGTTGGGGAACAGCTCTTTCTGGGAAACTGGTAGTCTTCTTGATATTGTTGGAATATAATTTTCAGTATTCTGACTGAGTGGGATACTGGGGGCTTTAACATATGGAGGGCTTTACTGAACAGCAAAGAGTGACTTGCACTACATTATTTCTACATAAAAACTGCCTTACATAAATTGTGGCTTTCAAGGAAAAACAGCAGAATTATCCTCTGGTATTACTAGTCCAGAAGGTGATGAAGAGAGAATGAGTATTTCATAAGGGTATTAGAGCCTGAAATTTACACATTTGCCAAGGACCCTGGCTCTATCACAAAACCTGGTCAAGAAGACCCATCAGCTGAATTAGACTAAGTTAGTTGTATATTATACATAATCTATTCAGAATCATATTTTTTCCAAAATTTATAAGACCCGTAGATGAGATATATCAAAAATATGTAAATTCTATTGACTCAGGATAAAATAGGTGCGTAATAGATTAAAAAACATATCTTTATGTCTGTTTATATGTTACTGGTTTCAACAAGACCTAGGGATATGTAATGTTGAAAACAGTTGTGTTCAGCTGCTCATACTGTCAAGGAACCTTGTTCCTGATCTGATAAAAATACAAGTCTGCTGTTTCCATTTATAGGTATTAAAAATTATAGTTTTCATTTTTAATAAAATTTAAAAACTTAATGGAAGTTTCATCCTGCCTTCTAGCTAGCTAAATGCCCAGATATTTCTCTTATATCCAGGTTTCAACTACATGTACAGTTAGTCTATAACTGTGACCAGGATTTTTATAGCTTAACAAAGCAGTTGCTAAATGAAATTGTCCTTAATTTTACAACCTTTTTTGCCATGATTGTTAAGTGAATCACTGCAGTTGTTATGTGAATCACGCAGTTAAGCCAATCCAGCTTCCCCCACTGACTGGGAAGGTTGCAAATGGCAATCATGTGACCCAGGCACTGCAATTATAGTAAATATATGCTGGTTGTCAAGCACCTGAATTTTGATCACGTGACCATGCTGTGACAGTTGTAAGGATGGGGACTGGATATAAGTCATCATTTTTAGTGCCGTTGTAACTTTAAACAGTTGCTAAGCAAATGATTGTAAATCAAGGACTACTTCTAATCCCATTCCTTACCATTTGTCAGCAAATAACTTTTAGCATAGAATAATATTACTGCATGCTGTATAAATCTTTCAACTAGTAATGCTACTTCTATAACTTTGCAAAGGAGATTTTTTTTTTTTTAATGGTGGGTAAAATTGTTGGTTTATTTTTAGGTAAAAAATAAAATGGAAAGCCTGCCAGACTCAATATGAATTGCATGAATTGTGGCATATAAGAAAAAGATTAGAACAAAGGTGTATTTAACTTAGTGTTCTGTGGTTGATTAGAAGATGCTTCTAGGAAGCCCACAATCAGTAATTCCCAGCGACATGGAGTTAACAGGCTTAAAGTTTTTACTAATGGGGATAATCTAGTCCTAGTATCCATTTATAACCTTATTCTCCAGGAATTGTCTAATCCTCTTTTAAAGCCATCCAAATTGGTGGACCTCACAAAGGAATCTGTCATACCAAGTTAGATTACCGATCATTTTGGCTAAGATTTATATACAGCTTTCCATGATTTCAGAAATTGTTTTCTCCCAGCCATACTTAAGAGATGCAGGAAATTGAGCCAGGGACCTTTGGCATGCAGAGCTGGCATTCTATCACTAAAATGAGGACTTAGGCCATATCTGCTTGCAAAAAGATATTTAAATAATTTTGCACCATATTTTTTTCTAGTGAGTATCCAATTTAGTAATTAATTGACAAAGCCTACTGCTAGGAGTGAAAAATTGATGCAGAGATCTATCAGAAGCAGAAAAAAAGTTGTTAAAAGCCTGAGGACTAGGCCTTTGAAATATTCATTTTTCGTGAAACTAAGTTGAATACATTACTTCATGATACAGCAGCAGTGCAAATTTGAATTAGTTCTGGAGTTCTCGTGGATTGACACATTATTGGGAGATAATGTCCCTCTCTTCCGTTCAGCTGAATTATACGGTTTAATATTGTAATCAGTAAATCAGTAAATTTGTACTCCTATTGATTTTATAGGATATGAGAAATGCTGGCAAATGAAAATGATCAGCTTCTAATTTCTGTTTGTCAACTACTTTTAATTTCTGTATGTTTCATTATAAATTGACATTTTGAATTCTATTTAAGGTTCTTCAAAAAGGCGACGAGTCACAGATGAAAGAGAATTGCGCATTCCTCTGGAATATGGGTATGTACAATAAATTTGAAAATAAATCTTTGCAGCCTTTATTTGTTGTGTGCTTTTACCGTTCTGATAGGGAATGATTTTAAGATGTCGCTCTGAGTTTAGGCTTGATGGAAGAGGAATAAAATATTGATTTATGCTATATCTTGTTAGATTTTTTTTATCTTGAAAATGTAAGTGTTATAATTATCAATCCTGAAGACAGAATACTCATATTTGGCTCATATTTACAATCTAATATTAAACAGGAGGCACTTGTGGAAGAGAATGTATGGGTGGGACATTATTTAGCTTCATTTGAACCTTGGATCTCTCTCCTCTCAGTATCAGTTTGCTAGTTATCCAAGGCTACATTCACTTTTGGAAATCGGAATAGAAGGAAATGATTTAAAACTGCTTAGGGGTCCGTTTGAAGGGAGATGGAGGCCTGGAGGCCTACCTCCTCTATTCATATTCTCCTTTACTCTGCCTCATAGAGAGAACATAAAGTTTTAATAGGTAATAACCTCTGAGGCTCTTTATTAAACTAAATCCAAAACATAGAATAATGTTTGGGATGTGTTGTGGAGAAATAAATCTGCTTGTAGGTAACTGAAGAGCAATGCATTTCATAGGAAACCTTAAAGTTTCTTATACAGATAGTCCTTGTAAACTTACGGCCATTTGTTTAGTGATGGTTTGAAGTCATGACAGTGCTGAAAAGTAAATTATAGCCTATTCTTGAACATATGACCATTGTACCAGGCCCACGGTCATGCGACTGCAATTTGGGTGCTTGAAAACAGGCTCATATTTGCAACAGTTGCATCATGTTGCAGTTACATGATCACAATTTGCAACCTTCCCAGCTGGCTTGCAACCAGCAAAGTCAATAGAGGAAGCCATATTTGCTTAACAACTGCATGATTCACGTAGCAACCATGCAGTTTCAGTTAACAACTGCAGTAAAATGATCATAAAATTGGGTCAAGTCACTCAATGACTTGCTTAGTGAAAACATTGCTTAGTGACTGAAATTCTGGTCCTAATTTTGGTCATAGGTCAAGAACTACATTGAACTCTTTCTCTATATTTTTCTGAACAGATATGCCATATTTGAAATATGTCCAGGCAATCAAAATACAGAATAATAGAATTGGAAGGGACCTTGAAGGTCATCTAGTCCAGATTGTCAAAATATATTAATCCTGCTGGAGAGTAAAACATCCTCAGTTTTTTACATTTCCGTTTTTCAGACACCCTAAACTAGTTTGCATTGCTAAGTGTCTTTGCATCATACTTCTTCCAGTCAATGTACTCCAAACCGTGTTTTCTTCTTGCTTCATATGGGGAATTCAGGTTAGATCTTGGTTCAGGATCAGTTTGTAATAGCCCATCTTTCTATATAGATTCCAAGTGCAATCGCAATAGCACTTAGACTTATATATCACTTTGCAGTGCTTTACAGCCCTCTCTAAGCCATTTATAGAGTCAGCATATTGCCCCCAACAGTCTGCATCGTCATTTTACTGAGCTCGGAAAGATGGAAGGTTGAGTCAAACCTTCAGCTGGTCAGTACCAAATTCTAGGCTATGGGGAGAGTCAGCCTGCAATACTGCATTCTAACCACTGCATCACCACAGCTCATCATCAGATCATCATCAAGCCCAGTCCTTCTTTACCTTGAAAGTTAATTTTACCCTATTGCTAAGATTTCAGATGCATGTTTTTCAGTATAGGTTTAATTTTTTGTATATGATATTTTGTCAAAATGTCAATTACAAATAGGACTTGGAAAATTTTAAAGGACCTTCATTATTTCATATGAAAATTGTGTTTGCTTTATTTGTTTGTTTGTTTGTGTATGTATGTATGTATTTATACTATTAGGTTTATATTCCACCATTCCTCTAGACATTCAAGGTACTACACATAGTACCCTTTCCTCCCATTTTGCCTTGCTACAATCCTGTGGCCCAAAGTAATCCATTGAACTTAAGGGTGTACTTCAATTTGAGTCTCCACAGTCCCACTCCAACACCTTCATGACTTTTCTTTCTTCTAGCCCAGTACCAGTTATTTCTGACTCCATCTCTTCTCAACCACATCCATGTTTATGAAGAAGTAAATTTTCTACCTTCTAAAAAGACCTATTTCCAAATAAGTATGTGGACAATTCCTTTCCTAGTTTGTCTCTTAACACAGAACTATAATTATTTGCAGATGGCAAAGGGAAACAAGAATAAGGAATATTGGTGGCCGCCTTCAGGGAGAAGTAGCATATTATGCACCATGTGGAAAGAAGTTAAGGCAGTACCCAGAAGTTGTAAAGGTATATTTTAAACATTGTGCTTTGGGTATTTATTTAGCATGCACATTTGTGTTTAAGTGAATTTTTTTTTCTTCCTATAAAGTTCTTTTATACAAAATGGCCTGCAATGTGGATGCTAATGATCCTTAACCTGTCTCTGAATTCACCTACTGTAAAGTCATAGTCCCCTGCTAGAATATGCACAGTATTTGAATTCTCTAATATTAGCTATACATCAAAGCTGGGTTGTGATGACTTAAAACCTGAAGTGGAAAAATATGTGATTTTTTCAGTATCTCAGCAGAAATGGAATAATGGATATCTCAAGGGACAATTTCAGCTTCAGTGCAAAAATAGGAGTGGGTGACTTCTATGAAGCCAGAGATGGATTGCAGGTATCCGCTTTTTAAAAAAGTAAAGTCTTTGATCCGAGGAATAGTATCATAAATCTAAGTGAAATATATATATACATATACATATATACATATGTATATGTGTGTGTGTCTATATATACACACATACACACACACATATATACACATTCACACATATACATATACATACACACTACTCTCGGGAGTATTGCTATTGGTAGTTGTTCATTCTTAGAGCAGTACTTGTGATGTTATTGTCGAGATGGTGAGTGAACTGAGCACATGGTCAAGGAAAGTGCTAAAAAACCTTTACAATTTCATGTTTTGACTTTGCTAAGCTATTCAGTGTCTTGTTGAACTCAATTTAGTATTGTTCAAATTGCAGTCAATACCATTATCCGATAATATTAGTCTGTAATGCTCAGTATGTTCCGCTGTCCTAAACATAGGTGGGTGGGTGAGCAGGTTAGGAAACCCTCCATAAAAATCCTACTTAAAATGTGTATGTAGGGCATCTGTAGCCTTAGACTATTGGGTTTCATCAATAGACACCACTATTCCATCTATTATAACACCAGTGTTGGTATATACCTTTCAACATTTGTGGAAGCTTTGTGTCTGTGTTAGACGAGTGGCAATTACATATGGTTAATATTTGTGTCTCTGATATTCTTTTCTTAGTTATTTAGTAACCTGTGTGATGTTAATTCAAATATGAAAGACAGATGTGTTTGTTGCATGCATGAGAAACTGGGCAAAGCATAGGCAAGTAAGTTGAAAAGGCAGTCAGGGACACTATGGTGGAGAGTATTTTCTAAAATCATTTTACCAATAATACACCATGCTCAGTTATAGATAACTAAATGCAGTCTAATCCTGTGCAGGTTTATGTAGGAGCAACTCCTAATGAGGTCAATGAGATTTATTTTTAAATATATCAATATACATAGTTGTAAGTGTTTACAAAGTGATTTCTTTCTTGGTTTATTTCATGTCTGGTTTTTTGGGGGGGGGATTTTTACCCAGAAAACTTTGCTTATCCTTAATATTCCTTGCCTTAGTATCCTTCTTCATATTACATCATATGCTATCTGATATATTCCTATGTAATAAGTAGCATTCCTCCTCTTTGATTTTAATGTACAATCTTTTCTTCCTCAGTATGTGTAATAGCTACAAATCAGATATTTGCAGATATTTGCCATATGCTCCAAAAATGCTTTCCAAAACTTCTGGAACTATTCTATATAGCTATTGCAGCATGTATCTAGAAGCCTACAAAAAGAGGGTATTTACGAGGAAAAAAATCATAGCATGTAGAGCCACATAGATAAGAAAATGGTTCTGCTTGAATATTTTATCCAGTAGGTGAAGAAAAATGGAGGCTTATGGTCAGGGCTTTTTTTGTCATAGAACGCTCAGAATGGAGTTCTGGTACCTTTTTTGGATGGAATCTTGTAGGGTAGGCAAGACGGATTATATGACATATGTGAGTTCCGGCACCTTTTTTTTTTTTTTTTTTACAAAAAAAGCACTGCTTATGGTTATTCCTATGAAAGTTTATTCATGTAAAAAGATGTCAATAATGCAGGTCATTAATAGAGATAATGGATCGAAACAAAAAAAAGATTCGTATTCATTCCCGTGAAAAGTTCTGGCAGTTTCAAAACCGGAAAGTCAGGGAAAAGGGCAAGTTAAACTTCCTTTTTCCCTTTTATTTTCATTTTTGAAAAAAACATTTCTATCTTTTTATTTTTTTGCAACGAGGTGCATGCACACATGTAAGCATGTTCCAATTAAATAAGAAAAAAAGTATAATTACTTCCTTTGCTTCTTAAAGGACTAGAATGGATTGTTTTGATCTTGAGTTATTTTTAATGATAATGGTTTTAGATTATTTTATTGAAATAAAATAAAAATATTTGCAGTACTATACAGATGAAACTCTAATGGCTATTTCCTCCCATTAGCAAATCCTGTGAGAATTATAGACTTTTGATGGAGTGTTTTCAGAATCTTTATCAAGCTATAATTCCCAGGATTATTGGAGAAAGCCATTCTATTAATATGATCAGGTTCTTAGAATAATGGATTCCTCTCAGAGATTAAGTACACTATGGTATAGTGAGCAATTAACAGAATCTTTAGTGAAGTTATAGACCCTGTCTCAGAAGTACAGTTCTTAATGTAACCTGGAAAAACCCATAACAAATGGAAATGGTGTAATGATAAATGACAATTAAGACAGTTTGATATATACAATTTTGACCTTACGACCGTTTCTCTCGGATTTCTTACTCGCATATTATGTTGCATAGATCAGGGCTTTTCAACCTTTTCACTCATTGTACCACTTTTAGGATATGGCAATATCCGAGTATCACCAGTCGCCTAGCAAGATGTCAAAAACTTGATGACCAAAAAAAAAGGGGGGGGAGGAAGTGATGAAATATAGGTAGTCCTTGACTTACAACAGTTCACCAAGGTAGTCTTTGACTTACAACTGTTCGAAATTACAAGGCACTGAAAAAAGTGCCCCCCAAGCCACAGCCAAGCAAGACACCTGCCTGCCCACCCTGTCCGAGGTTTTCATTTTTGTGAGCATTTCTGTTGATTGGTAGCGGGGGTGGGGTTTTTATTCCCCCCATCTGCTGGGTGGTTGCAGCAGGTTTTGGACACTTCAAACTTCACTGTGTGGGACACTGTGACCATCATAAATATGAATCAGTTGCCAAGCATCTGAATGTAAATCACAAGACCCTGGAGATGCTGCAACGTTCCAGCTGATCGGCGCTTCTTCTGGGCTCAGCAGAAGCGCAAGGATCAGCACCGAGCTCCAGCTGGAGCCTGGCGCTGATCCTGATGCTTCCACTGAGCCCTGACAATCCCAAAGAAGCGCTGGTCCTGATGCTCCCGCTGAGCCCTGACAGCCCTGCAGCTCCAGCCATCTCTCGCTCAGGCTTGTGCATTGCTGCCACCGGTTCAGCTCATTCTCTTCCCACACTACCACTTTTCTAGAATGGTTATTATTGGTAGAAATATTTACATTGTTGGAAAAAAGCCATGTAACTCCATTGAAATGCCATTATTATGCTGATATTAAACACTGGAATAATTGTAGAGAATTTAGATTTCTTGCCAGGCTTAACTGTCCGTTATAGAACTTCTAACTGTCACTTCCTTTATCCAGTTCTTGATATAGTATGTCTTTGATTTGATATAGTCAATTTGAGTAAATTTCTAGTTAAGCAAACCAAATAAACCATTTGATTGTGCTGAATGTTAGTTTTAAATTCACTTTTGCCTTCATTTTGGGTGTTAGCAAAACACCTTTAAGAAATTTGAAGGATAGAAGCATTTTTATGTTATAGTCTGGAGCTTATGTAAGCTACAGAGAAAATAAGGTGAGTAACTGTTCATTGATAGGATTTTTTAAATTGCAGTATGTGTGCTTGAGATAAATACAATTTACAACAAGTATGAATTTGAAAATTCAGAATAGCACCTTTGGTATTATGTTTGCATAAATAATGCTTTTTGAATGCATTTTTGTATATGTCTGTAAGAGTCTTACTGCTGTAAGCTCTAAATTTATTGTAATTTTACAATGTCTTCTATAATCTGGTTCTGTTCTGATATAGTCAGTTGTTATATTCATCATCCCAATTTAGCATGCCACTGATCATATTCTAGCTGAATATAATAGGAGTTGTAGTTCTAAGCATTAGAGACAATGGATAGGGGAAGACTGTTTTCTTTATACCAATTAAACTAAGCCATTCTTAAAACACATCTGTAAGCACTTGATTATTTGCTTTCAGTTTTATGCAAGCTGTACTTATTTTTAAGTTTCATTCAATAATTAATTTAATCAATCTTAGGGCACCCTAACTTATTTAATAATACGGGAAAAAAGTATTGTCAGATCACTGATCTATCTAGGCCATGATTTCTGAGGTAGAAGCATGCCAGGTTTTCAGGCAGAAGTCTTTCCAGCCCTCTGTGGCATCCAGGGATTCTACATTTTCTATGTAGAGCTTGTGGTCTGATACTGAGCTATTAAGACCTGTTGATAAATGTGTGTTTTAATTGAAATATTTGGGTACTATTTTATGAACAGGCCCACATATATTAATCCAGTAAAAGATCTTTATGAAAACAGAATCTTTCCCATTCGTATACACATTGTTACACCTATAGAAATCTTGGTGAATTATTTGTGTGTATTTGATGCAGATGGGGTTAGAATTCAAGTCTAATATAGTTAACTTTCTAATTTGTATAGCAAAGGTATCTAAATTCTTGTTAGACTCTTATATGAAAACAGATTGTGCTCATTGTCCCATAAGTCAGTAGTCTATTTTAAAAGAGAGAAAGAGAGAGAGAGAGAGGGAGGAAGGAAGAGGGAGGGAGGGAGGGAGGGAGGGAGGGAGAGAGAGAGAGAGAGAGAGAGAGAGAGAGAGAGAGAGAGAGAGAGAGAGAGAGAGAGAGAGAGAGAGAGAGAGAGAGAGAGACTGAAAGCTTGGAATTCAGAGTTATCTTTCCATTCTTGTAAAGGACTATGATCCAAAGGAGATTCCCTTGCTCTATTGCTTTCCAACTTTCTGGAGTAGTTTTCAGAGTATGTGGGGAATATGTGTAAAAATCTTCTCACCTGCCAAAGAATATTTCATGACCAGACTTCCATTCACAAATTCTGAATTGAGCAATACATATATAGCAGGATGCTGCATTTCCATGTGCAGAGATAATTAGAAGAGCATTTATTACTTGAGTCTTGACATGTAGTTTGAAGTGTTACAAATAAGATACATATTGACCAACTGATTGATAACTAGGCTTGAGGAAACAAAGATAAAAACAATTCAGAAGATACTAGATTACATTATAATATCTGATTTGGTAAAGATAGTACAAGACTCCTGTTGGACAAATTAAGTGGAAGATACTCCTAAAATTGAAATGAATGGTACGAAGCCAAGCTCCCATTTCTGCAAGTCAAAAAATGTTTTAAAACTATAGAGCATTGCAAAATAGTTACAATGGATAATTCAATAAATATTCTAATCACAAGCAGCTTTCAGAAAAATCAGGTGCATAATTAGATATATTAGGGTCATTTATTTATTTACAATTGATTCCTGCCTCATCTTTTTTTCTGGCAAGTACTCAAGTCTCAAATATATTTATAGTCATTTAAAAGTAATCTCATCAAGTTTAGGGAATTGAGCACTAAGGCTACAATCCTAAGCAACCTTACTGTTGGGACTTACTTGCAACTGTCGGAGTAATTATAGATTTGTATTAACAAACTCTTCTTTTAGTATTTTGTTTCTCTTAGGCAACTTGTAATTTTCATAATTATGTGACCACTTTTTCAAGAAAAAAGTCATTCTTCATATTTTCCTTTTCATCACATTTAGCCAGCATGTTGGCTAATTCCATTTTGCTGGCAGTATACCAGAACCCACATGGCTGTCAAATAGAGCAGTTTATCAGAATTTTGGAAGATCCAGATTTTAAGAAATTCTTGATTCTGTATTCACTGGAGTTTCATCAGTTTATAGGTTTGGTTTCTAAAAGGAAATAGAAAGTCTTATCACCCCTCAGTACAGGTACATGTTGTCTTTGGGTGTATATGGAAGGGCAATCATGTTTTAGTTCTTTATTGTGAAATAAATAGAAAGAAAAGAGACCAAGACAGCTGTGGACTGTGCATAGTTGGTATTCTTCAATCTTTGCTGAAAGGACAAATTCTAGTCCATTTACTATTACTTCATTAATTTGCTAATTGAGTCACTCCAAGCTTGCAGTGCTAATACTTACAGATATAGACATATGCTTTGATGCATATATATATTTATTTCAATTTTGTTTTCCATTTTGTTTATAATTACTTTCTGTGAAATATATTAATTACAAGGGGATGCAGTGGTGTCTGCTGAAAGGAGAGGAAGTCCTTCCCCGCATCAGAGCAATGGAAGGTCGTAGGGGCCGGCCACCAAATCCTGACAGACAGCGTAGTAAGGAGGAATCAAAAATGAGACGTCGCAAAGGTCGGCCGCCAAATGTTGGTAGCACTGAATTCCTTGACAATACAGATGCTAAACTCTTAAGAAAGTTACAAGCCCAAGGTAAGGATTTTATTATTGATTTTATTATTATTTTCTACCTGTCTAAAATTTCTGTATAAAAAATGAGGCTATGGTGCCTTCCTTGAATAGTTCTCATCAGTGGTGGGATTCAAATACCTGAATAACCGGTTCTCTGCATGGATGCCACTTCCAGAAGTCCGTTCTGAGCTATGGAGGCCTCCCAGGTCCAGACAGCCCACCGGAAGTGTATGGATGCCACTTCTGGAAGTCCGTTCCGAGCTTGGGAGGCCTCCGAAGCTCAGAACAGACTTCTGGAAGTGGCGTCTGCAACATTTCCGGTAGGCCTTTCTGGGCCTGGGAGGTCTCCCCGGCTCAGAACGGACTTCCAGAAGTGGCGTCCACACACTTCTGGTGGGCCATTCTGGGGCTAGAAGGCCTCCCTGGCTCAGAACGGACTTCCAGAAGTGGTGTCCAAGCATTTCTGGCAGTCCGTTCTGGGCCTTGCGAAAAAGGGCTAGGACATCAGCTGGTTTGCCGAAGTAAACAAAAAATTAACTACCGGTTCTACCAAACCAATGCAAACTGGCTGAATCCCACCACTGGTTCTCATCCATATTTCTGCTGTTTGTGCGTTTGTAGATATGTCTCATAATGTAATCAGCACTGCAGAGCTTGGTTACGTATTTAACACTTAGGGGAGAAGAATAATTATCCAGGCATGTGCCAATGGCCTGATTCCATAACTTGGCACCTATGTTATAGTTTCAAAGGCCATATGGGTAAAAATCCTCTGCCTCTAATTCTAGACTTGTGGTTTATTTTGTTTTCGTAAGGTAGCTTGTCTTGCCACTGAATTTTGCTGTGGGAAAATAATAGATTCAAACTATTACATAGCAAGAGAGAATTCTACTAAGTGTAGTTTCAAATTACATTGGAAATAATAGTTGCACATCATTCTGCATTTCTCAAACCTTAACTCAAATTATTGTGTTCATTTCTGGGAATCACCCTCTAAGATTCAGAGAAAACATGAGTATGATCAAGGGACGAGAAACTAAGCCCTATGAAGGGAGATGGAAGGAACTGGATATGTTTAACTTTGAAAATGTTATAAAATGATACAATAGTATTTTTCAATTACCTGAGATGATGTCACGGAGTCAAAAATCAGGATTTGCTCTCTTTGATTCCAGACAGCAGGTTCAGAATAATGGATGGCAGAGTGACAGGAAGGAAAATTTCATTTTTGTCAAGGATAACCAAGCCGAATTGTAACCTGTTGACTTGCAAGTCAAAAAAATAATTGTTCCAGTGATCTTCCAGAAATTGAGTGACAATCCATATTATTTTAATATATATTTTTAATTACCCAAGGGAGAAAAAAGAAAAGAAGTGATGGTTTGACATACATCTGCAGTTTCACACTTTTCCTGGAGTATTAACAAAACAAAAAATATTTGTATGAAATCATATTAAGGATTTCCTCAGCGCTGAGTTGCCCATTTTCGTTTGTTTTTGTCTCTCCATTGTCCAACTATCCTTGTGTCAATAAGCAATCTTTAGTATACTCTAAGCGTTTCCCCTTTGTGTTCCAGAAATTGCTAGACAAGCAGCACAAATCAAGCTTTTGAGAAAAATTCAGAAGCAAGAGCAGGCCCGAGCTGCTAAGGAAGCAAAAAAACAGCAAGGTCAGTATTACACATCTTCTTAAGAACATTACAGCTTTTGAAACCGTAGATACTGTGTTTCCATTATCCTGACTGTTATTTACTACCAACATGTTTTTGTCTTATTCTTAGCTATAATGGCTGCAGAAGAGAAAAGGAAGCAAAAAGAGCAGATAAAAATAATGAAACAGCAGGTAATTTATGTCTTTTGGGTTGCAACTAGGCGCCTTGCAAAATGTACTATTTTAGTGGGATGTGTGTGTGTGTGTATGTGCATTTGTGTATCTGTAATGGGGTTACCATTTGAAAACTCAATTTTGCTTTGCTCAAGCTCAGCTGGATAATTTGATGATCCATAGCACATTATGGGGGAAAAAATGCATTTCAAGCATGAACATGTGCCATCATCTGCAAATTCTACAGATAAAGTTGCATTTAAAGGGGAAAAGCAAAAAAAGAGGAAAGGTTAAAAAAAAAAGAGGTAATGTACAATCATGTCCATTGATACACAATCAACCTTGGGCATAAGGGAACATTTTGTTCCATTTCTTCTGCCCTGCCCTTCCAGGATCGATTGGGGAGAGTTCATGTTTATGGCCGCTTGCAATGTCCCTCGGTTAGGTGACCATGATTTACAATGTTTTTGCCAAAAACTTGTGTTTGCTTCTGATTTTCAGCAAAAACACTGCCATTGGCTTAATGACCACAGATTCACCTAATACCATGTTGATTCACTACAAGAAAAGATAAAAAAAAAATCAGGTTGGTCTCATGATGATCCACTTTACCACTGTCCCAACTTATAATCATAATGGGCAGACTCCATTATGTTCGTAAGATGAGGACTATTTGTACATCTTAAATCAGACTTGTCCAACTCCCGGCCCATGGGCCGCATGAGGCCCTGAACAGCTAGTAATGCAACTCCACAAGATCACAAATGTTTAACAGTAATATGCATTAACTATAGTATATATTTTATATGCGGCCCAAGACAATTCCTCTTCACTCAGTACAGCCCAAGGCAAGTCAAAAAGATGGACATCCGTGTCTTAGTTTTTTTGGTGTTATATACCAATGATACTTTGTTTTGTAGAAATTCTCTCTTAAATTATAAGATAATATGAATTTCAGTCCGTTTAACCACGCATACTGTTCATCCTAAATTTATTGCATAGAATTTATTTTCTTTGTCCATTATATTCTCCATTAATTCAGTTATTGCCATCAGCTCCTGAGGCTGTGAAATATCAGAGGACCCAGCAGCAACCTTTATGATATCTAGATCTTCATACAGAGACACAAATTGAAATGAAGACATTTACAATACATTCTTACTCAGAAGTGATTCCCTCTGTATTTGTTGCAGTTTGCTTCTATTAAAAATTCCGTCCCAGAATATTATAGAAACATGGTGGGAACAGCAATGATTTTAATAAAATTGGTCAATAATGTGGCTAATATTGCTGTGTGTTCTGCTAATTATATAGGGAAAACAATATCCTTATAAATGCTTTGTTTTTCAGTATTGGAACACATGTTATTTTGGCAGCCATTTGTTTTGGGCCAAAGTTGAGACTTTGGTGCAGGTGAACCGTAGAAAAGCATTATTTTTAAGCATCTGGGCCATTTTCTTACTAACTTTGATTGTAGCTCATAGAAGGTCCTCTTTCAGTGCTACCATAATGCCTGGAAGTCCCCAACCACCTAGAAAAGGGCTGCAGTCTTAACATTTCATTATTTGGCAGATTTCATTGCATGATCTGGTATTGCATATGAAATAATTGTGGTTGGCCTCTTCCAGGGGAATGCAATGGAATAATAGCAAGCAGCGAGTGTACAGGGGAGGCTTCGCCCGGATTGGATGGGTCTGGGTGGAAATTCACTTTAAGCTATGGCAGAAGGGGGTATGGTCCATTATTACTGCTGCTTTAAATAAATAAAAGCCTTTCTTGTTGCAGGAAAAAATTAAGAGAATACAGCAAATCCGAATGGAAAAAGAACTCCGAGCTCAGCAAATATTAGAGGTACGACCAACTTTTAATGGCAAATACAAAGAAGGGCTCTTGCAAGAATTTAACAATTTTGTATTAGGATTATATGGTCTTGCAGAAATTTCAGACCGTAGATTAAAGTGTGGCTCCCAAGCTGTGAATTTTTATTTTTAAATGGATATAAAATCGTTTCACAGAACAGTTAATATGTATAGGAATTTCTAGAAGAAATGTATTCGTTTATTGCCAACTTCCCATTCCCATTCAGAGGAATTCTCTTCTTATACTTAAAAAAGTAACACATTTAATAGGGTACAAATACACTTTAATATACTGGGCTCAACTTTGACAGAGGCATCATGTTCACCAGAAGGATCTGATGAAGTGGATTGTACTCTTATGAAATCTGATGCCACAATAAATACATTCATGTTCAGGATGCAGTAGGTAAATTCACTCATATTCCAGTGTACGCAGACATACAGATACACACACAAAAATACACAGAGAGAGAGAGAGAGAGAGAGAGAGAACCCTCTGGTTTTTTTATAATTTTTTAAATATAATTTTGATTAAAACTAATTAGCTAACACAACCTAATAGATAGTAAAAAAGGAAGAAAAAAAGAGAAAGCAAGGGGAAAGTAAAAAATGAAAGAAAAAGAAAGAGAAAAAAATAGGAAAAGAAAGTATAAAGAAATGGCTTTCAGTATTCTTCATAGCAGTTATAAGTACAAATATATTTTGACCTTTCTCTCTAAATTTATATCATAATATTCATCTTTCTATATGCTATCCTGTCTAATCATCAAAACCATAAATCACAAGTTAATTTTTTCCATTTTTACGCAAAAAAGTCCACAAGTCAGCAATAAATGTAGGTAACTTATCAAAGAAGTCAATTTATCCATTTCAGCAAAATCTGTCAGCCAACCATTCTTCCATAGTGGGTGGTGTCAAATCTTTCCATTTCATATGCGATCATATATTGAAATAATCTTCCATGGTTTTTTTCTAACTGTTTAACCATTAATCCTAAGAGAAAAAGTTCTGCCTTCAATTAAATATTAATATTTACAATTCTTTGTGGCAAAGTATGTATTTGGATCCATAACTGTTTAGCTTTTTTTATACGTTAGCCAAGCATGATAGAATGTCTCTTCATGTTGTTCACATTTCCAACGTACATTTGAAGTTCCTTTATATATTCTAGATAATTTTTCTGGCATCATATACCAACAGTACATTTGTTAAAAATTCTCTTTGAGGTCATAGGACAATATAAATTTCAAAATTTTAATCACATATTGGCCTGTTTGTATAACCAGAATTCTTAGCCTACATTATCATACATTCTTTAATCTTTTCTTCCTGTGTTTCAAATTTCAACAAAAGTTTATATGTTTTTATCAATTCTCTTCATAAATAAAATTCATCATCTGTATACAATGGTATTTCAAATTCTGACTTACAAATTGTGACTCTATACCATAAGTCTTTTTGTCCATTTTAAAACTTTCAGGTAACTAAATGAAAGAACCATTGACAACTACATATCCTTCTTCTATTAATTATTCTCTTGATTTGATCTTAAATTCGCCTTGATAATGTTCCAATAAGTGCTAGTATGTCAAACATTTATCTTTATCTCCATTTCTCTTCTGTAATATGCTTCTTGAGCTGAGATCTATAAAGGTACTTTTAGGTATAACCTGAGTTATATCTATTGCATATTCTCAATACAGTATGACTAATAAAATAACTTTTAACATCCACATTAACTTTACCATACCACAAATACCCATAGCATCCAAACTCAGATTGTGGCCTTCTAAGAAATTTCTTTTCTTTCTCAGAAACATCCATTCTCTCATCCCAACCAAATAAAAAGCAGCAAAATACAATTTAGACATGTGGTTGCTCTGATATATTTTATCAATTTAATATTCTCTGAATGAATGCAGAATTATTTGCACTCACTGGTACAATTGCTGGAAGAAAAGAGGAGATAGTCTGACCAGTTCTCCTCACCCTTTTATGCCTTGTGTCTCCCCTGGGAATGACTATCTAGAACAGTGTGAAAGTAAGCACTGCCTATTTAGTCCTGTAGATATCAAAAAGCTAAATGATGAAGGCCAAGAAGGGAAAGATAATTTGGTTGAATCACTAGAACAAACAAAGGTGTATTTCTAAGAAAGCATCTTTAAGGCTGATATTTGAATAGCATGATTTTAATCTTAAAGAATGTGCATGCTTATACTTCTAAGAGATGTATGAATCTGTGTTTTGCAAAATGTTGTTTGTATTTATTCTATATGTAACTAAACTGGAGAAAATGGAGGTTTAAGATTCCTGTTTCAGGTTTCCATTTCTGATCTTTCTGGCAACATTTCTTTTTAATCGTGGTTGTTATACTTGTTTAACCATCGATCGGGGAAAATGTGGTTCTTATAATATGCCAAAGAGATGTTATTTTTTTATATATACTGACTTAATTAGATCCTGAAAAGTGTACTCACAAATGAAGTTTATCCAGGGAATAAAAAAAACATCATTCATCATTAATTGTTCATTTGTTTGTAAACATGCCACTTCAAGCAAAAAGTTTAGAAGTTCAGTAGTACAGCCGTGTTGTAAGATGACATGTTGTTATATATGATGTTTTTCCTAGATTGTACATATGTAAGTCTTTCCTCTAGAAAAAAAAATCAATGGAATGACTTGTAACACAAAAAAAGAACTGAGGAAGAAATCTGTTATGATGTGTACATGGTGTGTAGTATTGTTTCGCACCTTGTGAAGCATGAAGCCTTATTGCTGGTCTGAGATTATTTTCAAGCTGTAGCGTTCTCTTGCATGACCTTGGGACCTGTTTTGCATGCACAGGCTAAAAAGAAAAAGAAGGAAGAAGCAGCAAATGCCAAATTATTGGAAGCCGAGAAACGAATAAAGGTTAGTTTAGAGAAGCATCAGAGCTTTTATTTTCCAACCATTTAAAAAATGAATTGTATGATCATACACATCAAACCTGATAATGTATCCAAATATTTTCTTTAAAAATCACCACCATTTTATTCTGAGTGCTTTGCTCTGTATAGGCATATACATGTGTCTTTCTGTGTTTTGTGTGTGTGCATATATAGTCTGTTAAAACACAAAAGGGTTTGAAGCATATGTTTCTGACATTCAGCTTCCATATGTATATGTAAGTATATGTATATGTAAGTAATAATAATGAAAACAATTAAAAGTTCATACATGATTTAAAAAAAAAAACCCATGAGCCATTAAATAAATATGTAGCTTTACATTTAGATTGAGGTCAGGATCCCAAAAACTATGTGTTATCTTCTGTGCAGAGCAGAGTTCCCTATTGCTGTCAATCTCTATTTTCACTGTTGTTCCCTAAAAATTCCTCTTTAAGTGTAGAGAATTATCCAGTGTAGTACTGGAGACTCAACAATAGAAGGAAGAGGGGAAGTGGATTATTTCTCTAGATTTGAGGCAACTCTGAAATACATGTAAAGAGCTCTGATTCAAGCTGTTGGATCTGTTCCCAATTTTCCATGCTACTGTTGGAAAGAAATTAATCTATAGAAAAAGAATTGGACCGTGAAGGTCATAAAAGTTTTCTTCTGACAATGCAAGTTTGTTTGGGTAGTAAAACAGAACATTTGAATCCTACTTTATTCCTGTCAGGTTTGGGGTGATAGCTTTACACAACTGCCTGTCTATGCAGAATATATGAATCTTGTTTTTTGTTATCATGTTGCCTCATTCCTGATCGCGGCATGATCTGATAACCACTGTAGTGCATCTTCCACACATTGTGTTTTCAAGATATTCAACAAGTCATTGAAGATTATTAGAAAAATAAATAACAGTGGGATTACATTTTTAAAAAAACATGAATTTTTTACTTTGATCAGTATGGTAGAAAAGTCATCTTTAGTCGATAGTAACATTTATCAGATACTTGATTTTTTTTTCATATTTCAAGGAAAAGGAAATGAGGAGACAGCAAGCTGTTCTTCTGAAACATCAGGTATGTATCCAAAATTTAATTAAAAAAAAACAACAGAAATTTTCTTTTTGAATGAACACCTAAATAATTTGGAGGACAAATTGTCAAATGTTCTCCCATATACAGTATATACTTATAAATATATATAAACATTTTACTTAAATGTTTTCATTCACCTTATGGGTAAATAGCTTTGCTTTGGTATGGGATCAGGGTGGGGGGGAGAGGGGAATTATAAAGTGGTTTTTTTGACTCTGTGATTTCTGTTTCATAATATTGTGCCAACTCTTTCTACCAGGAGTTGGAGAGGCATAGACTAGATATGGTATGGGTATGTTTACTTTTGTACATCTAACACCGCATTGTGATTTGGTTGTGATATGGTTGTCATAGCAATGCATAAAATGTAGCACTGGCTGCTGTCATATTACATACTGCTGCATGGCTTTCCAGCACAGTGCATTGCATACATCTGCTTGTCTTGTCTGTAAAAGAAAAGAACACAACTTACCCGAAACTTAACCATAAATTGACCCATCTGAGCCACCCATGAGGCTGTTGCCTTGTTAACAGAATCTTCTTTGCTGTAGTATCAAGTTGGACTGCTGAACGTAATGAGGGTTCCAATTTGCATTACCCTACACTTATTTTTTCAAGGTATAAATAGGTTATCCGTGATTTTCACTAGGCCATTTGCGCACATGATTTGGGAAATGATATTCAATTTATTTAATGCTAACATCAAAGAGACATGTGAGTTTTAGATTACTTCAGTGTTGTGCAATTGGAAAAAAAAATACCTCAGTTTGAAATTACTAAAGAGCATGCAGTCTTTGGGCTATATTAAAATAAACCCACACGATTTTGGTCTTTAGATAAACCTTTGCCATTTCTCCCCCCCCCCTGTTGTGCTCTAGTTCAGGACTAAACCAACATTAACCTAATCCTGGGTGCAGCTTCTTTGGCTCGCCTTAGAGGGACAACCCAGAGGATTATTTCTTTGCATTCCTGTTCAAATATGGCTACTTCATCGGAAGCTAGTTTTCAAACCAAATAGGTTGATTTTCAATGATTGGCTGCCAATGTTAATTGTATCATCAGCAACACATACCCAAATGAATGTTATAACCAATGTGTAGCCCAAATGGTTTTTGAATATTTTTGGGGGGGAAAGTAACTTTTGGTTATTTTCCAAAGTTATCTGTATTACAGTTTTTAAAAATTTAATTGGCCACTCGGCGAGCGACTACAAACTTCCTATTACAGCATATGTAAGGTAACTGGCCTGTTCCAGCCAACCATTATGCTTTTTGTTCAGCCAGCTTCTGAAGGAGCCTCACAACTGACCATAAGTAAATCTGTATGCTTCTGTTTTACACTGTCTCCATGTTCATCGCTTTACTTTTTTGCTTTCAGTTGTACTTGTATTTGCTTTCTAAACCTGAACTAAAACATGCACAGACTCGCTATAATTTTTATTTAGCATACACCCTGATTTGTCTGTTAATGCTAAAACGTGTCCTGTCAAGTTCTGGAAATTTTTTTAAATATATATTTATATATAAACTCTTACTTTCAGTAGTACTTTGTTCTAATTTGATTTGATTTAATAGGAACGGGAAAGAAGAAGGCAGCATATGATGCTGATGAAAGCTATGGAAGCACGTAAAAAAGCAGAAGTGAGTATTAAAGTCTGATTCTATTTCCTCTCTTCCAATATTCTAATTCTTTAAAAAAAAATCTAGTTCTAATCAAACTTCTTAAGCACAAGTGGTAGTTTAACTACAGTCAGTAAATCTACTTTCATTTTGCCATTAGGTCATTTCATGCTCTTAAATTTTACCTGCAAATGCAGTCATCCTTAAATTTGCAGATTTTGCCTTTCTGCCCCTCCCCCCGCCCCCCCTGAACCCAGTGCAGAATATTCTCCTCTGTGATTTTTATATAAAACTCTGAAATAAATGATAATTATAGGTGCATATTTCCCTATTTGCTCGATCAAATCTGTCACATACAAGAAACAAATGGAACTCTGGGTTACATTTGGCATGGCATTTGCATGAAGCAATTTCAATTAGTGTCATTTGGTTCCATGTGGCTGATTTTTTAAAAGCTGTTGTAGGGGCCTGACCTGGATTGGGACTAAGACATAGTCTTGTTCAGAATCACAATTGTTTACGGGAGGGAGGGAATTCTTATTCATTCCAGTGCTGTCAGACACTGTCAAATATAATAAGTATTTAAACTTTAGGCAATATTACATTTTCTGGAGAATAATCAGGGATGCTTCAGTGAAAATAAGAACTGCTTGATTTTCCTCTGTAATGCAATTATAAAGAACTGTTAAAAAGGAAATACTCCATCAAATTGGTCTTGACTCATAGTGTCTGTTTAAGACACCTTCATACAGTTTTCAGCAATAGTATATAAATAGTGGGATTTCATGGTGGTCACCTATCCATACAGTAACCAAGACTGATCTAGATTATTTTTTCATGGTGAGCGTGCATGAAACATAATCTCTCTCTGTGTGAATTTTGCTTAAAGAGTAAGGATATATGGGGAAGTTGCTTGGAAAACAGTAACGTGAAAAATGTTATCTAAAGGCAAAAATTGGGAAATTACTAACATACCATACTTATTACTAGCAATCTTGTCAAATAACAACTAAGATTATGTGTCAACTATTAGAACTGTTAGCGTTTCCTCCAAATTATTGCTGGTTCCAGAATTTGAAGTATAAGCTTTGTAGATAAATTTCCGAATTAAGCCAAAATTTAAAAAATATTTATCTCGGCATTGCTAGAGAGTAAGGGCTAATAATTGCAGATCATACTATATGATCATCATGCATAGGCTATAAAATAACGCAAGGGCAATTAGATTCAAATACAGTGTGCAACATAACGGATATATCACTAATACTTTGGTTGATTAATTTAACATGCTTAAAATATTCTTCAATTAAAATCTTAATTTCAGAAACCAATATCCTTTTGAATCCAGCTGAAAACATTGAAAGCAAAGATTAATAAATCAAATAAAGTTACATATTTAAGTAGTTATAGCTGAAAAGAATCTATATCAACTCTAATTAATTTCAAAGGTTAAAAACACCATATCAATAATATGCAATTTCAAATGCTATGAAAGATAAACTTCTGTGAATTAATGCCTTGGTCATCCAGATTCTGTAGATAGTCTGTTGGGAGCAGATCTTAGGTTCTGGAAATTTGAACAGTTGAGGCAACCATCAGTGGGTCCAGTGTCTCTGTGTGTGTCTGTGTTAGTTATATTTGTTCAAGTCTCTGCCTTTTTTCTTAGAGCCATTAAATCTTCAGACGGCTGCACCCAGAAATTTATCTTCATTTTGCCTCTATGAACTCTATAACAAAGTGCTACAATTGTACCACTGGTTCTTCCTTCCCTCCAACTCCCTCCCAATAACTCTCAGAGGATCAATAAGCAACAAAAGGTTGTTAAACATGCATTTATCACTAAGCAGCGCTGTCAGCAGTTTTGTCGGCAGTCATAATATGGAAGCGTATCTCAGGTTTTAGAAGTTGTCTAATAAGCAGTTTGAAAGCAGAATTAAATTCACAGCACCCGAGTGAGTCTTGTGCTCTGAATATTCCATGATTGAAGATTTATACCACCTGGTTGCCTATTGAACAGACCATGGGGGAATCTAGTCCTAGTTTTACTTAACAAAACTCATCTTTCAGTTTTAAGTGTTCTGTGTGTACGCTTTGACCGTTTAAAATCGATAAAACCAAATGCAGCAGCCAAGAATGTTTTATTAATTATTAGAGGAGGTAAGTAATGCTGCAGGATGATTAAGCATAGTTTTTCCGAGCCCAGCAGGCTTGAATAAACAATACAGCTTAGAAGCAAGCCAAGTCGGTTTTCCCCTGAAGGTTCTGTTTTGCCCAGCCCACCCAGCATAATGGCTCCCCTGGGCAATGCAAAGCTGCAGCAATATGGGTTATTTAAGCAGTTTCCCCATGTTCAAATAATAGGTACAGATTGCCCTGGAATTTAATGAGTACAATTCTGCTCAGCTAAGAATGCTATAGCGTGCAGACTGACTATGCATGAATAAATATATTGGGCATTTCTATAGTGTCCAGCATCAGTGCATCCTTCACTCTGTAGCTTTGCAAAGCAAGACTTCTTTGTACGATACACAAGAGGAAAGCCCTGTTCATTTTCTAACTTGGGCCCCTTCTACATGGATACCAGCTTTGCAGGGCTCCGCCCCCCACCCCCGTGGTTTCTTCCATTCAAACATGAGCAAGCCAAAACTCAGTAGGCTCTTGTGCACAATACAGTTGCATCAGATCATCCAGGAAACAAAGGGGAATAGCAGCCCAGTGCTTCAAAGAGATAGGCAGGCATGAGGAAGCAGATGAAATAGTAAACCACCTGCACGAAGAAGGATTGCAAGGCTCTTTTTGCAGGATTGGCTGGAAGGTCTGTGATGCCATTGGGACATCGAAGAGCATCCATTAATCATGCAATTAGCATCCACACTACAATAAATAGCAACTCTGGCAGAGATAACCAATGCTTAGTAGAGGGAGTAAATAGAGCTTTTATCATTCTATGTTTATCTGTCCAGTTGCCTCCCAGGAACTGATCAATACAGTATCTTCTTAGTCCCATCTTCTTACATGGACCCTGTGAGCATCCGGCTTATCCACCTTAGTTTCACATGATATTAGTATTAGTGGGGTATAATTGAAATATAAGAGCAAATATTGCATATCCATACTACTTTGGGAGCAAAACTTCATAGATAAAAGACAAAGTTAGAGGGAAAACAAGCTTTTGTTGGTTACTTAAAACAGACGGTCCTCATTTAATGACCCCATTTGGGACCAGAAACTCTGTCACTAAATGCCGTGTTCATAAGGGGAAGGTTATGTGACCGCACCAGACTGAACACCAGTCCTATTGTGATCATTAAGCAAATAACCTGTGGTCATTATGGCAGACATCACATGACCGTGAGTTGTGATTTTACTGCCAACTTCTCCATTGATTTTACTGTTTGGAAGTCAGCTGTGCAGATTACAAATGGTAATCATGTGACTTCAGGACATTGTCACAGTCATAAATTCATGCAGGTTATAAGGTACCCGAATCGCAATTATGTAACCAAGGAAACACTAACGGTCATAATTTCAAGGATTGGTCATGAAATTATTTTTTCAGGTACCTCATAACTTCAAACCATTGCCAAACAGAGCAATCATTAATTGGCAACGATATTTAGATTCAGTCTGATATACTTTGAATTGACGAGAAATCCTGCTGAAATCAGTGAAGTTTATTTCTGAATGGACAAGCATAGGATTGATGTCTTCAGTAGGTGGATTTTTAACACCTAAATCAATATATTCAGGATCTTCCATTTTTATTAAGTGTTAAAACCTATAATCTGCCTGCTTTATCAATACTGTATTAGTTACATGATCACTTAGATCTAACTATCTACTGAGCTATCACAGACTGACAGTGTGGCCTACCACACAAAACTCAGACCCAAAATAAGAACAAATTGAACCTCTTTTTTTTTTTTTTTGCTTGATCTCTCCCTTTGCAAGGTGGAAGTTAGTCCAAGAAATGAGGCAGGAGAAAGATAGGTGGATGCACACGACTCCCAGACCATGTGTGTTGGGGATAAAGAATCCTATTCTGGGGAGGTTTCTGAGAATCTGGATTATATGCTGCCGCTGGGTGACAGCAGGCATTGTGGGAGTGCCAGGCTCTCTCCTGTGCTATATGTGCCAAATTTTTGCCTATGTGTCCGCTTCGGTGCAAATTTGCAATCAACAGTGTTTTGATTGGTTCCTCTTGCTGCCCAGAGGCAGGCAGGCAGGGCTTGGTCATCATTATCAACTGCAGCATCGTTAAGGAGAAGTCATCCTTTGGCCTTATCACTAGGAGAGTCCTCTTGCTTCCACGCTCCTCTGTTTTCGATTCAGGGCCTTTCTTCTGTTGATGTCAGCCCCGCAAGGTAACCCAGACAAGAAGCACACCCAGAACTACTAGTTCTACTTTATTGTAAGGTTACATTAATAGAACCTTGCAAATCTGAAAGGGCATCTCTTCCCCCCCCCCACACCTTTACTGTTCAAGAAACTAGGGAGGCTTCCTTCTGAGACCTTTGCCATGCCCCCATTTCATCTGCGGACTCAAGATTTTATTTTTACTATATCAGATAGTTTGTCTGGCCTGTGGCTCTTCCGACTGCCTCCCAAGGTCATTCCCACATACCATTACAAATGAAAATACTGTACAAATAGTTACAGGTGGTTTCAGATTTAAAATAAAAGAAGTATACCAGTAAGGTAATATATATATCATGCTGGGATAATATTTTTTTTTATCTAGGAAAAAAAGGGAATGAAAATGGTGGCTTAGATCCTGTGTTCTCTTCTAACTGGAAACTAGAACTTCTATTAGTACTTTTGTTTGCTGTCATGTGTTTTGGGGGAGGGAGGGATGTTTGCATACATATGTCTCCCTGCTGTTTCCGGTGAAGTTGGAGGCAATCTTTCAGCAGATGTCAGAATTCCAACATGCCTTGACTTTGAGTGTGCATTTGGTACTGAATCAGATGTGTTCACACTCTGTCACATAGCAATTCATTTAAAAGTAGGGATGTTTAAGAGGATGTATCATGCTGCTGACTCTAGAAACTCTGCCTCAATTAAGCCTAAGAGTTTTCTGTGCATTTACAGTAAATGTAGTGCAGCTCTTGTTTGTATTCTCACAGTACAGAATTCATTCATGTTCTTGAAAATAAGACTCCAGAGCCGACTGATTAAGTAGCATCTTCCTGCAGAAATGACTATGGCAGATCTCACTTGCAAGATTTGGTCTTTTGTGTATTTAAAATTCAGGCGTTTTCCCCCCCCCCTCCCTTTACCTAAATGTTTTAATTGCTGGGATGATGATTTAAGATTATGTAACCATTGCTTTTCAAATTGTTGAATTGTTCCTTTGTAAGTGGACTCTATGGGGTTTAATTCTTTTTTATCTGTCCTGTGCTACTTAAGGAGAAAGAGCGGTTAAAACAAGAAAAACGTGATGAAAAGAGATTAAACAAACAACGAAAACTGGAACAGCGAAGATTAGAATTAGAAATAGCTAAGGAGCTAAAGAAGCCTAATGAAGATATGTGCTTAGCAGACCAGAAGGTAATCAGAATCATGTAAATTTACCTTTCATTTCCTTGCTGCTTATCCTTTCTTCCTCTCTTATTGTTGTAGCAATTTCTTTTTTACTATATTGCCTTTTAAAATTATGTCCATTTTACTTTAGATTGCTTGATAATATTATATCAGTGTCTCAGGATGACCGGTATCCACACTAAAGCAGATACTGTGATGTTGTATGCTTCCTTTTGTTTTTCTTTAACTAGTAGTCAATATTGTAATGTTTGGGTATTTGTTCAAACTCTCTTGGCTAGGTTTCCAGTATGCCTCTTTAAGCTTTTGCCTTTATACCCTGCTTGGGAATTCTGAGAGGCATTTGGTTGCTCCTTTCAAGGAACAAGAACATTTTTTTTTCATCTGGTCCAGCATAGCTCTTACACTCATAGCTTCTCAGAATTTTTTTTCCACCACCAGTTCCATGGTACAGAGTTATATTTTGCACGATGCAGAAGGAAAACATTTTTCGTTAGAGAAAGTCACTGTTCCTCAGAAAACAAACTACAATGGAGCATAATTTGAAAATTAGCTTTTTCCCATCTGTCTAGGTCAATTTGATTTCAGGTGCTATTCAAGAAGAGATGATGGGTGAAAATTAATATTTTTATTTGTTTTTATTTTTAATCTTTTATCTGACTTTATCTGGGTCCAAAATGTACCTTGCAGTTTTAAACTGGCGGTTATCATAAAGTGAATATAGTCTGCAATAGTCCATAATAGAATGTTTATAGCAGGGTACCAAACTGCATTAGATATTATTAACATTTGCACACTAAGCGTGTCGTAAAGAGGGCTTGTGTAGGTTAAAACAAAAGACCAATATGGTCAAACCCATTGATGATTTCTCTTTTCTGCTTCTACCCACAACATAGACCAGCTCTGTTTTGTTTTAGACTTCAGATGGGCTTATTGCTGAGTGAAATGGACAACAAAGTGTAAATATTTTATCTTAAGAGTAATCAGGAATAACTCTTTGATTGCTATTGCTAGAATACACTGGACCTAGTATTTGTTCTTTATTTTCTTCATTAACATTTTAGGAAAATGCAATGTGTGATGTTCTAGCTTTATTCCAGAAGCTTAGTTATTTTCCCTTTTCAGTATAAAAACTCTTCTATTAAAGACATGTGTGGGAGTATTGCTTTAGCTCCATGCTTGGGCGCCTTGTGTGATTGCTGGTCTAATTTCCTGTTCAAACAAAAGGTTAGACTTGTTGCCAAAATTCCGCAAGGAGGATGTAAGATAGTAAGAAATAGGTGCACAATAGTCAGAAATAGCATGTAGCCAAATGTATTTTAATAATTATTATTGAATTTATGACTCCTTACAAAGCAACTGAATAGATTATGGCCTATTGTTCTCTCATTACTTCATTTTCACAACTAAAGGAGGTAAATAGACATTTTTAGGTGAAAGCCAAGCACAAAGAAAGTGTTTTACGATATTTCTGAGCACAGCTAGTTAACAGGCACCTTGCCAGCTGCAGTTTTCACTCAGACAGGCTTGTGCAACCTTTCTGGGTTTAAAAATCACACTTAGCCTTTGAGTATCATGCTGGAGCCAGAATAAAAGCTAGATTTGATTTGATCAAATGTTAAATTTAACTAAATCAAATTGTTATATTTATTCTTGGTATATTTAATAATTGCCTCCTTCTGTCAAAGTCAAACATAATCATTTAGTAGCAACTTATGGGTAACCTGAGCTTTCATAATAACTAGATTATAAATGTTGAGGGTTCCCATTTTTTTTCTTCAGAAAAAACTTAATGGGTCTAGAATATGATCCCTATCAATAAATGAAACTTCAAACCATTTATGCATAAATCATTGATACCCTGTTTGTGGTTAGAAATGTCTTTCTCTGTTTCATCTGTTTTGAATTGGGGAACGAGGTCTAACGAGCAAATCTAGAGTTCTGAGTATTCATTTTGATTGGAATGCTTGTTTGAAACACTTGCACAACCAGTTATTTTGCAGGCCGGATAGTCTGCATTATTCACTTCAAAACATACAAACCTTTTGATGCTGGCTACATTTCTTGGAAATAGTTTGCCAAAGATCAGCACTGTGGGATGCAAAAGATGTGTTCTTTCTCTTTTTTTAGCCCTTGCCAGAGTTGCCTCGCATTCCAGGCCTGGTTCTCTCAGGAAGTACATTTTCAGATTGTCTCATGGTGGTACAATTCCTCAGCAACTTCGGCAAAGTTCTTGGCTTTGATGTGAATCTGGATGTCCCAAGTTTAAATGTTCTGCAAGAGGGATTGTTGAACATAGGAGACAGCATGGGAGAAATACAAGATCTGCTAGTGAGGTTGCTCTCGGCTGCAATTTGTGATCCAGGACTAATAACAGGATACAAGGTAATGAGTACTCTTACACTATCCTTGATCTTATGATAATATTTTACAGTATCACGGACAAATATTCAGTTGGTAGTACAGTAAGTGTACCTTATGGATTGTATCACATAACTGAATACTTTTCTGTTTGTTGAGATACAGTTCCTATCATCCTACACCACTGACCACATTGACTAGGGATTTGATATGGGATTTCCTACTTGAGCAGAGGGTTGGACTAGGTCCCTTCCAACTCTGTTATTCTGTTAAAGAATCAACCATGTCTTAAGACCCACGTATAAATGTTATTACACTCTTCCCCACATATCCCAACCTTTCTCTGTCCATTAGCTGATGCTAAATGCAATTAGAACTCCAGTATCGCTCAGTTAGCTATGAAGGGACTGAACAGAACTTAGATAGGATGCTGTATTTCATACACATTTGGAGTATAACAAATCTTAGTTTGTTGTTTAACATTTATTAACACTTAATAGTAATGTCTGCTTTTATATCTGGGCTTAAATAATGGTGAGGACTATTTAGCTTTTCAAATCTGTCCTCACCAGATACCATTTTATAAGTCTGTTGCTTTTAGTTTCAGCATATTTAGATTATTTCCCAATGTTGGTCTCCAAACATCTGCCTACCTCCCCAGGTAATTCCCAAATTTTATTTTACTCTAGATTTCTTTGAATATCTTTTTTCTTAAAATTAGTTTAGGGGTGTTGAATCTACCTTTCTGTGCGAGATCTCACAGCTAAGATAGGCAGTTGCTTGGGAAAGGTCTTTAAGTCTCAATATAAATGTATTGTATATTTCAATATAAATAAATGTTTTAAAAATTAAAGATAGTATATTGGTTCTGTGAGTGCTGGCATCAAAAATAAAATAGTAATAGGTTCCAAACTAATAGATAGTCATGCCTTTGGTTTATGGCTTGTATTTTGTTTGTTTTTTGTTTTCTCTTTGTTATCAAATAACAGAAAGCTGTATTACATATGTGCTGTCATTACTGTGGGCAAAGTGCAATTATTTACAAGCAGACTTTTTTCTCTAGGCCAAAACAATTCTTGGGGATCATTTGTTGAATGTGGGCATCAACAGAGACAATGTGTCTGAAATCCTGCAGATATTTATGGAAGGTCACTGTGGGCAAACTGAACTCACTGAGAGTTTGAAAACCAAAGCTTTTCAGGCGCATACACCAGCTCAGAAAGCATCTGTGCTTGCTTTCCTTGTTAATGAATTAGCCTGTAGCAAAAGTGTTATAAGGTAAGAATTTTCTCTGTGCATGCTTCTGGTGAAGCTAATAAAATGATCAGTAATAGGTTTGAACTTCTAAATGGACCTCTGTACCAACAGTTAGCTATCATTTAAAAGAACAACACCAAAAACAAAACAGGTTCTCCAACAACATTCCATGAAATAATTGTGCTTATTTGTCATCATTAAACTGACTATTTTATTTATTCTTGACTCATACTAGTTTGAATAGGTAGCGCATAAATTTGGTAACAAAATATTTTCTCAGATACTAAATATATTTGGAATATGTCATGTAATAAATTGTGCCTGATAATGTTTTCTGCTTTGACAGTGAAATAGAAAAGAATATAGATTATATGTCCAATTTAAGAAGAGATAAGTGGATGGTTGAAGGCAAACTTCGGAAGTAAGTGATACTTCTCTAAAATATTCCAGCACATACCATTTCTGTTTAACTTGTTATGTGGCTTATTTGCAAAGACAAACCACATGCATTGTAAAATAAAGTAGCAATTTCATTTGTTTAATTAAAATGGGAAATTAATTTTGTAAATCATGTAACTTATTTTTTGATAGTCCATTGAAGAAAAAAAAAGTAGTGAATTAGAAAGACTCAAATTGGAAGAAAGCCATACTGTGGTACTTGTAAGAAATTTGTTTCTCGCTTGAAGGTTTGTGGAGTTAATAAATTGGCGTGGGTTTTTTTGGCACTAGTAAAACCTGATTGGAACAATTCTGTATTTTTATTTCTGAAAGAGGATTTATAGGGACAAGTTGTTTCGTTCTGATCATCTTTAGAATTGCAAATTATTTAGGTAATAGGTTAAAAATACCTCAAAGTTTGTCATATAATTTTAAGTATTTCCTATGGTATATCGGGGGAATACTTGCCATTATTGAGGTAGTTTCGTTTGGTACAAAACAAATACTCAAGTTTTTAAGGATGCTATATTTTCCATTGCACAAAACAAAATTCCATACAGCAAGTATAATAATAGCTCAGTCTACCATAGAATTTGAAGGGAAGATAATTGTAAATCAGAAGAGGTCTCTATAGCCCTGTGCTATGCATAGCCAGGCTCCACTTTCTTTTCCTTAGTCACTTTTCTTTCTTGTTTAGCAAATCAAGGAATTCTTACAGTGCTTGTGTTTCTAATCCTATTTCTCCTTCCCCGCTCATTTTAATGCACCTCTGAAGAAAGAAGAACTAAAGGAGAACTACAGGAGGGAGATAGAAGAAGTAAAAAAAAGAGAGGTTTAAATCAAATTACAGGAAGAAAAAGATCTTGATTGTGAATTTCTGTTAATGATACTGGCTCCAAATTCATACCGTGTGTTCATGAGTATAACTGGGAGCTCTTGTAATCCTTAACTCCTGTAAAAACTGTACTAAATCACCCTAACCATGGGCTAATTAACATTTGAAGTTGCCCTGCAGTCCTTTATGCAGTCCCTTATGCAATTCCCCTAGGGGGGAATTCAGTCTTCTCTTAACTGTTCTTCCAAAAATGTAAGTACAGTTCTAGATTTGAGGGTCATAACTGCTTCTCTTCTTTTATTTAGCTCTACAAAAAAAAAAAAAAAAAAAAAACAACCACCTGGCAAATTTTACTTTTCTAAACCTTTCCTTTGTGACTTTCAGCTTCTCATTCTCACTCCCAATTCTCACCTTGTATGATGCCGCTATTTCTCTTTCACTAGCCATTCATTATTGTCATGAGGATGAGCTGAGGGTTCATTTCATTTTGCATCTGTTGAAGTCTCACAGAGTAAAGTATTTCATTGGTCAATCTTAAGAAAGCATGTGTTCAGATCCTCCTCTTTCAGATTTTTATATGATGTGTATCATCCTTAGCTGTAGAAGATGATAAAGCTTTTATTAAGTATTATTCGCAATAGGCATTCATTCACAATAGGCATAAAATGCACCTAATTAGTAGAAGGTAAGATTATTCATATTTACTTTTCTGTTTCTTTTCCATCAGACTTACTTAAGCATGTATTTTCATGATCTCTTGAGTGTGAAAAGGTTACATTATAATTTTATTCTGCCCGTCCTCCCAAAGTTCATTTGCTGTGTCCCTGTTTCTTCCCCCAAAATCTAAGATTGCTGTATAGATGATTAAACTAAGAATGTTGACCTTGCCACACTCATCCATTTAGTTTTATTGCCTAACTAAACATTTTAATTCAATGTTTTTGGCCAAATTCCAATCTTGTGTTTTCTACGCTATCATAAGATGCTTCCCTTTAATTAGAACGGTCTCATTATTGGGTTGTGTTATTTTTTTAATGGTAAAATACAGCCCTATTCTATTTGGAGTGATAATGGTCTAAAATAATAAGGTGACCAACTTTTTTACAATGAAAAGGAGAACACAAATAAATTGAAGAAAAAATATCGTAAATAAAAGAAACATTTTATTCATTGCAACAATAATACAGACAACTTGCATGTGCAAAGTTTGCCAGCCGGGTGTTTTGGCGCGCTCAGCAGCAATTCCTATTGGCTTTCGAAAGCCAATAGTGGGAGTAGCACAGCTCATGCAAAAGTTGGGGAAAAAATCCATCAAAAAAAGGGTACCCGAATGCCGTTCTGAGCGTTCTATGAGAAAAAAAAAGCTCTGCAGATTAGTCTTCAAATATCGAAAAGGAGGACATGTAGGAGGACACTTTTCGAGGGAGGACAGAATTTACAAAAGGAGGACTGTCCTCCCTAAAGGAGGATGGTTGGTCACCTTAAAAATAAATATATTAAAGAGAGACATTATGTGATTTTTAAAAAAAAATGCTGTACCTTGCCAAAGATACAAGAAATGTGTAGCTTATCCATGTTGAAAACATCAAGCCAGCTGTTTACTGTTTTTGTTGATGCTGTGACTTCAACCTTCTAAGTAAATGATGGAGAGACAAACAATTACTTTACTGGGGGTTAGGAAGGGCAAGTGAAAGTAATTGCATACTGCCAGAACTGTCTTTTTAGTTTACTCTTGTTAGTTGAATGTAGAGAAAAGTAAAATATATTGACTAGCAGCAGTAGAGGTTGTTTAAACATGGCAATAAATCAGTAGAAAATCTCTGGGAAGAAAATCAAAATCAAGTGGCACTCTATGACTATCGATGTAAGTTTTACATTTATGTTTTTAATTTTTGTGTTAATGTTTTCATTACCTTCACCAAGATGGCTGATCTATTCTAGTACTACTTATGCTGAACTATAATATTTTAGAAAAGGATGCTGTAGGAGCTTTGTCAAGGTGCAAGCACAAAATGCATCATTAATTATTTTTTTAATGATTGTAATACTGGTGCAGATATTTAATCCAGAGATATCTATCCTTTTACTTAAGGCATATGTTGTGGTATAAAATTTCAGCCTTATGTGTCCTTGGTCAAGCAGTGGGCATTTAATTATTTGCAAATTAGAACATTAAAAGTAAACTTCATCTTTTGCTTTAAAAGAAGAGCTTACTGAGGATAGTTAAACATTTTAAGTCATCCTTTTATCTTTCTTAAATTAGTCTGATAAACTTCTTCCAGATTGAGTTTTTTTTAAAAAAATCAGTTCCAGACTACTTTTTAAGAAGCCAGCTTCACTGCATCATACCCACTTGCTGTATGGAATACTGTTTTGTAGGATGGGGGGAGAAAGGAAGAAAAGGAAACTAAAAAAAAAAAAAAAATACTTAGACGCATTCAATTATCATAATTTATCTACTTTTGCCATCCTAATTCGTACTCTTTCTCCTTTCTTTTCTTTCTTGTAAAATCCTTGCCTTTTCAAAAACACATTTTCATATCTCCTTAAATTCTGTTACATGCCAAAATATTAAAAGGGTGTGTGCAGCCTGGCTATTGAAGGCTGTTTCAGAATATTTGCCTGTTAGATTCCTGGTAGTTAGAGCTGTAACATCTGCTGTATGGAATCTTGTTTTGTAGGGTAAGAGATGAAGGGCTACCACAACTTTACTTACTGGTATGTAAGTTTCTTTTGTTTCATAAACATGAAACTAAGGTTTCTGCTACCAGAGTGCTACAAGATTAATGCTTACTAAGACATCATATAAAGTAATATGTAGACACTTGAGAAGTGATTTGTATTCATATAATCCGCAACCAAGCATCAGATTGATTATTTTTGATTAGAGTTAGCACTGTTTTTTTAAAATGTGTCCGGAAAGAGGTTACGGAAATTGACCAAAAGAATAATATAGCTAAAAATTTGTTTCTTCAGCTTAGAGGAAAAGTTCTGGAAATCTTTCTGCTGTTCCTAGCTGTTGTAACAGAATTTTATACAGTAACATTCACGTTAGACCTAAAATATTTGGTGAAGAATTAAATAACAGTAGAGATTTTGTGGTTTCTGATGATTCTTAGCAAATAAAATCAAAAAATTTTAAAGCTCTTGCTAAATAAATTTATACCTTCAATAAAAATGGTTCTGTTGGTGAATTACATTTCTCAATGCTGATTCAGAAGCTGGAATAAATTATGTGACAGAAATGGTTCAAATGCGAAAGGAGAATGATTTCCTCTCAGTGAAATGTGAGGAACTGTGTATATGTATATTTTAGCAACGCTCCATAATACTGTTTGTCTACCATGTGTTTGAAGGCTTAGAATCATTCATGCTAAGAAAACAGGCAAGCGAGATGTCACAGGAGGAGGTGATATAGGGGAAGAACCCCATTCACTAGGTACTCCCACACCAGGCCGAAAGAGGAGACGGAAGGGAGGGGAGAGTGATTATGATGATGACGACGATGATTATAGCGATGATCAAGCAGATGAAGATGAGGAAGAAGATGATGACAAAGATGATAAAAAGGGAAAGAAAGATATTTGTGAAGATGAAGTAGGTGTTGCTGATAAATCAGATAACTTATATTGACTTTTATAAAGTATGTGTGACTTTAATGTAGTGTTATACGAAAAGCCTTGACTGAAAATTGCTAAAGAGGTTATGACAAGAGTTTGTTTGATTGTAACATCAACATTTCTTATTTACCAACTACATAGGCATGGAAGGAAAACATTAGCAGGTCTTTATTGTTGTGTCCTTTGCTGAAAATAAACTGCCATTAAGTTTTTCTGTTTTTGATTTACAGTGATATGCAATTGCCTGTTATGACTTAGTGTTATGTGGAATCAAGACTTATGGCCTATTAAGTGAACCATGGCTCAGCATGATGTGCGAATGAAGCCATAATGCCATTATATGTACTGCTCTAGCCTTGCCGAGATCAATACGTTTTAAAAAAAATCATTAGTCCTTAGCTATGCTTGTGCCTTCCTATGTATAAGTAAAGAATAAAAATACCATTTGGGGACCACATCCCATAATAAATATTTATGATTGCAATGCATTTGTTATTTTTGAGGCATATTTCATAAAATTTTGGTTTTATAACCATGAGCACAATTAGTATATGGAAAATAATGCATTACCATATTTTATTTGTTGGTGATAGGATGATGGGGATCAGACGGCAAGTGTTGAGGAACTAGAGAAACAGATTGACAAACTTACTAAGGTAAGCTGTACCTTTATAAATTTAAAGTTTACTCTGTCAGTATAGTATAAGGTAGATGAAAGTTATTTTTAAAGTGTTCTTAACTAGATCCTTAGTTTTTATACACATTCACCAGACGTTTCCTTATTGTCTTAACCAAATTTCATCTTGTTGAAGAATGAGGAAAGATGATTTGCTACAGATATCACGAAGTATAAATAAAGCAAGCTCTTGGTCCTGGGTTAATTTAAATCTGTGAGATATTATAAAAAGGCAGAAATCCAGGGCTGTATCCAGAAGACGGATGACTGCTAATTTGATGCTGACAAAAACCTGCAAAGGGCACTCCAAAACACACATCATATTGCCTTATTCTGGGGATCTATTGTTTGAATTGTGTGATCCTAATGTGCTCTTTATTCTTTTCTGGAGCCAGAGTAGTCTTTGTGTGTTTTGGAAGACTTGAACATGCTAATGGACTTGTCCCCCTTGAGAGAAACTTTAATATTACTCACTAGGATTACAAAAATCTCAAAACTATTTTGTGAATCCAAGATAACATAGGTTTCTTTCTCAAAGTAAAACTGGTGCAAACTGCTGATGGTTTTTTTGAAGGTGGAATGTTACCTTTTTGTTCTATCTATAGTGAAACAATTATAATAAAACAAAACTATTAGGTTAGATCAGGAAAAGGGTTACCTGAAATTTTTGATCCTCTGCCTCTCCAGTTTGAAAGGCAGGTGGCAATGCATATTCTCAGGTCTAATGCACATTTGTTACCTTTTGTTTCGACTGAAACAAAAATATGGCATTCAGCATATTAACTTTTTGTCTTTATCTGTGGACACTTGAGCACTAGCTTTGTTTACAGCTCAATTATCGTAAACATAATTTATCTCAAGGCCATATATAATATCTCATTAGTTACATATAAAGAGCCACAAAGTCTCAGATTAGCGTGACTTGTTATAATAGATGTACACATACTTTGCTACATGTCATAACTGATAACTGATAGAAAAATGTGGGTTAGGCAGCATCACCATCAGATGGTTTTGTAACTGGCTGACCAACTACACTCAGCGTGTAGTCCTCAATGGAACTGCATTTACATGGAGGGAAGTATGCAGTGGGGTACCCCAAGACTCTGTTTTAGCTCCCGTACTCTTCAACATCTTCATCAATGATTTGGATGAGGGGGATAGATGGGGAACTCATCAAATTTTCAGATGACACCAAGCTGGCAGGAATAGCTAACACTCCAGAAGATAGGCTTAAGATACAGAAGGATCTTGACAGACTTGAACATTGGGTACTATCTAACAAAATGAAATTCAATGGTGAAAAAGTAAGGTTCTACATTTAGGCAAGAAAAACCAAATGCACAGGTAGAGTAGGTGATACCTTGCTCAACAGTAGTAACTGTGAGAGGCAACTTGGAGTCCTAGTGGACAGTCATTTAAATATGAGTCAGCAGTGTGCTACAGCCTGCAAAAGAGCCAACACAGTTCTAGGCTGATTAACAGAGGGATAGAATCAAGATTACATGAAGTGTTAATACCACTTTATAATGTCTTAGTAAGGCCATATTTGGAATACTGCATCCAGTTTTGGTCACCACGATGTAAAAAAGTGGTTCAGACTCTGGAAAGAGTGCAGAGAAAGGTGATCAGGGGATTGGAGGCTAAAACATATAAAACATGGTTGCTGTAATTGGGTATGTCTAGTTTAATGAAAAAAAAGACTGGGGTGACATGATAGCAGTGTTCCAATATCTCAGGGGTTGCCACAAAGAAGAGAGAGTCAAGCTGTCCTCCAAAGCATCTGAAGGCAGGACAAGAAGCAACGGATGGAAACTAATGAAGGAGAGAAGTAACCTAGAATTAAGGAGAAATTTCTTAACAGTTAGAACAATTAATCAGTGGAACAACTTGCCTCCAGAAGTTGTGAATGCTCCAACACTGGAAGTTTTTAAGAAGAGATTGGGCAACCAATTGTCTGAAATGGTACTATAGGGTTTCCTGCCTGAGCAGGGGGTTGGACTAGAAGACCTCCAAGGTCCCTTCCAACTCTGTTTATTCTGTTCTGTTCCATTATGTTCTGTGCTACGCTACACTACACTACTCTATTAACATTTCATTTGCTTTCATGCAGTCAAAATCTTTGATTCTTTTGTTGTCTGGAAATTGGTAGCAAAAGGTCAAACTTTGCTTATGGATTGTCTCCTTCAATCTGTTTTAATTTTGTCCAGCATGACACATCATCACCAATTAGACTCTTTCAATTTCTCAAACACAGAACAAAAGTATCGTTTGAAAGTAGCTTAAATATCCAAAAAGTTTGGTGAATTGTTTCTCATTCATTGGCATAACTTTGAAGAAAATCTTTATGACCATACCATTGTCTTTTTTTTATACAACAGCAACAAAACCAGTACAGAAGAAAGCTATTTGAAGCTTCTCACTCTTTACGTTCAATGATGTTTGGCCAGGATCGTTACAGACGTCGATACTGGATTTTGCCCCAGTGTGGGGGTATTTTTGTTGAAGGCATGGAAAGTGGAGAAGGTAATAAGCTAGAACTAAAAAGGTAACGGTGAAGGTTTCCCCCATCCAACTGTCCAACTCTAGAGGGGTGGTGCTCATCTCTGTTTCTTAGCTGAGGGAGCCAGTGTTATCCGAAAATACTTATGTGGTCATGTGGCCAGCATGATTATATGCTGAAGTGCACAGAAGGCTGGTTGGCAGGAGTTGGGGCAAGAATGGGAGTTCACTCCATTGCACAGTGGTCTCAAACTGCCAACCTTTCAGTCAACAAGCCCAGCATCTTAACCGCTAGCTAGATCTGGGAACTCTGAAAAAAATGTCCATGCTTTTCTCTGTCGAAGTCTTTGTTTAGCCAGAAGCTAGTATGCAAGTCCTTACTAAAGGACTGAATGTGCTTTTGTGTTGCCTTGTGAACTATTGATAATCCCAAATTTACAATCTGGAACAAATTCAATCTCTGAGGAGAAAGTGTCCTATAAGGCAGGTGCTGTAACAGGGAAAGGATGTTTCTTAGGCATGCCAAGGTGACATTGTTACACCAAGGGGAGTTGAAGAATGCCCACGCTGTTGAATCTAATGGGACTGGCAGAACCCACAGAGACAGGCAGCCTTGCAAGAAACCTGGCCCGTTGCCCTTTAAAGGTGATTATCATCTATCCTAAAGGTACCCCAAATGCACTGTCACTAGAGAGATTGAAATTCGGAGAGAGGAAACACCAAACATTTCTTTTCCTTCCCATTTGTCTGTTCCTTTCTATCTGATTCTCCCTTTTTTTTTTTTTTGCTTTTTGTGAAGAAATTGTTAATGCATGTTGACCCATACTTAAAAGAGAAGTGGGAAAATGTGGGGATAAAGAATGAAAGCTTTCTTTATTTAAAAAATGGAACCGCTCTTTGAACACAGTTAATAGAATTCTGGAGAGTTTACATTTCAGAATATTTGTCAAATATTTAATTAGGAGAGTCTGTTCCTCTTTATTTCCTTTATGAGGACTTATAGGTATAAATTGATTATACATTCATCCACATTCTTTTATTTGAGTGATGTATGTTATTGAATTTATTGTACTCACCTTTAATAAAAACACAAAAGGAGAAAAGGCTTGATAACAAAAACCAATACTACATTTCTTATGCTGGTACTTGAATCTTATAGTAGGATAATGCCTAATTTTAAGGCACTTTGAGATGAGAATTGTTAATTAAAAAATAAGCAATTTAAGCACTGGAAAGAATACATTAAATAAATTAAGTAAAAATAATTTCCCTTGAGACTCTTTGAAGCATAAGTATGATGGGTGGCACGGAATGGGAATTTTTATATAACATTTTTATAAAAAATGTTTTGTCAGAATTTTGTTGCCAAACCATAAAAGCCCTATTGCTGGTATTAAACCATGGGTTAGGAAATATCTCACCTTGTGGAAGTACTCCATGTTGCTTTTGTTGTCTACACACAGCCCCGTTTTTTTATTTTGAAATTCTGGAAAATATGGGTCTTTCCCCAACAGTATTACCTTTGTGATTTGGAATACTACTTAGAACAGAGTTTGGATAGTTACTTTTCAATTATCTTAGAGCTGTGGTTCTCAACCTGTGGGTCGGGACCCCATTTGGGGTCGAACAATCATTTCACGGGGGTCGCCAAACAACGCAGTCCGCCATTTTTTCCCCCTTTTCCTTAGCTGTGCTACTCCCTTTTCTTCTATTGGCTTTTGAAAGCCAATAGAATAAACTCTCTTGAATAGAGTCTAATTCTATTGGCTTTCAAAAGCCAATAGGAATTGTCCAGGCTGTCTCTGCCCTGCTGAGCCCGCCAAAAGTCCCATTCTGCAAATGGTGCTGCACCAGTTGAGTAGTCCTCGACTTACGACCAGTTGAGTAGTCCTCGACTTATGACCGGTTGGGGGTCGCGGCATTAAAAAGGTTGAGAACCACTGTCTTAGAGGGAGGGTCTGTGTGTAAAAGAGATATTTGATACTGATATTCTAAATATTCTGTGGAATGTTATCTTTTTCTTCAATAAAGAGTTGGAGAAATTTTAGTTACACTACAAGCGTATCTTCATATTATTTTTTAAAAAATATTCTGCATCATTAAAATGGAACAGCACCCACGGAATAAGTTAGGACATTAAAATTAAGGTATAGTATATATGCATTTCTCTTGCTCTTCCTCTCTTATTCAGGTTTCCACAAGCAGTGAAGTGTTTACTTATGTTTATGTATCAGAGCATGCAAAAAAGTCTTTCTCCACATAAAATCCCCTTTGCGTTTAATAACACTGTTTCTTCTGTCTGGTAGCAACTTCAGCTGAAGCATCAAACATTTTCAGTTCAGATGTTAAGAGGAAGCTTTTGATTGTTTTTCTGTTTCATCTCTTGAAGTGAAATTGTGATCAGCCTCATACATGCTGGTTATATTCTTTCGGTTATCATTGTTGATTTTATGCTAGATGAATATCCTATCTTAAAAAATTATTCTGTAAATCAAGAGTATTTTTTTTTTTAGATGAGAATGTGTTTTTTCCGCTTGGAACAGCTGAAAACCAAATCCATTGTGGCTGTAAATTGAGTTAAGTAACTGTCTTTCTATGCATACAGGTCTGGAAGAAATTGCAAAAGAAAAAGAGAAGCTGAAAAAGGCCAAAAATATTCATATCAAAGAAGAAATTTTTGAGACCTCTGAAGAAAAAATAAATTGTTTAAATGCGACACATTGTAATCCAAAAGAGGATCTCAAAGAGAAGGATAGCACAAATCTCTTCCTGCAGAAGCCTGGCTCTTTCTCAAAGCTAAGCAAACTTTTAGAAGTAGCAAAAATGCCTCCTGAGTCGGATATTCTGGCCCCTAAAGCCAATGGCAGCGCAGCAAATGGGTGCTCATTGTCCTATCAGAATAGCTCTAAAACCTCACTGTGTAGCCACCAGGCCACTTCATCACAAAGCAGCAGTGAACGATCTGATCCAAATCATCTTTTTAATCCTGTGGCGACAGGGCCAGGGAAATTTTATAGTTCTCCATTAATTTCAAATGACCAGCTGTTAAAGACTCTTACAGAAAAGAGCAGGCAGTGGTTCAGCCTGTTACCCAGAACTCCTTGTGATGACACATCGGTTACCCACCTAGATTCACCAGCTGCTGCTGCTGCTACCACTACTTCTTCATCCCTCACTCCATATTCTCATCCTCCATCCAAATCACCCTCACCTGTTCCATCTCCACTTATTGGTTCAGCCTCTTCACCAAGCCCAATAGGATTAAGTCCATTTGCCTTGTCACCACTTCAGGTAAGCATTTTATTTCATTACAGGAAGTTTCATTCTGTGTGCTTTCTACAGGGGAAAAAAAGAGTACAGATGATGCTAGGAGTATTGATAGGAATACTGATTACCATTTGTTGTAAAGAAGGAAAGTTAATTACTAGTTGTGGGCATATGAGTGTGAAGATCTTGGGGGTCAGGTCAGCTGGGGGTGGGTGGGTGATGCAGGGAGTTGTAAGGAGGAAAGGAATTGGTTTAATCATCACTCTCCTTTTCTCCCTCCAGCTTCTCTTGATTGGAATCGCTTCCAAAATTCAATCCAGTAGTTTTGTTCAAACATTGTACTAAGCCCTAATATGATTGTTTTGTTTTGTCTAATGGAATGTTTGAAATCATGCTAGTTGAACCAGTCATTATAGTTTGTAAAGCACGGGTTATGTCACAATTGACTACTTGTCAATTGAGCCATTGTGTCTTTTTCAGTGATCCATACTTAAAACTAACTATGGCTTAGCATAGAGTGTGAACTCAGTTATGGATATTTGATATTTATCTATGCAGAATTAGTATAGGTGAAACTTTACCGTAATATCCAAATCTAGACAGTTGTGTATTCAAGTAAAACCTCCGTTTTAACAAACCATTCCAGGGGAGGGAGTGTGTCTTATTTCTGAATATCTGTTCAATCTGAAAATATGTTATATGCAGTAATTCCCGTTATTTGTGTAATTATGTAAATTAACACAAATTATGTAAATACCATGTAATATATCTTAACTGTCCTGATTTCAGAGGCTACATTAATTCAAGGGGATGGAGAATTGGGACAGAAATGTCCATTACTTCTGAAGTTTGTTAAATGTAGTTATCTGCTGGTACCTTTGGTGTACGTACTATTTCCTTACAAACTATTTACAAACTAGAGTGGAGGAGATGGAATCTCCTACTTTGAAGTAGTTCTTTGCACAGTGTCCTGTTTCATCTTAGTAGACTTTGTCTCCAAGAAGATACAACCATGCCTGCAAATTTCTCCCAAGAAATGAGAAGGCCCCTCCCACCTGATAGGAGTTCAACACTGAAATCCTATATTTACTTTTCTCAGATTTGGCCGGCACTCACCCCTTAGAAAGCACTACTGTGCCTACAAGTTCTCAAAGGGAACTGAAAAAAAGGCTATTTGTTAATTTCCCTATTATAATCAATGAGGACATATGAAGCATATGCTAGAAAATGTGCATTTTCTAAACTAAGGGAACACTTTGGATACAAAATGAGGCAATCTCATTTTGCCTACAATATTTTCCCGAAAAAGATTTGAAAGCAAATATTTTTGCATGTCAACAACTGCGAAAGCATTATTTTTTGTGATATTTTAAAGTGATAACTGCTCATTATTGAGCTAAATCCATACTCTGAAACCCGTCAATTACAGCCCCCCCTTTCCCCCTATTTCCAGTGCCATTCCTCCTTGATGCTTGTGACTTCTGATTATGAATTCAAGTATAACAGATCAACCCACTCATCGCTTTCCAAATCTTTCTACCACCTTCCTTCTCCTTTACCTCCTTTTAGTTGCTACTGTTGCCATGTACCACTGCAAATGGCTGTGGTATTTCCCTATTTCCCTTCTTTCCTGTCCTATTCCAAAACATCTTTCTGGAAAATGCGTATCATAGTTCTATTCCCAGAACAGATGCTGTCTGTTCCATGCACAGGAGGGGCCGTTTATGGAACTCTTTGCACATGCTTGTTATTAGTCAATACTTTTCTATCCCATCTGTTCTCTGAGAGCTCAAAATGGCAGACGCTGGCAGCTCTAAGAAATAAGTTGGTCTAAAAAAGAATGACTAATGTAAGGTTCTTTGGTGAGCGCTACAGCCAAGTGGGGATTTACACCTGGATCTAATATCTTAATACTGGGGCTTGGTGTTTATTGATTTAGAATTATTGCAAGTTCATCTTCTTACTAAAAAGCTGTACTGATTTTTACTGTACTGAAGAGGGGGGTCAACCCATTCTCCAAAGCACCTGAAGGCAGGACAAAAAGCAATGGATGGAAACTAATCAAAGAGAGAAGCAACCTAGAACTAAGGAGAAATTTCCTGACAGTTAGAACAATTAATCAGTGGAACAACCTGCCTCCAGAACTTGTGGTTGCTCCAACACTGGAGGTTTTTAAGAAGAGACTGGAGAGCCATTTCTCAGGAATGGTATAGGGCAGGGGTGTCAAACTCAATTCATTGAGAGCCGTATCAGCATTGCTGTTGCCCTCGGGGGCCGGGTGGGTGTGGCCAGGGTGGGTGCGGCCTACTGGGTGGGTATGGATGGAATGGGTGTGGCCTACTGGGTGGGCATGGCCAGCTCTACATCGTTCGCGTCAAGAGTGCCTGTGGGGGCCTGGGCAGGAGTGGGACCAATCTGAGGGTCTCTGGCAGAAGGGGGGTGGGACTAGGGCAAGCGCCAAGGCATGGTCCATTTCTTCATTCCTCACAAAGGGTTACACCTCCCCAGCATGCACCCAGGGGGCAGGGCCAACATGGCAGGGGCTGGTTCCTCACTGTTTCTAGATGGCCTTGTGGAGCTAAGACTGAATGCCTTTCAGCATAGATGGCCACCACAAAATTGTACATTGGCTCCCGGCTGCCTGGGCCAAGGCCAAGGCAGCGGGGGTCGTTCCCTCACTGTTTCCAGGATGGCTTTGTTGGCCACATGAAACCACTTTGCAGGCCGCATCCAGCCCCCGGGCCTTGTGTTTGACATATCTGGTATAGGGTTTCCTGCCTGAGCAGGAGGTTGGTCTAGGAGACCTTCAAGATCCCTTCCAACACTCTTATTCTGTTATTCTGATTCCAGTTTTCTGCATGGAGTTATTATATAACAAATAGTTGTAACTATTCAAATTGGGGTGGTTGTTGTTTTTGTACAGCAGATGAAGACAGGATTGCCTGTAATGGGACTTCAGTTCTGTGGATGGCCTACTGGTGTTATCAATTCAAATCATCCATTTTCATCTCCATTGCCTGGTATGGGGTCTGGCCTAGGACTGTCAGAGGGCAATGGTAGTTCTTTCTTGACACCCAGTGTTCCCACAAGCAAAAGCGAGTCACCTGTGCCACAGATTGAGAAGCAAACTTCTGTACCATCTTCAGTTCTTGTGGAAGTAGCCAAACCAGCTGATTATCCTAGTCCAAAGCCTATCCCAGAAGGTCAGTATCCTTTTATTTCTTTTTAGAGGTGTTTCTAACTAATTCTAACAGAATCCTGGTTCATCTTCTTCTAGTTCAGTGGTTCTCAACCTGTGGGTCGGGACCCCATTTGGGGTCGAACGACCATTTCATGGGGGTCGCCAAACAACGCAGTCCGCCATTTTTTCCCTCCTTTTCCTTAGCTGTGCTACTCCCTTTTATTCTATTGGCTTTTGAAAGCCAATAGAATAGACTCTCTTGAATAGAGTCTAATTCTATTGGCTTTCAAAAGCCAATAGGAATTGTCCAGGCTGTCTCTGCCCTGCTGAGCCCGCCAAAAGTCCCAGTCTGCAAACGGTGCTGCACCAGTTGAATAGTCCTCGACTTATGACCGGTTGAGTAGTCCTCGACTTACGACTGGTTGGGGGGTCGCAGCATTAAAAAGGTTGAGACCCACTGTTCTAGTTAGAGACTAGGCCTTTTAAAAATGACCTAGTTTGTTTGTTGTGGCAGACCACTGATTTATTTTCTGTGGCAGCAGCAACAATGGCAATAACAGCAAGGATCTCAGTGTCCTGTAGTTCTCCCTGATGTCACATATCCATGTCTTTTAATCTCAGACAACTCAGTTTTTTGGGGGGTACCTATTTCCCATATAGAATATTTGTATATTTTAAATCCTTCTTTGTCTCCATATTTTGATTCAGAAATGCAGTTTGGCTGGTGGAGAATTATTGACCCAGAGGACCTAAAAGCTTTGGTTAAAGTGTTGCATCTCAGGGGAATTAGAGAAAAGGCCTTACAGAAGCAAATTCAAAAACATATGGATTATATTACTCTCGCTTGCCTCAAGAATAAAGATGGTATGTAATTGAAATGAGAAAAAAAAAGTAATGCAACGGTATAATGAGAACTAGATCTTTTAAGATTGCCTTCTAATGGCCCAGATGGCACAGAAGTAACATTAAGTCTAGGTGACCTATTAATTATGAAATGGCTAATGGACATTTTTCTTTAATAAAAAATACATTAGAATATAAGTATAACCATGCTGGATCAAGCCAAGGCCCGTCTTAGTCCAGTATTTTGTTTCTCACAATGGCTAACTTGGTGTGTTGACAAGTAGGAGATATTTCTCTTATCCTGCAGCTGGTATTTGGAGGCATGCTACCTCAACCCAGAGAATAACAATGGGTCTCCAAGACTAGCAGCTATTGATTGATCTCAATTTTTCCAGTCCCCTTTTAAGCTGTCCAATTTAGTGGCCAGCACCATGTTAGGTGGTAATGAATTCACATGTTAAATTATGCTGTTGTGAGGAAATACTTCCTTTTGTTTGTTCTAATCTCCTTCCAGTCATTCCACTAGATAACTCCATGGCTGTAGTGTTTTGAGAAAGAGGAAAAACCTGTCTTGACTGAGTTCCCCTCAGTGCTTTGCATAATTTTATAAAACTTTCTTATCTCCATTCTCGCATCATTTTTGCTGAGCTAAAGATTATCAAACATTCTAACCTATTAAATTCATTTGAAAAGCAAAACGCATTACAGATCTATAAATTGGGTTTACAAGTATATGTCTATAGAAATAATTCTTGTTGGATTAATTGTGACCTCTTCTATTGATAAAATGATTGTTGCAATTGACCTCATTGTTACTACAAAACAATTGATCTGTATGTCCTACTAAAATAGCCTAATCTAATTTCTAAATACAGCTGCAATTATTGAAGTAAATGAAAATGATGAAAACCAAGTAACACGAGATATTGTAGAAAATTGGTCCATAGAAGAGCAAGCCATGGATACAGATATTGCTATTCTTCAACAGGTAGAGGATTTAGAGAGAAGAGTGGCATCAGCTAGTTTGCAGATCAAGGTAAAACGTATTTCAGTAAAATCTGTATTTAGTAATTATTGGCTAAAGTGCTAATTCAAACTTACAAAGGGTAGATTTTCTAGAGTTAAGCATTATTCTCGGTAATAAAAGAAATCAAAAGACTTTGAGGATGGTATTAACACTACCTGGAATGAAATATGTCATCCTTTCTTATGGAGTGGACTTTATTTTTATGGTTTGTTAAATCTTCAAAGAAAAAATAGGAAATGGGATTTTAAAAATATAACTATTTTCATGAACCAAGACACTAAACTAGACACCGTGAGTTCTAGTCCCACCTTAGTCATGAAAGCCAGCTGATAATCTGGGGCCACTCTCTCTCAGCCCAATCTACCTCACAGGGTCGCTGTGAGGAAAATAGGAGGATGAAGAAGCATTAGGTATGTTAATATTGAGTAATTTATAAACATAATAAAGATGGGATAAAAATAAGTCAGTAAATAAATATTATGGAGGAAAGATGACCATCATAGATCCGCAAGTCCTCAGAATCATGTAGTAGAATTTAATGCAATGTTATTAAATTCAAAATACAGCATTTCTGGGATCATACTTCATATTTGCGTGGTTCAGGGAAACACTTGAGTGTAGATTTAGACTTTTTTCTGTCAGGTGTTGGAGTAGTGGAGACCAATAGCATCTATTTTCTGTCTCCTATAAAGTTTCAGTTTTATCTTCATTGGAAGATAGACTAGTTTATCTGAAACAGCGTCTCTACCCAGTGTATATGGGAAAAGATGCTATACAAGCAATGCAACTTTGAGCAGTTTATTTTCTGCCTTGTGTGTCATCCACATAGCTCCAAATTGACTGCTGCCATTGAGGACATAGCTTGCAGCAAAGTGCTTTGCAAATGCAAGTGTCCCCATCTGTGAACATTCTGGTTCACATGGTGGAGGAAGACTTGAAGGAGGTCAGCAGCCTCCTATCTGCCCGTGGGACTCCGGGCGTCCCTGGATCCTCTGCCAAAGACAACAGAGACTCGCCCAGCAGCCAAACTTTTCTTTTTCTTTGGATTCTAGCAAGAATAACATCTCCTGGATCAATATTCCTATCAGTAATCCCTGCTGCTATCCTGTCTTAGTGATCTTGCTCTAATCTCCATGTTTGCTGGATAGCAAAGAGATAGCTGTGTTCCCCAGCAAGCACAGAGTTAAAAGCAGGGATCTTGCTTCAGGAGATGGACGAAAAAGTCCTCTTTTCACTCCTCATTTTTCCAAAAGTAGCAGCTCCATAGCAATCACTGCACCTACTACCCTCATATGCAGGCAGCAAATTTGCTGCCCTTATTTTCAAAGTACAGCAAAAAGATCACTGTGTAGAGAACGATTTTCTCTTTTCCTCCGATTTTCTCTTTTCCTCCGCTCGTGAGGAGGGGAAGACACATTATCATGTAAGTGGGAAAGAGCCTTTGATTTTCCATGCAAACAGAATAGTAAGTTCCACTGATGAAGAGCAGAGGCTAGCTCTTTGATTCCATTTACGTTCACCATTAGTCATGTTGATCAACATGTGACTTCTGGCATCTTTTAAAAATTGGGAGAAAAAGAAATATATGTAAATATTTGCATTTTTTTTCTTGTGGAATTAACAAAATGTGCAATATGAAAGTGTTACGTATCACATATAATTAATGTGAACTAACCTTGTTACTCTTGAGTCATCAGAAATGATTACAAGGTTTAAAAAAAAAAACAAATTAAAAATGTGAAACTGGGATTTGTGCCAGTTATATATTTCCCACGAGAGCACTGGCTCTTGGATGTGAGTTAAAACCAATTTATTACTTAGGAACTTGTTGGATTGCAGATTTTTTTTTTTCTCTCCCAAAAATGTAACACAAACCTCTGATTTAAAAGTCCACGTGGGTGGTTGTCTCAGTAGTATAGGAAAGAAAGAATCAGCTCTCTGATTTTTTTTTTTTTTTTTTAGAACTCCTGGAAAGAGATGCACAGTTTAGGGAGGTGAACAAATGACCCATCCGTTGTTCAAACTGAAATGGTTACAGTACCAAACACATATGTGCACAATTTTGTATTAAAATGTAGGGTTGGATGTGCCCCGAACCAGCATCGGAAAGGGAAGACTTGGTATATTATGAGCATAAATCAATCACTCCATTGCACAAGAAGCGTGATGGTGATTGTGTTGGTGGAGAAGAAGGCAGTAGAAGTACTCTAGAACGGAAGAGTGACAACCCTCTAGATATAGCTGTAACCAGACTTGCTGACTTGGAGCGGAACATAGAGCGAAGGTATCTGAAGAGCCCCTTAAGTACCACCATTCAGATCAAACTGGATAATGTGGGCACAGTTACTGTCCCTGCTCCTGCACCATCCGTTAGTGGTGATGGTGACGGGTAGGTTATTGAGATTAACTTGAAAAATTATTGTGCTTCTTTGCTAATTGGAGCCTATTTTTTCTATTGTGTGTTTATCTATGTATCTTCTTGTATGTCTCTGATCCATACGGACTGCGTTTTTATGCATGGTGCTGTGCAAAGATTTGTTTGTTTATTTATTTTTCTGTTTCGTATGTTAATCCTGCAAAGTTATCTTATGGTTGTGATTGAGCTTTGAGGCACGTAGCCACAGTCTGTGCACTACATCAAATTTAGTTGCTTAAGCTTTACTACCCTTATTGGCTGTGTATGTTTTTGTCATTGCTTGGCTTTCAGTGTGACGATGATTGTTCCACGTTCAGAAACTGATGAAAATGGATGTGACCTGCTTAATTTCTCTATATTTCAATGCAGAATGGAAGAGGATATTGCTCCAGGGCTAAGGGTATGGAGAAGGGCATTGTCAGAAGCTCGCAGTGCTGCACAGGTAGCTCTGTGCATTCAGCAGTTACAGAAAACAATAGCATGGGAAAAATCTATTATGAAAGTTGTAAGTGTTATGAACTGATTTTTACATATCCTATTTTCCTCCTTTCCAGATACCTAAGTTGATAGCATTGTCGCTGCATCCCAAAATTACAATTAAATGGCACTTTTACACGGTTCAGGCTAAATTTTTGAAAAGAAAAAAAGAAAATAGGGCCCTCCTGTAGCCAAATTCAGTATTCTGACCTTCCACATGACAAATAGCCTTTCTGCTGGCTTATTTTGAATTTTATGGAGTTTCTTTGCCCCTCCCTGGGAGAGGTCTCGATGCAGTTAATAAAGTGACGCCTTCTATGTTACCATAAGAAGGGTTCTGGGTCAAAGACTGCAATGAAAGGCTTTTTCAGAAAGATGAGATGCAAAGTACATGCTTAAAGATGTGCATGGCTTCTTTGCATGCCCACCCAGTACAACGGTATGTGCAGATTGGATGGCTGTACAGCATAACAAGCTGAGATGTCCATCTCCGCATAGAAGTAACAAATTAACAAGCACTGCTATGTTAATTGCATATTCATAAATTGCATGCAAATGCATGTAAGAGATTTTGCATGAATCCTGGGCATCAGATTTCTGAAAATAAAGCTTTTTATGCTGTAGTAATCAATGGGGGAAAGTACTAACAAACAGTGAGTGTGTCACTCTTGAAATAACTCTCTCTTTCTCCAACTTGCTACAAACTCTCAAACTTATTTTTCACTGGTTATTGTGATGTGCATGTTTCCAACACATTTTATTAATATAGTGCGCACTGGAATGATTTTCCATTAACACTGGAAATTCTGTCATTTTATATGGTGTTTCTTCACTAAAAATTGGGGACTAAAACATCTCCTTCCAAACTTTAGGCATTGTTTATGTCATAAAAGCAAATACACTTTGGAATGAAGATTATAGATTATCATTAATAGTCTTCAAAAATGAAGTCTTGGGACAATTGTGACTCCTATTTAGCTTTTGGGCTTGGACTGTCCATGCCAAATTTACATCCTTCTTAACCAGCAAGCAATAAACTCAACATAAGGACACAACACTATATACCTTTCCTGATTTAATACTTTCTCTATGTAGCATTAGTGGGAACATCATATTTTTATTTGAATTCCAAATTATCATAGACTGAAACACAAATATGGCACAATTGAAAATACAAAATATACAGCAACTGGGAATAATTTTCAAGTGCCTTAAGAACATTACAAAATCTTCCTGATTCCTCCCTAATTGAGTTGGTTGGGAATTTTGGCTTAGATAAGATCTGTAAGTTTAATGAAATTAAGTAGGTGGATGAAATTATTTGACTGCCTATGTATTTATTTCTCTGCTTCTGCTGTAAGTGTAAATGGTCCATATAACAACAGATATTGAGCATAATTTTAAAGTGTTGCTATAGTCTTCATAGCATGCTGGTTATCATATTCCAGTGGAAGATAATGCATGGATCTGAAATAATTTCTCTGTATTTTAGTACTGCCAAATATGTCGAAAAGGAGATAATGAGGAACTACTGCTTCTCTGTGATGGCTGTGATAAAGGCTGCCATACATACTGCCATCGGCCCAAGATCAGTACTATTCCAGATGGTGACTGGTTTTGTCCTGCCTGCATAGCAAAGGTAATGTGAATTGGAGATAAAGCTGTACACTTTTCCCCTCAGCTGACTGCATGTAATTATTGTGCCTAAACTACAAGACACGGTACTTCTAATTTATACATTAATATCTTGACTACTCGTAGATGTCTCTGAGGTACAAGAGAATTCACCTCTTTGACTTACTAAATCAGTCTAATACGTGGATATTTAGAAGTTTATTAATGAAAGACTAGAATTAGACTTTCTACAAGCATTTAAGGACTTTCCCAGTGACTTTATAGCAGCTCTGTTGAGTCCTTGATTTCTGCCTGCCAAGAGGATCCATTTACTTTATATGATTGCTTCCCTGCCAGCTAGCTTCAGGTGGCTCCTTAATGTACCAAGGACCATCAGAAGATAAAGTGGCAGTATTAATAAAGAGCATTATTGTGTATATAGGACTGGTAGCTGGATCAGAGGCCTTCACAAAACCTCTTGTAACCCAGACTTAAATTTAGTAGGACCTACAGTCAGCACTTCTTGTCCCTGGAAATTTTGAATTGGGAAAGTTGATATCGTCAAACGCTCCTTGTTATAAATTCATCTCCAGTGCTGTCCTTTCATCCGCGTGGTTATATCGACATGTGCCATGTTCTCACAGCATAAAAGCTTTGCCCTTGAAGAAAACTGCTGATAACACAGATGCTTCCTGAAAGCATCTGGTTCATAACTTTTTAAAGACATTTTTAGGAAGGTTCTGCACAGTTAATTCCTTTTAGTGGGCTTAGCTTGTGGCCAACTGTGGCCCTCTTGAGATGAAAGCAAAATTGACAAAATCATGGTGATACATATTAACTAAGTTTGCTAACTGAGATAAATACATTCTTGCTCTGCTCTTACTGGTTTCTTCTCCTCCAATACAGGCAAGTGGTCAAACTTTAAAAGTTAAAAAAAATCAAATAAAAGGGAAGAAAAGTAATGAACACAAGAAAAGCAAGAAATTCCCTCCACTGGTAGAGATGGAAGATGAGGACTCAGCATCTGTAAGCAGCTCTGTTAAAAGGGGAAAAACGGAGGCCAAAAAGAGAAAAATTGAAGACGGCATTTCTGTCAGTCCATCAAAACAGGAAAGTGTCTCCCCTGTGAAGAAAATGAAACGTGATGAATCTAAGGACTTGGCTTTATGCAGGTATTGCTTGGGTATATGAATTGTATATTTTATCTGAAAATAAACTGAGGTTCTCAAGTATGACAGGAGCTGCTTAAAATTGAGCCTGCCCTAATCTCATGCAAGACAGATCTGAAGAGCCCCAACTTAAGATCAAAACAGATGAATGGAAACGCCACTTCTACTTTCCCATAGCTTCTTTCCTGCCTCACTTCCTCACCTAATCTCCCTTCGTTTTTTATCTCATGACTTTTATTGTTTTATCAATGTATAAAATACAAAGAAAAATAAAAATGGGAAATTAAGGGAAGGAAAAAAAAGGAGAAGGAAAGAAAATATAAGGTACAAGGGAAGAAAGAAAAAAGTGTTGATTTCTGACTCTTTTTAGCACAGTACAAGATAACAACATTACAACCTCAACTTCTTACTTTTACACATTAGTATATAACTAGCTATTTCTGTAATAACAAATCTATCTATTTGTCAAAGTTTCATTTATTTCATCACAGGCACAAAATCCAGAAGTGATATCCAAATAAAAAACATAATTAAATATATTCTCCTCTTTGAATAAAACAATCAGTTTAACCATTTCTGCTTTATCTTCCTTGCTGTGGAAATAATATGTATTTTTATTTGCACTTAATAATTTTTATAAACTATCACTATATTAACAAAATTCACTGTATTCGTTCAGATTCTTTAACCTTAAAGGGAAAAATACTTTTTTTCATCCATTTTTAAAACACTAAACTTTTCTTTAAAAACATTTCTAAAATCACAACATTCTAAGACAACTTTTTTTTAAAAAACTGCCTCTTAACGTACATACTTTAAAGTTCACTTTGACCAATAAATTTCCAACTCCAATTAACTCATTAAATTTGGATCATTCCCTCCAAGTTACCCTCATAGAACATTTTTTTCTTCTTGTATACATCCTTTTTAAAACTCTAAACTTTTCTTTAAACTAATACATCTTTTTCTTTAACTTTCTCTTAAGATAGATACTTTCAAATATACTTTCAATAATATTTTGCAAACTTTAGGGATTACTTAAACACATTATATATAAAGGAAAAAATACATTTACAAACTTTAGATTAAGACTTTCTTTCAGTTACAAATATCAGACCAATAAAAATCCATCCTAATTCCAATTGACTCATTAAGTCACTCCTTCCTGCTTGTCTTCATGGAGTAAAATTGTTTTTTTGTCTGGAATGTTTGTCAAGTAGTTATAAGCTTTTCTTTTTCTCAACCTTGTTAATGTCCATGAGGAAAAAATCCCAAACTTGTCCTTTTAAAAGTTGCAGATGTTCTTGGAGCTCTTCTTTCACTTGTGTTGGGAGGTTTATATTTAAGTCTAACTCTCGCTTTCTTTCTTTGCCAAGCAGCTTTCCAGGCCAAGGAAATTAAATCACCCAAGAATTTTCTTTCTATTTTTGTGAAAGCTGCTTGGCATGAGAAAGACAATTTAGGTAGAGTATTTGGGGGGGGGGGAACTCCGCCCATCCATATTCCCTAGACATTTCCCCTGCCAGCTCTATGTTCCATTTTCTAGAATCTTCTTCCTTGACATCAGGTGTATTTTGGAGAAAGGAATAAAGGGTCTTTTGTATTTTCATTGTTATAGGTAGGTCTTGCAGTATTTTATTTGTGTATAGCAGTCCTTATTTCCCTTCTCCTATCTCCTCCATCTGTAAGTCCATGTCTTCTGCTTCATCCTCTGATTTCTGGTTTATTTGTTTATACTTCGTAGTTGCTGTCTGGGAGCTTTCCAATTGTAGCTTCAATTTGGAGATTTGGTCCTTTATATCATCTACGTTATTTTTAGTCTCATTATGGTTTCTTTTTATGTCCTCTTTGTGTACAAGAATTATTTGATGAAATTGCTGTAGCATAGAGAGTATTTCCTTCTGAAAGGTATTTGTTTTTTTCTTGAGGCATCATTCCTAGAAATCCTCTGGTATCACCAATCTCATTAAGAGTGAAACAACATTTCCTCTAGTTTTCTGGTCTTTGTATATAGCCTTTATAATCCAGTCCTAATAGCAATATTTTATAGTAATCCTTTATATCAAGTATCCTGAAAATTATCAGTCAGGCAAGGTTGTAATCCACAATATTCCCAGTATTCAAAATGTTCAACCTCCCTGCAGCCAGACATATCCAAAAGTCAAATTTTTCTTTCTCTCCCACTGGCTCTTGAGATCAAAAGTACAAGCTCAGTAGATAGTTATAGTCCATGAAGGTCAGGATGATAAATATGCCAAAATATTTTCCTTTATTACCAGCTAGTTTCCCTTAAGCTGAAAGTCACCAATCAGCCAAGGAGCTAGTTATAGTGCTGTACTCAAATCCACCTTTAGATGTCATTCAAAGTCCATTTTCCACTCTTAAAACCAAGGGTTGATTTCTTATATTTCTTATATTTCACCTCATTGTTTTTTTTTCCCAAAGAGAAAACCTTAACAATTATCTCAGTTCTCAGATTTATCAAAACTAGCTTTGTATTACTTTCACTTCAGTATTGTGTATTTCTGTCTCCCATAAAAAATTTAAAACGCTGCTTCCATTCACATCTGGAGGTTTTAAGTTTCTTGGGAGCCTTTCCCAGGTAATTCAGTTGTAAAATAGTAAAGAAAGGATCAACAATTCTCACCCAGTCCAAACATGCTGTTTACAATGTGCTAATTAAAAGCTTTTGTTCTTCGACTGTCAGCAGCTAAGGGCCGGCCACAGAGGTGTGGCCGATCTTTCCCCTACCAGTTTATAGGACTTTCCTTGGATCAAATGGAGAGACCGCACCCCTCCTTCTTCATTGCCTCTTCGGGGTAACTTTACGCCCTTTTCAGGGCCCCCAGCAGGGCGAAATCAGGCGCGGAAGGCAGAACTCTGCCTTCCCGTCTCTCCTCTTGCAGTGACGCAAAACCAGAAGCCCAACTTTTTTTAAAAAAAGATACTCCACACTTCCTTATTTTAGCTTGCCTTCAGCAGCCTTCTTCCTTGTTGTTTAACAATGAAGAAATCCCCCAAATGACACAGATCTTCAAAAAGGAAGCTGTGGCTAAAGAGAGCCTCTTTTAGCTTAATGAAGATTAATAGTCTTTAAAAATGATTAAGAAATGAAAGTCATAACTTACTGTCCGTTTGAAAAATAAATTCCAAAAAAGCTGCTTCTTCAACAACGAACAAATTGCAGCCCCATTCCCCAGTTTTCGGCACGCATGCTGCGTCAAACACAGCTCTTGAAGCTACTTGCAGATCTTTGCTGCATCGGAGGAACTTGTGGGATAATTCTAGGACTTTCCCTAATCTAGGAGAGTCATATAAACTAAAGGAATGTTGGTTCCTTCTGTTGGTAAGTTGAAAAAGCTACAGTCGAGGGGAAAATCCTTCAAGGATCCTTCCCTTGGCACGTCGTCCGTTGGCCGTCTTTTTACCGGAAGTCACCTAATCTCCCTTCTGTTGTCAAAGCTTGACTGGGAGAAATAGGTTTTGATGCAAAGTGCAGAAAGTTGGGCATAATTCAGTGCCTGATATTCATGTGGTTATTTTGGTCTCTCAAATCTATACAGCTTCTGTAGTATCATTTTCTTCTCATTTTGGTTTTTACTGTTCTCCTCTGTCCCAAATATTTTCTAAAGATTCCTCTGCATCAGATGATGTGGATTGTAGCTAATCCCTTAATAAATGTGTTACTTTTTAATACACCATTTGACTTTTTTTATTGATATTCATTGCAACATGAGGTGCAAAATAGTTGAGAACTGATTTGTGACTTTCTTTCTAAATATTGTTAGTGTGCTCCTGTCTGAATTGGAAACTCATGAAGATGCCTGGCCTTTCCTCCTTCCTGTAAATTTGAAACATGTTCCTGGTTATAGGAAAGTTATTAAAAAACCTATGGATTTTTCTACAATTCGAGAGAAGCTGAATAATGGACAGTAAGTAAAAATCAGAGGAAGCACAGAAAAGAAAAAGTGAAAGTTTAAATCCACTTTGATTAATTAAAACCCAGACAGAGTCTGATGTCTAATATTTTAGATTCTAAAATACCATAATGGTGAACACTCAGGGCTGGAAAGGTGAGTAAATATGTAGTACTAGTAGTTACACTGGAGAGTGAAGCTTTTGTTGTCTTCTTGGACTGTGTGTATCAGATATATATCCAGTAAAGAACTATTTGATAGCTTCTGCAAGCATCCACACTGTGATGAGTATGTTTTACATACACACACACAAACAAACATGGTGTGTGTGTGCGCAGAAATACTGAGACTCTAGAAAGAGTACAGAGAAGAGCAACAAAGATGATTAGGGGACTGGAGGCTAAAACATATAAGGAATGGTTGCGAGAATTGGGTATGTCTAGTTTAACGAAGAGAAGGACAAGGGGGGACATGATAGCAGTGTTCCAATATCTCAGGGGCTGCCATAAAGAAGAGGGAATTAAGCTATTCTCCAAAGCACCTGAAGGCAGGACAAGAAGCAACGGTGGAAACTAATCAAGGAGAGAAGCAACCTAGAACTAAGGAGAAACTTCCTGACAGTGAGAACAATTAATCAGTGGAACAGCCTGCCTCCAGAAGCAGTAAATGCTCCAACACTGGAAGTTTTTAAGAAGAGACTGGACAGCCATTTGTCCGAAATGGTGTAGGGTTTCCTGCCTGAGCAGGGGGTTGGACTAGATGACCTCCAAGGTCCCTTCCAACTTTACTACTACTACTACTACTACCACTACTACTACTACTACTATTATTATTATTATTATTATTATTATTATTTATTCTTACCTGTTCTGAAATAGCTGTTGCAAGATATCTGAGGTCTGGTGTCAAACTCTGTTTGAAGTGGGAAAATCAATTCATTAGCTGAATTTCAAAGGGAAATTCACTATTGATGACTTCAAAAGGCAGACATGGACTCAAGATTGTCTAATTATGTATTAGATCTTGGGACCACCATCAAAGAACATTTACAGAGTCAGGAAAAATGGTGTAATGGAAGAAGTACATAATGTGTTGTACTGTTATACTGTATTATATGTTATATTATGGTGCTTTGGAAGGACGTGGGATAATGCTTGGGGCTTAATGGAGGACCAGCAGCAGGAGGAAGAGAAGCAGCAAGTATATGCATATATCAGACAATGCATATATCTGCATTTTTTAAAAAAAGAAAAAAGCTTTGCTGGATCAGATCAAAGCCCACATAATCAGGTATGCAGCAGTCGGCTAAATGCCTCTGGAAAGAGACAAGTCAGGAACATAATAGTATCCTTCCACTTATGCTTTATAATGTTTAATATTATAGCAGTATAGCCATTGAAAGCTTTGTCCTGCATGAATTATTCAAGATCAATCAATTTATTTACCTAGCAATACAAGTAGCAACAATTACTATAAATCACCATATGATGAATTTCCTGCTTTTACCTTTCACATGTAAATGAAATCAGAATATTTTTGCATTCTCTTTTCGGTCTCTTCTGACTTATGCTGATATTCATGGTTCTAAAACGATACAGAACACATTTTAGTAGCATTGCGAACTCAAAACTTTCAAAGAGTATCACCTTCAAGTTAAGAAATAGCTGAGTGTGATTTTATTTTGCTATTGGCAGTTTTACATCCTTTATGTCTGAACTTGTATTAATCTACACTTGTTGGTTTGCAATCAAAAAAAGCCTCTTCTGTGAGTGGTGGTATGAAACAAAATAGTAAAAATGGAAATACAGAAGCGAACACACCTGGCTACAGTAGTTCCATGGTATTATAGTCGTACATCTTCATTCAGAAGTCTTTTCTTTTTGCAGGCCCAAAATTATGGTGGCATGGCAGCCAGTTGTCAGGACAACAGATTTTCACCAGAGGCCTTTCTGAATGTGGTTGCACGCTTGGTGCCCTCATGCTAAACCTGCAGTTCAGAAGCCCTTCTTAAAAGTCTTGGGGGAGGAGTATGAGAAAGGGTACAGGAAGATCAATAATAAGCAATCGAACACAAATACCAGGACATTAGAGGCATTCTAAAAAGCTTTTAAACTTCATCAAAGGGGCGGAGGGGGCAGGAAGATCGATTAGAAATAGCAATAATGCCTTCATTTCAGATTGAATTTGAGCACAATTGAGCACAATACTGAATTTGAGCACAGTTGCAGATTGGCAAGAGGTGAGGAAGCGCATGTGTACACACACACACACACACACACACACAGGGCGAAAATAATTCACCCATTTTTTTCTTTTTTTGATAACAGTGTTGAACAAAGGACAAATGAGCATGACATTTTATGCGGCATAGTTTTGGTTTTATGGAAACTACCAGCAGGTGGAGCCTGCTGGTGGTGGATTGAAAAGACTCCTGAAAAGACTAATTCTGGTTTCAAATTCTAATAGCAGCAGTGAGATACTATTAAACAGGAGTTTGTTTGTTATCAAATTTACATGCCATTCATCTCGCAGTGCGATTGGATCTAAAAAGGGAGAAATATATGAGACCCAGTTTGAACTAGTGGTTAAGGCATCAGGTTCCAAAGCTGAAGATCGTGAGTTCTAGTCCCACCTTAGCCGTGAAAGCCAGCTGGGTGATTTTGGGCCAGTCATTCTCTCTCTCAGCCCAACCCACCTCACAAGGTTGTTGTGGTGAAAATAGGAGGAGGAAGGTGTGTTAGATAACATTTGAGGCCTTGAATTATTTGTAAAAATAATAAAGGCGGGATACAAATAAGTAAATAAATAAAAATGCTGATATGGCGAAAGAAAGCAATCTGTAATACACTTGAAACTTCAGAAATTGAGCTGGAAGGAAGGTCACGCTGGGCAGCGTCACTGCACAGATTAGTGCCTTTAGAAGCGTAGCCAGACAGAGGTAGTATGTACATGTGGATGTTATGAATATTCTCTTAGTTCCTTTTAAAATAAATCAAGTTTTAATTTATTTTAAATTATGCAATGTTTTGAGAGTCAGTTTGGTGCAGTAGTATAAAGGTATCAGACAGTGAGTTCTAGTCCCACTTTTGGCACAAAGCGTGTTGGATGACCTTGGCTCTGTCACTTACTCTCATGCCTAGGAAGGAGCAGGCAAGGACAAACCACTTCTGACAAACCTCGCCAAGAAACCTGTAGGAACTTGTTCAGAGAATCAGACATGATTGAATGGGGGGGGGGGAAATAACATTTGTGTACCCATTGTATTCCCCAAGAGCCCTTAAGCTTTCCTGAGAGTGTTTGGAAGTCAGGTCCTTCCATGAGACTGATTTACTCCAATAAATATGAACTGGACCGCAGCTAAAATTTACACTGGCCACTTTTGGAACACATCCATAGCTTTGAAATGTTGTAAGCTTATGCTTTTCATTTGTTTGATCGTACCACATCTATTAACCAATTGACGCTATTAATGAGACGAGGTGGAGGTACAAGCAGTCCTCAACCTATGACCATAACTGAGCCCAAAATCTCTGTTGTTAAGTGTGATATTGGTTAGGTGAGTTTTGGCCCGTTTTATGACCTTTTCTTACCACCGTTGTTAAGTGAATCCCTGCAGCTGTTAAGTTAATAACACGGTTAAGTGAATCTGGCTTCCCCATTTTGCTGGTGAAAAGGTTGCAAAAGGTGATTGCATGACGTTGCGACACAGCAACGGTCGTAAGTATGAACCAGTCACCAAGCATCTGAATTTTGATCACATGATCGTGTGGATGCTACAAAGGTCGTTAAGTGTGAAAAATGGTCATAAGTTACTTTTTACAGTGCCGTTGTAACTTTGAACGGTCACTAAATGAACTATTGTAAGTCAAGGACTACCTGTATAAATCTCTCAGAGGCATTTTAAATGAATATGATTCTATATAAGATGAGGACAGATCAACCTGAGAAGGCTTGCCTGTGGGACTTGCTATGAGTGGATACTGACTTGATGGCATAGGATCAATCAATCAAAGATGAAATTATTCTACAAAGTGTGTTACCATTGTAGAGTATTGTATTAAAATTAGACTTTATTCTTATATAGAAAATGTGTAATGGTTGGCTTTGGTAGAATCTGCTGATTTATAGCATTGTCCAATTTTTAAACAAAACACTACATTTCTCCTTGGGTGCCTTAGTTTTATTTTTCTGTTTTAACGCCACTTAAAAAGAATGCTATTTTTGTTTGTTTGTTTCAGGTATCCTAATCTTGAAGCTTTTGCTATAGATGTCAGGCTTGTGTTTGACAACTGTGAAACATTTAATGAAGATGATTCTGACATTGGTCGGGCTGGCCACAACATGAGAAAACATTTTGAAAAAAAATGGACAGAGATTTTCAAAGTGAGCTGAAGTAATTACAGTCTAACATGTTTTCTTTTCTTAAATGAGGACAAATAAGACCAGCAATGTGAAGTGTATTTACATTAAAGTACAAGGCACATGCATAACTAATGACTGTTTTATTTTTCCTTAAGGGATCACGGGGAGTAGTGCTAATTCTTAAGGTTTCTCTCCTTCAGCAACCATGGCCCTTGGTTCTTGGTTTGTGTGTTTTATCAAACTATTTTAGGTAGAACAGGGAAGCACACCCAAAGAATTTAAATGTAAGGGGTGTCATAGTGCAATAGCAATTTAAAATATATCAAAACGCACTGAATATTCAACCACCAGAGCTCTAGTTGGGGAAAAAAGTTGTATTTCCCCTTTCAATAAATATCTATTTTTCATTTTTTTTTACTTTGTAGTTTATTTTTAGTAAATGTATTTAATTTTATGAATTATTTATGATTAAATAGCATCCAGACTCTTCGTTTTCTGTGAAAAGGAAGAATTAAAAAAATAAAATAAAATAAAATTGCTTTAAATGTTGAAAAATACAACAAGGAATGTTTTAAAATTAAAAAAAAACAAAACAAAACAAAGCCAAGTAAAACTGTTTACACTGATGTGCTGTAAAAAGCACGAAAAATTAAACTTTACTGTAGAGTTACAAGTACATTTATATATATGTTGCTGCATCACTTGTGTAGTTAAATTGTATTTCAAAACAGTGAAGAAAAAATGAAACATATGTATATACTGTTCATTATTGTTTATATTAAGTCTTGTTTTAAATATGTATGATGTGTACATATTGTTTGCAGACATTATTGTTTATGCCTTAGAAAGGACTGTAGCATTTTATTTTAGTTTAAAGGTAATTACAGCTATATGGCTTGTACAGTAAGTATCCTCTACCAACACTGTGGAGTCTCCTTAATCTTTGTAGTGCCTGCCTTTAAAACAGGGTGTAGGGGATATTAGTTTTCCATTTTTCTATTTTGTTATATAATTTCAAGCCACCAGGGCCTCAAATTTGAGTATAATCATTTGTATCCATGTGGAATAAAAATGTGACAATTTCTTACGCACACAGTATTTTTTCATAAAAACATTTCCCTCCATTTGCCTTGCCACAGAAACAACAAAAAAGAAAAAAGAAAAAAAATTTGTAACCACTGTGTTTTATCTACTGTGTGTTGTGGTGGCCTGTTGGAGGCAGATAGATCAGACTTTTTTTTGTACCTATGTAAGAGTACTTGAAGTTTCATTTAAAACAAAATGTTGTGGAAAAGGTAGCATTCTTTTTTTTTAGGAGTGTTATTTTTCACTAGTATGTGTGGCACGGATACAATAAAAGACTGTTTTGCAAACCAGTTTTTTTTCTCAGTTATTTTAATTCTATGTTATTCAAACAAATTTTAAGAAATCTGACATTACTAGCAACATGATTTTTTTCCTTGCAATTATGAATGGAAAATGTACTATATAGAACATTTGAAGGCAAAACTCATCTTTCTGGGAACAGAACATTCTGTAAAATACTGGGAGTTTCTCTTTTTTTTTTTTAATAAACCAGAATATCCTATTGTTTCCTGAAACATTCTATCCCCAGCATGCTGTCCTTTGCACACTGTTGTTTGTTTCTGTAAAAGATAGAAGTAGGAGAATCAGAGCTACAGCTTATGACCAGATTGCTTTGGATATACTTCAGTCTGGTGTTAAACTAAAATCTATTATTTCTGGAACATCAGCTTTATAGCTGCCTGGAATTATGAAAGCTAGGAAAATTACTTGCGTGAATATCATAGTAAAATTAACACAACAGTCCTTGTGTTTAATAATAATATATAGTCTATTATGCTTTCCCAACTCCTACTTTTTTCCACCCAGTAGAATAGAATTTTCCTGAAATTATCTACAGCAGTTCTAGTCTGGCATTGTTGATCTCTTATGCCTGGTAGGAGAACCATAGGGCTTTAGATTCGGAAGATTCAAGCCCACCAGTACTCTTCCTAAAACCTGTCTTGCTTCAGGAAGATGACCAATAACTGATGTCTCACATCTATGGAGAACACCAACACTAGATCTTAATATCTATTTGACAACCTCAGAAAGTTAACATTGTGCTACTCTTTCAAACTTAACATACTTTAATATTTACTTGATTTATACTTTGTCTTTCTGGTCTGGCAAACACTCAAGATGACTAACAATTTTTTTTAAAAAAAATAAAATAATATTTTGTATGAGTGAGTGAGAATGAGCAAGGGGACAACTTCCTCCCAAAATACATTTCATAACCTGGAAACTATCCAGAAGAAATTATCCCATGTGACAGCGGGATCTCTGTGTCTTGAAAGGGAACTTTTCCATATGTTGGATAAGCCAGGCATGTTCATAACAGAAAAAGCCGTCGTTAATGTTCAGAATTTGAAAGGTCAGTATCAATACCATAAACGTTAACCAATTCAGATCTTTTAGTACAGACTGATATGAGCCCTGTACCTTGCTCCAGTTAGTAGCTCAACTGCTACATTTTCAAACAAACTGGAAAATATAGACACTTGTCAGAGAAAACTTTCCTAAGAGTTTGTGAGATTTTCTTGTAGTGTTTTGATAGACTTGGCCATTTTCTACCCAAACTGTATATAATCTCCTGGTCTCCACTGTTGTATTGCACTCACTCAAAATGCAGATTACCTTTGTGATCAGAAGTAAAGCTCATAGCTGTAGTACTAATATCAAAGAATTTGACTTTACAAGGACAATTTTTTAGAGTTGTGGTTGGCACTTCTGCACCTCAGTTTTGAGGGAAACAGCAATAATTGATGTCTACCAGACACTGCGCAAACTAGGGTTGCTGTGGGAAAAAATACTGAGACTCTAAGGACATTGTAAATGTTTGGAAATCTTTATAGTTTTTATCATTAAGAAGACTAAACACTCTCTGGTACACAGCACTTACACAGGAATGTATTTTCTTTCTGCTACTGGATTGTTAATACTTTTTGTCACTAGACTGGTGAGAATTTCAGATGTGTGGCACTTATACTGCACTATTTCTGGGTTATACCGTATAGTACATATGACTTAAGAACTGATTACTACAGCCATTTTGGTACAGTGGTTAAAGAAACAAGGCTACAAACAGGCAGATGGTCGGTTCTAGCCCTCCCTTGTGTATGATGCCAGCTGAGTGGTTTTGGGTCAGTCACTCCCTCACGGTCCTAGGAAGGTGGCAAGATCAAAGTTAGTTCAGGTGTTCATCAGGATTGAACACTTACTGAAATATGCATTTCAATAGTCTTCAGAAATGCCAGTGCTATTTGACAAATTTTTGAGGGAAGCTAGCTCAACCAGAATGCAAACAGCAAGCTGGCCTGTTTTAGAATGCCTTATGGCAGAGGGGTTAAACTGCCGGCCCATGGGCTGGATGCATTATAGCGAAACCATGCCCACCCCATTGCCGGCAATGAAAAAAAAGTCACGATACATTGTGACATGTCATGTGACGTTGCAAGTTTGACAACCCTGCCTTATGGGTTTGGGGAAAGGTATGAATATTTTCTTTACAGTCACTGGTCAGAATTGCAAACAAAAACTCCTTACAAGTAAAGTCAAAACAAAAGATAAAATATTATAAATAACTGATAGTAGTTCATCAAGGGATAATCAAATTCTGCCCAATTTTACAGGCAGTACTATATAACAAAATTTAGCTTTGTTCAAGAACACTGAGTCAGATCAATCTGATAACTGCATAAAAAAGATAAGAATTTCCTGGGTATTTTACCAAGTAAGGTAAGATCTTTGAGTCGTTCTAGAGCAGTGATGGTTAATCTTTTGGGTTTGGCATATCAAAAATTCAGAAAATGCCTTAACTTGACTGTAGCATGTCACATACTCCCACACACACCAAACACAAAGGAAATAATTTTTTACAGTGACACAATTTCAGAGACATCTTTGTGGGTCAGGAATGCATACATTTTTCTTGGACTCTTTCAAGAAGATTCTAAGAATTGGTGAACTTTGTTAATGGAGATGATCCAAATGAATTATTAATATCGGCAAATATTGGTTGACAGTATATTTGTTTATATAAACATCTGAATTAAACTTTTTTTTCAAGAAAGGACTTTTAAGAAATTTGCTCAACTCTGTTGGAATTGTTTGTATAATTTTCCTGATCTTTCTTCTTTAATTACAGTGCTATATCATATTGTTAATGCTTCTATGTATGTATGGATGTGTATCCAATTATTATGTTAATATACTTGTCTGAGCATTGACAAAGCCTAAATTTTAGTGGCCATACTAAGCAGAGACCTGTCTCCATGTGCCTAAAAGTATCCAACACAGCACCTTTTTCCTCAAAGTAAGTGGGCTTCAGCAGAGTCTTTGTTCATTACTGCTGTGAAGGACAGCTAATTATTATTTGTAATAAAACTAATGTTGCCATGTTTTCTAAAAAGTCTGCAATTCACTCCTACTTTTGAACAATTAACATTTTAAGCATCAATCAGAATCTTTAAATATTTGGTCATTTCCTTCAAAGCATCCATGAAATGAAACCATCAGTAAAGGAAGTCACTGCCAGGGTCCGTAAACTCTCAAACGTAATTTTTCTTTTGTTTACTGCAATAGCAATAACCACATTCCAGCTGCTGCAAACATTTTGGAATCGCTTGTTCTAGTGAACAGATTTATTATCAGCGTGATTTAAACAGAATCTGCAGAACTAGAAATATGTTTAAGCTGTATCATGACATGGAGCACATGAAGTTCATTTACAGTTCAACCCTCTACATGTCTTCTCAGAAGAATGTCCTGCTGAGTTCAATAGCACTTATTCCCAGGTAAATGGGTATAAATCTTCAAGTGCACAATTGCCATAAATGACACATAAAAACAACAGAGGGAGCCCAAGGAGTAGCAGTGGCAGCATTTACTAGCCAAAGTAATATGATGCAAAGTGTGTACTAGAGAATACAATGCTCTACAACTATGAGGAATCCTATTCATGTTCACAAAAATAGTAATAGATTTAATTTTATAAATATCAATACTATAGTAACTTAATTTTCAGTGCCCTAAAACTTAATGCCACTTATAAATTCACTTGGCATTCAGTACATTTTTAAATATACTTATTGTCCAAGGGATACTCCAATTACGTGCAAAGCACAGAATATATTTTCTTCACATTAACAAAACTTTTAATTCCAGTTGCCAGAAGGGATACTTACATAGCACTGATGATTAGGAAAGTACATTTATTGGTTTGGATCTCAACACATGAATATGACTCTCTCAGACTTCCTCCACTGAAGGAGGAGATTTGTAGATTTTCATTAATTCCTTCTATCTTCTACAGACATAGACATTCACATACTGCAAATTTTATAGGATCAAGGACATGGAAGCATTTTATCTGTTAACATAATTCCATTGAGCGAACATTCCTAATAAGCATTAATTTGAATGGAAGACCCTGCTATTTTTTTATTTATATATTTATTAAATTTGTTTGCCACTTATTTCCCCTTGAAGTGACTCTGGGCAGCTTACAACATTAAAAACGATACAACCATAAAGAATAAATATTTCTAAAGCAATAAAAATAGAATTACCATCCAAAGTAAAGTTTTGAAGCAGGAACAACAACAAAAATACATTTGAAATTTTGAGTCACTTTTAAATTTTAGCTCCCCTCCCCTCCCACTTCTCCAGTCATCCAATGAAGATGAATCTGGGATCCAGGACAGGTAAAAGGAAGCATTTCATACCACACATAGTTATACTATGGAGTTTTCTACAATGTAATGGCCATTGATATGTACACCTTAAATTATATCTGATTCACCACTATAGGAGACAGGATGTTTCCTTAGGAACTCCTTCCAAATAATTCAGTAAAATGCACAGTCATTTATCAACTATATGGATAATCACTTAAAAATGACATTAAATCTAACATATCTTTACCCCATAAAATATTTGAAAATGTAAGTTCTGATTGGGACTCAGATTTAACTAAACATGTAAAAACTTTACATTCCTGATTATTCTCTGAGTGTCAATAAATTATATATAATTGGATCCAACCTCTTAAAGCTATTATTAACAACCATAAGGCTATTACAGCAGCGCCATTTATTAAACTAATAGGCAAATTACATTCTATCTACAGCACAGTGCCTAAAAAGAACTCGTGCATATTACAAGTCACCACACCTGACATATGTAGATATGATTGATAACAAACCCTCGTCTTCCTGTTTTATGTCAGGAATACTTGGATATGGCAATTCGGGTTGATACTTCCCTTACGTGTTTATGTTACAATCATTAAGTCCCGAAATTTAGATGGGAGACTGTTGAATGTCTGCCAGTTGAAAATCTGGAAACTGAACAGTTGACCAAATGCAATTTCCTCCCACACACCTTTAAGTCGCAGCGAATTTTTAAGGGGTTTAGCTCAAGGTAAGTCTGTAAAAGGCAGATTATTTTTTAATTCGGGCACATTTATTGGACTATACGGCTCGCAACCCTCTTTTTTCCATTTTGTCTTAAATGCAGTTCCCGCCTGTGTGAAGCCTCAAGGTACGAAGCACAGGATCGGGGAGTCACGAAGGAGAAAACAGGAACGTAGTGACTTTGTTTACAATGGTGACGTCACATCCCCGACGGTCACCAACACGCCCCCCCATTTTGCTTCCGCGTTCGGAGGAGACGGTCACGTGAGCACAGGTTCGGCCGGTTTTACTGTGTACAGCACTTCCATCTTCCCCCCCGGAGAAAAGCGATGGGCGCGGCCACGTGACCTTGTTTTGTTTCTGACAGGTCGGGTGTCCCCAGGCCTCTGTCAGTCGCTCAGTTCCTCACGGATAGAACGGGCGAGTCCCGAAGGCACCGCGCCGCCGTAGGGAGAGGTAGGAACAGAGTTGAGGGAGGGTCCTGTTCCTCCCCTCTCGGATTGGAGGGCTGAAGCGGGACTCCTGAGAGTACTGGGGCCGCTTCGGGGCCGTTAGAACGAGAGCGCCCCCCGGTGGTGGGTGGTGCCTGTTTGCCTGTCCCAGCCCCTCTATTCTGGGTCTCCCCCCCCCATCTTCTGGAAAGAGGAAACGGGGAAAGGGTCTCTTAGTGTTAGTCTTAAGACTTTGAAATGGTCAGACCTCTGCCTTGAAAATGTTTGTTTCAAATTACGTCTCTCGAACGTGAAGCAGACAGAGTTAAGTGTCAGGGAGTACAGAAAGCAATTCTGACGTTGCAGGTGACTCTGAGGTTGGAAGCTGCCAGCCTCTGTAAATCAAAATCCAGGTAGGTATTTCCAGTGTGCCTGATTATAAGGTACCTATAGCGACCGTATATTCTCGAAAAAAGTAAAGGAGAAACCTGAAAAAAGGGCAAATCTGAAAGAGCTTTATAAGGAGAAAAAAAAGTTAATTGTTTATGTTTAAAATTTTGCTTTACAAAGGATAATTCAAGAGCAAAACCAAGCAAATAAATTTAAAGGACAGCTTCCTAAAATAAAGAATAATGGACGCAAGGTCTCTATAAGTATATAATATCATCCATAAATTATGGGTTATTATTTTGGGTTTAGCTTTTCACCTTTACTCTGATTGAAACTAGTGAGAAAGCATTTTTTTGTGAGGACCAATATTTTGGTAATGATAGATCAGCTTTCTTAGTACAATGTTCAATGGAGTGTAACTTAATCTAGAAATTATGAATCAACTTGATTTTTGTTTCTCTTTATTTCAGGTAACTTTATATCACCAAATGGTTAAATTAATTTGCACTTTGGCAGACCACAATGATGATGTCAACTATTGTGCCTTCTCTTCTTCCTATTTGGCTACATGTTCCTTGGACAAAACAGTCCGTCTGTATTCGTTAAACAATTTTAGTGAGGTTCCTTACTCACCATTGAAAGGTCACACTTATGCTGTCCATTGCTGTTGCTTCTCTCCTTCGGGGCATATTTTGGCTTCATGTTCTACAGATGGCAACACAATTTTGTGGAATACTCAAGATGGGTTGAAACGGGGAATATTGGAGCATCCCTGTAGAAACCCTCTAAGAATTTGTCGATTTTCTCCTGATTCTACATATTTAGTTTCAGGAGCAGCTGATGGAAGTGTAAATATGTGGAATGTTCAGACCCTAAAATTGTTTCGGTGAGTATACCAAATCTGAGGCAATTAGAAATACTTTTTTCAGAATTATTAAGTTTATTTGCTTATGCTTACTATAATGGAAGAAGTTGCATTCCCATTTCTACTCCAGTAGTAATAATAATAATAATAATAATAAAGTTGGAAGGGACCTTGGAGGTCATCTAGTCCAACCCCTGCTCAGGCAGGAAACCCTATACCATTTCGGACAAATGGCTGTCCAGTCTCTTCGTAAAAACTTCCAGTGTTGGAGCATTCACCGCTTCTGGAGGCAGGTTGTTCCACTGGTTAATTGTTCTAACTGTCAGGAAGTTTCTCCTTAGTTCTAGGTTGCTTCTCTCCTTGATTAGTTTCCATCCATTGCTTCTTGTCCTGCCTTCAGGCGCTTTGGAAAATAGCTTGACTCCCTCTTCTTTGTGGCAGCCCCTGAGGTATTGGAACACTGCTATCATGTCCCCCCTCGTCCTTCTCTTTGTTAAACTAAACATACCCAATCCCAGCAAGCGTTCCTTTTATGTTTTAGCCTCCAGTCCCCTAATCAACTTTGTTGCTCTTCTCTGTACTCTTTCTAAAGAGTCTTTAACATCTTTTTTACATCGTGGTGACCAAAACTGGCTGTGTTAACCCTGTGAACCAGACCTCAACGAGTTTTAGGCCCAATAGATTTTAAGGGTACCACTTGGCTGATCAGGCTGTCTCATTTAGTGATAAAGTTAGGACTGCTTCTATGAAAGTCAGGGCAAACGATCCTTGGACTTCAATGGATTGAAGAGAGTTCTTGAAATTCAAGTATTGCAGGAAAGATTTGTTTCTGTTTGTTTGTTTTTTAATTAACATGTCCTGTACAGTATCATGTTTAAAAACACTCTATCAAGAATGAAACAATGCAGTTTTATGTAGACATAATTATTATTTTAGGGGTAAAATGTCTCAATAAGAATGATCAATTTTCTTGTGCTGTATTCATGTGAATCAGTAAACTCGCTGGACATAATGCTAAACTGTGGCTCTAGCTCAGTGGTTCTCAACCTGTGGGTCGGGACCCCATTTGGGGTCAAACGACCATTTCACGGGGGTCACCAAACAAGGCTGTCCACCATTTTTTCCCCTTTTCTTTGGCCACGCCCCTGGCACCCAGTGATGTATAAGTGGTTGGGGGTCACCACAACATGGGGAACTGTATTATGGGGTCGCGGCATTAGAAAGGTTGAGAACCACTGCTCTAGCTCTCTTTTCCTTTGATGCAACTGCAATATCCTGTTCTGAAGTTTTTGTTTACATGAAGATTAATAGCTACTTGCCTATTATCTGAATCCTGGCATATCTTAGAATAAAACAATTACAAACTAAATTAATGATTCTTGCCTGCTCTAAATAATTATAATTAAGATTTAACATAATTTAGAATTTACACTTAATATAAAACGCAGCAAAAAAAGAAGGAATATAAGTAGTTCCCTAAATGTCAATGCCTTTAAAATATACCCCTAATCTTGACAAGTGATTAACAATAAGTCTTGAAATTTTATAATTACACAAATTAAAATGTTATAGTACATGTGTAGGCAGCTTTGACATTGCTCTGTTTGTTATATCAAAGATTACTTTGAAATATTCTCCTTTTAGATTTAATTTCTTTTTTTTCCCCAAACATGTAGCTACCAAATTCCTTTATTCTTGCTTTTTAGATCTGGTAGCGTTAAAGATGGATCATTGGTAGCTTGTGCATTTGCTCCTAATGGACGTTTCTTTGTGATGGGATCATCCTGTGGAGATCTAACTTTCTGGGATGACAAAATGAAGTGCTTACATAATGAGAAAGCTCATGATCTTGGTGTTACCTGCTGTGATTTTTCTTCAAGGCCACATTCTGGTTAGATAATTTACTATTTAAATAAATCCTTTTAATATTTTGTCAGTTCCAGACTTAACTGTTACTTGTATTCTTGTCCTTAGTATCTATAACTGATGAATATAAATTCCTTTTGAAGTTTCTCTTTAACTTAATTCTATTGTAATGGATTTAAAGCCAGATTTTTTTCTTAAGTAATATTTCCTGCCCAGTGATCTATCTCTTTTGCAAATGTATGGCACATAAGACTGTTATCTTAAAGACATTTCGTGGGGGTAAGCTCTACTGATCACAGTAGGACTTAATTCATAGTATATATGCAGAGGACTGTACTGTGTAAAAAGTTTATCATACTTTTCTTTCCCCTTAAAGAAATTGTGCTTGAAGTAGAAGAGAATTTTGGCTGCAATTAAAATTATGTGAAATTATTTATTATTTTTATTTGATTTTATCTCATTTTTTTTATTTTATAAGTAATTCAAGGCAACGAACATATACAATGCTGCTTTGCTTTCACTGAACATACTTTAAAAGGACAGTAACTTTTACTTTTAATCTCTCTTCATATGGAAAATGTCGAATTCAAAGCAATTAATTTCATTTTTTATTTTTTTCCCTAATAAACATGATTTTGGAACTGCTAATTGGCTTCTGCTTGAGTATTCTATGCTCAGTTCAGCTAGTCTTATGATTTCAAATTCCAGTATCGTAGGGAAAATGTTAACATCCATATATAAAATGAAGTCCTCCTAAAATATATACAATGATTTTTAAATTACCATAGTTAAAATTGGAATGAAAGATGTCCATTTATCGTCTATGGCAGGGGTTCTCAACCTTGGCAACTTTAAGACTTGTGGACTTCAACTCCCAGAATTCCTCAGCCAGTCTATGGGGACTCTCAGTCATCCAGGTGTGATTGTCCCAAAGGTGCTTTTTCAGGAGGCAACTGGACTTTCTTGTTCTTCTTTGAAGATGTTTCGCTTCTCATCCAAGAAGCTTCTTCAGCTCTGACTGGATGGTGGGGAGTCGAATGGTGGGAGAGTATGAACGGATTTCCAGAAACATTGCAGACTACAGGAACCATTTGTGCTTTAGTTTGAGATTCAGACAACACAGACTCATCCTAACCGCCTGTACCTGTCTTCAATAGCGAGGGACACAGGGCAGAAAAACATCCTGTTATCTGAGAAGGCTCCACACACATTTGCACTACTCAGGAGAGGACACAGGTAAATCTCCAAATGGTCCCAACAACTCTCTAAAAGAATGCAAATGACCAGCTGTCTTCAAGCAATATAAATCCTTTCACTCCCCATCATCCAGTTAGAGCTGAAGAAGGAAGGTTCTTGGATGAGAAGTGAAACATCTTCAAAGAAAAACAAGAAAATCCAGTTGCCTCCTAAAAAAGCACCTTTGGGATGTCCATTTATCTTTGCCTATTTGGGATTACTTGTGTTACATTAAACAGGTGTGTGGATTGGAGACACTATATAGAACTATTGTAATTATAGGGCGAAAAAACGTTCCATTCTAGCATATTTTATATTGCTCTCGTGGAACACAAAGCCAGAAAATTCAAGAACTGTCTGATTTACAACACAAAACAAATTAGATATAGGTAGTCCTCAACTTACAACCATTTGTTTGTTTAGCAACCATTTGAAGTTACAGTGGCAGAGAAAAAAGTGATTTATAATCAGTCCTCGCACTTAACAACTGCCACAGATTCCCCATAGTCATGTGATCAAAATTTGGGCGCTTAGCAACTGACATGTATTTACAATGGTTACGGCATCCCAGAGTCATATGATTGCCACTTGAGGTCTTCCCAGCTGGCTCCTGATAAGCAAAATCAATAGGGGAATTTGGATTTGCATAATGACCACATGATTCACTCAAAAATTGTGGTTATACATTTAACAATTGTGGCAAAAAAGGTAATAAAATCAGGCATTCCTCGTTTATCAACTGCCTTGCTTAGCAACAGAAATTTTGGTCACAATTCTGGTCATAAGTCAAGGACTACTTGCATTACATACAGTCCACCAGATTTCTGAGTTTTGCACAGCAAACCTCTAATTGTGCTTAGTTTACTAGAAGCAGATATTGGAAAAAATAGAAAACCTTATTTTGTTGTGTTTCTCATGCATTTCTGAATATGTATCTATTTTCTCAGATAAGCCAGATGCTGATTATTTCAAAATGGCATCTTCTGGTCAGGATGGCATAAGTAAGATCTGGCTCATTTCATCTTCTGATTCTACAGGTATCAATAATTTAAAAATGCTTATTCTTTAAAAAAATTACTTGCCTTTCCACTGCTTGGATTTTTGATTAGGTCTTGCTCAAACAACGAACATAAGACAAAAGAAAACGGAAGTATCTTACTGAACAAGTGAATAATCCTTTTTGATAATACAAAAGGATTGCTTATAAAAGTATAAAAAGGAAAAAAGGAAATAATTGATGGTACATTACTGTAAAGCAACATATTACAATAAAGCAAGCGTATCAAACTCGCAACGTCACATGACGTGTCACGATGTATTGCGACTTTTTTGCCATTGCTGGCAATGGGGTGGGCGCGGTTTCGCTATGACGCATCTGGCCCGCGGGCCAGCAGTTTGATACCCCTGCAATAAAACAATAAAAACACCAACAACAGAGAGAGAAAGGTAAAGTAATCATTCTTAAGAGAGTGTGAAGCTTTTTCATATATAATTATTTATTGTTCCTTATTTTGATTGATATTAGAACGAGGGTTAAAATATATTTTTCATTCATTAATATTAATATGAATTCATATTAATGAATTCATATTCATTAGCATGAATTCATTAATAATACCCTAGTGGTGTATGGTTCTGTCAGATTGAATTCTTCCCTATTTTGGCTCCTAAATTGGCTCTAAAGATCTTCCAAAGCACATTTTGGAGGGAAATGATCAGAAAATTTTGTTATGAAAATAAAATTTTTAAAAAAGGTATCCATTTTATCCTATTCTCATTGCTTTCATGGAATACAAAGCTAGAACATTAAAGAGAAGCCAGATTTACAATACAAAACACAAGCTAGATACTGCATTGTGCAGTATATTTTACTTTGTATTCAAAAGTGATAAGGTTGCAATTTGATAAAGAATATTTTCATTAAATATTTGTTCGCCTTTCAATGTTTAGGATTTGACCTGAGATATAGATGTACTTTAAGTGGACATACTGCCCCAGTTCTGGCTTGTGCTTTTTCCTCGAATGGGCAGGTTTTAGTTACTGGGTAAGAATCTTTGTTTAATTTATATATTCTACTTCTGCAGTTGGTTTGCTCAATTGGTTCTTAGTTTTTCCCATTTCTATGTTTATAAAGATGGACCTTTATTTAGCTTATTTCTACACTGATACTGTGTTTCCCTGAAAATAAGACCCACCCAGAAAATGAGCCCTAGCCTGATTTTTTGGGGGTGCGCTTAATATTAGCCCTACCCAAAAATAAGCCTGGGGGTGGGCGTGGCCAGCACAGGAAGCGGCAAGTGTGCAGGGGCGGATGGTGTCTGGCAGCAGCCGCAGCTGCAAGTAAGTTTGAGGGCAGAGGCGGGGGGGCAGGCGATCCAGACACACTGTGCTCGTGGGAGGCTTGCACGGCAGCAACGGCAGCAGGCGGAAGCAGAGCCATGGGGAGGAGGCATGCGATCCGGACACACTGCCCATTCTGTCCTTTGGTCTCTTGGCTAATCTGCGGCTGTGCTGGGGCAGGCAGCCCACAGTGTGTCCGGATCGCCTGCCTCCCCCCGTGCCTCTGCCTCCTGCCGATGCTGTCCTGCGAGCCTCCCGCGAGACAGGCAACTGTGCGCACATCCAGATTGCTTGCCTCCCTTGCCTCTGCCTCTGTGCTCAGACTTATCTGCACTGTGCCCTGGGGCCAGCAGGCTGCAGCTGCTGCCAGACACCTTTGGCCCCTCCACACTCGCCGCATCTTGTGCGCGCACGGGGGACGGAGCGCCTGGCCAGGCTGATCACCCTGATACCGTGTTTCCCCCAAAATAATCCCTAATGCGTCTTTTGGTGTCCCCAAAAAATATAAGACTGGGTCTTATTTTCTGGGAAACACGGTAAGTGCTATGATGCCATTGACAATACTGAGCATCACATTATATCCATTTAAGCTCATGAATCATTTTAAGGAGAAGGTTTATTTGAAAGTAGTGTTGGACATTTGTAATGAACTCAAAACCACTATAGACCAATCTCCCAAATTTAAAAAATATGTAAGAAAAAGTCTACTTGCAACTTGTGTACCTGTGATCAACCTTTCTATGTGAATTAAAAGAAAAAAAATGTATAGATGGCACGTCTCCATTAAATACATATTCAAAACCTAAGTTTTTGCAACAGAAAGTAAATATAAACAATCATACATTTAAGATGCAATATGAAAAAAAGTCAGTTGCTTTTGCAGAAAGGCTTATTCTACATTAATACAGTGTATTTCAAGGTTATGGAGCAAGACAGCTTTAATACTACTTTTGTTCAACCAAGCAGTGGATCAGAACTACAGGTAATCCTTGAGTTATGTCTATAATTGAGCCTGGAATTATGATCATAGGTCATGCCTGTCGTTAAGCATGACTAATACATGTGTCTGATTTTACAGCCTTTTTGCTGTAAAATCATTAAATGAGTCATCATGACTTAAGTGAACACAGCAGCCATTAAGTGAACCCATTGTCTTCAATAGGCAGTTTTCCTGAAGAAAATGCTGGGCTTGGGCAAAAAAAAACTCATCATAAATTGCACCAAAAATGTAATTGTCCTGGGGGCTGTTGGAATTTTGGGTTGTAAGTAGCCCTGACGGGGTCCATTGTAACTTTGAGGGATTGCTAAGCGACTGGTCATAAGTCGAAAACTACCTGTACACAGAATACAAATCAAAACCAACAAGCAAAATCATTTAAGAAGTATATATATTACTCCTTCTAGTAGAGACAACTATAGAATTCTTAATGATTGGAGTCTCAGTTTTTAAAATGTTCAACAGATTATTTTAATGATTCTTATCCTCCTGGATTTCTTTTCATTCCCTTTGAGTTTCAGAGGAGGTTATTGTAAAGTTAACTACCATATTCATAATAATCACTGTGCTCTAACATTGAGCTTATGCTCACTGTTTGCTATTCACACTATTCTGATTCTTGGACAATTAAAACCTTTTTTTTAACTATTGAAGGATGAGTTCTGATACAGTTATGTTATTTCATCTTTGTTTTCTCACTAGGTCTGTGGACAAAACTGTAATGATTTTTGAAACTGTAAGTATTTAAGAGGGAAAGCCCTCATTATGCAAGGATAACAATATATTAACATTCTTTTTTCTATTAGTAGGCATTGCAAAATTTGCTTATTCAGTAACTTATTCCATGATAAGCTGTGTAGGCCAGGTATTTGCTTAAGCTTTTTTTCCCCCCTTTGAATCTGCTTGTTATTCCACAGAATTATTTGTAAAAAGTATTTAGAATATTTATTTGTCACTTGTTTGCTTTACAGTTCCAAGTAGTTTACAGGGTGCAGAAAAAAATCATTTCTGTTTCTATTCTTGACAACAAGAAAATGCTCTACTTCATTAAAGACTATATATTTAAATTAAAAAAAAGTTTTAAAAGATGGGTTATACCCAGGGTCAACTATCTGCCAGTGGATACATTTCATCAGCCATTGACCAAATTTAAGGGGGGGGGGGCTGCAATTTTCTGATGCAGATGAAGAAAAAAACTTTTGGGGGGAGGAGAGAAAGGCGTTTTTAATATCCTATGTACTGTTAATGTGGAAAGGATTGCAGTCTCAACTGAAACCTGACACTGGTATTTTTTTTCCATGTACTTTTTGATCATCTAGACTAGGGGTAGGCAACCTTGGCTCTTTTATGACTCGTGGACTTCATAGCTGGCTCAGGAATTCTGGGAGTTGAAGTCCACGAGTCATAAAAGAGCCAAGGTTGCCTACCCCTGATCTAGACTCTAGAGGAATATGTCTGTCTTTAAATGATACAAAAGTTTTAGTCACTGTTAGTCCAAATGTCTCTGAAAGTTAAAAATATAAAATGGGGATTTGATACACCAAATAGCAAGGTAGATTCTTCGGCTTTGTAGAGAGATTCTCTGAGGAAAAGAGTCTGTAGCTGTATAGTTTTACTTTGGCTCAGAGTATATGCGATCCAAATAATATGGCAAGGAATAAAGCATATGATGGACCTTATAGTGACGAGTGATGGGCAGATAGCAAGTTGTATAAGCAGTTGTATGATAGTGCATATAGGCCAATGCAATGAAATATAGTACAGTAATGAAAAACGAGCATGTACTTGCTATCTGTTTGTAAGTTTTTTTATTGCAAACCTGTTTTTTATACAATCATAGGATATTTTAATAGTTAATTTTGGAATAATTTCCTTAGTTTTTCTGAGATGAATTTAAGTACTGTATGTATAATACTGCAATGTCTTATTTTAGATAAATTTTAGAGAAAATTATGAATTGCAAAAATAATAAAGACTTTTATGGCACATTAAGAATGAGAAAAAATATTATAGGAAACTATATACTAAAAAATAGCTTTTCCAATGGAAGTAGAACAATGTGAAGAGTAGCATCTAGTGGTGTTAGATGCCAACTACAGGATTTGTTATCCATTTAACTTAGCTGGCAGCATAATTAATTCTAGTCACCTTTATGTTATTTCTTAATATTTTTGAAGATTATTGTAATCTTAAATAATCTTCAAAAATATATATAAATATTGGGTAGTGGTTTTTTTCCTGTAAGCCCAGTTGAGTAAGGGATATTTGTAGTTTTGGAATTCTTCTCTGTTTGATAATGATTTACTGCAATTTTTAATAAATTCAGCTTTCTGTATTAATTATAGATACTGTATCTGTAAATGTATTATGTATACCTGTAATTTTTGGATATAAAAATGGTGTATAGATTAATTTAAATTGCCTTATCATTTGTTTGTTTCTTTGTTTATTTTGGACAGAACACTGGGAGCAGCCTACACATTTTGACTCAGCATACCAGGTAGGCCATTAGCATGTATTAGTATATTACTATATAGTAGTAGTAGTAGTAGTAGTATTGATCACTGCACAGCCTCATGTTCAGATTGGATTTGGCATTTTTGTCTATCTTTCGAGTCCTTCCGAAGGTCCTGGGAGTAGTAGATCTGGATGTTTGATGGTGTTACAGATATCATTGCAGGATAGAAGCTATTCCCAGTAAAGCCGCCTTCTGCAATTGACTGGTGGTGAATTAGTCAATGCCAATGGCATTCAAGTGGTACTCCAGTTGTTTTGGTATTGTACCCAAGGCGCCTATTACTATTGGTACTACCTTTGCTTGCCTTTGCCACAGTCTTTCTATTTCTGTTTATAGGTGTTTTGTTATCTTCTTCAGTTCTTTCTCTTCTATTCTGCTGTCTCCAGGCTCTGCCAAATCCACTATCCAGACTTTTTTGTCTTTCTTATTGACAGTTGTTAGGTCCAGGGTGTTATGTGACAGGTGCTTGTCTGTTTTAATTCTAAAGTCCCAGAGTAATTTAACTTCTTCATTTTCTATGACTTTCTCTATTTTATGATCCTATCAGTTCTTGCTTGCAGGCAAATGATATTTCTTGCAGACCTTCCAATGCACCATTGTTGCTACTTTGCCATGCCGTTGTTTGTAGTCACTCTGGGTGATCTTCTTGCAGCAGCTTACCAGATGGTCCACTGTTTCTTCAGTTTCTTTGCATAGGCAGCACTTACTGTCTGTTGTTATCTTCTCAATTCTAGCTTTGTATGCATTTGTCCTTAAGGCTTGGTCTTGTGCAGCCAGAATTAGTCCCTCAGTCTCTTTCTTCAACTTTCCTGCTCTTAGCCATTGCCAGGTCTTGTTATTATATGCTTTCTCTGCTATTTTTTTTAATGTACAGGTCATGTAGTGCTTTGTCTTTTCATGCCTCCATTCTGTTCTTCATTTGGTCTTTCTTGTAGGCCAATTTGGCCTGTCCAGTAATCAGTAAGCCTTCCTGGCATACTAACTTCTTCATTGTCCTTCAGATATTCTTCCAAAGCCCTTTCTTCTTCTTCAGCCATCTGATGTACTTGCAACATTCCACACCCACCTATTTGCCTTGGTAGGTAGAGTCTATATGTCGCTGCGAGGATGAAGGGTGTGATTCATTGTCATTATTTTTCTGGTCTTCCTATCCATGGGTTTTAGTTCTGCTTGAGTCCAGTGCGCTATTCTAGCTGTGTATCTAATGACTGGAATTGCCCAGGTGTTGATTGCCTTGATGCTATTTCCTCTATTGAATTTGGACTTTAAGATCTTCTTCACTCTCTTGGTGTATTCACCTCTAATCTTTTTATTGACTTCAGTGTGCTTGATATTGTCAGCTTGAAGGATGCCCAGGTATTTATAGTAATCATCTTCATCCGGACTTTTAATGTTATTTTCGTAGAGCATCTTGATTCCTTCAGTTTTCACTATTTTTCCTTGTTTGATAGTGAGTGTGGCAATCCACACTCTATTGTAATATCTTGGCTATATATATGGACAGTGTTGAGCAGCGTTCTATTTCAGATGGAGTTTTTCCATACAGCTTCAGATAGTCCATGTAAAGGAGGTGGCATATATTATTATTATTATTATTATTATTATTATTATTATTATTATTATTATTATTATTATTATTATTATTTCAAGGATAGCATTTGAAGGGTGACATATATTTATCAAGTAATGTTATTTCTAGATATGTTACAACTTGTGCCTTTGCACCAGATATGCCATTATTTGCTACCGGTTCAATGGATAAATGTGTCCATATCTGGCAACTGGAACCAGAACAACTTTTCACAGGTCAGTACCAAAACGTTTTTGTCTCCTGCCTTGTAAACATTATATCAATTTGTTTTACATCATTACCACCGAAGTTTAAACCTACATACTTTTATATGTAAAATAATTTCTTTGTTGCCTTTTGTCTCAAGTAAGGCTCCAGACGGAAGCCTTCCTCATTTAATCCCAAGCCTAAATTAGAAATAATCAATTTTCTTCCAAGAAAAATTCCTATTCAGTAATTTTTGAAAGATATATTTGGAAATCCAATTGTACAGTTGAATGAAATTGTCCCTCCCATTTTTATCCAACCAGGCTTAAATCACACGTCTGTTCACAGTATCAATCCAGGATTAAATCATTGTGTTCTTATATACTTTTCAATGAATATTAGTTTGTTGTTCTAGTGGCCAACTCAAGCAATCCAATCACTATACAAGATAATTATTGTAACCAACCATCTAAAATAGGCTGTGGCTAGCACCTCACCTGCCCCAACCAATTAATATCTCCCACAAAATGAATGTTCTTATTACTTTATCAATTTCTCATTACATTTGGTATGTAGGCATATCTAAAGGGATTGACACTCGTTTGTAGTTAAAGAAATTGCCTAAGGATGAACCCATGTCTGTCTCCTCAGTAGAAGCATTAACCAATTTTTGTACCACCCTGGATGATTGTATCTTTATTTATAATCAAAGGCAAGTTATTCCCAGGCTATTTTCAAGCTGGCAATTCAGCTTAGTCACTCTTGTCTCTGTTTGGCCTCAAAGGGGACTCAAGCAAGAGTTTCTTATCCTACTGCAATTCAAAGAAAGATAACATTTTAATTGTGTTTTTGATTGTTTTGATTGTTATTTGGTCTTTTACAAAAGCTTTAAAATATCACATAATGAAAACAGTAAGGCAGTGTATTAGGTATAGACTGTCCCTCTTCATTGGTTGAGAAAATAGGATCCTCCAGAAGCTGTACATTGGAAGAAGAGAATAGAGTGGCTTTTCTTACCACTCTTTCCTTGTTGCCCATGGCTTTGTGAATTATTGTGCTGTTCTCAAGTATCTCTCAGTCTTCCAAAAGTACTTTTTTGGGGGGAAACACAGAAAAATGAATCAGGTTAAAAAAAATAAGTATTTCTAACAGCACAAGGAAAGATATTGAACGCATGTCTGGATCAATACATTAAAAGCAAGTAATAAAGTAATATTTGCCTTCTAATTGTATAGCATATCAAGAAGATTTATGTTAGGTTGCATTTGCTAAAATCTGATGCAAAAAAAGAGGATAAGTGTTACATTTGTGCCACCCTTCACACTTGGAGCAATGTTTTAATTATTTCTTTTAATATATATTATTTAGTTACGTGAGTTCATTTTAATCTTTTTTCAGGAAGTCCTCTGATACAGGAATCAAAGATTTCTGTTGATAACTGGACAGAAGAAGATGTTTCTGTTTGGCTTCGAGCACATAACTTACAAGACCTAGTTGAGATTTTTAAAAGAAACAATATTGATGGTAAAGAATTGTTAAATCTTACAAAAGAGAGCTTGACTGATGATTTAAAAATTGGTAAGACAATTGAATGAAGTATTTTACAGTATTATTTAAGCTGAACATTCTGATCTAATCTGAACATAATTTATGCAAAAAAACCCAGCATAGTTATTAGTAACATTAATCATTTTAGGAATGTTTGAATTTTTTTGTCTCATGTAGAACAATATGAACATGTAACATTTAACAAGTCCAGGTTGTCAAAATATTCCATTCTGATATGAACCGATGGTATTATCAATTGATTATCATTTAATAAATAACTTTATATAGGTTTTTTTGGTGTGGAAACCAAGCAACAGTTTTTAGACCTAAATACTTGATTTCATAAACAAGTTATAGAACTTCAGTGCCTTTTCATGTAAAAGATACAGATGACTTGACTGTTGTAATCAAATAGATTCTATTCCTTGATTTTAGTCCTTGTCAGATTTTTTTTAATGAAACAATCATACAGGTAATCAAATAATGATTTGATAATACAAACAAATGAGGATGAGGATTGTATAACAGAGTTGGTTTTAACAATAAATAACCTATTGAATGCAATTGGTTTATGAATCAAATGCATTTGAAAATGAATGATCTTCCTTTTTGTTAGTCTTTTAATCGTGTTTACTATTGGTTGTACTTCTGGTGAGAACCACAAAGCCATTTCATCAAATTATCTAATTTTTAAAAATCACTATTATTCTATAAATAATGATATGAAAATACATATTGGTATATATGAAAATTATCTGAGTTTTGTATACATGGAAATCACAGATAATGTTCACAATTGTTCCCTTTTGTTCCATCAAGAGCTTTGGTGCATTTTGTTGAATTCAAGGGTACCAAAGTTGCAAAGCTTATCAGTTGAGACTAATTAGATAATGCTGATGATAGGCTTATATTAAAAATTGAAATCAGTGGGATTGAAGATAGGCTGACCTCCCGCAAGTGCATCAGCACTCTGTCGAAATATCAACATAATAACATGTCAGTGTACAGGGACTTTTAATGACACCACTGAGAATTAATTACTAGTTACAAACAGGAAAATAAGAAACTTGGCAGAGTTGATCATAATGAGATCTGCAGTATAAAGTGGATAAACAAAATGTAAAATATGCTAGCAGAATTTGCTGATCTCCATAATTCTGATAAAGCTAACTGAATAGGAAGAAGGCAGGTGTACCTGCAGGTGTGTGTCATTTCTCCATTGTTTCACTGCACAATATTTCTCAGCATATAATTGTATATAAATTTGTCTTCCTGATGTTTAACTCGGTTGGATTAGGACTGTGATTGAAAACAGTTGTGCAGGCCCTCTTCATCATGATCATTATAGAACAGAATAACACTATTCTATATAGCTTTATCTAATAATATTACATGCTGATTCAATATTTCCTGTCAAAGTAATGTAGAGATAGATTAATTTGAAAAAAAGAAAAAAAATCTTATTTTTGAAAAATCCTTATGAGGACTTTTTCTTTTAATATTATACATACAACATATCTTAAGCTGTTCTTCTTTTGTTTTCAGAACTTGTATAGATTCTGATCTCCACAACTTGAAAAGAATTTATTATTTTTGCCTTGTTTAAGTCAGAAACCTTTTCCTTGAGTAGGCCAACCTCCCAGAGACTTTTCTTTCTTTTTTGACAAAATTAATGTTTTCAGCGTTATTACTTCAACTGTGTTACTTTTTTTGTAAAATTCAAGAGCAATAATAGTTTAAAAAGTGATAGTTTAATAGCTGTAATTTCTCTGAATTTTAACTTTTGAAATCTTCTAGCTTAGTATTTTGAAAGAGAAATAACATTAACAAGTGGTAGTAATAATTGTGATAATTTAAATTAACATTTCCTGAGACTGCAGTCTTATGGTCTTCGAGAGAAATCCGAATAACTACAGGATTGCTTGCATTTTCCCAGTTCAGATAGAATGTCGGACTTCCGGAAACAAAAGTGAAATTCAGTTTCTTCTACCAGCCTCTGAGGCTGGCATGTTGCAACATCCAATGTACTGAAGATGTGTTGAATCCAAAGACCTTCTGATACCTTGATATGGCACACCCATCCACTACTCAAACTATCACATAATTTGGATAGTGAGATGGGCATAATTCTAATAAATAAAATAAATAAAATTTAAACAAATCATGGAATTGGTTACATTAGAAAAAAATTTTTTTTAAAAAAAAATGAAGATGCAGACATTTGTTCCTTCCTGGCCTGAGATTCAGAGGTAAAAAATACAAAAGGTATAAAAGTTGATTGCCCTCTCCTTTTAGACAAAAACAAATTACTTCAGATCTTTTTTAAAAAAATCTCTTTTCCCCCACATCTCACTCCTTATTAGTAATCAAATTATAAAACTCATCATTCAGTTCAGCAAAAGTCTGTTAAGAGCTACGAATACTTTTGTCCTTTTGAAAAATACGTTTCTCAGATTTAATAAGCTTTGCATAAAAAAAGAAATTCATAAATTGAAAATTAAGACAATGGACCATCTTTTATTATTTTATAGTAATTGCTTAGCTCTTGTGCTCTCTCTCTCTTTTTTTAAATTCTCTAGAAACATTGATTGGCTGGGAAGATGACCACCAGGTGGATCATCAGCAATTAGGCACCACTCAAATAAGTTCCTACCCAATTCGTTTCCAAATTTGAAATAAATTTACATTGTCTTTTTTAAAAATTGAGTCCAGGATGGAATTACAAAGCTCTTTTGTTTCTTCAGATAGAGATGATACAGTACTTGTGATATTTATTACAGTCACTGACTGGAATTCAACAAGTGAGCAGCAACTGAAACAAAATAAAACAATATAATTTACTACACGATTACTGATGCAATCAAAGTGTGTCTGGTTTTACAAACGGCATAACACAACATGGCCATTTAGAGATACTATTTGGCCATGTCGTGCCATGTGTGTTCATGCTTATTTTCTTGGCTATAATTTTTTTCTGTTTTTATAATGTCTTTTTGTCACTTGAGCTAAACCTAAGTAGGCAAAAGTGAATGTAATGTTTTCATTTTATATTGTCCCTATTACAGGTAGCTTTACATAAAATCATCATTTGATGTGTTCTCTCTGCAAATTTAAGAAAGACATAATTTTAGCTTTTAATATTCAGGAGAATTACATAAAAAATCATTTTACATAATTAACTGTACATTGCCTTGTATTATTTTTCCAGTTAGATCTAGTCACTAAGAAGTCTAATATAACTTTTCCAGAATCTCTAGGTCTTCGCAGTAAAGTTTTGCGTAACATTGAGGAGCTCAGGAATGAGATGAAATCTGCTTCTCTAGATATTCCTGATGAATTCCTGTGCCCCATAACCAAAGAACTTATGAAAGAGCCAGTGATTGCCGCAGGTAAGCGTGCTGAAGATGGCTTAGCTGTATTTATCATTTGGTAGAGATTTAGTAATAAGAATATATGTTTATAAAGCAAGTTACGTATAATCTTTTTCTATCAAAGGCACAGAGAAAACATTTTTAGTTTTAATTATCACCATGTTGATTACATTCCCAGAAACCAATAGAAATGAGCCATAGTATAATCATGATAGAGTGAAAATCTATTAGACAATTTGCAATACTATATTATATATGATGGAGGGTGTATCCAGTGGGTGGCTTTTCTACGTTCACATTTGGTATGTGTATAACTGGCTGCCCAATACTGCATAATGTTCATATTTGTTATTTCCAAGATGCATGAAAGAGATATAGAATATCTCATTAAATCTGAAGCAAAACTGTATGAAGCCAGAAGCTGGAGCTTTTCTCATACCTGATTATTAATAACAGTTTTAGGTTTTAAAAATACTATTTGTTCTTTAAAATTTTTGAATTATTTTAAATTGACTGTTTTGAAAGTTCAGGGATGGGTTTAATGTTCTTAAATTGATCCCAGTGCCTTTTAATCCCTTATCAGGCCAGCATAATTCTGACCCTGTATGTTCTCATATACACGTGAGAGAGACTGATCTGTTTGTGACATTGTTGAAAATTTCCTGGCTTTAAGAGTTTTTCTGCAAGCTTGCAAGGACAGCTGAAGGTTCCCCTTGAATGTTGGCCCTTTCAATCTGGCATGGGCAACTCTTGCTTGGTTCTCAAATCATTTTTAAAGAGTTATTTAAAAAGCCAGGGCACTTAGTTTTCACATTTGAGTGTGTCCTCAAACCCCAAACCTACTATTTCAAGGGAATTTAGATGCAATTTACCGCTTCATTTAAAATTAAGTCCTTCCTTCCTTCTTTTTTCTTCTTTTCTTTCTTTTTTTTTCTCCATCTCAATCAGTGTCTCTAAAAACATATTATAATCAAAATATTAAAACATTTTAAAACAATAAAACTATAGGGTTTCCTGCCTGAGCAGGGGGTTGGACTCGATGACCTCCTAAGTCCCTTCCAACTTTATTATTATTATTATATAATCTTAGAATATACACACACTTCAAACTTAATAGAATTGCATATAATCTATGGACATATGATTGCCAATTGAACACTAATAGGTTTGAATAATGGGAGGAGATTGCTTTAATCGTGTAAACAATCTGTCAACCTAGCTTCTTTAAAGCGACATCTCTCTGGCAAAGGTTTATGGAATGGCTATCATTCTGTTCAGTTCTCCATTATGTATAAAGTTTGTAAAAACATAGAGCTCACGTGTATATGAGAACATACAGGAACATAAGCATTTTATAAAGGAGCTTACAAGTTACCGGTACAAAGGTGATCTGAGGTAGAGGAGGGGCTTTGGCTGATTTTGTGGAATGGTGTGGATTCTTGGCCCTGGGATAGGTTTGCTTGTTTGCTGAGCACACAGTCTGAACTTACAGATGTAGCTGACTCAGTAATCAAGTGACTGCTAGTGGCTAGAACTGCATTTATGAGTAAGCAGCTCCCCCTCAGGCATCATTCCTACGTTAGGAAGACATCAGGCAATAAGGATAGAATAATAGGAATAGAATAGAATAATAGAATAGAAATAGAAATAGAAATAGAATAGAATAGAATAGAATAGAATAGAATAGAATAGAATAGAATAGAATAGAATAGAATAGAATAGAATAGAATAGAAATAGGAATAGAGCTGGAAGGGACCTTGGAGGTCTTCTAGTCTGGTCTCTTCTTGAAAACCTGCAATGTTGGAGCACCCGTGATTTCTGAAGGCAAGCTGTTTCACTGGTTAATTGTTCTCACTGTTAGGAACTTTCTCCTTAATTCCAGGTTGCTTCTCTCTTTGATCAGTTTCCAACCGTTGTTTCTTGTCCTGCCCTCTGGTGCTTTGGAGAATAATGTGACCTCCTCTTCTTTGTGGCAGCCTCTCAAATACTGGAATACTGCTATCATGTCACTCCTATTTCTTTTTTTCTTTAGACTAGCCAAACCCAAGTCCTGCAACCGTTCTTCATATGTTTTAGTCTCCAGGTCTTGGATCATCTTAGTTGTTCTTCTCTAAACTTTTCCCAAAGTCTCAACATCTTTTTCATAGTATGGTGACCAAAATTGGTTGCAGTATTCCAGGTGTGGTCTCACTAGGTTTTATAAATACTAATATTTCGCGTGATCTTAATTCTATGCCTCTGTTTATACAACCCAGGATTGTATTAGCTTTTTTGGCTGCTGCTGCACATTGCTGGCTCATAGTCAATTGATCATCCACTAGGACTCCAAGGTCTCTCTCAGTTACTGTTTTTGAACCAGGTCTCACCTAATCTGTACTTATAACTTTGATTTTTCCTGCCTAAAGGTAAAACTTTGCTTTTTTCCACATTCAAACTCATTTTGTTGGATAGGGCCCATAGTTAAAGTTTGTCTAGATCTTTTTGGATTCTGAGCTTGTCTTCTGGGGTGTTGGTTATTCCTGCCAGTTTAGTGTCATCTGCAAATTTGATGAGTTCCCCTTCTGTTTCCTCATCTAAGTCATTGATGAAGATATTGAAGAGTACTGGGCCTAAGATGGATCCTTGTGGTACCCCACTGCTTACTTCTCTCCCATGTGGATGCAGTACCATTGAGGGCTACTCATTGAGTACGGTTTATCAGCCAATTACAAATCCATCTGGTGGTGATGTTGTCTATTCCACCTTTTTCTAGCTTACCAAGCAGTAGATTGTGATCTACTTTGTCGAATGCTTTACTGAAATCTAAGTATACTATGTCCACAGCATTTCACTGGTCTACTAATTTGGTCACTTTATCAAAGAATGAAATAAGCTTGGTTTGGCATGATCTGTTTTTAACAAACCCGTGCTGGCTAGAGTGAGCCAGCAACTGTGATCAAGGAATTTAGCTGAGGAAGAACAAGGCAAACAGATCTGACAGAAAAATGAGGAATCTTCTGTGATTCCCTGCCAGGAATGCACTGTTTATACTAGAAGGTTGGGTTGGGAAGTTATTTCTGCTGAAGTAGGAATTAGGAAGCTGTGAGCCTCCATATTGGTATCTGCCCACCCTATTAGATCCAGCAGGTGACGGGGTTGCTGGTGGGACTAGAAAGATGTTATGATGCCCACTCTCTGGAATATCTCCCAGAGATCAAACTCACCCTGAACTTTTGGCTTTTCACAGGGCCTTAATTATCTGATTTTGCTATTAAGCCAGGAGTCCTGATAATACAGGGTGAGCCCAATTCCTGGTTGTATCAGTTGTGGGGTGTAGTAAAGTCCTCTGTTGCTATTTGATGCCATTTATAATTTTGGTTATTGATTTTACTGTTTTTAATTGTTAGCTGCTGCAAGTCCTATTTATTGGATGGGTGGCCATATGAAGTTATAAATCTTCCCTGAAAAATACTAACTAAGCATGATGGAAATGGAGATCCCCACATTTGAAAGCCCACGTTCTTGATGCCTGCATTAAGGAAAACTATATCTGAATGTTGCATACACTAAATTATTTCATTATTTCAAAAGGGAGGTGAGGGAAAGTAGATTACAAATTTCCAAATTCTTTGGAAAGTGTATGAGACTTAAGTAAGTAGGCAACGGCCTTTACAAAAATTGGCAGTACATTTATATGTTATTTCTTTTTCATAGCAGAACTGAATCAGGCCTGGTAACTGCATTTATCTCCTAGTCACGTCACAATTTTGTGCTTCTGTTTTATACATGAAAAGCTTAGGACACAAGGGACTCTGTGTAGCAGTTTTGATTATTCCTTTGACAGCTTTGTGATGAGTTTTTGGAAATTAATTTTAAACTCAGGATTAAAGTAACAGACTCAACATACTGAGAATTCTAGCTCATTTTTAGCAAACTGGGAGAATGAGAGTGAGATGTGTTTATCCATCAGTAGAAAATGTTTAGTGATACTTTTTTATTCCATCATTTTAATTTCATGGAAATCAGTTACTTACACATGAGAAAATATTCATATTGTCTGATGAATGACTATATGGTATGAGGTTCAGACATATTTGATTGGAATACAGTATTTTAATTCTTACACTATCTTAAAACAGTGAGATAGATATTGCTATTACTACTACACATATTATTTATATACTGTAACTTCATATTACTTTCTCCGTCTGTGTCTCACACACGCGCGCGCACATACACACACAAAGAGATATTCAGTTTATTTCTATGTAGCTTGAAGAGTTGTGCATATATATTCAAGTCATCACTGCCTTTTTGCTGCTTCTAGAAAAAGACACATTATAAAGAAAAACTTTCAAAGATAATAGTGCTTAAAAAAAACAGTAATCATAAAAACTAAAAAAAAACATAAAAATTACCAGTATAGTATGTGCACTTTAAAAAATTATCTGAACAAAATTATAAATGCTAGTTCGGTTGGTCATGATCAGACTGTACAAAATTGCTTTGTACAAATTATTTGATTCCTTAATTATGAAGGCTAACTTTCTAAAGGTTATGTAGTGGCTTTCTAAAGCAGTTTTCCCGAACCTTTCCAGGTGGATGGCCCTGCGCGCAAGGGGGGGGGGAAGGGGATGTTTTTGCATGAGTGGGGCTGTGAGCGCCAGGGCCCGCCACTCATGTTAAGTGGGGCTATGAATGCTTGCACCTGCCATTTATGCAAGTGGGGCTGCAAAGGCCTGCTGCTCACCCTTTTCTATTTGTAAAACCTACATTCTGCCCCACAAGTGGTTGCAGCTATGTAAAACTGAATAATGTTTAAAATACAAGGAAAATATTTTATTTGCAAGTTCCTTCATTATTCCATAAGTTTATATCCTTCTTTGGCATTATTGAGAATGGGTCTTTGTCAAATCTGTGCAATCTCAATTTTTGTCAAACCTGTATTTTTTTATTTTGGGGCAAAGGTTTTGCCTACAATTATAAAAATGTCCTTCTAGTACATAAAAATTGTAGTCTTTCATGAGGCTGTCATCCGTTAAGTATAATACACAGGATTTAGTTTTGAGGGCAGCAGGAAAAGACATGCTTTCCCTGTTTACATACTGCAGGTGAAAAAAAAATTCAGTATGTGAAGATAATCCTTGTACAGTCCAGATTCTGCAAATTTAAATTGCCAAGAAAGGCCTCTTCACGTAGCACAATTCTCTGCAACAGGGGCCCTCCACATATAGAGCCAGCATACCCGACCCCAGCTTGGTAGAGATGTATGTATTTTGGCTGTGCAAACCTATTTGGATCGGTTCGCCACGCTGGAGCCTTTCAAAAGCTCTGCATGGCTGCTTCAGGAGCTGCCCCAAAGCGTCTGAATATGAATGACTAGCAGACAGCACTTCCAGTTTGAATTGCTGCCAAAGCAGCAGGAGCCTTCAATGTGGCTGTAAAAGATGTAAAAGACATGACACTTCAGTCACTTCAAGCAGCGGTGCTGAAAGATTTTGTGTAACATTAAAAAGTATTTAATGAAATGTTCTACATTGTATTAATCTTTTACGTTTGTACATCAGTAGATTCTTACTGAGAGTCAAAGGATGCAGTTGCTAAGTTCATACCGATTTCTTCTAGATAATAGATATGCATTTGTATCTATTGATACGAAGTTGGTCCATTTCCTATCTAGAGATATCTTGCTTTAAGGTATGATTTGCAGAGCACTTGTTTTCAGGAATGTTTGTTTCTTTCTTTAGATGGCTATTCCTATGAGAAGGAAGCAATGGAAAATTGGATAATTAAAAAACGGCGTTCTAGTCCTATGACAAATCTCCCTCTTCAGAGACTTGTACTTACCCCAAACCGAACCCTAAAAATGGCAATTAATCGCTGGTTGGAAACTCAGCCAAAATATAATGAAAAGCAAGCACCTTAAAGACTGTCATTTTTTTTTTTTCAAAATTAGAGGAAATAAATTGAAAGGTATGTAAAACATTTCAGCTTCTGCCTATGGATACAGCACACTTTTGTTACCGTGGGGATAATTGATGACATTAGCTCAAGTCCCTTGATCCTTGACGATTGTCAGCTATTGGGTATTACAAATGATTTAAGTGTCTGCTACTGAATGAAATTCTGGCCGAAGTGATATTTATATTAATGGATTCCATAGACGACAGTAGGACTTGGTTTTGATTATGTATGCATGGGATAGAACATTTAAGTTTTATTAATTTCAAGAAAATATACAGCTTGTAATAGATCATGCGCTGTAAAAAGTTATTTTGAAATAATTATGTGCCTTTTCCTACTGCAGCTTATTCGGATATCAGAGCTTCCCAAAACTCCCGGGCCCAGCCCATAGTAGACAGAAATACAGAATTGAGGCCAGAGAGGTACATGGTTGGTTTTTTTGGTTTTTTGCCTCTGTCCTGGATCTCTAAATGTACATATTTATGTTCCTGTTTATTCCAAAGAATGGAGGAACACCGTGGCCCTGACAGAGAGCAACAGGTGCTTATATTTTCCCGCCTCGCCCAACCTTCTTCCAAATACCTTTGTGAGATGGGTCTGGTGTCATGTTTTGTTGAGCTTAGAAAAGAGCTAGCGCAAGGAGCAAGAGCCTGAAGTTAGCTTTCCAGTTCTGAGATTTTCTAGGCCATTTATCAAGTTGGCGTGAACCTGTGCAGTAACATTTTGCATGACTTAGTTAAGTGTTAACAGCAGAATTACCACTTCTTACTACCAGACCTGAAACAAGTCTTCTTTTTATTAGCTATTATAAACAGTCTTCAGAGGACTATGCTCAAGAATGAAATGAAAAACTCAAACTATGCACAGTTTAACTAAAAGGGCATCTCATGATCAATTATAACTTTGTAGAACTGCAGTACACTCCCATTTCAGTAAACTTTCCAGAGGTGCAGCCTAGATATAAGGTTGACAATTCAACCAAAGTTTTGGCCTGGAATAGTTATCAGCTCATTGGAGATCAGACTGTTGAGCTGATCTACAAATATTAAACACTCACCTGTGTTCCAACAATTTTTGGAAGAGAGAAGCGATCCATGCAGATTGTTCACATATTTTACGTTTGAAATGGATCCTAATCAAACTTGCGTTAGTGATGACCGCTCAGTGTTGTGCTGTAAAACTACACTACTGAACCAGAGACTATATTAATAATCTTTTATTTAATAAGAGAAAAATACAGTAGCTGTGCAAAAAATAGATCTACAGAACAAGAGAATAAGATTGTACAAATATCAAGATAAACAATAAATAAGCTACAGAATAGATTAAGTCATTCCAAAACAGACTTTTTAATGCTTTTTTAAAAAAAATGTGTGAAGTTGTTATAACGTAACATACATTCTGTACATATGGGAATAATTTGTTAAAGGGGCTACAGAATTTTCCAGCTTATACAACCAACCTTTATTACTTACAGGAACATCCTTACAAAATGTGCCTCTTCAAGAACAGTTTGTAATTTAAATAGATATTTCTTACTGCGATATTGAGGAAAGTATCAGTGGCCTTTATGTAAGCTTTTCCCTCGGATAGATATTAGATGTTCTATAAAAATACTCTATGACTGTTTTTCTCTTGCTTTTCTGATATAACACCTCAAAAGATGTTTAGATAAACTATGTAAAGTGCCGATTGTATGTTGTTAACTTGTCATGTGACTCAGTGCAATAACAAAGATGTTGAATAAAATGCATGCAAAATTTTACTTCTTCCCTTGCAATAATGATAAGACAGCCTCAATTGCATGGGGAAAAAAATATCGCTGCTGAAATATTTGTAGAGATGATATAAGTTATATCTGCCATATTTATAAAAGTGGGAGAATAACAGTCAGTCTTCCTTCTAAGAAAATATTCACTGACAAAAGTAAAGGTTCTGTGGATTCCATCCTCTGGAAGCAATTAACCCAATTTAAACAATAAACAATATACATGACCAAACAAAGTGAGTTTTACAACACAATCCTATAGTCTGAGAAGTAAATTGTACTTATGTTCATCGAGACTTAGTCCCCAGTGAGTGTATATACCACTGCAGCTTCAGGACTGCAGATTTTTAAAAGAAAAACATTTAAGAAAGATTAGTTTGCTATACTGCCGCAGGCTGCATAAATCCAGACTTGCAAGGTTTGACATAAATGATGGAACTTTTCAACTGTGTTAACAAACACCTTAAGAACATATTTCAATTAAAAGGACAGGATAGCTAGATTAATGTTCATATTGCAGCTATAAGATCTCATTTTTGTGATACGCTCCCTAAAATATGATTAATAGTAACCTAAATGCCACTATTGCAGTTAAGTTTTACAACCAAAAGCCACGATTCATCCCTGTTATTAATTTGCCCTAGAACAGTGAATCATACGTTAGATTCTACAAAAGATCGCTTTGGTTTTGTAGAAGTGATGTGTCCTGAATGAATGTCTTTGCTCAGCTGAGAATGCTGTTTGGAGAGAGCTTCCTGATATAAATGAGCCACTGGCTTACCTATCCTGTTCTCTTGAGGGCTGGCAGACGCTTGGTGCTTCAGTTCCTCCAGTTCTTTTGACTGAGTTCCATTTTGGAGATTGTCTCCTATTATTAGGGGAGAAGAAAAGAAAGACGAGCCCTGACTTGCAGAGTTGTTTGGTGGTTTGGAAGAAAACTCACAGCTTGCAGATAAAGTTGTCCCGGAACTCTTCAGGAGCCCTTCTGTAGCTTGGCTGTGCCAACTGCGATTTGATGGGTTCATCTGCTGCTGTTGGAAGCGTACAGTTTTATCCATGATCCCCATGAATGGAATACTGCGGGACCGGTGTTCGACTGATCCACTCTGACCAAGCCCAGCTTTGTTCTCCTTGAGTCGAGTGTCGAGATTTTGTCCTGCCATGCTCTCAGAAAAGCTACTTGTTGAGCTGGAAGGTACCTTGTTGACAGAAAGCGAACTGGCACTACTTTGCTGCCTTAATTCACCGGGTCCTTGACTTAATGATGGAGGAGGATGCACACTCAGCTTCTCGTGTGTTTTGGACTTACTCATGAAAGAAGATCCTTTGTCACTATGCTGCAAGTAGGGAAGCTGGCAAGCTGCTAATCTTTCATTGAAAAGCGCACAGCTACCGCCTGCCGATACTGTGTGTGCCCCATCTAAATGCTGTGCTTTGTTGTTTGGAGTCATAAGATGTCTGGAAGTCACAGGGCTTGGAGGAAGATATTGGAGGTGCTGAATCTTTGTGCCAGACTGACTAGAACTAGGTCTTGTTGCAGCCTGGGCAGAATTCAGATGCTGATTGGTTTTTACTATCTGAGCTTGCTTCGTGGGCTGCACAGACTCTCGCAAATATGTACTGCCGGCTCTGTTTGGAGGAGATACAGGCCTGAATTTCTGCTGAGTACCTTCCTGAGGGTTTCTGCTGCAAGATAAAGAAGCCTGGAAAAGTGGCAATCTTGGCCTAGCTGGACCAGGTTCCTGCTCACATAAAAGTTCCTCCTCTTTTATTTCTTCCAGGCTGAAGTGATCCTGCACAAGTACTTCACCCTCATAGTCAGAGTCATTGCTCTGCTGCATTGCCTGAAAACACTGCTGCTTTTGTTGTTGTGTTCTCTGGAGCTGTTTGCACTCCTCTTCGACTCGAGTTAGCAGTCTCTTGATTTCTTGGTTTCCAGGGCACAACTTTATGGCTTCCCACAGATCGGTGAGGGCTGCCTGAAATTGCCTGAAAGGGAGGAAATCCAAAAACAATAAGCTTGGCACATTCCTTTTTTCACAACCACAAGCAGCAGTATATTTATTTTGGCAGTTCCCTATGTATTTTATAACCCACTTGTAAATCCCTTTAAAGAGTAGCATGATAACCTCCTCACCTCCCAATTACATGAACGGTAGACCTCAAAACGCTTTCAAAAATTATTGACGAAGAACAATAGAAACCCTAACCCTGTTAAATTAAATGTGGAATAATACTAATGTTTTAATTAACATGATTTTCTGTTATTGCCTTTAAATTATATAAAATGTTATCTGTTGTGTTGGCCTCATCCAGTTTATCAAATGTGGTTTCTTACTCAAAAAAGCTAATGTAGTGCTGTTTTAGACAGAGCATAGCCTTGTCCAGAAATGTACCTCAGTTTGGAAAGGAAATAGTTACACATAACCAAGCCTCACTTTTAGCAAAGCATTATCTTTTCCCCTCTTTTTAGAAAATTATACCCAAAAAGGTGATGGTAGGGCTGTTTCGTGTATATTGCACAACCTATAATGGCTTCCTATTTTCAATTCTCTGTGAAGTCCGTGTTTGGTTATGGCATTTAAGGAGGTGATTTTAGCCATTCTTTGTGCTCCTTCCAAAAATATCCCAATTAATTTTTTTCCTCATAATACTATAAGTATCAATAAAGAGATTTTCTGTTCAGGCCATCATGGTAGCCCACCAAGATTGGAAATTCTGGCAGCATAAACAAACAAAAGTAAGAGAATTAACACAAAATATCTATGAACAGCTTGGAAACCAATAGAAAACTTCCTGGTATTTTGTCAAAATGTAATATTGAAGGCCATATCATTATTCTTAACAGAGTTTTAAAAAATATTACCCAAATAAACATTATTGCAAAAGAGCTTTAAGTACCTGCTGTTCCTCTTGGCTCTTGCCCTGGCGTAATACGCTTCATAGGATGTGGGTTTGAGGTCAAGGGCCTTGGTAGCAAATTCTTCTGCCATGCCAAAATCCTGCCAAAATCACAGCGCACAGAAATTAAAGTAAGGACTGAGGAGTATCTGCTCAGATAATCTCGAGGCATCTTCCTAACCCCACTTCTGCTGATTGTTTGAATCTGTTTGGGATCCATCTGTATCTGAGATACAGATAATTGCCATGCATTGAATATGTGTGTACCCAAACTGCTTTCAGAAATGCCTCGATGTCTGAAAGATAAGACATAATAGAAGACGTCTGAAAAGATATGCGGGCAGTCACGTAAGACAGGGCTTAACAACACAGTGTCTACAACACATTCCGATGGTGTCCACTGTCCTCTCCCTTAGCCCCACCCAATTTAAACCGTTCTAAAAGAGCCAAATCTTTCAAGAACTCTACATTCCTGGATGAACCTTAAGTTATTACAATTTTTAAGGCAATTGCCTATTATCCCCAAAAGCTGCTGACTTAGCATTATCTAAAACGGCAGTTCCGCCCAGAATTGTTTTTTGCAAGTTGATACCAAGGGGGGAAAACTTGGAAAAGAGGCTTACATTAGTTTTTCTGCGACATCTTGATAAGTTCAGATATAAGGAAACCCTGAGTTCATTGAAAGCTTTCATTTCTTCTCCAAAACTCTCTCGCGGAAACTTCCTTAAGGCATACTGATACCGCTGGGCGGCCTCCTTCATCTTCCCTTTCTGCAGATCAAACCACAGAATGGTAATATTTCATTGCTAAAACGGTTTTCACCTTTAAAATAAACTGGTAGCCCAGTGAGCATCATTAAAGACTAAAAAAGATTGATTTTCACGATAAACAGTAGTACTATTTAGTACTTTATATATTTTACTAAGAATAATTTTTATTGGTTAATACAGACTTAGAAATTCATGCAAATTGTTTGAGGAATACTTGCATGTTTACCTTCGGGACTTATGTATGTATAGGCAAGGGTCTCTTATGTGATACGATAGGGACCACAAGGACTTTTTTAAAAAATAATGATTATTATATCTGAAACTGCATTCTGTATCTTAATGATACTGGAATGTTTAAAATATCCCATGTAATATCCTATGTAAATATTTAACATCTTACCAATCAATTTAAAGGTTATGAAACTATTTTATTTTGGAAACTAACTAGATTTCAACTAACAATAGCCATCTTTTACATCAAGTACAGAAGCAAATAATGTAGTTGATGAAACTTAACTATATTTCATACCTGAACTAAATACATGGCAGTGTTTTGAATATTCTTTTAAAAACAAGTTAAGCTTATAATAAAGGCAATTAATTTTTCATTTTTAGTATTTTGCTGTTTTGTTAACATGTATGTTTGTAAGGAGAAAAAGATTATACTATATACTATACAAGATAGCATAATTTACAGGCTACAAAGCTATGAGTGAACTACATTGAATCGTGCATTGATTTTATCAAGTTTAGCGATACCAATATATAGAGATATTTCAGAAGAATGAGTGCAAAGTAGTAACTATATGTTTAGATAACATTTATGAAGTTAATTATTAAAGGATGTAGATAAACACACTATGTAGATAAACACTTAAAATTGCAATTAATCAGCACCATAAGGCAGATTCACAAATGAAAGTTCTATAAAAAGAATGAGAACATAGGAGTGATAAGGTGCAATTCCTTAAATCTCATTATCTTAATTTTAACTTGAAAGTAGTTTAATTAATTTCAATTTAAGCTGTAATACTGATTTTCTTTTTAACGAACAGAAAGACATTCCATATATTTTAATTACTAGTAAAAATATTGCCTTATATCCGGATAGTTCAAATTTCTTCATCCAAGTGAACAACTTCACACGTTTTGGAGAGTTAAAGCATTTATGGAGGTATGTATTTTTAAATGTCTTTAATAATACATTTCTCTTTAAAGTGTCCACTGCACTGAGATACAACCTAAGCAGGACTCAAATTGTGTGCACATTCATCTAAAACAGGGGTTCTCAACCTTGGCAACTTTAAGACTTGTGGACTTCAACTCCCAGAATTCCTCAGCTTTGCTGGCTGAGGAATTCTGGGAGTTGAAGTCCACAAGTCTGAAAGTTGCCAAGGTTGAGAATCCCTGATCTAAAATATAATTGGCGATGGCTGGGTAATTCCTATTTGGAAAGTGTGTGAAGAAGCAATGGCGCTCCCTGCTGTCCCAGTTGCAATACATCACCTTATATCCGTGTTTTTCAACTTTGGCAATTTTACAATTTTACATAGGCTGTCTGGGAAATTCTGAGAGTTGAAGTCCATGCATCTTAAAGTTGACAATGTTGAAAAACACTGTCTTATACAGATACTTGTCTTAACACAAGCCTTAACTGTGGTTAAAATAAGAGCTGTTCATTGTTTTGAATGTGAAGGAGAAAGGCTGCTTCACAGCACAGTGGTGCATGTGCACCATCACTTGGCAACTCCTTAAACCAACACCAGCGTTTCCTGGGATCGTGTTGTAGTTGCAGAGGGCAACTACTTTAAGGAGCTGCTGATGGCTGTTAGTTGTGAAGTACTTTTTTGTCCTTTCAAATCTGAAAAATGATGCACCTGTCTTTACGCATCACACACAAAGGTGTGTGCAAAACCATGGTTCTAAAACATTCTAGAGCAGGAGTATCAAACCGCCGGCCTGTAGGCCGGTTTCATCATACTGAAGCCACGCCCACCCCACTGTCAACAACGTAAAAAGAGTCGTGATACATCACGTGATGTGTTGAGTTTGACACCTGTGTTCCAGAGCTTAGCTTTATCATTATATCAGTGTTAGCATTTCAGTTTACTGAGATGAGTTCCGAAGATTACTCTTTGGCCAGGGATTTTAAGGCTTTTTGGAAGTATAGTAAATGTTTCAGTAGGCATCTTGTTAATGAGAGATGGGACTGTATATCTTTCCATCAGACATACAGTCCCATCTATATACCTTATCCCTAAAATACAGCTATCCGTTCCCTATGCCTCATTTAAAAACAGTTGCTTTAAGGCATCAAGGGGCTTTTTTAACCTTCATCATCAAACTGGTCTCATGTAGTTATCTACATTTGTTCTGCCTCCCGTTTTACTCCTTTACAGTCCCTGCTGGTGCACCATGCATGGAAGATGGCTGCCATAGCCCCATATTCTAAATAAAATTGAGGGGGAAAGAGGGGAGAGAGATCTCATAATAGCTTGCGTCTCTGGTCCTCTTGTCTCATCATCGGTTTTCTAGACCTTTCTAAGGGCAGAATGATCAGTTCTCACAGGGTCCAGTGTATCTCTCCATTTCCCTCTCTACTCTGTTTAGGTTGTCCGCTTCTTCCTTTCCCTTTGGAGAATAAGCACAAACTCCTTTCTCCCTTAATCGCTTTTTTTTCTTAATCTTTAATTTAAAAGATACTGAATGGATTTAGTTTATGAAGTATTAATCTTCTAGTTCTCCAAGTGACTCCTGCTTGGTCTTTCAAAAATTGCTAGGACCTATTTTAAGAATTTCTTTACTTAGGATTTGGAGAAAATATTATAAAAGTGATTTTAAAGTTCCATTATGGGCTATACCTTGGCATGCGATAGAAGGAATAAAAAGAGGAGTAAAAATGGACATGGTGTCTTATAGTCAGTTACTTAGATGGGATGGGCAAAACTGGCAGTTAAGATTACGGGAAGATTTAGCGCAAGAAAATATTATTTATTCTTGGTTTCAATATAGGCAACTAGTAGATAAATGGAAGGTGGATTGTAAATTGGGTTTTCTTAGAGAAGATGGAAATCTTATTAAGCAAGTCAAGGATCAAAGACAAACCCATATCAAGAGAATTTATGGGGTATTAGTTGAAATGGACTCAGAAACGGAATTAATTAAAGATTGTATGATTAGATGGGCGCAGAATTTTGGTGTCCCAGTCTCATTGGACATTTGGGAAACCATTTGGGTGAGAAATGTCAAATTTACACAAGCACAGAACCTTAGGGAGAATTTTTATAAAATGTTTTATAGATGGCACCTTGATCCACAAAAAATGTCTCTTATGTACCCTGACGTGCAACCCAAATGTTGGAGATGTGGTTATAAGGATGCTTCCTATTATCATATTTGGTGGTCATGCAGAGAGATAAAAGCATTTTGGATCAAAATATGGTGGAATATCCAGAGAATTTTTAGAAGGAGGGTAAAATTTACTCCGCAATTATTTTTGTTAGGCATTGTTACAGATTGTGATACAAAGGAGGTTGTATTGATGTTAAATTTGATTACAGCCGCTAGGCTGTTAGTAGGACAATATTGGAAGAAGGAATCTTTGCCTACATTGCAGGAATGGTTTCTTAAAGTAGCTTATCTGGCGGAAATGGCAAAGATTTCGGCTTTCTTAAAGCAACAAACGCAAGAGAAGTTCCTTGCTGTTTGGGACAAATGGATAAAATTTATACAATTTAGATTGGGTATACAAAAATATCACATAGCTTTTTTATAAGTTTTATTTTTATATATATATATAGATATTTTTTTTTATATATATATATAAATATAAATTTTTTAATTTAATTTTTTATTTTTATTTCTTAATTTTTAATTAAGCCTATATTCTGCTCTGGGAAGCTCAGGGGGGGAAGGGAGGGTTTTTGTGAGGGGTGGGGGATGGGGTTTTTTTTTTTTATATATGTAATGTTTAGTTTCTTTTTTGTATATGTTGCCTTTTGTTTTGTATTGTTTTTGTCTTTTTGTAAAATTTATAAAACTTTCAATAATAAAAAAAAAATTGCTAGGACCTAAGGCAACTTACTACTTCTCCGAGGGCTGCTGACCATGAAAATTGTGCTCTGTATGTCACACCAGAGAACTCTGTGCTCTTCAGACCAGTGAACCTTACATTATTTCACACAAGAAAAGTTATACGCATGCCAGAAAACTCAGCACTTTGTTTTGTCACGAAGACCTCAAAGCTCAGTGCCTTTAATGGTGGGAAATGGCTTACCTCACAGCTCATCAGAATTTAAAGGGCTGTTTTTATGTCTGCTGCCACTGCCAGAGGATACCCAAGCAGGACACTCACGCAATGTTCCCAGCTCCAATCCATCCGGCATTACTGGCCTCATGCAGCTTTTCACAAGGCAGTGTACTGTTCTACATTATCGCAGGCCATCCAATGTGTGTCGTAGAGAGTCATAAAGAATAATGAGAGTTCACTTTTCTATAACTGAGCATTCAAGCACCCCTCCCCTTTGAGCCTCTTATCAATTCAAGGTCCTCAACCTTACCCTCTGAAGGGTATGTAATAGGAAAGAGCAGCCCAACCAAATGACCAACTTTAGAATGTTCCAGAGCTGTAGCACTTTGCGGGCACAAATCTGTGAATCTGAATGTACTGGTTAGAAGTACACAACTAGTCACTGTTATTTCTTCTATGTAAACTTACCTGGGATTCACAATTACTTATATAATTTCTTCACGTGGTTTTCTCTGTCATTAGAGAAACCTTACTAGAATCAAGGTTACATTGTATTATATTTGTGCACAGCTGCTATATGAGTACAGAAATCAACGTTTAAACATTAGTTGCAATAATCATTGCCTCGCTTACACCTTTCCATTTTAAATAAAGTTATTTTATTTATCTTTTTCCTGCAGTCAAGATTAAGATTATTAATATTACAAATAAACAATTATACTATAGTACAAAGCCCCTTTGCACATACAGTGAGGGGAAAAAATTATTTGATCTCCTGCTGCTTTTGTACATTTGCCCGCTGACAAAGAAATGATCAATCTATAATTGTAATGGTAGGTTTAGTTTAACAGTGAGAGACAGAATAACAACAAAAAAAAATCTAAAAAATGCATTTCAAAAAAGTTATAAATTGATTTAAGTATTTGACCCCTTCGCAATACTTGGTGGCAAAACCCTTGTTGGCAATCACAGAGGTCAGACATTTCTTGTGGTTGGCCACCAGGTTTGCACACATCTCAGGAGGGATTTTGTCCCACTCCTCTTTGCAGATCCCCTCCAAGTCATTAAGGTTTTGAGGCTGACATTTGGCAGCTTGAACCTTCAGCCAAAGATTTTTTATGGGATTAAGGTCTGAAGACTGGCTAGGCCACTCCAGGACCTTAATGTGCTTCTTCTTGAGCCGCTCCTTTGTTGCTTTGGCCGTGTGTTTTGGGTCATGGTCATGCTGGAATACCCATTCACGACCCATTTTCAATGCCCTGGCTGAGGGAAGGAGGTTCTCATCCAAGATTTGATGATACATGGCCCTGTCCATCGCCCCTTTGATGTGGTGAAGTTGTCCTGTCCCCTTAGCAGAAAAACACCCCCAAAGCATAATGTTTCCACCTCCATGTTTGATGGTGGGAATGGTGTTCTTGGGGTCATAGGCAGCATTCCTCCTCCAAACACGGCGAGTTGATGCCAGAGAGCTCGATTTTGGTCTCATCTGAGCATAACACTTTCACTGAGTTCTCCTCTGGATCATTCAGATGTTCATTGGCAAACTTCTGACAGACCTGTACATGTGCTTTTTTGAGCAGGGGGGGCCTTGCAGGTGCTGCAGGATTTCAGTCCTTCACGGCGTAATGTGTTACCAATTGTTTTCTTGTTCACCATGGTCCCAGCTGCCTTGAGATCATTGACAAGATCCTCCCGTGTAGTTCATTCCTCACCGTTCTAATGATCATTGACCGTTCTAATGATCACTGAAACTCCACAAGGTGAGATCTTGCATGGAGCCCCAGAGTGAGGGAGATTGACAGTTATTTTGTGTTTCTTCCATTTGTGAATAATCGCACCAACTGTTGTCACCTTCTCACCAAGCTGCTTGGCAATAGTCTTGTAATCTATTCCAGCCTTGTATAGTCTACAATCTTGTCCTTGACATTCTTGGACAGGTCTTTGGTCTTGGCCATGATGGAGAGTTTGGAATCTGGTTGATTGATTGCTTCTGTGGACAGGTGTCTTTTATACAGGTAACAAGCTGAGATTAGGAGCATTCCCTTTAAGAGAGTTACCTGTGTAAAAGACACCTGGTACCCAGAAATCTTGCTGATTGATAGGGGATCAAATACTTATTTCACTCATTAAAATGCAAATCAATTTATAACTTTTTTGAAATGCATTTTTCTGTATTTTTTGTTGTTATTCTGTCTCTCACTGTTAAAATAAACCTACTATTACAATTATAGACCGATCATTTCTTTGTCAGTGGGCAAACGTACAAAATCAGCAGAGGATCAAATATTTTTTCCTTCACTGTAACAGTAGTTTAGCAATCCATACTATAGATGTTTTACCAGTACATATATCAGTTCACTCATTCATTCAGATCTCAATTAGCACAAGTATCCACCTACTTTATACATTATGTTTCCTTCTTCAATTAACTTCTGTAGAAGGATAATCAGAATATCAGGTTTTGAAGTAGCCATGGCCCATGCTGCATTTCCTGAAATATGTAAAATTAACACTTAAATGCATTCTAAGAAATCTTTCAAATGATTGACAACTCTTCTATTTATGTAACTCACTTAGTTGAATCTTAGTTGACTCTATCAGGAGTGCTTTCCCCCCCCAATTTTTATCCAAATATGAAGATTTACAGCATAATGGTTTGTCTGGCTAGAACAAACCTGCTCTTTTACAAATGAAGAATGCAGTTAAGAAGGCAATCTTAACTTTTAGACTGAATTTTCAGGCTAAATCCTGACATGAAAAATGGATGTTGCTTGCAAGTAGATTAACTATTTCCAAAAAGTGATTAGCTATTCATGATCCAAGAGTCCCATAAAAAGTGGGAGGCTTTAGTCTGTCTTCCAACGGCGTCAGGAGGCCTTGCTGCTCTGAAACCAACATCTCCGAAATTGATTCTGCAGGCTCTGAAACTTAAGATGTATAGAGCAGATTCCCTGTACTGGATTTTATTAGCATACCTTGCTGTTTTGGGAATTCCGTGTATGTCACTACAGCTCTCTCTTAAAATCCGGGTATTTGAATGTATTGTTTAAAAGAACAATTAAAACATTCTAGGATTTTCACAGGTTTTATTAAGCCTATATTTTAAGGGCTGGAAAAGAAAATCCAAACTTTTTTTGTTTTGCCACTTGGACTGAAAAGAGTGGCTCTTGGCTTACAATCACCTAACTGTATTTGCAGCTTAGCACTTGTGGAAATGTTGAAATATCTCTCCTGAACCAGCATGAGCTTGCATTGTGAGTTCTTCCCAAGAAGAAATGGACCCTACCTCACTGCTCTGGATAGTGGGAACAAAGGCAGCACATAAGAATTAGCACTATGCAAAGAAAGAAAATCATTCTACCCTGGAGATAGTGTGGAGGTCCTCACCCAGAGTCAGGAGGAAGTCAGAATCTCAGTGAGAAGATGCAAAGCAAAGGTAAATCCAAGCAAGTTGGATGTGTTGTCTAGGAATCATCTGCCTCCTTATTTGTCCCAGTGATTAAGGGCATTAACAGTACGAAGGTTGTCTTGAGTTAATCAAATCAGGTTAGACTATTGTTTTTATTGCTCTGTTCCCGAATGCTTTTATGTTCTTTCTGGAAGTGAGCAGTCTACAACTAATTGTATAAATAACTTAATAAATCACTCTGAAGTTGGAGTACTTCCCCAAAGTCCAGAATTTTTAAGACTCATGATTTCTATTGGACTGTCATGTCAAGCCCTATCTGCATGAGGAAAACCTGGAGCAATCATCCAGGCTCTTCTAGGTTAGATTACTGCAATATGCTTTACATGGGGCTATATTTTAAAACTAGTGACAATTAATAAAAAAAAATACACAGCCCACTTGGGGTGCAGTGTCTGAAAATGTCCAGTGTAGCTATTCAGAGCACTTGTATTGGTAGCCAGTGGACTTTTGGTTACAAAAGCTAGTCATTACTTTTAAAATTCTGCATGATTCTACATAACCTAGATATGCATAGAACTGAAGACAAACGATCTATCCATAATATATACTGGGCAGGGATCACAGAGATTTATGAGTAGACGGCTAGGCTAGTTTGTCTCTCTATATATGCTCCATCCTGAAGGAACAGCCTTCTCCGATAGCTTTCACAGAAGAACACTTAGCATGCAATGTTGCCAGGCATTACTATGGGAGGGATTTTAATATAACTTTAATTAAAATGTTTATTTTATATTAGTGTTAATGAAAGTCCACATGGAGTTGGCAGCCTAGAAATATTGTAATAAACTTAGCAACATGGAATAATCTATTTCTGTCTTGTTCTTGGATGACTCCATTCTTTCTAATCTTATTTTGTTTCTATTATAGATGCTAATTTTTCATGATCTGTAACAGATATATAGCCTTTTGGGGGGGGTCTGCCTTCTAAAAAACAGACAGGCATGAAATCTTATATGAATTAACTGAACTATTAATCTGATTCTTCTTCACATGTTTAATAATTCTACCTTTCTGACATATTTGTAATTACAATTCAGCATTAAGTTTGGCGGTACCAGGGAGTTAATGCCCGAGCTTTGGATACTTACAGGCTGAGAATTTAAATTGAACTAGATAAAATCTGAATTGCTAGAAGTCTCAGTGTATTTAGATAGGCATAATATTAGTACTAAAATCAGTTTTATAAAACAGTCTAATGCAAATGGGTTGGGCTTCAAAACAATCCTAAACAGAACCATTTTTATTTTCTCTTTCACTGACCTAGTTTGGCTCCTTTTCGAAGCAAGGTGACCACCACTGATGTATTACGACATCCAATGGCCCTGTCCAGTGGGCGCATTCCACTATTATCAACATGCTCAATTACGGCTCCCTTCTCCACTAAATACTGCACCTGTAAAAAATAAAAATGTAAAGCAATAAAGCTTTTTTAAAAATCAGCAGCAATAAGTCCACGAGTCATAAAAGAGCCAAGGTTGCCTACCCCTGCTTTATGATAACTGGTGCAGCTACTCAATCCTCAATTTGAAGTTGTACAATCAGGAATTTATTTCATGTATTTGTTTCGTACATCAATTTTCTACTACTGTAATGCTTAGATTACTTGATCAATAAAGTGTTCTATGGCAGTTTTTCCATGAAGCATAATCTTGAAAGATACATTTAATTAATATTTCTTAATGTAATCCATCAAGCTTCAACAAACCTTTGGTATAACTTGGTTTGTAAATTAAAATTATTTTCTACAGGCAGACATAGTATTAAAAATCACCAGGTTCTTAACCATTTATCTTATGAATATCTGGACTTTAACCATAAAATACCCTAACATTATTTATACTTTTATACTTGGCTAGTTCAGAACAAAGCAGCCTGATTAATTTTGCTCAAGCCTAAACTTGAACCTCTGTCAACTCTTCTGCAGAAGCTGCAGATACAACTCACAGTTTGGTTATCAACTTTAAGGCCCTATGTGGCTTAGGGCCAGGTTATTTGAAGGCCTACTTCTCCCTTATTATATCCATCCACCCCCACCAGGATGGGAAGACAGGGAATGCTACAGGTCTCATCAATTAGGGGTTGTCATCTGGTGGAACCATGAAAAAGGGTCCTCTTGGTGATGGTCCCTTTGTTATGGACCATCATCCCCCCCTCAAGATACGGTTGGTCCCCATCCTGCTCCTTTTCCAAAAGACCATAAAAACGCTGCTTTGTTAGTAGGCCTAGGGCAGTGATGGCGAACCTTTTAGAGACTGAGTGCCCAAACTGCAACCCAAAGCCCACTTATGCATTGTCGCGTGCCGGCCCATTGGCTGGGCATGGCTGCAATGGTAACAGCAGACTGGTTGGGACTAAAAAGTTCAATCAATCAATTCCAACTTTGCAAGATCTTTTTTTTCCCGCGAGAAGTTGAAGTTGACTGATTGATTGAACCTTTTTTTTTTTTGCACATGGTGGCAGAGGCCTAAAGCGAAAAGGTTTTATAAAACCTAGATGAAGGCCTAGGACTGGGGAGACGGCGCGTGTGCCCACAGAGAGCACTCTGAGTGCCGCCTCTGGCACCCGTGCCATAGGTTCGCCACCACTGGCCTAGGGACAATAGATTGAAATGGAGTTAATTAAGTGGTTAATCTACTTGTGTTGTTCTGCCATGGGTGTGGGGTAGGGATTTTTATTATACGATGGCTCTTTTAAATTTGTAAATGTTGTAAGCCACCTGGAGTCACCTATCTGTGAGTTGGGCAGCTGTATAAATTTATTAGATGAATAGTTGTGTAGCTAGACTGTTGTTACAGGCATCCATGCTATATGGAAGTGTACAGTCTACAAATATATGAAGTACAAACTGCAAAAATTAATATCGAAGCTATACTCAAGGACCTCTTGTGAAGCATCTCTTTGCATCTCATCTACTGAAATCACAATAAACAATGCAATTCTGATGTTAGGCAATACAGAAAAAAACCAGGTTATAACATTATTCCTTTCAGTATTTTGATCTGATGGTGTGACAAACATTGAAAGTATTTTAATTGAGAATCAAATGAGCATCAAAATATATGCATTTCTAAAGTACTCAACACTGAATAGCAGTTACATTTTTTAAAAAATCGGTTAAATGTCTTTCCTGCACCTACAAAAAAAAAAAAGCAGTCTGAATTTGCTTAAATAGTATTCAAATTGGTGAAATACCGATAGTTTTACTTGATTTCAGGTAGTAAAATTCACAGAGAAGATAAAATACATCCTAGCTTACAATATCTGAGTCTCCATAGAATGCTGCTAGATCCAAAGGAGTTCTTCCATTCTTGTCTGTCTGGCCTATTTTGGCATCTTTTTCAACCAAATATTGGACCACACTCTTATGTCCTTTGAGGCAAGCCCAACTCAATGCTGTCAGGCCTTCCTTGTCCACTAATGAAATATCAGCACCTACATTGCAAACGAATAAAAAAAATTTGAGTGAGAATTTTTTTTTATTAAGCTGATATTCATATATGATATCTTTCATTTAATGCTTGACTTTCCCTTGAAAGCTCGCACCAGACACTATTTAATTTCAATTGGAGTTTTTGGTCTTTGCCTGAATTCATAAAAGGCAATCTATGTTCAGAAATACAGCGGTAATAAATACCAACTATATTAGAATAACTGAAAAAAATAAGATAATTTGAAAAAAAAGTTTTGGAGAAGTTATTGTTACCTTTAGAGACTAGAAATTCAACAGTGGTCAGATGTCCTTCACAAGATGCCACCATGAGTGGTGTTCTGCTTTGCCTGTCACTTAAATTTATATCAGCACCATGTTCCAATAGAAGCTTGGCTATCTGGAAAAACGAAAAAAGCCTCATTGCAAAAATCACAATCATTGAAAAAGAAAATATATCCTTCACATGAATATCTGAACCTAGATAAACTCTGGCCAGCTGACTGAAACAAATGTCAAACTACAAAATACAAATTTATATTAACCATACTAGACCAGAGGGTAGTGGTGAGTTTCCACAGGTAAAGATGTGACCCAGAAGTGGTTTGAGATGTCCCAGAAAATAATCTGGACAAAACAGTCGTATTTTGAGACAAGCCTCCTCAAGGATACACATCAAAGGATTTATTACCAGAAACCAACCAACCTGGAACAGCTTGGTCTGAAGGAAAAATGGGATCTTCCAGAATTCTCTGTAGCTGAGAAAAACACTGAGAACTTATGCACCGGTGACAAGTTCTCTATGTGCCCAATCTCGCTTGGCCAATAAAGAATTCTCTTGTCTTCTCTACTCTTTCCTAAATCAACTGGTTTTACACACTTGGCATCTAAATAGAACCGTGGCTTTTGTTACTTCATCAGATTTCCTTTTGATTTCCAAAATGGCTGCTCTGAGTTGATATTATGAATGTTTCTTTCATTCTGTGAATCATAACTGTTTTATGCATAAGCGTGTAGCCCCACCTGCCAGTGCCCCTGACGCACAGCACAGAAAAGCGGAGGTATCCCTCTCTTATTAGGTCTTGGAACCAGAGCCCCATGTTCAAGTAACAGCTCACATGCTTCCAGTTTTCCTCTCCCAGCAGCAGCGGTCAAAGCTAAAAATTAAAGAAAAAGAAAAAAGTGATATAAAGGGGAGCAGAAACTTTAAGGAAAAACCTTAAAGACATTCTGTGTACTAAGGCCAGATAAAGCCTATCATTAAATAATCAATAAAAGGGAACTTCTCTATATCTTCATATACTAGCCTTCATTACAATTATAGAGGAAAATAATTCAGTTTGTTTGTATAAAATACAGACTACAACATTAAAAATCAGAACTCTTGTCCAGATTTTAGTAGGGTTATTTGACTCAACATAAATTTAAAAAATATGCTTGGACTTTATCTAAAATACTACAGGAAATACACTCACATTTTTTAAAAACGTGGCATTTGACATTGGGGATAACTATTTATTTTAGGACTGTGCTGACCCAAGCAGTCTGAAAGTTGTATTTATCCTTTCTAACTGATCACTATGGGTTGTGTAAGGCAAGGCTAGCTATCCTAGTAAAAACAGAAGGGAGACCTGTGTTCTATCTCAATATTGCTCATAGCTCTAAGGTCACTTAAGAAACAAAAACAATGAACCTCAAGTATACCATATTGGGGAAAAAGCAAGACAAAGATTAGCTTGCACTGGGCTTAAACAAACAAGTTCCTGGGGGGGGGGGGAGGAACTATGCTCAGGAATGCTAACCATTCTAGTGGGAAAACCTCATCTCTAATCTGTCCGACTTTAGGAAAGAAGTTTAAATGAACATCTAAACAAGAAGCTGATGCAAAATGAAAAATATGAGAGCGACCCATTAGACCAGAGGAATGCTGCCACAAATGTTGAAAAACGTTGGGGTGAAGGAAAGGACATTTTTCAGTTAAATGATTTGAACAGCTGAAAGCTGCTGCGCTCGATATAAGCTGTCTCGTTCGCTTTACTGTATCTCACGTGGCATTTCAAATAATCTCGGTTTCAAAAATGTTGGCTTTTGTGCACAGCTACCTTCTGCTACAGTGGAACAAAATATACTGGAATTTTATTTCTAGAATACATCTTTTCTGGCAAAAGAGGACAGTAGCTTTTGTTCTACTGTTATATATTATACCATTAGACCAGTGTTTCCCAAACTTGACAATTTTAAGGCATGAGGACTTCAACTCCCAGAATTCCACAGCCAGCAACGCTGGCTGTGGAATTCTGGGAGTTGAAGTCCACATGCCTTAAAATTGTCAAGTTTGGGAAACACTGCATTAGACAGACCTCCTGAAAAAAAGACAAGGACCATTCCCTAATTCAAAAAAAAAAAAAAATTCATACAAAGAAATGGAAATTAATGCTTTGTGCGTGGGGGCAATCAGAAATACTAACTGGAATTAAACATTAAAATGATAAGAAGCTACATTAACTTCATTTACTTAAATACATTTTCATTGTACACTTTCCACAAAGAAATGGGAAGAGGCTCTGACAAAAGAAGCAAGCAAACTTTAAAATAAATAAGCACTGTCATGACAAAAAAATATGAATGTTTAAGTCTAACATTGCTTCACAGAAAGTAACAGCATTCAGTTCCCTATTCATGCTTATTATGAGTATTAATACCATGACATAGCCACCCTGACACTATCATTGCTATCTCTGGGCACGCACCACAAACATCCCCCAATTTTCAATAATGAATAAAGCTTGGTAATTATGTGCCCCCTAATTGGTAAGCATTGCTCTAAATCAGGAGTCTTCAAACTTGCCCCTTTTATGACTTGTGGACTTCAACTCCCAGAATTCCTCAGCCAGGCACGCTGGCTGAGGATTTCTGGGAGTTGAAGTCTACAAATCATAAAAAGGCCAAGTTTGAAGACCCCTGCTCTAAATCTACACATTTCACTTAGCTTTTACAATGTACCATTGTTTGAAAAGGCTAAAAAAAACATTTAGCACATATACCTGTTTCTCCCCACAAAGTATCTGTTTCATTGATGTCAATTTTAGGCTCCTTGTCAATTCTTATCAAAAAATGAATGACCTAAGAGAAGAAAAATGAAAAGGGAGGAAGAGAGGGAGAGAGGAAAAACAGTTGATGAAGTCCATCAAATCATGAGTTTGCTCAATTGTTGCACTTCATTACTGTGAATGGTGCTTGTGTAAACACTGGGTTTCAATTAAAGGTCATATTATACATGGATTGTACTGAATTAAATTAACAGCAAAGTTGACATAGATGTAGCTTGTGAATAAAGCAGACCTTTTTACCTTTTAGCCTTGAAAAGTTCTAAATTAAAACCCCAATTATTCATCAACTAGATCATTGGATCTCATCTTCACTACGGACCATCTTTAAATACCTTTTGTGGCCACGGACCATGACCTCGGATCCCCAAGACTTAATTCAAGATTTAAATCATAACATTTCTTCAAAAGCTTTTGTGGGCCCCCTTTGATTACATTGTGCCCCCCTACAGGTTGAGGACCACTGAACTAGATCATCATCAGGAGTGGCCAATAGATTGTCTCAGAACACAATGTGCCTATTATTGGTGTCTTATTCCCTGCAATGTGCTTCTTCTTCTTCTTGTGCCATATCCGTTATCGGATGTTGGTGATCATGTTGGTGATCCTGTTTTTATCAGCAGCTGCACGAAAAAGTGCTGCTGAGTTTTGTCCAAACCAGTCCCTTAGATTTTGAAGTCATGATGTTCTTCTTCTGCCTGGACCTCGTTTGCCTTCAATCTTTCCCTGGAGGATTAAATGGAGTATGCCATATTTTTCTGGGTGTCGCATCACATATCCAAAATATTCTAATTTTCGTTTTTTAATTCTTTTGATGATTTCCCTTGGCTTTCCCAGGCGGCTTATCACCTCCTCATTTCTGACTGCAATGTGCAGGTATAAGAAATCACTTATTTTTCATTAAAGTAGCAATAGTTTACTGACAGACCTTTGCATAAAAAATAAAAATCAAACAGTTCCATGGGAAATGCTAAGATGATTCTGCGTATGATGCTCTTGAAGTTTGAAACAATTGTTAACATATAAATACAATCTTGAAAACGTAAGAGCTTGTTTGATTTGTGTTATTAATCAATATTCAATATAATTATGTTGAACTTCATATAGAAGACAATTGGATTGGGTTTGGATGGTTTTATGGAACTTTATGGAAAAGAAATTTGGCTAAGGCTAAATATACACAGTACAAATCAGCAAATGTGGTAAATGTTAGAGAACTGAACCTGGGGATTTAGAGGTTCAAAATCTGGAACATAAGTAGGTGCTTTATCAAGACTAAGTTTTAATTAGTAAGACTTATTGGAGAGAAAAAGTAAAGGTATAAATGAAGAATTCTAATAAATATTTCCACTTTCAAATGTGAATGCTATATATAGACAATCGTGAAGATTTAATAAGGCAGCTACTTCCTCCATCCCCTGGATCAGAGGTTGCCACTTAGAAGGACCAAAGAAAAATGGCTTCTCACTACTCCCTGCTCTGGAGTCGCATCTCTCCAGATGTCTGAATAGTCCTGAAGATCAATGATTTGTGAAGACATAGCTACTTCATCAATCCAAACAGGCAGGGATGCTATTAGTATCTTTCTAGATAAGTAATGCCTCTTTTTAAATGTTTGAATTCTGATGTATGTATTACAGGTGTTTTGTAATGTATGATTTTGGTTTTAATCTTTGATCATTATGCCATGTTTAATGTCTACTCATGGAGGACATCCAGATCCTTTATACATGTACTGCTATCAAACCAGATCTCCCTCCTCCCATACTTATGTGTTTTCTTTTTCTTATCCAGAGGTAGAACTGTACATTTCTCCCAGCTAAATTCCATCTTTTTTCATTTCAACCTACCATCAAAGCCTGAGTAAATCTTTTCTAAAGCATTAGCCACTGAGAGAAGCAGAAAACATAAAGTTAGTTTGTGTGACCTGCAGACTTTATTTGCAACAAACACATGGTAGTGTCTATGCTGGCTTGGGACAGATATTAAGTTGGCAAATCTACGGTTTCTTGGTTTCTCTTCTTTTTAAAGATGGACATTTGCAGTTCTCTGGTGTTCTGGGATTTTGCCGGTCCCCCAGGAGTTCTCAAAGACTATTAAGAGTGGTTCTCCGATTATTTCCACTAGTTCCCTTAGGATTGTAGTATATAATCCATCTGGCCTTGTCTATCCTAACCTGCAGTTTCCCTCCTTTTCTTAGTGGCATAACAAGGACCATGTAAAGTTCCACTTCCTTTTTAAAAGAGGACACATAATAAGAGTTTTGGCTTCTCACCGTCTCCCTTGATCAGTTAACCACTTTCTGCTTGCAATGGACCTACATTTTTTTCTAATGTACCTAAGGAAGCCTTTCTTGTTGCTTTTGGCACCACAAGATTCAGCTGATTCTAAGCTTTAGTCTTTCTGACATACAGTTTTTGCAATCCATAGTTCCAGAGCTTTCTGGAACCACCTTATATTCTTCTTTGATTATATCTCCTTCTCTTCCCTAACACTTTCTTGTATATGTATGTCCCTTTTTCTCCTCAACATTTTAGAAAGTTTTGCATATATCCATGCTGGCCTCTTTACAGATCTTCTACTTTTATAGAAGTTATTTACAACTGTTTCGTCATATCCTGTTTCGTGGTATTTTTTTTTTTATCCTTCCTGGATATTTTTCTCTTTCACGATTTTAAGGCAATGAAACTAATCTCTCCTCCTTCACAATTCATCAAAATCTGTTATTTGTTATTATGGAGGTATTAGTCAGTACTTTTTTCTTCTGGATATTGCAAATTCAAAGATAACATAATCATTTGCCCACAACGCATTCATCACCATTCTTCAACCAATTCCTCCTTCTTGGTTGAGGGTTAGGTTCAGGCTAGCAGATATTCTTGTGCTTTTTAACTAAGTAATGGACAATAATAAAAAAACAGGATTTTTTTGTCACTTCTAATTCTCAGCAGTTATATTCCCAGCAAGAGTCAATTCAAATTCCCTGTTCTCTGACACAGAAAAGCCTCATCCACATAGCCTGCTTGCCCATACGCTCTGTTATAAATTCCCCTGTCTACTCTCAGCAGATGTATCTCTGACTGAAGGGAAAACCTGTGATATTTGGGGTAAGAGGCGACTTCTAAGCTAGAGTCTGGGTGTGATGTGAACCTCAAAGGAATTCCTTGTTGAGAAGTCTCTTGGCTCACAAATGAGAGGACTGATTGCAACAAACCAGTTTAATAAATGCCTGTCTAAGCTTTGTGACCTTTCACAAAACAAAACAAAAAAAAAGCCATTTATGCCCATTAGACAGTGAAAGTTTGTTCCCACAATGTTGTCTTTTTAAAAATGGAATTTTTGGAGCCTGAAGTTTGAATCTTAGGTGCTTCTGATAGGTTAAATAAAAGTTAACAATTAAAAAGCAGGGGAAAAAGTAAAACATTAGTAAAGAATAATCAGCTCCAAGATGAACATGTTAAAGCTGCGAAGATGAAAAACAAACAGAAGGGAGGGTTGCAAATTATTTCAATATGAATTGAATCACAAATGATTATTGCTAATAACTATCTGGATATTCTGTTCCAATTAAACAGAAGTTTTTCACTTTGGATTTTATTTTAAAACCAAAAGGAATCTTATATTTACACAGCAGACCTAATCCTCCTTTACTCCATGCACAGCATAGAGTTCAACACATGTTTTTAAAAGTGGCAATAAAAATATTACCGATGTTAAAGTATGCAAAGATTAATTTCATAAAATTATAGATGCATCAGCTGAGCCTTTGAGCCCAATTTTGCTAATGAAGTAGCTTTAGTTACACACTAAATCATGTTGTCTAGCTAGCTTAAACTAAGCCCAAAATCAAAGGCAAGAGTTTTTTTTTGTTTTTTTTTTAAAGTACCAGTCAAGAGACTCTTTTTGCTATACATGCTAAAAGGGCAAGCATCCAAGTTTGGCAGTGATGCAGGCTGGGTTCAGTGTCAATCCAGTATAAGCAGACCTATTGTATATGCTAACCTTTTTTTTGATTCCCATTTTACACATAGATGTAATAAATATGGTTCTTTATAAGAGGAAAAAGCGTCTCTTTTTTAAATCAATGAACAGATGTAACGAGCAGTTGGAACAACCTTGAGGAACAGGAAGAAGAGCTTTAACCAAAATAATAGATAAAAGAAATCTGAGTCCAGGCCAGAACTGTAGCCTGAGAAGGCATTGCAAACAAGAAGCTCCCCAGTTCTCATGAAGATAAAAAAAAAAAAAGGGGGGGGGAGAACATGTATTCAGACTGGCAAGATTCTGTTGCAATAGCTTTATAATAAAGGTGGCCTCCATGACTTTCCTAATCTGGTCTACCCTGAAGGAATGAGAACAGGCTGTGTGGAAAAACGAGAGAAGACAAGTTACCTGACCATGTCCCATGCTTGAAGAGGCAGTCAGAGCCTGCTGAAGAGCCTGCTTCTTTGACAGACAGCTCTGCTGGTGAGGCGAAGTCTGCCAATCTATGCTGAGCATATATTCAAGAATATCAGAATGTCCTCTTAGAGCACTGTGAACCAAAGCGCACTGTCCCTTTTTGTCCAAGTGATCGATCTATTTTAAAGGGAGAAGAAGATGTATCAAGCAAAATAATAATCAAAATAACTATCAAGCTAATAATCTAGTTAAGAATACATCCCAATGGGAGGAGGATCCCCGAGGCCTTTAGGGATGCGATTTTTGGCATCTCACATATTACAAAATAAACATAGTCTCTGCTCCCTCTAATTTTATCATAAGGAAGGCCATTTTTAAAGAGTTATTAGAAGGCCCAATAACATGTTTCAAACAAAATGATTTTTCTCTTTCCCAAATGATTTCATTATAGCAACTGAATTAGTTATAAATTACTGTAGTAGACTCTAGTTGTTTTTCAGCCATAAAAGACTGGCCAAGGTACATGCAAACAACAAAAGTCCTCTCACACAGGATTTCTTGGCAACCTATCAGTCATCAAACATTACACAGTACCAAAAATTATTTACTAGCCAATGTTTCTTTCGTAGTATCAAAACGTGAAATAGTATGTAGTAGATCAAAGCAATAATAATAAAGAGGTGATATAATTTCTTTACTATATGCCGATACTTTGGAAGCTTGGAGAAAGTAGAAGAAAAAACAGTAACAGCACTATGACACTTATTTGAAGGGAGAGGCAACCTGTTAGTTAGTAATCATTCCTCCTTACTCAAAAGAACCCTGCAGAAATGGAGGGATGAGATCAAAGCTATGGCAAGCTCCAGAACCCATAAAAATAGCACTGAGTGTCATGCTATAAATTTTGGGGCATGTTTGCAATGTCAAAACACATAGAAAAGGGATGGAACTTGTATAGCTATGCTGTTCTTATAAACATGACTCTTCTTGCTCTCCATAGAGGCCACTGGATCAGGCTGATTTTGTAGCATGCATTAAGTACAGGTAATCCCCGAGTTATGAGCATTCACTTAACGTTCATTCAAAGTTACATGACCAGCGCCCCCTAGTGTTTATGAGCAAATCCCAAATTTACAAATATTGCAGCACCACGGCAGTCATTCGCCCTTACGAATGACCACAAAGGCTCTGCAACATTCACGCTATTCCCCCCTCCTTCCCCACAACTGCTTCCCCCTCCCTTCAAGCCTTGTCGGACTCACTTACCTTGCAAAATCTGTCTCCTTTCTGCCGCAATTTCTTTCCCTTTGAGAGAGAGGAGAGTCGGCTTGGGAATGCTTTTCACACCAACAATGGAAGCTCCTGGGTGCCGTAATATCACCCGAGTTCAAACACAAATTCTCTGCAAAAGAGATCACGGCCCACGGAAGCTTCCATTCTGCTGAGGGGGGGGGAGTGTTTGCTTCGTTTGCATGCCTATGGGACAGAGCACAGAACTAGAGTCAGCCAGGTGCAGGAAGCAATGCCGTCCATGGCCAGGGTGCGCTGCTTGCAGGAACGAAGCCTTCAATTGAAAAGGGAGGCATTGTGGGGAGCTTCCATTGTCGGTGTGATTTCCAAGCTGACTCTCCTCTCCCTCAAAGGGAAAGAAGCTGCTGCAGAGAGGAGACGAATTTTGCAATGTGAGTCAGTCCGGCATGGCAGGAAAGGAGGGGTAAGCATGAGGTATCTTAGTGGGTCAGGGAGGCCTTGGGGGCGTGTTCCATCACTAGCCCCCCCCCTTGGCCTTCCCCACCCTGAGATACCTCATGTGCACTTTACAAGCTGCGTGCGTCTTAACGAGCAGGGAGTTTTCTCGTTGAAGGTACGAGATTCACTCCCATGAGTTTTCAAGTTACGAGTGGAATGTACAGGCTCCATTACACTCGTAACTCGAGGACTACCTGTACACGTCAATGTTTCACCTCTCAAATCTCTGGAAGGCACAAGCTTCTTCTAATAATCTTACAGCTCTGACAGCAGATGTTTCAATTTGAGCTCTTCCCCCTTTCATTTCTTTTATCTTCTTCTTGCAAAACATCTACTCTTCCTCAGAGATTCTGCTAATGCTTCCATTTAATTATTTAATTACTTATATTACCATTTTAACCATTTCTTGGTACATATTTCTGAAATAATAAAAATACTTATTACCAAGTCTAAGATACATAAAGAAACGTAGGGCCATATGCAGTTGCGTATTGTGGCTTTTAACTTAATTTTCGCCAAGCAATTTTGCACAAACCTAAGCAGGACATCAGCCCCATGGTTACAGTTTTATTCATAATTTTCACATTTGATTGACAGAAAGCATAGCCTGATGGAGCGTGCTCTGTTTATCAACAACACTGCTACAACTAAAGCACTATGGAGTGGAATATAAGTGCCATTGCTATTGCTACAACTCCAAACATGCAAAGTCTCTTGTGAAATTTACCTTTGCTCCTCTTTTGATAAGAAGTGAAACTATGTGCATATGGCCTGCAGCTGCTGCACAGCAAAGTGAAGTCATCCCATTTTCAGATGCTCCATCAATCAAAGCCCCAAATTCTAGAAGGAGGAGGACCATTTCTTCATGCCCAAGATGAGATTGCACACACAATATTGGGGCATTGTTGAGGACTTCTGTCCTGTAATTTACATTTGCACCACCCAGAATCAGCAGACGACTCACCTAGGTTTTAAAAAATAAATAAATCACCGTCTCATTTTGATATTATTTTTGAAATTTATTTGATTCTGAATGTTAAAACATGAAAATGACTCAGGCCACCTGAAGATCATTCCTTCCTTCCATTAATAAAATACATATTTATACTTTATTAATTTATAGTCTGAGATTAAATAAACATTGAAACATATACAACAATTAAAATGTGTACAGAAAAATGACAGCCCAAACCAATCAAAACTGTAAGAAATTTCAATACGCTAAAGCTACAGATAGAAATTTCACTACTGTCCTTTATATTTTATAAAAATCAGTAACTTAAAAGGAAGGCGTGGATTTCCTTGTTATGAGGAATAAAATATATTAGTTGCTCCTTCTGGTTTTTAAAGATGAAAACATTCTGCATACTTTTCTCTTCCTATGCTTTTCCCAAAAAAACTCCTAAGAGGGACAAGGAAGAATTAGGTAAAATCAAGCGGCAGGATTTTGCATGAGCAAAAGGAATAAGAATGGTTGTGTAAGATGTTTACACAACGGCATATAATCCTACATGTTTGCATTATTATTATATCTATAGGCTGCTGTGCCTTAAATTATTCACTTTACAAGTGCTTTATAAATCAGCGGCCCCCAACCTTTTGGAAACCAGGAACCAGTTCCATGGAGAGAGGTTTTTTCATGGACCGGAGGGGGCATGTATTGCCTGCATCCCATGGATAGGGCTTCGCTTGTTTGTGCATCTCAGCTTCTGGCATGTTGCGGACTGGTGCCAGTCCACGGACGGGGTTGGGAACCCCTCCTCTAGATGTCACTTTATAATCTATAGCAGGGGTATCAAACTCGCAACATCACATGACGTGTCACGACATGTCGTGACTTTTTTTCCATTGCCGGCAATGGGGTGGGTGTGGTTTCGCCATGATGCATCTGGCCCGCGGGCCGGCAGTTTGACACCCCTGATCTATAGCAATCAATCGATGTTTCTTTGTGCCTACACAGCATAAGGTTTAACACAATCTATTCATATTAAAGACAGTCAATTTGGTGTAACCGTTAAGGCATCAAGTTAGAAACCAGGAGAATGAGAGTTCTAGTCCTACCTTGGGCACAAGGCCGACTGGGTGACCTTGGGCACAAGGCCAACTGGGTGACCTTGGGCACGCCACCTGGGCGACCTTGGGCACAAGGCCAACTGGGCGACCTTGGGCACAAGGCCAACTGGACGACCTTGGGCACAAGGCCAACTGGGCGACCTTGGGCACAAGCCCACCTGGGCAACCTTGGGCACAAGGCCACCTGGGTGACCTTGGGCACAAGCCCACCTGGGCGACCTTGGGCACAAGCCCACCTGGGCAACCTTGGGCACAAGGCCACCTGGGCGACCTTGGGCACAAGCCCACCTGGGCGACCTTGGGCACAAGGCCACCTGGGTGACCTTGGGCACAAAGCCAACTGGGTGACCTTGGGCTAGTCACTTTGTCTCAGCCCTAGGAAGGAGGCGAACCACTTCTGAAAAACCTTACCAAAAAAACCTGAGGGACCTGTCCATGCAGTCTCCTAGAATCAGACATGATTGAATGGAAGAAAAAAGGACATATTATAGTATTTTCTTTATAACAGAAGCAGAGAGACCGATGGTCTCTCAATATGTTTTAGTAATATCTTAATGTAATATTTATCTGGGACTGCTACAGTCACAGACTTTAATTTAATTGACTCAGTATGATTTTCCACTTAAACATTGCTCTGGAGTAAGCTAATAAACATTATGGCAATTTACTCAGTATAACTGCTGCCATTATTACCATAAACTTAGAATCCTACAGCTTACGGGTCCTTATTACAAATGCAAGCTGAATTGCAATCAGTTCTATGGATCACTATTCAACAATTACAGTTATAATCCTTAAAATTATAAAGACTACATATACACACATACACACACTTCTAGTCCTCTAATGGTAGTGTATCAGGCCAAATGACACTAATGAGGACATTTGATTTGGTTAATTTAAAGTATGATTACACGCTATGGAATCTGTGTCAGTTGGGACTAACTTCAGCTATTCCAGTGTGGATGACTTTTTGATGTAAATGAAGAATCAGTTTATTCAAGTAATGCACACTCATTCTTAATGCAGAAGCTAGAATTCTATCTACTCTTGCACTGAAATTTCATTTTGAGAGCTGCTTAACAAATATACATGCTAGAGAATTTGGCCACCTTAACCTTGTCTTGCCTTAATATTTGTAGAAGCAATAACTTCATCCAGCTTTCTTCCACTGAAGTTTTTCTCCTGAGATGGGGATTTTTTTTTTCAATTAATTCTGCAAATGCAGATAGCCAAATATCTCTTCTGAACCTGTGTATATTTTTGTAGTGGCACATGCCTTCTTTCATACAACTGGTTGCTTTTTCTGACCTCAACACGCACTGCCCCAGAAAGACCTGGTCTGCAACTTGGACATTCTCCTGGGCTCGCGACTCCTGTTCGAGGAACAGGTGGCAGTCGTGGCTGGGAGAGCCTTTGTACAACTTTGTGTTGTGCATCAGTTGCAGCCTTTCCTGGACCAGGATTCCCTGCACCAGGTCATTCAATCCCTAGTCATCTCTATTGTAACGTGCTCTACGTGGGGCTATCCTTAAAGAGAATTCAGAAGCTACAGCTGGTGCAGAGTGTGGCAGCGCAGGTAGTTTTGGGACCCCCCCAAGAATGGCCCCAATAACATTGTCCCGCGAACTACATTGGTTAGCAGTCTGCTTCCGGGTGCAATTCAAGGTGTTGGTGATTACCTTTAAAGCCCTTCATCGCATGGATCCAGGTCACTTGACAGATCATCTCACTGCATTTGCCAATACCACTCGTGCCGGCAGAGGAGGCATGCCGCGGGTCGTGTCAACCCGATCATTCTGACTGGTGGGGTCCAGGAGGAAGCTCTTCTCTGTTGTTGCTCCTACACTTTGGAACATTCCCCCCCCCCATGTGAGGTTGGCTCCAACCCTTCTATCTTTTCATAAGGGCCTAAAGATGTGGCTTTGTCAGTTGGCTTGGGGCCCCAGTAGGGGGACAGTGCAATGGAGGTGGTTGATTGAATAATAACAGATCCCACCTACCTCCCTCACTCTGCCCCGGCCATCCCCATGTATCTTTGGTTTCTAATGTTTGTTTTTAACTTTTTATATTTTAACTTACCGTGTTTTCCCTTAAAATAAGACCCGGTCTTATTTTTATTTTATTTTTTCCTCCAAAAGAGGCACCAGGTCTTATTTTTGGGGGTGGGGGAGGGGTGTCTTTTCCACTCACCTCTGGCATTGACAGCCCTGCCCAGCTGGCTCACTTCTTCTGCAGCTGAAGGAGCAGCTTCATTCTGCAGCTGAGAATGGAGCTTTGGCCTGCATTTCACAGTTAAAGGCCTTTCTGGAAGGCCACTACAGCTGAGAACCGAGCTATGGTTCGAATCCTTAGCTCAGTTCTCGGCTGCAGTTGCCTTCCGGAAAGGCCTCTGACTGTGAAATGCAGGCCTGGGGACACCACAGAAGAAGTGGGCTGGCGAGGAGAGGCCTGGCTACAAGATAAGTGGGTGTGGGGCACATGGGGCAACTCCACACCCTCACCCCAGCTTGATTTTTAGGTGTGTGCCTTGTTGCAAAACTAGGGCTTATTTGGGGGGTAGGGCTTATATTAGGTCAACCCACAAAAATCAAGGCAAGGCTTATTTTTGAAGTAGGTCTTACTTTCGGGGAAACACAGTATATATAACTCTACACTGCCCAAAATTACCCTATGGTAAGATGGGCAGCCAATAAATGTTATAAATAATAAATAAAATAAAATAAAATTTTATTTTCTTACCTTTACGTTTGGTGTGTAGAGATTTCTCAAAGACGCAAGTGCTGCTGACAAACTATCAGTGCTATAGCCAATCCACAGGGCCTGAAGATGACTGGAAGAAATGCCCATTTTTCTACTGAGCCCCTGCAAGACACAACGAACACTGATGATAATAAAAACTGAAACAACAGAATTGCAGGGAGGAGAAATTACAGAAAGAAGCCTTGAACGCTCCTTGACATTTTTTTTTTTTAAAAGCCCTCATGGACTAAATTCTCACAGTTCAGGGTGGTTATCATAATGGCTTGTCAGGCATAAAAATATACTCAAGTTGCATAATCTTTTAAAGCGCATGTAGCCACTCTGCATCCTAAAGGCCTTAGGATCTGTCCTTGCTGCCTGATCAGGGTTCCTGGTGCCACAGCACGGATAGAGCAACAGGCAGCAGAGCTTTCTCCCTGCCTGAAGGAAAGAAAAGTTTTTCCTTGTCTTTTTTTCTGACCTGCTGTATGAAGAAAATTAAAATATGATGGAGTGGAAACTCTTTTTACTTGCCCAGAAGGGAGATAGACATGTAACTAACATGTTTGCATAGATACAGATGCAGCTCTTGGAACAAAAAAGATTGCCCATCCAATTCAAAGGTCCCTGAATTGTATTGTATCAAAGTGGTCTGTCCACTCCTGAAGAAGCTCACCCTGCATCCAGAAATTTTCCAACTGTTGCCTATTCAGCCATAGTTTCATTCCATACAGCTTCCTCCTTCCGTTATATATTCACGATGAACAGTATTTAGTATTTATTTGTTAGGTATTTGTAGGGGTGCGAGTCTATACATATGTTGTATATAGTATGTTTTAGGTGTGTGTATGTATGTATTTCATCTTGAGAGCGGGCAACTAAATTTTTATTTTTTGTGTGCTATTGTGCCCAGTAAAAAAAAATGACAAAGGTTATCTTATCTTATCTTATCTTATCCTATCCTATCCTATCTTATTGGAACAAATGGTTGAGAGAATGCTATAGGTGTAGCTCTAGCCGTTCCCCCAATTATCTCAACCTTTTTCACCTTCAATTCCAGTCTGGCTTTGGAAAAAAAATAATAATTTGTCTTTCTGTCTATCTAACTATTCAATTTATCTAATCAATGTATATAGCCATCTCTCTCATATATTATGATTCCGGTCAGCTTACAATTAAAATATTAACAAAAATAAATAAATAAATAAAAATAAAGGAACCATACAAACAATACAAGCATTAAAAATAATGAAAACAATGAAAAACCATACAGTATAACTACAGGTAGTCCTCGACTTATAATAGTTCATTTAGTGGCCAAAGTTACAATGGCACTGAAAAAGTGACTTATGACCATTTTTCACACTTATGACTGTTGCAGCATCCCCGTGATCAAAATTCAGATGCTTTTCAACTGACTCATACTTACGACGGTTGCACCGTCTTGGGGTCATGTGATCCCCTTTTGCAACCTTCTGACAAGAAAAGTCAATGGAGAAACCACATTCATTTAGCAACAATGTTACTAACTTAACAATTGCAATGATTCACTGGCAAGAAAGATTCTCAAATGGGGCAAAACCCACTTAACAAATGTTTCACTGAGCAACATAAACTTTGGGCTCAATTGTGGTCTGCCTATACTCTCATCCTGTCAGATAACCGTACAGGAGACAGCAGAGGAAGTTCAATTTTGGGACATTTTGATGCTGCCAATTATGATATCCTCCTAACCCTAACCCTAGTTTGGAGAGATGGGATTCAGAAAGTAGTATCCGAGGAGTAATACCTCTGGCCACTGACAGGTACGGGCATGATTTTGATCCTACTGGCATTTAGCCTCAAGATAAAGCCCTGGAGCTGAGTGTCATCAATAGGAGTTAGTAAAGGCTAGAGATGTTACTGATCTTCAACCAGCATCTCAACTGGATGGGTGGATGAAGGCCAATAAACCAAGACTGAATCTTGACAAGACAGATACTTTGTGGATGGATAGTTCCTAAGTATTGGAACTGGGATGCTCTGCCACATTCAGTGGGTTTAGATTCTCTCAGAAGAACAGACCTCTGATTTGGAAGCATTCCTAGAGCGGTCAAGAATACGGGAGGTCTATGAATAACCAGGAGACCCTGCTGCTAACTTCACTGGGTATTCCAACTATGCTCTTCTTGGACAGGAACAGTCTAACCCAGTGGTTCTCAACCTGTGGGTCGGGACCCCATTAGGGGTCGAACGACCATTTCATGGGGGTCGCCAAACAACGCAGTCAGCCATTTTTTTCCCCCTTTTCCTTAGCTGTGCTACTCCCTTTTATTCTATTGGCTTTTGAAAGCCAATAGAATAGACTCTCTTGCCTCTGCCCTGCTGCCCTCTCTTGTCTCTGCCCTGCTGAGCCCGCCAAAAGTCCCATTCTGCAAACGGTGCTGCACCAGTTGAGTAGTCCTCGACTTACGACCGGTTGAGTAGTCCTCGACTTACCACCGGCTGGGGGTCGCGGCATTAAAAAGGTTGAGAACCACTGGTCTAACTATTAATATTCAGGCAGTGATAAATTCAGATTTATTAGATTATTTCAATGCATTTTTGATAGAATTACCCTTCAAGTTGGTTTCAAAAGGGGAGCTTGGTTAGAATGCAGGTTATTCAGGGGTGTCTGTCTGGGTCAATTTTACACCTCTGTTGAAGAAACTGTCCTGGCTGCCAATTATATGCTGGGATAGGTTCAAAGCTCTGAACAACCTAGGATCAGGAGAGCCAAGGGATTATCTTTGTGGTTATAAGCTGATCCTACTTCTCAGATCACTGGGAGAGGACTTAATATGCATGTACCCAGAAAAACAAGGAACTGCCTTCTGTCGGCAGTCATCCGCTTAGTTAAAAAGGTTTTCTCTCTTTTGCCTCCATTCTCGAATGCAGAAATCACTGAAATTCTCAGAGCACCTGACATTATATCTTAAAATTGCACTTGAAAATCTGTATCTTAAACCAAGCCTCCTCTATTTGAACGTTCAAGTAAGGGCTTTTGTTTCTGTATTTGTTTCCCTTTCTCCTTTTTTTTTTTAAAAAAAAAATTGGGTATTTTGCGTTTCATAAATTGTTTTGGCATGCTTTTGTATACGAAGCAAGTAACAATAATAAAGAACGACTCTTATTATCCACAACAATGTGAAGTCACAGCTGCCTGCACAGTTCTTTCTAAGCACCAAGAATGTTGTAATGTAAGGCATTGTGACAGAAATACCTAAGAAAGAATAAGACGAAAGGCAGATTAAGTGGCAGAATAAAATGTATCTCTTACCTTAAAAATGTGAGCTTTAAGAATGTGATGCCCGAGTTCCATTGTTTGCTGACGGTTAAGTTTTCCTTCCTGACGTGAAAAGAGGAATGCAAGAAGAGCATGCCCGTTCCTAAAGGCAACAACAAAAAGGATGGAGACAAATTTAAACAGGTTCCTAATAAGTCCCCTCAGAATACTGCCATCGACAGATCTGCATTCTCTCTCTTTCCTCTGCCTAAAGTTTAAATATCAAGATATAATAAACTTGAGAAGTAAAGAAAACTACTAGCAGTACAGATAGTCCTTCATTTGTGACCACAATTCAACCTAGAACTTTGGTTGTAAGTTGCTGCGGTTGTAAATCGAGTCACCGTGTGAACAGATGCGATGTTATGATCGTTTTTATAAAGGTCATTAAGTGAGACATTGCAGTCAATAAGCAAATCACATGGTTGTAAGTCCTCATTCAGCTTATCCAATGGGCTTTTTTTTTTGCTGTAAAACAGCGAAAACACTGCAAAACGTGATTGCGTGACCATGGAATCTTGCAAGCAGTCATAAATTCGAGCCAACTGCCCAGGGCCTAAAATGCAACCATGTGGCTGTGGGGTGGGATGGCAGTTGTAACTCTGAGAATTGGTCATAGGTTTTTAGTCTGTCATAACTTCTAATGGTCATTAAACAACCGGTCGTAAGTTAAGGATTGTTTGTACATCGTTCTGAAACAAAACTAGTTCTTTTTAATGAAGAAAATGTATTGTATTTATAATACCAGTACAAATTAAGTACAAATACGCAGGATTACAAAGTTGTGCAAACTGCACGGTCATCTCTCTGCGCAATATTCAAACAGTAAGCGGATATACACATATTTTGTTTTTTACCTGCTCATCATAAAACTATAATAATGTAACTATGTTAATGTCAGTCATCGTTAGATCTTCAAAAAAAAAAAAGATGGCTTCCAAAGGATTTCAATGGATTAATATTTTATGCATGTAAGAGATATAAAAGAAACAAAAAGAAAATCACTTATTTGAGCTCAGCTCTTAGTGACCTCACGGACATATCCATATTATATTCTTCAAATAATACAGAAAGCTTTTTTTTTCCCGAACGTCTCAGTCTAGCCTCAGAATTTTCTCCCAATGAAAGATTAACCAGATTAGTTTTCAAGATCAATCAAAATATATGCTGCCTACATAAAAACAATGCTTCATAATAAATAAGAATTATCAAATAATACAGAATAGTTTTATTTAATTTTATTTAAAATGTATTTATTAACTCTATATGCCGCCCATTTGCAATTCGCAGCAACTCTGAGTAATTATACTCATTACAATAGTAAGGGAAAGCCATGCTTTGGTGACAATGGATACTCTCAGCATTTTCTGAGATGGGTGAGGGCCGCAAAATGGGCGAGGCCACCTCACATACTGTATACAGGTAGTCCTCGACTTACAAAGTTCATTTACTGACTGTTCAAAGTTATAATAGCAGTGAAAAAAGTGACTTATGAATGTTTTTCACACTTACGACCTTTGCAGCATTCCCCCATGGTCAAGTAATAAAAATTTCAGATGCTTGGCATATTTATGAGGGTCGCAGTGTCCTGGGGTCATTTGATCAACTTTTGCGACCTTCTGATAAGCAAAGTCAATGGGGAAGCCAGGTTCACTTATAACTATCACGTTAACTAACTTAACAATGATTCACATAACAACTGTGACAAGAAAAGTCATAAAATGGAGCAAAACGTATATTTTGTTCCTCAAAATAGGAGGAAATCATATCTTCAGGTTTGGGGAATCATCAGAGAGGTTTCCTGGGCCACAAAAAGATAACTCTGGGTTGACTGCAGACTTGGGGCTGCAAGTTGCCCACTCTTGACTAGCACAATCTGCCTTTCACAAGGTTATTGTGATAAATGCTTTTTTGTTCTGAACTGAAAGACACCTCGAAGAAAATTTGTTGTTGTTAGTTGCGAAGTTGTGTCCAACTCCTCATGACCCCATGGACAACGTTTCTCCAAGCCTTCCTGTCCTCTACCATCTTCTGGAGTCCATTTAAATTCACACCTACTGCTTCAGTGACTTCATCCAGCCACTTCATTCTCTGTCATCCTGTTCTTCTCTTGCCCTCAATCTTTCCCAGCATTAGGCTCTTCTCCAGTGAGTCCTTCCTTCTCATTAGGTGGCCAAAGTACTTGAGTTTCAACTTCAGGATCTGGCCTTCTAAAGAGCAGTCAGGGTTGATCTCCTCTAGGACTGACTGATTTGATCTCCTTGCAGTCCAGGGGACTCGCAGGAGTCTTCTCAAGCACCATAGTTCAAAGGCCTCAATTCTTTGGCGCTCAGCCTTTCTTATGGTCTAACTTTCACAACCATACATTGCAACTGGGAAAACCATGGCCTTACTATACACATACTTTAGTGGTATTTAAAGGTTTTCACACATGCAATTGAACTTTCACTATTTTTATTTTGAACAATAATCTCCCCCCAAAATCACATCACATTGTTTTTAACATATGCCTGGGTTTCAGCCATAGCTTACTGTAATTTTTGTGGCATGAAAACTCATCCAAAGACCTGCTAGAGCCTCAGTCAGTGTTATGTTTGTGTACTTAAGAAAGCCTCAAAGGATAGCCAAGCTGAGCACTAAATGCTCGGAGCTAGGAAAGAGAATTGTTAGGAATGCAGCAGCGTCGGGACTAGCAAGCAAATGATACATCTGCTTAGCAAAATAGACCTGATGAAATATTATTTCTCCAGGAGCCAACATGCTCATTCCTTCTCCAGGAGCCAACATGCTCATTCCTTCTCCTTCATTAAATTTTGAACTGCTTCTAAATTTAGAGCACCAAGCAGCATGGGCCCATAAATCTCAGAGAGTTGAACTTTTTTTCCCCAAATGATATGAATGTCAATGTAGACATCAATAATAATTTCATTGCAGAGCGTACCCAAATTTATTTACGGGATTCAGAAATAACAAATGGGATGGAAAAATACTTATCAATGCCCCAAATTCAAAAAGTTAATAAATTCCTCCAATGGGTTCCCTCCTTCCATATTATTCTAGATCAGTGTTTCCCAAACTTGACAATTTTAAGACATGTGGACTTCAACTCCCAGAATTCCACAGCCAGCAACGCTGGCTGTGGAATTCTGGGAGTTGAAGTCCTCATGCCTTAAAATTGTCAAGTTTGGGAAACACTGTTCTAGATGATGGGCAACTATATACATGTTTGGAATGAATAAAATAAAATAAAAATTCTGTCTGTCGAAGGGTCTTTAATCTCTGCAAAGACGGAGAAAGTCTTGCCTGGAAAGATTTTGGTAAAGGATTTTCAATGCTGGGCAGTCAGACTAACTAGCATTACAGCAGATGAGAACATCATCCTTCCTGTTACTAAGGTTTAAAGTGCAGAATCTAATAATTCATCCTTAATGATTGTAGGACACTCTACTTTTGGTTATGTACACTTCTGAGTTTTTATTTTTCAATTTCATGTATCCTTTAACTAACCTAAAGTGTAAAATATCATGGCTCATAGAGCTTTTTTATTTCTTAGAAAACACGTAGCTAGTGTCATTTTCTCTCTTACAGACTGTAATATAAGAATTATCAACAATTATTAGTTATCTACTATATTTTACCTTGGTTCACACAAAAAGTCAGTGCTTTCACCGTCTGCTCTCCAAACAAGCCATTCCCTGAAGGAAGGATGGCAGAACATCCGTGTCTTGTCACGCCTTTTTATCAGAAAGCCTGAAAGAGCCTCCATCCTCTGCGAGAACTCTTCCCACTCCTGTTCACCCTGTATCTGGCCAGCACTAATTGCTTGGAAGATCTGGTCATCTGTCATTGGGTGAAGGGATGCTAGAGCCACATTCAGCACCGGCAGGGCTCTTTCGAAGGCCGAATTTGTCATGAATTTCATGTTGCACTGAAGCAAATAAAGCTCAGAAAGAGATACTGGAACTACTTTGTAACTTGCACTTTTAATCACCAGGTGACCCTTCTGGAAGAGATCTAATGTCAATTTCAAATAGAGATAAGATCCCATGCTCCTCAAGATCAAGTGGTTGCTCACTTTCCCAATAGTCGCCGCATCAACTTTTCCATTGAGGGAAATATTGTTTACTATATCCTGGCTGGCATTGATCCTGTACTGAATATATGCATTTAAATCAGACTGTACTTCTTTGTTGTCTGAAAAATCATCCAAGGAGATTGTGAAGAAAGGATGTGAGCTGGTTATTTCCTGCATTAGAGAAGGAAGAAGAAATAAGTACTTTACAGCACTTGTCAAACTTCATTATTATAGCTATTGATTTTAAAACCATGCTAAATTAAACCTGGTGAAAGTTGTTTGAGTGAGAATCAGAAAGAAGGTTTAGCACTAGTGTAACTCTTTGGTCTAACAATACCTTTAGTCATTTCCTATATTCACATAGAAATTAAATATTCAAACATATCAGGAACAAAACAAACCCAGATTTCTTATATACATGAAACAAATTAATGCATTTATTCTAGTCTGCACCAATGGTTTTATATTACAAAAAAGCATTCAAAATATTTTATTTGCACTCGAAAATGGTAAACTTTGATACAGGTCAAGTTTAATGACTTAACAGTGGCTGACCCTGACTCTGTTCTTGTGACCAAACAAGAGTTTCTTAAAGCTAAAGGCCCAATTTACAATAACAAGGAGATATACAAAACAATGAGACATCTTATGTTCATGAAAAAGCTTCCTCCCTTTATGCTTTAATAGGGAACAATTATTTGATGTTCTGACATACTGTTCTGATAGCCTTCCTGATTAGCCTCCTACCGTGGTCAAGACTGGATAGTGAATCCTGCTCTAAACTGATCCCTATAGCATTCTTCAATTCAGAGATTTAGAGTCTAGATCTTGAAATCGGATTATATTGGAGAAAAGGAATTTAAAAAATAAAACTTTGAAACCACAGATGTTTCATAACGAAAGAGAAAGTGGGAAGAACAACAGAAATTCTAGCAAAAGGACCTGTGTGAGACTTGCATCAGGTCACTGCAGCTGTTTCAGAATGCTACACCACTCTCAGCTGCCATGTTTTAGATTTTGCTAAGCATCATTGTGAGTCAAACTGATCCACAGTGGCATTGGTGTGGAGCAACATTTAACTACACAATGAAAATGCTTGAATACAAATATTACAAACCCACAACAAATACACTATGACCTTTTGTACAAGCCTCCACGGTGTATAAACTATGATGATGGCCATTCCTAGGTATGTGTGATTTGTAACAGCAGAAACTCTCACAAGAATTCAGATTAGTCCTTCCAAGTAAAATTTTCTGTTCTGAGAGTACAATGTTATTAACAGAGCAAAAACTACACCACCATTTGCTTAAATATTACCTGAAAGTTTGTTCTTACGGTCACGATCAGTTTTAGCCATGATGGAAATTTAGAAATAATATTTGTGATGAATGAAGAAACTGTATCCCCATAATCAGGTTTATGAAATTCAGCTTCATTTAAACCATCTACCAAAATGATGCATTCTTCTTCTGAAATTTTCTGTTCTGAAGGACACGATTGTGAAAAAGCAAAAGAGGTAAGAACATTTATTAATATATTGCAGCAATGTGATTTCTGATTAGAAAAACAAGTATTCGTGTCCCTTAATTTTCATATATGGAATACAGGATGAAACAAATAATAAAAGGCTATTTCCTCTTGACACACATAGGCCTACGAATTTAAATATAAAAAGTGCATTTTAACTATTTTCTAAGAAACCTACAGTGAAGATTCCTTTACTAAAAAATGGCATAGCTAAATGTTATTTTACTGTCTATAAAGGGGACTTCTTTCTAGTAAATCAGATCAATCTGTTCAAATGTTTGCCATGAATCTACCATTGTGAAGTTAAAAAAGTTACCCACAAAAGTTATTCTATCTTAATAAGGTAGATAGTTAATAAACTAGATCTTTTTTTTAAAAAATAAGTATTTTAATTTTAAAAGGAAAAACTAATATCCTACTCTGCCAATTTCCCAGAAACGTGCTCATACTTTTGAATAGTTTTTTTAAAAGAAAAAAAGTCCTTTGTATGTTAATAGAAATACTAAAATAGTTCACTCAAGCAAAATGTTACATTTGGCAATAGTACTAATTTAAAAACAGACAACAGATTCCAAGATATTTATTTATAAGAAGGCAACATGCTTTAATGTGCTTTCATCCCTGGAAAAAGTACCTCCTACTTGCCCAAATATTTATAGCGTGTCTAGTTTATGTTATTTCTTATGCAGCAGTATAATCTATCAACATATTACAAAAATTCTCAAGGTGTGATATCTTTGTTTTTGTTCTATTTGTAAACGTTACAGGTAATCCCCGAGTTACGAGCATTCACTTAATGCTCAAAGTTACATGATGAGCGCCCCCTAGTACTTACAAGCAAATCTCGAAGTTATGAATATTACCACGGCAGTCGTTCGCCCTTACGAGTGACTGCAGTGACTCTGCAACATTCACTCTGGTTATTCCTTCCTTCCCCACCCCCTCCCCAGGTCTCCCTAGGCACCAGGCCTTCAATGCTCACCCTATGAAGATCAAGATCCCCTGCTTTCTTGGCTGCTCCAGGCCTTTGGTGCATTCATAGAGAATGAAGGCCTAAAGTAACACAAGATCATGTGAGATCAGTGGGGCGAGATCTCACGCTACTGATCTTGCGTGATCTCATGGTACTTTAGGTCTCTGTTCTTTGCAACAGAGAACGGAACTGAAGCTAGGGGACACTTCCTCGTTCCTACGGATCTGGGCTTCAGAGGCATTTTCCAGGCCTGGGGGGTGTCCTGCAGAAGTATTTGCCGCCCTCAGATCCAGGTGGCAGCAGCCTGGGAAAGGCCTCTGGAGCCTGGATCGGGCTGCGGGGGGTGCGGAAGTGTCCCCCGGCTTCAGATCCGGGCGGCAGCAAGAACCGCAGCAGAGAGGAGACGGATCTTTTCCAGGTGAGTCCAACGCGGCAGGAAGGAAGGGGGAAGCATGCGGTATCTTAGTGGGTCAGGGAAGCCTTGGGGGCCTGATCCATCACTGGGCCCTCCTGGTCTTCCCCACCCTGAGATACTCATGTTCACTTAACGTGCTGCGGGCGTTTTAACAAGCAAGGAAGTAATCTTGTTTGAGGTACGAGATTCACTCTATGAGTTTTTGAGTTATAGGTAGAATGGTCAGGCTCCATTACACTCGAGGACTACCTGTATTAAATACACATTTTAAGCACACACTATCATTAATTACAACCTATAGCACTTCTTTGTATAGAAGGATGTAACTAAAAAAGGTACAAATATTAACATAAAACAATACTGACACAAATTCTACAATTCACTAAAATGGCCAATGAGAATAAAAAAGCAACACAGCACTGAGTACTTCATACCTTCTTGAAGGAACCCAAACATCCCATTTTAAATTTACACAATGGATTATAGACCAAAAAATAAAATAAAATAAATACTATATTATATAGCCATTTTAGAATCTCAGGAACGATCGAGAACATTATCAAGCATGAGAAAAAAAATGCTAAGTGTTTTATCCACTCAGAAGATATTTCATCAAAAAGTGGCTGGTATTTAGCTTCAATTTCTATCTAGCAGATATACTTAAATGAATGGATAGCAATTGCAGCTCGTTTTATCTAGACTGTGGCGACATTGCTAGAAGTATAATGGTTACAAAGCATTTCTAGACTGTGGAACAAACATCTGCACAGTACCCACTGCTGAGGTTCCATTTTGCAAATGGATGCACGGCGCCTCTCATGAATAATTCGTGTTTCCCATTATTGTATAGATCAGACAGTTTGGAAGCATACCCATAAATATATAAAACTTTTGATGCTAATGTTCATTATTAATTTAAGATGAATATATCAAGTGTCTCTCTCATATCTAAAAAATATATACACAACCTGGGGAGCTCCCTGCATTCACAGCTCCTGCTTGAATAGAAGGTATCATCTGTGGCAAGACGGCCTTTGCACAACGGCCATCTGACACATTAATTGCCTTCTTTCCTAGATCGGGGGGGGGGGCTTCAGATGGTCATTCATGCCTTAGTCACCTTAGTTACTGAGCAGCTTTCCAAGGTGTGCCCATATAGCACCTCTGCTTCATGAGCTGCATTGGTTACCAATTTGCTTCCGGGTACAAGTCAAGGTGCTAATTTTTACTTATAAAGCCCTATATGACATATACATGATAATGCCATCTCTAGAACCCTGGAAGTATATGTCTTCCCTCTTCCAGCACTTGCTTTCTGGAACGGGGTTCCTGAGAGCCAGATGACTGCTGTTTAGAAGAGCTGTGAAGCCCAGGGAAGGGAAGGGAAGGGGAGGGGAGGGGAGGGGACGAGAGGGAATGAACAAGTAAGGAAAAGTGAGGTCCCTCACTTCATCACGCTTGCTATCTTTTAATAATTTATTATTTATTGTAACATCTTTGATTGCTGTGAGCTGCCCAGAGTCCAACAGCATACAAGTTTAATTAATAATAACAGTAGTTAAAAGTGCTGAGCTTGTCCAAGTTTGAGACCTGAACACTATGCAATGGGATCTAGTTCCTGCTCACCCAGCAATGCAAAAGCAAGCAAATGCGAGTAGATTAAAAGGTACCACTTTGGTGGGAACAGTGGTTTGTGTGCCTTTGGCATATAGCTATGCTGATCACGTGGCCCCTTGGCCAAGACACAGGTGAGCACCACGCCCTAGAGTCAGACACAACTGGACAGGGAAACACTTACCTTTTTTTACATCATCTCCATTCTGTTTCATTCTGTGTAGTATTTGTTGCCCTCTTTCAAAGAAAGGAAAATTCTCCACTGTTCCCCAGTCCACTGCTATGAGATACTTTATATACTTTTCCATATTGCCTACATGTTTGTTTCCCGCCTTACCTCTCCTAAGATTCACTAGTGGTTCCAACACGCCTCTTCTGAATGCTGCCACAGGATCTTGAACACAGGACCTAAGGCTAAGCATACTTTGTAGATGTGGTTCCTTTATCAAGAGTTCTCTATATGCTGTTAACTGAGGTGACCGGCAAAGTAGAGCTGCGATACTATGCACAAATTCTGGAACAAGGCATGTGTAAGTGTTGTCAGCTTGGCAGTAGTGATAGGCAACGACCTTTAAAAAAAAAAAAGACTGTTTAGAATTTCTGATTGATAACCACACAAAATCATGAAAAGGAGAATCCCATGCTGAAATGCACTCCAATTTTTCCTTAAACCATTTGAGACATAAAACTCAGAAGAATATTCAAACTGTATATGTGGATCTCAATGCTCTAGTTCAGGGGTTCCCAACCAGGGGTGCTTGCACCCCCTGGGGATGCGAGATGATATTCCAGGGGGTGCAAAAACTTGGGTCTTCAAAATTATAGTGTATATGCATAATTCGTTGCCGTTATTTCGAACTTTTGTAAGGGTGCGAGAATATATCAGAAGCATTCTAGTGCTGTGGGGTATAGAAAAGATTGGGAACCACTGCTCTAGTTTAACATACTATCTTTAAAACTAACAAATCTTTTTCTTCAGCACGCACGCATGTTTTCCCAAAAATAAGACCTGGTCTTGCATTATTTTTGCCTCCAAAAGAGGCACCAGGTCTTATATGTGGGGGGTGTCTTATCCGTTTACCTTAGGACCTCCGCAGCCAGGTCTTCCCACGCCCTGACACCTTCCTCACCTCGCCGGCCCACTTCTTCTGCAGCTGCTTGCCACTGCTCGCGCACATTGCCCCAGCTTCCATTTTGCCTTCCAGAAAGGACTCTGCAGCCGAGAAACAAGCTCTGGATTGATGCATGCGGCAACCTCGGCTTCTGTTTCACCGCCAGAGGTCTTCCCTAGGCCGGGGGCGATGCGCACAAGCTCTGGTGGAGTGGCCACATAAGACGTGGGCTGGTGAGGCGAGGCAGATGTCAGGGCATGGGAGGCCTGGCTGCAAGTGTCCTAAGGTAAGTGGGTACGGGGTGTGTGGGCAGTTCCCCCCCTCCCCACCCTAGCTTGATTTTTATCTGTGCACCTCGCCCACCTTGTGCAACCAGATGCAATGGAGTGAGTAGGGCCTATTTTGGGGGCAGGGCTTATATTGGGCACATGTGTAAAAATCAAACTAGGGCTTATTTTTGGGGTAGGTCTTATTTTCAGGGAAACAGAGTACATCATTAGCTAAATATATCTGGCCCCCAGCATTGTACATCTAATATAATTCACTATGCAACAGTTGAGTAGTTTATTTTTATTTTTTGCAACAGCAGAATCACAATATGGCATTCTTTTTCTTAACTGTATAAATTCACCTATAAATATCTCTATAAAACATTATTTTTCTTTTCCAAAACAAAAAATCTTCTGTATTACATAATATTGCACATATTGATGTAAAATGTTTAAAGAATATTCAAGAAACAGTTAGGATGGAGTTCTTAATTTATGCTTGGTATTTTACAGAAAGTCTTAAAAGTCCTTTGAAAGTCATGAGATGTAATTCATTTGATGGTCTGTACTTAGTTTTCAAGAGAAACTCATCAATTTCATCCATTCTACAGAATATTGTCTTATTTAAGAATACATATACATTTTGTCCCCTATTATATTATCAAAACAGAACTGGGATTAGATGCAGCTAATTTCTCATCCTTTCACTTTATTTAAGGAAGCCAAAGAACTTTTTTGGCAATGCAAATTGCAAACAAAGCTCCCCACCGCTAATTAGGATCAATTATTCAGCAGGAGAAAATGTTTAAAAGCTTCTACCTTCCCTCCTATAATCTTGGTCAGCATCAGAGATCCTGTGCTGCACGCTGAAAGAATTTACTCTGTACCCAAAGCCAGAATAAATAGTTAAAGCAATAGGAAATAAACATGGCTCCTCATTAACCCCACTGGGGACTTCCTACCAATACGTAAATAAAACCAGGAAGTTTTAGTTCATGTATTCAATAGAGTGGCAACCCAATCCAGTGTACAGTCTATCTTTTTGTTCATTTGTTTGCTTTTTAGCAGAAGGCTATTGGTTGCTGACAATCAACTCTATGTTTCTTTGAAAGTGTGGTATCAAAGAATTAAATCATTGTCATGAACCTCCTTTTGGAGCCTCCACAGTTTAGGTACATTCAATTAGTGAACTCATAGTAGGGACATTCAATTTAATTTCAGCAATTGTACTCCATTATTCAGAAATACAGCTGAATTCCACAGAGTGTAAACCCAAGTAAGGGTGTATAAAACTGTCGCTTTAATTATATTAAAACTATGTTAAATTACATTAATGTGTGTGCTTTCTATCGAATTCTAAACATAGCATGGCACTGAGGTTGACAGCATTAGGATAATAGTTACATAATATTGCTTTAAGTAAATACTTCAACACCAAAGCAAATCCTCTTTCATTTTCAATCCTTTGCAAGGCTTTCCTATTTTCACAATCCTTCCAACCAAAGTAAATGCATTAGAATTATCCCTGGTGCAATCTGCTAATTCCAGTTTACATAACTGTTAGATAAATCAGTGACGAACACACTGTAAGCTGCTAAACCCAGTGTTTTATTTCCCCCCTTTTCTTCCCAATAGACGAGGAAGGAAATTATATCGAATAAACTGGGGGGGGGGGATAGTTCCTTTTGGAATTACAGATTAGCCCTGCCAAAGTCAGATAGAAAAAAAACCATGTTCACAAACCACGGCTTTCGTATTGTCATAAACCTGGGGGGAAAAAAAACCCATTTAGTATTAAATGTGCTACCTTTGATGCAAGGCGTCTAACTGATTCATCCATTTGGTTCTGATGTTCCTGAGCAGGAGGACGGGCTGAAGTTTTGGCTGGACTGGTTCCAGCTGAAGGAAGCAGAGATGGGGGGAGCTGGCTGAGAGGAATCTCCTGACAAGGATCACTGGCTGCAGGGGAAGAAGCAGAGACCAGAGTTATAACCGATGGCATTCAATTTTGGTGCAAATTATGTATCTGTAATGCTGGAGATGTTTAGACTACAAGAGAAACCTAAACATTGCTTGAATTTTGTGTTCTTTTCTCAGGTGTTACCAGTTATGACTCCACTATATAGCTTCTGGCTATGCTTCCCTTTGGAGTCTTCTGGTAACAAAACCTTGGCACCAGAAGTTAACTGAAACAAAGAAGTGGATTACAGAAAGGGCAAACACACACACACACACACACACACACTTCCCCCCCCCCGTGCTTCCACAAAATTGTGTCATGCTACACTGATTTTTGTTTGTATCTTCATGTCAGAATTTTTAAAACAATCACATTTTGTCACACAATCTTATTCCAAAAAGGCTACAAATCAACAAATGATAATAGGTACCATACGTGTGTGTGTGTGTGTGTGTGTGAGAGAGAGAGAGAGAGGGGGGGGAGGGAGAGAGAGAGAGAGGGAGAGGGAGAGGGAGAGAGAGAGAGAGAGAGAGAGAGAGAGAGAGAGAGAGAGAGAGAGAGATATTATGACACATAATGGACCTCAAGAGTAGTTAGAAACCAGCCAAGAGCTCAAGACAAAAAGCACTCATTCTACAAGTACTGTATGGAGACGGGATGGAGACGGGTTCTAACAAATAAATGATGAAATAGGACTTTTCCTTCTCTATCTTTCCTTCACATCCATTCTACCCTCTCCTTAAATCCATCCCAGTTTCAGGGACCCTGTTAAATGTGGTGATTAGCTATGCTATGAACAGAATAGGAGGGGAAAGAATGGCTCTGATCATTAATATCAACTGAATCAATTTAAATTTTGTATAAATTCATCTTGTGAAACAAAACAAGTAAGTATTGAATCTGTGGATTTGGCAGTGAGATAAGGAACATAAGATTGTTTCTTCTTTTCAGTATATGATTTACAAACTTTCCACTTTTTTTTCCTTTAATTTAGACAGTTTATTTTCTCCTTTAGCCCCACAGAGCTCCCTCGGCATCTTTTAAAGTGTTGATCTTCTGGCCCTTCCACAATTTTATCTGTAGCTAAACAGCCTCTGGCTGAAGCTCTGTGTCCTCTCTTCACACACCAGTTTTTGCATCATTTCTGGAAACAGGATAAATAGCTCCCTGTCACCAGCTGTCAAATCCATCCGGCACATATAAGATGGCACCTAGAATCCTATCCGTGTGGATAAAAGTGGCTGACATACACTGACTAGGATCTGGACGTGATCCACACACTTTTCACTGAAGCCTGCGGGAGAAATTGCTCTTCAGTTTCCTTGCCAAAACACAATCCAAGAAAATGGCAGGCGGCATCATCAGCACAATGGGTCTTTCACTTGCTCTGCCCCCCCTTCCTTTTAGGATTCCTCTTAATTTTCTTCAGACTTTCCTTTTTCAAGCCACTTTAGCTTCTTAACCTACATCTTTCAGAACTTTTTCCAGGATCTTTATGAAAAAAAGCATACTCCAGTGAACAGAACCACACCTTCATCTCCCATCCAGGCAAAAAGGAGTAATCTCCCATTAAGCAAGTGGATTGCATAGTTCATAAGGAGAGGAACTTTGCAGCCAAACAACTTTCACATTTAGTCCAAAAAAGACCGTTTACAGTACCAGGTAGTCCTCGACTTACGATCACAACTTCAGCCTAGAATTTCTGTTGCTAAGTGAGAAATTTGTTAAGTGAGTTTTGCTCCATTTTACGATCGTTCTTGCCACAGTTGTTAAGTGAATCACTACAGCTGTTAATTAGTAACAGGGTTGTTAGGTGAATCTGGCTTCCCCGTTGACTTTGCTTGTCAGAAAGTTAGAGAAGGGGATCACATGACCCCGGACACTGCAGTTGCCAAGTGTCTGAATTTTGGTCACGTGACCCTGGGGATGCTGCAATGGCTGTAAGTGTGAAAACGGTCATACGTCACTTTTTTCAGTGCCGTTGTTAACTTCGAACAGTCACTAAATGAACTGCTGTAAGTCAAGAACTACCTGTACAAATCAGATACAATTATAAATGAAAACTAAGCCAGAAAACACATATGTGGCAAAAATTCATAAACATCTGAAGTTAGCAGATTAAGAAAAAAACATTCATTAATCTGCTGAAACAGAAAAGTCTTTGATGGATTCCAACTATCAAAAGTGAAGGAGATAGGGTCTTCCGGTTTGCTTCCGCGGACGCCGCGGATTCTTGGAAGGCAAGCTCCGTCTTCCATGTCCGAGTTCACATCACTGGAGAACCTTGGAAAGGGTTGCAAGTCGCCCTGTAGGGGCGACAAGCAAGGAGGGGATCCCCACTTGATCACAGGAGGGTGGAAGCGACTGAATATCCAGGGGAGTTTAAAACGCTGAAAAAATAACTTGATTCTAACCGGATTTTTATCTTTCTAAGATTTGAGGACTAAAAGATTTCTTATTCTTATTGAAGATTTGGGTTTTTTACTTACAAAAAAAGAAGTAAAATTGAGAAAGGATTATAAAAATTTTGGACTTAAAAAAAAACAAAAATCTTAAACAGTGTGGGCAACATCTTGTGGCTAAACCTGATATTACAACTTGTTATTGCCTAAAAGAGACTTGGCTTGAAGCCCTGACCATAGATAAGTCTTTTGCAACCTTGGCAGATATCAGCTGTGAGAATCCCAGCTGTGTTTTATACTCAGTGACAAAATTATTTTCATTCTCTGATTGTAAAGCTTTTAATTTAACACATCACTAAGAGAACATGGAAGAAGATCATGAACAGATTCTTTTTATGTTGAAAGCAATTTATGAAACTATTCTTACAGCCACATATGAAATAAGAAGCTGCAGAAAAGAACAAGATGTCAGCCTAGTTATACGAACCCAAATTTTGATTATCACTAAAGAACTAACTACACAAAATATAATAGAAGAACAATTAAATATTATGAGAGAAGATTCAACTGATCAACACACACAGTTAATGGAAAACCCAGAAAAGGGACTGACAACATTGAAAATGGAAAAGACGTTCTATATAAACCAAAATAAACCTGAGGATCAAAAAGAAGAACAGACCGAAGATAAACATTCCAGGATAACTACATCAAGATGGAAAAATAGAGAGACGATTTGTTAGCCCTTCCAAAAAAATGGAGATTGGATGGCCTTTTTTTTTAAATCTCAAACAACATATATAATAACAGAGGGAGAACTATTTGATGACTTAAAAGCACGGGTATGGAAGGCGAGTTGGCAAAAAACGAAAGCTAGAATAAGGCTGAAGAAAATTGGGGTTTTGACTCATTAGTGAGGATTAAAATAGAATATACTTAAATAGACAAGATGTGTACTTTGAATACTAGATTTTGTTATGAACTGAGATAAAAATTATTGATAAATGTAAAAATGTTATTTTTATTTAATTGATATAATAAGAATTGTATTAGTTTAAACATGAGACAGTAAATACTAAGAGGAAAAGAGAGGAAATATTTAATGTGGTAGTTTGAGACTTGCACTAAAGATGCTTGTATGTCATTGAATTTTCGATTAACCCAGCCGCCACATTGCTTTTTAAATACTTAAATGTAAAATTAGAAAATCAATAAAACATTTTTTTTGAAAAAGTGAAGGAGATAGGGAAATATTCAAAGCAGGATTCGTTTTGTTATTCTGGCACCACAAGCAAGAAGGCTCATGAAATCAACTTCTAGGATAAAAAGCTTTTAACGCAAGCCACAATTAAAATGACATCTCCTTTTATCAAACTAACCCTGGGGAGGGGATGTTCACTATCCACAAATGTCAGTTGGATTGCATGATGTCAGGAAGCAAATTACATCATTTGCATCAATCGATATAACTTGTAATTATGCAAATGACATAAACAAGTCAATGACGTAATTTGCATCACGTACACAATGACAACATTGCTCCAATGATTACCAAATTGCTGTGGTAATTTGGAGTGTTGCATGTAAAGCCTGTTGCAGCGAAGGACAGTAAAAGAGGCTCCCTTCCATCTTTGGAAGGGAAAGGGTAAGGATTCAGCAGGCTGCACATGAGCAAAATTAAGATTTTCTGTGTTTCTCTGATCTTGTGAGAGAGTTTTAATAGTATTAAATATTTTAGGGCTTATATTTGTAGTTTTCATGTGTTCCCCACCTCAGAATTGGGGTGGGGAAATTTTGCCACCCGGTTTGATTCTGAAATCAGAAGGCAGCTCCAGGCAGCCGGGGGCGGGGGGGGGAGGAGAGCTTCACGTCCTTCTCTGCTAGGAAGCATCAAGCAGCAACAACTGAATCTCAGGCAGGTCTTGAAGATGACATACAATGTGAATACAGGTGGTCTTAACTTAGGACCATAATTGGGACTAGAAGATTCATTGCTACACATGATGGTTTTTAAGTGAGTTGTGCCCAATTTTACCAACTTTTCCCTTTTTTTTTCCATAGTTGTTAAGTGAATTGTGTGGTTGTTAAGCAAATCTGGCTTCCCCTTTTATTTTAATTTTCTGAAGCCAGCTGGAAGGCGATCTCATGACTCTGGGATGCTGCAACTATCATAAAGACAGGCTGGTAGCCAAGTGCCTGAATTTTGATCATGTGACCGTGGGGATGCTGCAATAATTTTAAGTATGAAGACCAGTTGTTAAGTCCCTTTTTTAAAAAGTTAACTTTGAACAGTGACTAAATCAATGGTAATAAATTGAGGATTTAGACAGGGGCTCGTCTTTCCATATTAACAGGGTGGTGATGGTAGGGGAAGAAGAACAATTTTATAATTGGTTAATGGAAAGTTTACTACCCTTTAGGAATGGCAATCCATATAAGACACGTTTACACAAAAAATATATATATACAGAATTAAATATTTTTTCCCCCTTAAATAGAAAAAAAGAAATTTCAAACCTACTTGTGGGAGAAGCAGAGCTGGTGGAAGCAATTTGCCGCATGCGACCTCCATGGCAGCTCAGTGCCACAAGCTTGGAAATAATAGCCGTCTTCCCAAATCCCACATTTCCAATTACAACAGCTCCCCTCGTCTCTGTCTGCTTGGGATTCTTCAACTTTTCTTCTATTGTCTGAAACAGCCAATCTCTTCCAACAAACACAGAGTCTGTTGTTATGCTTGGCACTTCAAACAGTAATGGCTTTAGCAAAATATCTTGAGGCTTATATGGGACAAAACGTGCTAAAAGAAGGAAAGACTTTATTAGAAGATAAAGCAATGAAAAAACAGGGTTGTTGTTTTTTTTAAAAAAAAGAACTTAAATCCTACAGAAACATCTAATCTACTTTGAAATTCAATAATCTAACCCAGATAGAGTTAGACAATTTTTTTTAAAGAAAAAAAAACGTATTTGTCCAGATTGTCCCATTACTCCCACGACTCCTCCTTCCAGCAGGAATACTAAACAAATCAGGAAGCTAGGCTCTCTAATGAGCTCACTAGATTTTTCATCCAAAATGCTCTTAGTTTCAACAGTCATGTTCAGTAAGCCTAATTCTCCTGAATAAATGTGTGCTTTAAGACTTAACAGAAATGAAGGAGGATTAGGGAAAGGATGGGGATCCAGCATTTATCATATAAATTAGAAAGAGAAGAAGCAGCAGAACAAGTCACAAGATCCGAGAATACCTAATTTGAAAATAGACAGCACAAAGGGGAAAAACATGGCAGGAAATCATAAACCCAGGTATCATCATAGTCCCTAATTTGAGTTGTTTCTTCAACAACTGAAGACTGCAGCCCTGTTTTTTTAACAATGCCAATAAATTTGACATTTCTGTACATTTAATATGTATGTGTCTATATTTTTTATTTTGTACTCTCACAAGCATGAATTTATCAAGTAAGTCCCAATTAAAATTGGGGTGTTTAGTGCTGCAGTCCACCATGTCCACCATACAGATGAAAGATGACATTTTTGTCCCTGCTGTTTGGTAATTTGAGGCTGGATAAATCAGTTCTAAGAAATGTCATAAAGAAGGAAACAGACTTCAATTGCACCCTCTGCAGTTTCTATTGGTAGTACTGCCTTCTAAAAAAGGATAATGAATTATGGCTTTGGCATAGGTCTTACCTTTTATTTCTTGCTGAACTCTCCCTCCAGCAGTGCTGTGCCAGGGTAAGCGAATTGAGGTCCGCAAAGGAGTATTCCTCTGTCCATCCAAATAGCTCAGATCTTCAAGCTTTGTGGAACTTGTTGCTGTAACGGGAATAGCTAATCAGAAAGGTAAGAACTGAACAAGCCTGAACGAAAGGATCAAAAATACAAGTATATTCTTATGTAGCTCCAAAAGAAGGAAGCCACACTGTATGTAGTGTTTTTCTTTTTATCTTCACGCAGGGATTACAAAACCATCCCCAGATAGTAAGGACCTTGCATGCTACCACATATTCTTATAGCGTTGCCGTTGGAAAAAGCTGATTTGCACGATGTATTAAGTATCACTCTATATTTGGATATTTTTAAGTAGGAAAAGTATAAGGGTTAAAATAAAATTAAAAAAAAAAACACTTCTTGACCCTGCCAGTTCTTTCTTCTTAATTCTAGATAAGAAATGGAGGAAGAGGAGGGAAAAAAGGGTCAGGATTATAAAGCCATGGTTTGAAGCTACATTCACTCTCAGGAAAATATTCAGCTATTATTCATATAAAGGAAGTTTATGTCTAGTTGCCAAGCTAAGACGAAGAACATTTCTTTCTTTGAGGAAGAGAAAATGTGAAATTAATATGTTCTCTAGTATTCTTTGGAAAAACTGATATAAACAAGAAACAACAATAACAACAACAGCAGCAATGATCTTTGAAATGTTTCCTTGTCAGAACCACACGACTGCTTTTGGCAGTTTTGTCACTCTGAAAATAAAGCCTTGAACTTTCCCGAGTATGAAGTTAATTAAGAGTTAAATCACTATTCTCTATAAATTTGTCAATCATAATGTCCTATGATCCTAAATTTTAAGAATTTATTATGCTTTAATTTATTATGAGCCGAGGTGGCGCAGCAGTTAGAGTGCAGTACTGCAGGCCACTTTAGCTGACTGTGTTCAGCAGGTCAGCGGTTCAAATCTCACCGGCTCAAGGTTGACTCAGCCTTCCATCCTTCCGGGGTAGGTAAAATGAGGACCCAGATTGTTGGGGGCAATGTAAATATATATATACATTGCTTACTGGTGTACACCGCTTAGAGAGTGCTTGCACTTAAAGCGGTATATAAGTCTCATAAATAAATAAATAAATGCTTCATGTGATTGTCGTATTATGAAATACCAGATACTCAAGACATTTCCATGTTCTTCATTTGAAGACATAATGTAACCAGAAATATTTTGTAGTAGGGAATAAATCTGTGTATGAAAGCCACTTTTACTATGTATAACTTCCTTATTTGTAAAAAAACCACCATTTTTCAAATATCCTATATCTGCCTAAATTGCTTGGGTCAAGGCTCCTTTCTTTCAATTAAATATATGATTTGTGATATGTATTTTTTAATATAATGTAACATTGGAACGGATTTAAGACTGATTGACAATTGGGCAGTATCTGACTCAATTTTAATAGGATGTTTGACATTCAAATCATGTATTAAACTTCCTGCTTTTCTATAATGCAAGATAGCTGAGATGAATTTTGAGTCAATGGATATCCAACGGAGGCAAGAAAGACTTTATGCAGCATTTGACAATAAACAATTATTGATTGTATTCCCAGCCTCACTTTTCCAAAGATAATTAATCATAAAATCTTTTCAAGAGATTGGGAAACAAACTGGTGAATTTCAGAATTAATAGCTACCTCAAAGGATTAATAAGAGAAATCATATCAAAATAGAGAGTTCAGGTCCAAACCAGAGACCTTTACCCAAGTCCATGTTTTTGCTTTTTTGGGAAGGTGGAGAGGCAGGGGAGGAAGACTGCTATACAACAGCACAACCTACAAAGGTGTAACCTTCAAGAATCTTGCCGTTTTAGAACTCTAAGTTATGCAGTAGAAATCCAAGAAAAACCTTGGTTAACATTTATATATAAATTAGGGGAGAAACCCCAAAGCTATCCAACTGTAATGGGTGGGCTATCCATAATCATTGAAACATTTCTCATTTACTCAGTGGGTCACCCAAGAGCAGAGACTGGCTAGTAACAATTAGCATCTTGATATTTGTATGATGTTTTCCAAAAGAGCTGAACTCACTTTATGATATAATTTAGTTTAGAGATTTGGATAATTTCCAGTATCTTGCTGTAAGGGACTATTCCCATTTAGCTCTTTTCCATTTAGGCAACATCTACCTGACTACTATGTCACATTTCTCAATTATTTTCAACTGAAGTAACAACAATATATATCCTGGCACAGCTCCATTTCTCAGATAAACTGAACAGCAGAATTAATTTTTAAAGAGTTCTGATATACATTGTAGTAAAGACAAAAGTTCATTAATTTAAAGAGATTCCAAGTTTGTTTGCATGTAGAAATTGAAAGCCTTCAACTCTTACAACACATCCAATACAAGTCTGGGAATTAAGATTTGTATACAAATGATTTGTATACAAAAGCTGTCCTTAAACTGAAAGATTTTTTAAAATTATTCTTCCTATTAAAAAAAAAAACAAAACTAGAAATTCTGGAGCTATTTCCAAAGATTTAAGCATCTTTAAGCATCATTTAAGATTTACTAAATATTGCTCTAGAAGAAAGAACAAAAACTAGAAAAATCAAACACAAAAATAAGAAAGTGGATAAAACACATCAGAAAAGCAAATGAAGTCAAAGTTAGCTGTAATAACGGTTGTATAAAATGACAATAATTAGGTTTTTTTATGCATATCAGAAAATAAGGGCTTGAAAACAGAAGTAAATTTGATGAAAAGAAGAGCTGTCCTATTACTTCTAATTGTAGAGCAAGAAAACCACGTTTTAACATTAGCTAAATGCAATTTAGCAGACAGCAAAATGCTGTTTAAGGGGAAGGGATCGACACTGAGAGACACCCAGATGAATTATGAGCTTTGTAATTCCCACAAAGAACACAAGCAGTTCATCTCAAAGAAGCAACACTACAACAAGCCAGAGGGAGTCCTTGAACTCAGATGCAGCTTCTGTCTTCCCTTCTTTAGAATCGCCATTCAAGGGCAGGCTAAGATCCAGCAGCTCTTATCCATGCCTGGATTGTTCAAGCAGTGACATTTACAATGGAAAAGGCACCTCCTTGTCTAAGTGGGCCAATTGCATTAAGAGGGAAAAGAACTCCAGGGCACTGTTTGAACTTGCGGAGCCACTTCAAGCTGGAAAGAAAATTGGAAAGCAGAGATCCATGGAAATGGGCCTCTGCCGTACACTGGGGGAGAGGACGGAGGTCCACTGGGGATCCAAATCTCTCTACAGAATTACAGACGATGCAAGGTCACATCTGACTGCCTCATTTGGCTAACAAAAAGCATGAAAGCAACCCCAAAGAGGAAAGCATTGATAACTTTACAGAAAGTTCTTACACTTTGTGACATTGTGATGGTCTCTAAAATGATAAATGAATGTGTGTGATCTCCCCTTGAAAAACACTAAACATTAACTAACTAAATAAAATTGCTGTGATTGGCGCATGGCTTTGACAAATGTTTCTATCAATGGGTTTAGTCTTCTCTCAAAGGTTGCTTCAGGTTTTTGCTCCCCAGCTTGCCTAGACAAGCCCACTGCAGGTTTGCCCAAGCAAAACAGAAATGAGTTTTGACAGCTGTCCTACTTTGCCTACACAGACTGACTGAGCTGCTTTAAAAAGATCAGTTTTTAAAGGCTATTCCTCAACTTGAAAGTGACCACTTCCCTCTCTTTAAAATGTATTCCTCAGCGGCCTCTTGCCACATTAAGCATTCCCAAAACTGGAGAAGGCAATAATGCAGCAACTATCCTAAGAGCAAATTCAGGATACAGTTCTTTCTTTTATGTGCAGAGCCTGAATTAATCTTACACTCCTATGACAAGATGCAAGAGAATACTGTAAGCTGCTGGTGTAGCAGGCCTGCGGCTCCCGGCCCTGGGCTACCAGTGCAATCACACTGCTTTTGATGTGTAGAACAGTAAACAGCTTCCTCTCTTGTAAACCCTACCTCTCCAATCTCTCTGCTCAGTTTTTTTTCTTCCCCCTACACAAACAGCTTGTAGTTATTTATTTATGTTATGCATATGGCATAACAAACATTGACTTACAATATATACTAATATTTCACCTAAATTAAAAACACATAAAATATGAATAAATACATAAAAAGGTCTATATTCAGATAATAATGTCTAGGTCACTAACCACTGAAGTGCAGCATTGTTTATCTACAAAAAAAATCAGAAACTTGAGTGGCATATACCAGTGATGGTGAACCTTTTAGAGACTAAGTGCCCAAATTGCAACCCAAAACCCACTTACACATCATCGGGTGCCGGGTGGATGTGGCCCATTGGGTGGGCGTGGCCCATTGGGTGGGCGTGGCTATGGTGGTAATGGTAGAATGGGTGGGATTAAAAAATTCAGTTCAATTCCAACTTTGCGAGATCTTTTTTTTCCCATGAGAAGTTGAAATTGATTGATTGATTGAACCTTCTTTTTTTGTTGCACACGGCGGCAGAGGCCTAAAGCGAAAAGGTTTTATAAAACCCAGCTAAAGGCCTAGGACTGGGACGACAATGCGCGTGCCCACAGAGAGGGCTCTACGTGCCACCTGTGGCACCCATGCCATAGGCTCGCCACCATGGGCATATACCCTCAACTTACAGCCGGTCATGATATGATCTACAGTTTGATGTGGGACCCTGCAGTCACACTGAGGCAAGGATGCTATACCCCAATTATACAGTGACTCGCAGCAGACACCGTGTGAGGTGCAAATCCTATTCAGGATTGTTCACTGCTGGCAAGGCAGAACCTAGCACCAAGGATCATCTATATTCTATCTGTCTTCTTTGTCTGGGCATTGGGCAACTGATTTGGCTTATACCATTTAGCTTATAGTACTCTCTTACAATTCCTTCCTCTCCAATCTCTCTGCTCTGCGAGTAAGGGGAGAAGAAAGGTAAGACAAAGGAGAGATTGCCTACAAAATGTTTCCTTCCCTCACCCCATAGTGGAGATGTTACAGAGGAAGAAATTTCAAGAGAATAAACTGTTGTGTCCAACCAGGCACAGGACAATGCATAATGTAATGGAGATCATGTGGCTCAGGGATGCTGCAAAGATTGAAAATTGACTGCAAATTAATTTTTCCACACTGCTATAACTTCAAATGGTCACTATATGAATGGTCAATAAAAGAGAACTATCTGAATATGAGCACCAACCTTATTTAATATCAACAAGGCGGGTATCTAAGCAGGGATGAATTGTAATCCCATTGCTCTAACTTTTATCTAAATGTCGATAAGATTACCTACCAAATTTCCACTTTCATATTCTTAAACTGGGAGATAAATTTGTTTCCACTTCATTATAGACAGGGTGGTAATATTATGTGGGACTCAGAAGGTCTTTATGCAATTCTGCAGGAAGAATATATTGGGAATTAACTACCGAAAGACTAAAATCATCAGTTTGGCTAGAAGACTTGAAAGTCATGCCAGGCATATAAATAGGCACTCAAGCAATCATGTAATTTGAGCGTCATTTTTCATACATTCATTAAGTAGGGTACCTCATGCCTCCAATTCAGCCCAAAATGCTAAAATCTGTATATATATTCCGTCTTTATTTCTTGCAAAAAGAAGATGATAATTCTATTCCTGCTGCCCTCAAATTATCTGCAATAAAAACATTCCACAGATGCTGTATTATACGCAGCTGGGCCATCCTCTGCTTTAGGCTTACTGGAGCAAGATCAATTCAATGGACTGACATTTCATAGCAACCTCATCAGAAAAGCAAGGCATATTATTGAGTGACCAATGCTTAATATACTTCTGGCAGTGTGGACAAGCTCTTCTCACTAAGGCAACAATCCTGCCCATCCATCCTACGACTGCTATATTTTTAACCAAGAATGAACTATATGAGCCATAAATATAGGGGTGAGGAATTTAAGTTATCTAGCCTTCACAAAGAAATTCATTTCATGTAAAAATAAAGACAGGCAGGAACTACCACCATCACCCTGATTTAAAACTTATAGAAACAAACAGAAGGGAATTCAGCAGGAATGGACTTGATCATATTTCAAAGTACCGTATTTTCTGGCGTATAAGACGACTTTCTAAACCATGAAAATCTTCTCAAAAGTCGGGGGTCGTCTTATACGCCCAGTCGTCTTATACGCCGGAAAATACGGTACTTTCATATATGACAAATTCCTCTTCTCAAATCAAGCGGATGTGAACCTCTGTTCCCTGACTAGACTCCTATAAAATTGCACAGGGGTGTTTTTGCAAAAACCATTATGGACGTCAGAGTAGTCCTAAAACAGATTTATGATTTATGTTGTACATTTGAAAGTTCCTATTGTTGCGCTCTGCATCTATCCGCCCATTAGTTGAAGAACAGATCTAAGTTTATGAGAACTGGCTTATGCTAATACAAGAGCAGCATTAAAGGAAAATATTTTCACTTAAGTAGAACAAAATCTGGAAGGCAGTCAACATTTACTCCTTCAGTTCTTCCTTACCTGCAACAGAATTGGGTCGAGGCATTCCTAATGAGCCACAGTTTTGAATGTAAGTAATGGGGCCATCTCCAGAAGATGCTTCCGCTTTTGACAAACTTTCTGAGGATCCTGTTGTCTCCTCTTCTGCAACTGGCGAGCAATTATCTGTCCTTCGGTCAATAATTCCTTGGTGTACACTAGTCCTGAGATTTCCTTCTTTAGTCCATTCTAAACTTGATCCGCTCCGATCATCATTTTCAGACGAACTTGTTACTGTCCCTAAAAAGACGACAAGCAAAAATCCATAAAAATACACTCCTGGGTAAGAGTAGTACAGTTTTGGTTACACCCACAGAATCATGGGAAAATCTGAATTGACATAAGGAAAAATGATAATTATGTGACCCATCTGGCAAGTCTACAAGTTCTTTCATGTCATTTTAAATTACAATCCTTGGGAAAATATAGGATAGTCCCTGTAAATGTTCTTAGTTTTGACTATATATACTGCACGCCTCTTAACATTCAAGAAAATATGCCATGAAAACTACTATCGTTTTATGGCGATGACTAACAAACTCAAGCACTATGAAATATGTAAAAATATGAAGAAAGCCTTATGGTATGCTTCCATATGACAGAATTATTAAATGTTTTGATTTTTAAAAAATGGTCTTTTGATATATTATGAAACAAAACTCCCTCCTGATTCTCTAATTTACGGAAGAGGTTTTCCACTCAAGTCTGTAATCCTGAAAAGAAGGCATCTTGCCAAATGTCCCCCCCTCCGCTCTTTTTGGCCATTGGCCCAGATCTTTCTCTTCTTTAGCTCCCTGGAAAAGACGAAATTCTGCCTTTACTTTTTTTTTTTTTATGTCAGAGGAGGCACAGACAAATTTCAGCTAAGGCAATAAAACACCCCAAAGAGAAGGAAAGCTATCCAAGCCAATAAAAAATGTGGGAGGAGGAGGGGAAGGTGGCCTTCCACTCAAAGGAGCTACTGGCCCAGAATAACTTAGCCGGAATGGAAACAGACTGGAAGCCGACTTAAGTGGCATAGAAGAACAACTATTTTCATGGTTGAGCAAAGCTTGCCCTCCCTTCACAAAAAAAACTTACAAAAGGCATACTTATTAAACTGTGTACTGAATGAACATTAATGCTAATAATATATTTGCACACATAAAACTAAAAAAAAAAAGTCCTGGTAGGTTTGGAAAATGAAATCTGCTTCCCTTATCAAATAGATGCAGACTAAGTAGATCTATAAAGAACTCGTGGAACATTTTATTATTAGTTTTGTACTCTTTGAATGCTGTGAAGTGACTTGACGGTCGTATGAATGAAAAAACGAGAAATAAACTAAATAGATAAATGCAAACAGAAGAAACTAGTCCATTGTTTTCATTCCATTTTAAATTTTCTCTTTTAAAAATCACTACCATCTTTCAATATTTGCCGGGAAGTAGGTATGACAGAAAGATGCACGTTATATATTTTTGTAACAGCACTAAGAATAAATGATATGAACTTATGCACGTTGAGACAGATACTCTTTCAGTATCCTTATTGTCCCAGTTATTTTACCTTGGCTTTCTTCTAGATTTTCCAAAACTTTCATTTTAGCTCCGATCTTCATAGCTTACTTTGTATTCATTTTACATTCCCAATTTTGAACTAAGCATGCAAACTATTCATTTAGTATAAAAATTTCTCTGCTTTCACATCTTAAAAATAAGCAACATTGTCTTATTTCTTGGGAGACAAGCAGCATTTTACCAGTGTCCATTGTTTGTCTTCACTACCATTCTGAACTCCAGGCTTGACCTTGCCACAGCAACTTCAAAGTCAAACAGCTAAATGCTTTGTGCGCTGCCACTTCCCAGGCAAATATATAGCTTCACAAAAACTGTAAGAAAACTTATTTGCGTTTATTTGTCAAATTTATATCGCTGCCCATTTCACAGAAAGCAACTCTTAAGTGTCCAGTTTGCACATTTACTTCAGAATTTTTTTTCTAGTTTCATACATACTAGTGTTGCTTTCCCAGTATAAAAGAAAAACAATTTTCCAAGCAATTAAACCTGGCATAGTAACTTCTAATTAACATAGACATCCTGGTGGGGATGAGCTTTTTTGCTGAGCAATAGAGCACTAGCAATAGGCACAATATATGCACAATTATTTCCATATTTTAAACCAGAGTTCCCCAACCTTTCAGGCTTTGTGGACCAGCAGGGAGGGAGGGGGGGGATGGTTCTGCACAATGGACTGGCAAGCGCCCACATGTGCATAGCTCCATTTACACAAGCTACGTGCACATGTGACTGCCACTCACGCAAGTGGGGATGAGCATGCACGCTCACTCGTTCACCCATTTCCATGGCACAGTTGCAAACAACTCACAGTCCGCTGGCCCAGAGGTTGGAGACCTGTTTTAGACTTCTGCTTATAGAGCTACATCATTGGTCCCTTTAGGTTAGTAACAACTGGACAATGATGAGCACTATATATCCAAGATTTTGCACACAAGCCTCGACTATACCTAGGTAACACTACTGAACCATTCACTCATCATCCCCACAACGCAGATACTGCAAATCCTCTGCACTCTGCTACAGTAACAGGTTTGTGAATACGATAGTCCTCGACTTACAACAGTTCATTTAGTGACCATTCAAAATTACAACGGCACTGAAAAAAGGGACTTATGACCTTTTCCACACTTACACCGTTGCAGCATCCCCGTGGCCATGGGATCAAAATTCAGATGCTTGGCAACAGACTCATATTTATGGCAGCTGCAGTGTCCCAGGGTTATGTGATCCCTTTTTGCGACCTTCTGAGTTGCAGAGTCAATGAGGAAGCCAGATTCACTTAATAACTATGTTACTAACAACTGCAGCGACTCATTTAAGAGCTGTGGCAAGAAAAGTTGTAAAATGGGGCAGAACTCACTTAACGATTGTCTTGTTTAGCAAGAGAAATTTTGGGGTCAATTGTAATCGTAAGTCAAGGATTACCTGTATATATAGACGGTAAGGAAAATGACCTTGAGAGAAATATGCAGAAATCACTATCTAGACCAGGGGTAGGCAACCTTGGCTCTTTTATGATTCGTGGACTTCAACTCCCAGAATTCCTGAGCTTCTGGGAGTTGAAGTCCACGAGTCATAAAAGAGCCAAGGTTGCCTACCCCTGGTCTATTCTAGACAGAAGTGGTTCAAACATTTTTCAAATCCAGAATAATAACATTTGTGAAGAGCTCAGGCAGACACTTCCCTAATTCATTGGAACTGCTAGCAGCAGCAGCAGCAACAGCAGGAGGAAGAGGAGGAGGAAGTAGCACAGTGCAATCAGACTTGCATGATTTTGTTATTACAGGCAATCTCAATAAAAATAGTTTTAGCCTTCTTCTGGAGTTGATTTCCTGGCCTGGTCTATCTAGTAGGCCTCATTATATATCTCTAATGATAGAATGAGAATCTTTCCATAAAGACCTTCTTGCTTTTGTTATTAAGGACCAAAGTAAGAAAGAATACAATATCAAAAATATAAGAGCCAGTCTGGTCTAGCAGTCAAAGCACGAGGCTAGAAAGCAAGAGACCATGAGTTCAAATCCTGCCTTTGCCATGAATGCCAACTGAGTGACATTGGGCCAGTCATTCCCAGCCCAACCCTCCTCACAGGGTTGTTGTTGTGAGGAAAATAGGAGGAGGAGGTTGGGTTGGATATATTTACCACCCTGAATTACTTGTGAAAATAATAAAGGTGGAATATAAATGAAATTAATGAATGAACGAATGAATGAAAACATACCTAGTTTTAGCTAAGTGGTCAACTTGCTTCAAATATATGATGCTACCAGTAGTGTAATAAGCATCTTAAAGGAATGAGGGTGAGGGAAACTTCTTTAAAACTACCACCGGATTGGTCAGAATTGTCCTTGAATTCCAAATGAGATTCAGGGACAAAGTCAACTTTGAAGATACTTTAACAAGATCATAGTGGTACTGAAATCTGAAGAAGGGACTTTGAAATTCGTAAATCAAGTTATTAACTACCACATCATAGCAACATTATCTTTCTTTCTATAGCAAAACTGCCATCTTTCCCACCCAACGTACTATACCTCTGAAAATCACAACCTTGTAATAAATGAAGTCAGGTTTCCAGCTCCTTCTAGCCCAATAAGGGTTGTAAGTAAATAGAACATAATTAAAGATCTAAAAAAATAGTCAAAAGAATCCTGGAGAATGACATAGTTTTGAATGAAAGATCACTTTACATTTTTTTTAAAGAAATTGGAGCCAAGCACTATCAGGAATTAAGAAAAGAAAGCTTCAAGCTTCAGCTCTGTTTTCTTTGCGGCAGATAGCCTTTACAGACACACAAAAAAAGCAAGCTGCAAAAGAGACAGCCAGAAGCCACTGCATTAGTAGGAATTAAACTGCTTACCTATAATTCCACTGTCCTTGCTTTCCAATGTGGAGCTTGGGCTGCTAATGGTCCCACAGGGACTACTTTTGTTGGCTGCTGTTTTGTCAGCACAGCTATTCAGAGTAGAGCAGGGACTATCGGTGCTAGGAGACGTAGTGCTGCTCGTTAGTGTAGAACAGGGACTGACTCCTTGACTAGCTACTGTGCACTATAAAATGAATGAAACAAGGAATTAACAAACATAGCACAATCAATACACAAAGAGAACAGTTCATATTCAGCAGGGGGAGGAAAAAAACTGCACAGACATACAAAGTTCCCTCGGACGTTTCTCAGAATGATCTGTTGAATCCTTTTTAAGAGAGTTAGTACGGCCATGACCACATAAGAAGTTGTATCAACTTATGGACCTTTGACACTCTAGGCCAGAACTGTAAAGGATTTTCTAAAATATTGGTGGAAAATTATCTTGCTAAAAGCCAGCAATGTAAACCCCAACTATTGGGTTTTCAGGATGAAGGGAAAATGCAGGTTATATTCCATTAGCTTTTTTTTAAAAAAACCAGAAGGATATAGAAGATCTTATTTAAAATCATTTAGTCATAACTGATTATAGGTTTAGAATGAAACAGATTAATAAACCACTTTATTTAGTTAGACAGAGGTCCCATCCTTTAAATATTTTGTAGAAGATTTTCCTATATCGTGCTAAACAATAAATCTGTCTAATTGAAAAAACATTTAATTCAATATACACAGAGTTCATAGGCAAAGTAACTATGTATGTTGCACTGTAAAGAAAAAAAAATCATCATCTTCAGTTGCATCATGACCCAGAACTGATTTCCAAATGTCAGACAAAAATTGTAGAGTTAATTTTTCTGCCAGGAGAGAATTTCATTTAGCTTTTCACAGATCCAGCAAGTCAAGTATCCTACATACCCTGCTTCATTGTGACTCAGACAAAAGAGGGGTAAGATTTTTAAAAATATTTTCTATGGCAAGTAGTTTGAATCATCTGAATTAAAAATAATTACTCAATAATAATTCTATGTGGGTATCTTGAAATAGTGTTTCTGTAGAAAAAGCAAAGAAAAATACCAATAAATATATCAGTTGTTTATCACAGGTAGGACACAACTGAGCCCAAAGTTTCTGTTGCTAAGGGAGACATTTGTTAAGTGAGTTTTGCCCCATTTTACGACTTTTCTTGCCACAGTTGTTAAGGGAATCACTACAGTTGTTAATAACACTGCTGTTAAGTGACACTGGCTTCCCCATTGACTTTGCTTGTCAGAAGGTCACAAAAGGGGATCACGTGACCCCAGGAGATTGCGACCATCATAAATATGAGTCACCTGCCAAGTGTCTGAATTTTGATCCCATGACCCTGGGGATGCTGCAATGGTCGTAAGTGTGGGAAACGGTCATAAGTCACTGTTTTCAGTGCCGTTATAACTTTGAGCGGTCACTAAACGAACTGTGTTAAGTTCGAGGACTTCCTGTAGTTATTTGTTTTGACATATTTACATGTTTTGGTGAAATATTTTGAAAGCAAGTAATACGTAGCATCTTTCATTCGCATACCATAGTTTCATGTTTTTCTTCTGCAGAGATGTGGGCAGAAGCTGGAAGCCCTTCTCCCAGTAAAAACCCAAGTCTTGTCATCAGTTCCTGAGCTGCTGGTGAACAGCTTGATTCCTTCTCTGACTTTGCTTCTGTTCAAAAAGAGGTAAATTCAAGGGAACAAAAAAGATTAATTATATATTCACTTCAAATGAATGTGGCTTCCAGCATAAAGGCAAATGATGAAGTTTAAACAAGTTATTATCAACAATTTTTATTTTGTCATATTCTAACAAAACTCCATTAAAGAAAGCACCTTTATTTTCCTTTTATTAAATGGAACTCCCCATATAAAGGGACACCCTAGCACACCTTTTTCTGAAATTGAAGAATTAAATTAGGTGTAAATACTACTGCAATCTGCAACTAAATTATTTCAGTTTTGCATCCAACCTGAGTTTTTAGAATAGAGAGTGCCTTTCTCTTTCACCCATAAGTAGAATCTGAAGGTGCTATTTTTTCCATGAATGAAAACACAAAAATGCACAGATTATGTCTGTAAAAGTTATGTGGTCATACACGAGTCTCTTTTATGTACATGTGTGCCTATGTGGATGTACAGTATGTGTCTACACACCTACACCTATATTTTTATGGAAATTAATAGCAACTTCTTAAAATGATTTAGACCAGTGTTTCCCAAACTTGACAATTTTAAGGCATGAGGACTTCAACTCCCAGAATTCCACAGTCAGCAAATTCCAAAGCACCTGAAGGCAGGACAAGAAGCAACGGGTGGAAACTAATCAAGGAGAGAAGCAACCTAGAACTAAGGAGAAACTTCCTGACAGTGAGAACAATTAATCAGTGGAACAGCTTGCCTCCAGAAGCAGTAAATGCTCCAACACTGGAAGTTTTTAAGAAGAGACTGGACAGCCATTTGTCCGAAATGGTGTAGGGTTTCCTGCCCGAGCAGGGGGTTGGACTAGATGACCTCCAAGGTCCCTTCCAACTTTACTACTACTATTATTATTATTATTATTATTATTATTAAATCTATGATAATACTTCATGACTGATCATATGAAACAATTCAGTTAGCAGCTATGCTATCAATCAAAATAGCTTCAGGCTTGCTTCCTAGATGTTATATTTGCTAAATTTCTGTTAAATAAATATATTTAACAAATAAAGTTGTTTTGTGTTTTAAATTGCATTAAAACTCCATGAGTAAACAAGAATGGTTATTTTAGAAGAGTATTGCCTTTTTAATTCTTGCAATCAAATAAATATTCTAGCATACTTATCCTCCCATATACAGAACAAATAATCAGAAAATTAATCAGACTTGCCTCCAGACATTGTGGGTGCTCCAACACTGGAGATTTTTAAGAAGAGATTGGACAACCATTTGACTAAAATGGTATAGAGTTTCCTGCCTGAGCAGGGGATTGGACTAGAAGACCTCCAAGGTCCCTTCCAACTTTTGAATAGAATCAATAGCTGGAAAGGAGGTATTTAAATGGAAGAAACATTCTCACCCATAGCTGATACATAATCCACTTTCTTCCATTGTATCTTTGTTTCTTTATATGAAGGTATAGACAAAAATTCCAACCAGAATGTGTCATATCAGTATTGATTAGCCTGGAGTAGCCCCACAGCAAGTAAATTTAACAAATAAGTGACATGATAAAAGATAAAACAATCTTAATAACAATACAATTTTAAATGATGTCTATTTACAGGACAACGTTCTAAAGCAAGAATCCACATGCTTCAGTTTTACTTGGCAATTCATTTTCTTCTAAGAAAAAAAATATATGATTTGCTCTGCAGAAGTATCTTGCAACTAGCTACTCCAGAAAGTGAGATTTGTCTATTTCTCAGCATTCTCTGTCATGTACATCACAGTTTCGCTTGGTTCTATCCAAGGTAAATTCTTATAATCATGCCAGCTACATCTCCAGAGACCTTTTCATCAGCTACAGAAGCTAAGGGAATCTTCATGTCCAAATACAGTTAATTCTGAATCCCAGATGCTCAAGACAAGAAGGGGAATGCTCTTGTCATCATATAACACTTGCAAGCTTTGTACATAGATTTAGCAGCTGTTTGCTGTTGGAATCATGATATAGGAGATCGAGACAAAAAAAAAACTACCTACAGCAGTAACCTGATTACAAGAAAAAGACAATGTTTAATCCACACAACACACAATTCCTATGACCACATTTTGCTGTCGTCACTGTAGTTGACACTACAAAAAAAGCAACTTTGTGAGACAGAGATTCAAATAACTTGCCCAAAGCCATATTCTGGGAAGTCAACATCACACTGACTAAGTTTACTCAACTCACTAAAACACAGTTTGTTTAATCAGGACTTTTCAATAATTACTAGTTTCTCATATCATATTAAAACAAGACAAGACAAACTTAATGTATTGTATGAACAAATGCTTTGTCTTCTTCTCTAATGTATTAACTTTTCTTTCAACCTTTTTTTTAATACCTTGTTTCAAGTATCTTTTTCATGGACGAATGTTTTGTGAAAAGTAGAGGATGAAGTAAAAGGCCTAATCTAGAATTGAAAATATATACATTTAGAAAGCCTTCTTTTTACAATTAATGATGCTGCCAGAGCTTTCCTAACTAGAGAAAATCCAATTTAATTCCTCATCAGAGACAAATCAAATTTCTCTGAATTCCATTCAATCCTATGTTAGGTCATTTATCCCACCTATTAAATTTGCCAAAGATTCAAGATGCTTAAATCAAAATATTGCATTTTAATTATTATTTGCCCACAATTATGAGCCAAAGCACCTCCACTCCAACCAGCTCCACAATCCTTTACCCAGCAGATTGCACAAGCACAGTGCTCCTGGGACAAGCAGACAAACTTTCTCCAAATTAGAATTGGCTTTTCCTAGCTAAAATAAACAAACTGAGTAGGTAGGCATTAGAACAAACACCTAATAAAGACTTGTATGGATCTGATCTGAGAATGCTTTTATAACGTAACGAAAGTTAAAAGATATAATCTTACCATGTCTGTGAGATATGCCATGGCATTCATATAATGCCTGCTATGCCAAAAATCTTACTTAGCAATGGCTTTGCTATTTGAGTCCATTCATCAAGATCCTTTCTCAAAAAATTGTGATTATTATAGCAATCTTTACATGATAATAAACAATGCGGAATAATAGTCAAAACCAATGCAAATAATGTAGACAAAAAGGTCCACAGATGCATCTGTGATTTCTTCTACCTACCTTATCAAATATTAGACCTTATTTTATTTTTTGTCTGAATTTGTTATTTTAATATATTAAGTATAAATAATATATGTTACATACAGACTAGTGATCATGTGGCAGAGAGATATCCTGTCATATATGACTGATAGGGTGGAAATTTAAATCAACAAACTAGCAAAATTAATAAGGGTGGAGATTTAAATCAACAAACTAGCAAAATTAATGCATTTCTTCAGGTTTATACGATGTTCTTTAGTCACTTTTCTGGATTACAAGCCCTAGGTCTTCTCTGTCGAATAAACAGAACTAGTAATAAATAGGACATTGGAGATGATCAAAGAATTCTTTTGCACTATTAATTACAATCTTTCTTCTACAAAAAAGATGTTACCTTTGGATCAACAAAACTGCCAATCCTTCCCAGCCACTGCATGCACATCTGATAGAATAAAGGAATGAGCATAGCATTTTGAAGGAAAGATCCTCAAAAACAATATAACTGTCAAAACATTTTTGGCTTGACATCTATGACAGCATTAATATGCATAAAACCATAATTGGAAATTATAATAGTAAATTGTTTTAGTTCTCCATTAATATCCTGAATCTATGGAAAAAAACTGGAGGCATAAACACTATTTATGTTATAGAAATTAGCTTTGCTATACCCAGGGCTTTTTTTCTCATAGAACACCCAGAACGGAGTTCCACCACCTTTTTTGGATGGAACTTTGTCGAGTAGGCAAGGTAGGTTGTATGACGTGTGAGTTCCAGCACCTTTTTTTTTCCTTTTTTTTTTTTAGAAAAAAAGCCCTGGCTATACCCATAGGAGAATCAGGGCCATAGTACATTTCTCATTGAGGAAGGGAGGGGAGGTGGGAGAGGTGGGAGAACAGGCAGACAAAGCTTTTAATTCTACTAGAAAAATCTATGCTTCAAATAGCAAGAGGTTTTGAGAGTTCAAGCTCAAGAAAAACAAGGAGATAACTTATTTAACTAAGATGTTATATACTGATTTTACTGATGTCAACCAGGCTGTGAATCTGAAATATAATGCTGAAGATGAAATGCTTACTATATTACAAATACTTATAGAGCATTTTCTTGTAATTTCTCACTGACATTCACTGAAACTGCACCCTGTTATGCCGTGGTCAAATTTAATGAACATGGAACTTTTCAAGAATACCAATTAACTCCAGGGTCAGGCTGTTACTAGTCTTGCTGACACAGTCATCTATTGTTATTGCTGTCCGATTTTAGCAAGCTTTTCATTGCTGTGGCATGGCATAAGTGGAACACTCTTATTTGGGAAAAAAAAAAAAAACCCTGAAAGCAAGTTCAGAAACTTAACTCCAAACAAGCCTCTCACATTAAAAGTGACCCCCCCCCAACCATCAGCCTAAATTTTGCTTGAAGATTCTGTACACATCATTCCTGAATGTCAAGCAACCAAACCACAGCATATATTCACCAATGCAAAGCCCGTAAAACGTTCATCACCGTTTCCCTTTCAAGGCAACATCCAGCCATTTAGTCAAAAGGAAACAATTCCAAAATACACATGCTTACCATTCTGGTTAGGTTCTGCTGGCTCCAGTACTTTTCTCATTGGAACGACAACTGTATCTGAAGGTATGCGAGGACTTTCCACATACTTGGGCTTCCTAACCGGACCTGAAATGCAAAAATACTTACTATTACCTTTTGTAATATTTTTTTTCCCAAAGGGAATACAGATTTCAGAAGACATAATCAGAATACACTAAAAGCAGAAGTTCATCACGCAACTACTGTCCTCGACATATACTACAGTAATTACAGCAATCTCTCTCATACTTCCACTTGTGCAGCCTGTTGTCAGGGGGGAAAGCAGCAACAGAAAGCTGTATTTAGGCTCACTTTTTGGAATGTAAACTCTTCTGTAGAACAAAAGCAGATTCCTAGCTGTGATGCCCCTGAAGCAGCCTCCAGCATATATAAAGAGAGTGGCGCTGACATGATCAAAAGCCACACAAGCATCAGCACTGGTCTCTGGAGGCAAAATCCCTATTTTTCACCTCAGTTGGAAGATAACCCTTGTTTATAAGAATAATCTTTGAAACTAGGAGGCAATGATTACAAAGGCAGCTTGCAGCATTAGCACTCTTAATACCCCTATCTATAGCTTTATATTACTGAGTAGGGTATTTTTGGCCAAGTCGATGACGCACAAAAGTCAGTGATGAGAGGAAGTAAAAGAGAAAAAAAAATATCCATTTGGCAGCTCTCTCAATATTTTCATTTTAAAAGAGACCTACAACAATTTGCCAATGAATAGCTAGGTTAAGCCAAAGCATAATCCGTATTTCACAAACATGTCTTTCACTTGGGTCCATGTGGAGGTAACTGTTCATCAAACAGATATCATCAAATGTAGTAAAAAAAAAAAGGCCAAAGTACTTTCATTAGGATATTTAAATTATTGATGACAATGTACTTTACCAAATGCAACAATTGCTGGAAACATTAAAGGAACAACAGAATTTGTAGTCACAATGAAAATACTGCCATCTAAAGCTTCTTTAGAGAAAGGCTTTCAGTACTGAGGCAATAGCTTCAATCTGGGCTATCCTACGTTCTCACTGCAATCTTGTCATCCTACCCTCCCACCCTACAACTGAATTATTATTAGAAATAAGATCCACAGGAGCATCGACAGCCACCATCCCCACTGCATTTTCACTGCTGCAACCAATCACAATTTGCACCATTGCCATTGACTGAAACAGTACTCATGAAGAAATGCCACATACTGCAGCCACCAATATTCATCATTTCATCACAGCTTCCAGGTGTAGCTCCCGCTACTGTGTAGAATGTCCAAGAATGCAAACATATGGAACAGAATCCTCCTTCCACCATAGAATTCTATAGTCCATCAGCCAATAAGCAACAACTCTTGTATTGCGGATGTATAGGTGTTTAGCTAATGGGAATAAGTGTCGAATTATTTGCATTAAAATGGACATATGACACCATAAGCAGAAGCTCACCAAAAGAAAGCAATTACTACCACATTGTGTAATGGATGAATTTTCAATTTTGTTTTACAATCTTCATGTGAAGGGTACCAAAGTAACTTACGTTTGAAATAAGAGCTAAAGTCCAATTCTCTTCTTCAAGAACAGACACTGCTTGCAACTGTTCAAACTGCTATTTAGCTATCTCAGCAGTAGCACCTAGCTATAATCCCTGTTTCCTCAGAAAGAATGTGATTTTTGTTCTAAATAAATTCTATATCCCCGCTTTACAATAGTCTTAACAAGTAAGCTTGGTTATTAAGCCCAAGAATTTTTTTTCTCAAATTAGGCCAATCAAACATTTTCTTACTTGTCAATATCAGTAAGAAATGCACTGTAAAAATAATATTCTTACTTGTATGAAAAGAGCATCCAATTTCCAATAGCTGCCCAAGTTATTAACTGTTACATCTTCCGTGCTTAACTGAACTGGGATCAATTAATAAATATATATCAAGCAACCAATCAAAAGACAATCACAATCAATTTTATCACAACTGAAGTGAAGAATGAAATTCCACTATCTTCAATGGAACTTTCCTCTTATAAATCTATTCACGCTTGCAGCTTAGACTCTACTATCTAACATGAAATGATGCAGGTTATACCCTTTTTATGTAATCATACTTTTTTCACGTGTTTAAGGCTGAAGCCTTAAGAATTACCTTGAAAAGATATGTATTTCAAAATATAGGTGGTCCTTGAGTTACGACATAATTGAGCCCAAAATCTCTGTTGCTAAGTGAGAAGATAAGTGAATTTTGCCCCATTATATGTCTTTTCTTGCCACAGTTGTTAAGTGAATCATTGCAATTGTTAAATTAGCAACACGATTATTAAGTGAATTTGACTTCCCCATTGACTTTGCTTGTCAGAAGGTCATAAAAGGGGGATCACATAATCCCAGGATGCTGCAACCGTCATAAATATGAGTCAGTTGCCAAGCGTTTGAATTTTGATCACATGACTATGGGGATGCTGGAATGGTTATAAATGTGAAAAACGGTCATATGTCACTTTTTTCAGTGCCGCTGTAACTTTGAGTAGTCACTAAATGAACTGTTGTAAGTCAATGTTTATCTGTACAAGCCATTCAGAGTGAGAAAACCTTATCCTAGACCAGGGGTAGGCAACCTTGGCTCTTTTATGACTTGTGGACTTCAACCTCCAGAATTCCTGAGCCAGCATGGCTCAGCTTAGAAACCTCTCCCTTTCCCCTCAGCATGGCTGGCTCAGGAATTCTGGGAGTTGAGGTCCACGAGCCATAAAAGAGCCAAGGTTGCCTAGCCCTGCCCTAGACTTAGAAGGACCAGTAATTAAAACAAAAGGCCACAAGAAGCAGTTTTGTTTTTTAACTGAAGATATATTGAAAGTATAGTTAACATATATAAAACTAGATAAGAGTCAAGTATATTAAAAATATATTGATTTTGTATATATATTCACATACCTAGAAAGTTCTATGTTGCACTAGAGTCTGATCAGAAAGCAGTCTAACAGCTCTAACATCTCACTACTTTCATGATTAAAAGCTGTATTTTGTGAACAAAAAGGTATAGTTTGCATGTCTTTAATTATCTATTTTGTTTCTTTAAAAGTTCTTTTAGGAGGTATTTTTATAAAAAAAATAAAATCAGCAAAGTGTTTATTGACTTAATTTCAATTCCTTGCAGTTCTACCTAATTGCATTATTTTTTTTTTATTTCATAGTTAATTTATAGTGATCCTGGATTTTTGAAGCCAAATGGCCTTACTATTAGGAAGAGGCAAGATGCCAATACAGTAGGATTATTCTTAAACCTAACCATATTTTCACTGGGTAACTTTTCCACTACATTCAACAATAAACCACCCACAGCTTCAATATCTCAACTAATAACATCCTTTCCTGAGGGATGGGAGAACTAAAAAAAGGAGTATTGTTGCTTATTTTGGATGTATCAGAGAGTAAGGTTGGCTATGTGCAAAAGGCTAATTCAAAAGTTCCATCTTCTTAATAGACCCTGTACAGCATAAAAATACAAGATAGGGAAAAAAGAATTTTACTAATGGGAGAATGCAAAACATTGAATACAAGCATTTCAAATTCCAAATACCCTAGTTCAGCTGTGAAGTAGCCTATTTTGAATGCAAAATATGTCGCCTTGAACATTTGAACAATATTGTTTCAAGTAGGGAAACACTTCAGCTCAACACCTCCAAAATGTTCAAAATATCCAATTTGCATAAGAGGTAGAGAATTGTGTATTTGAGATGCAACGTTTCAAGTTTAAGATGGTTCAGTCTGAAATGTTTGGCACAATCATGACTTTGCTTCCAGGGCCTCAAGTGGATTTTCAAATTAAATTATTCATAATTGTCCTTATTCTGAATTTACTGGAAGATTGTTTTCTTTACAGTATTGTCTCTGGGTCATAAACTGCTGTTTTTTTAAAAAATGGCACACACTTTTAAATTTCAGTAATATACCATGCTTGAACTCATACCAACCCCATGTGTAAAATAAAAATAGTTTTTATTCTGTACTTCATCTTGGCAGTCAATCAAGTTCATATTAAAAAGTTGCAGCCTACTCTTTTCTTCCACCTAATAGTAACTAATCTAAACATGGCAATATTTATTTTCTTACACACAGAAGTAGCAAAAAGATGTAGGCCAATGACAGTAACTTTAAAATGAGCTCCACCAGAAGTAACTTAAGTCGCAAAGATCTGAAACATAAAAAACATCCACACCTGTTTGTTGGGATCCAGAACAGTTACTCAACCCTTCCCCCTTTTGAACTAGAGTAGAGGACCAAACCTTTTGGGCACCAGGGACCAGTTACGTGGAGAGAGGTTTTTCAATGGAATGGAGGGGGCATGGTTTTGCGTGCTGCCTGCATCCTAGTTTTTGCAGCCCAACTGTTGGCATGCCATGACCCAGTACTGGTCCATGGACCGGGGGTTGGGGACCCCTGAACTAGAGGAATAGCAACTGAGGGATGTCCTCAGTTACTCAGCTATACTGAGGAAGGGAAAATAAGAAAGTTCCTTCAGCCTCTGATAAAAAGAAACACTGTAAGAAGCTGGAGGGTTTAGGACAGTGGTTCTCAACCTGTGGGTCGGGACCCCATTTGGGATCGAACGACCATTTCACGGGGGTCACCAAACAACGCAGTCTGCCATTTTTTTCCCCTTTTCTTTAGCTGTGCTACTCCCTTTTATTCTATTGGCTTTTGAAAGCCAATAGAATAGACTCTCTTGAATAGAGTCTAATTCTATTGGCTTTCAAAAGCCAATAGGAATTGTCCAGGCTGTCTCTGCCCTGCTGAGCCTGCCAAAAGTCCCATTCTGCAAATGGTGCTGCACCAGTTGAGTAGTCCTCGACTTACGACCGGTTGAGTAGTCCTCAACTTACGACTGGTTGGGGGTCGCGGCATTAAAAAGGTTGAGAACCAATGGTTTAGGACAACTTGCTGCGACCAACTCAACATGGGCAACTCGCCATGGGAGAACTTGCTACAGCCAACTCATCATGGGACAATTCACCACGGACAACTTGCCAGGTTACAAATGGTATGACCCCAGGATACTCCAACTGTCATAAATACATGCCAATTGCCACCCTCCAAAAAATTTTGACCATGACCATGGGGATGCTGTAACGGTTGTAAGTGTGAATCACCATTATAAGTCATTTTTTTTCAGTGCCACTATAACTTCAAACAGGCACCAAACGAATGGTTGTAAGTCAAGGACTACCTGTAGTTTTTTAGCACTGATCAAGAGGCAACACTCAAGCGACAGAAAATTGTCTGTGTTTAAATGAGCTTTTGTTGTTGCTCTCCTGAGGTTCTTATGGAATCCCAGGGTTCCATAGGTCACAGCTTGAGAACCTTGGTTTAAATCATTAAACTAAATCCTGTAGACCGGTACCTTAAATCAGGATTTAAACTATTTTTATATAAATCAACTCCACCCTGGCTTTCAAATACATTTCTTTTACAATACAGTATACTCGGTATCAATAAATGAACTAAGACCATTAATAGTAAACATTACATCCCTCTTAAATGATTTTTAAGTGAGCCCAAGTACATTATTTTAAAACTTGTCTGGTCTGCTCATCATGGCCTTTCAGAATTTTGAAATATGCTTAGCAAAATGATTCAATAAGCTTTCTACATTCAATACGAGGGATATGCAGAAGAAAAAGACTTTTATAAATCTAAAAATCAAGGATTTTAATATAAATCTAAAAATATTTAAACATAAAAATACCAGTAGAGGGTGCTACTTTGATATGTTTTTTGTTCATAAATAAAAGCAGCAAGACCAAATGAAAATGGAGTAACCCTAATATTCATAATTTAACATTCATACCACATCCTTTCAAAAGACAAGTCCTTTCTGTTCTTTAGTGCCAAGTAATGCTATAATTAGATACAGTAAACTAGAACATGAGAGGACAACCATTTAGAATCTGGATTAGAGTAATAAACAAAAGAGGGTAAAATTAACATTACAGACTGAAAAGATCCTAAGCCTCCGTCTGACGAAGCTTCCTTCCAAATTTTCATTATTGTAGGAACAATGGAAACTTATTGCTGAAATCATCATAGACCAGACATCACAGCAATGTTTAAAACAAACAAACAAAAGCTGCAGACGATTGTCATGAACTTCTAACCACAAATTTAAGGGCAAACCCTGGCAAATGAAAACTTTAGAAGTATTCAGAACAATACAGCTGTTATGGGAAAATATAAAGCTTTCAAAATCAGTCAACATTGCCTTCAAAAAATCTTAATTTACTTTCCATCTGCTAAAAATGCCATATAAAGAAGAGCTGTAGAACCAATGTTCATCCCAAAACAAAAAAAATAAGTATTTAGATCATCTTGCCAATGAATTGGCATAATTTGGTTGGCCAAAAAGAAATAGCACAGACAAAATACAATAGAAATAGAACTACAGGAAACACTGAAGCAAATGTGAATCTATCAGTATCCAATTTCATTGCAGCTATGAATTCTTGTTGAGAGAATATTAAACACATAAAATATTAAACACATAAAACACAGCATGTTTGACTTCATGCATGTTTGAATGAAACACTTTAAAGTGGCATTATAAGCATTATCTCACAGTTTTGGAAACTGCAAATGAGAAAGGTGAGAGTAAAGAGGAAGCTGTGCCCCTCCCTCATTTGACCTACTATTTCCTACATTCTCACTGTTGCTACTCCTGAATATCCCTTGAATTGCTGATCCTTTTACTCTATGTTGCATTATTTCCTTTGTCCTTCTCTTCATCAATTATTCCTTTTCTTCAGCCACCCAGAAATTGTTCTAGTGTTGTCCACATGGTGTCACCAATTACTATGTTTAATATTTGTCTTTTCGTTCTTCACTTGCATCCTATCAAATGTTTGAACACGTACATATACATCTTGGTACCTCCACAGGCAATGTATAAATAGAAAATCAATTAACTTATTGTCGACCACACAGTATGAATAAAATGAGTAACAATAGATGCCTGAGTTAATTATTCAAAATTGTGATCTATCACTATATTTATGTGTTTTTGTGCATATGGAAAGGTAACTTCCAATATGGAAAGATAACTCCCAAATTACTGGTTATTTCTATATGTGATAAGCCACGTACCTTAACTTACTAAATCACAATATGAATTCTTACATAGAGGTAACTATTGCAGGTCAGGTTTAAGTCAGACTTTGTTCACTTGTTTAAGAATGGCTTGTTGGGAGTACAATTAAACAAGTTTAAGTATAGATGTCACAGAAAACATTTATTCACCTGCTGTAGGAGAAGAACAGGCAGAACTGGAGGATGGAGTTAAATGTGTCATCGGTTCAGAGTCATTGCAATGCCACATGAAACCCAAGTCCAGCCCCCTTTGAATTCCAGTGACCCTTATCTAGCACCAATTCAGAACTGACCATTAGTTGATTCTTGAGTATAGGCTTCAATAAATAATTTCTGCTGCAACCTACAGGAATAATCCTGATTCTTTGCGACTGACACCTGCTCAAATGCTTAAGGAGTTTTGTTACTCACGTTATATCATTATTATGAGTCACTGATAATGAAGTTTTCAGCATTCAAAACAACATGTTAAGTAATTTAAAGTGAACACACTATAGTACCGTGTTTCCCCGAAAATAAGCTTGGGTCTTATATTTATTTTTAGTCCAAAAGACCTATTAGAGCTTATTTTGGGGGGATGTCTTATTTTATTGCCCTCCAAGCAGCAGGTGGAGCAGAGGCGTGGGGAGGGCACATAGCAGGCTGAGAGCACAGGGGCCACAGCGTGGCTCAGCCTGCTAAACCTCACTTTGCTAAATCGGCAGAACTTCAGCACATAGCTTGTATCAGGCTGAAGAGGAGCCCTCCTGTAAACCAATCACCAAACCGAGCAGAGCCCTCCAATAAGCCAAAAACAAACAGGCAGTGCTTCCTTCTCCAGTCAACCTCCTGCTGAAAAGCCCAACCAAGCAAAACATCAGAGCCATTGTAAACTTCTAATGTATACTTTTATTGAGCAGAATCAAACCAGCAGGGTCAAAGGAAAGCTAGCTCCAAGGAAATGGCGGGAAGTTAATTAAAAGAATGAAACTTCTTCCACTCCTCTCTGACAATACAGGTCACATTGTCCAATACATCTTCTAGTAGTTACTATGAGAACAAACTTTAGTTTGCCAAAACAATTCTTCAGCAGCTTCGGGTCTCACTTTGATAAGGACATCTGTAGGTTGAAAGCTCTCTCCCTTTCCTCCCCCCCACCCCGTTGCCAAGTTAGAATCACGCTGCGGTCCTAAAGGCGGTAGGGTTCATAGCTTGACATCTCCTTTCAGAGTGGGGCGTGTTCTGCTGCTGAGAAAATAAATGAGCAAAACTTTTGCAGTGCAATGAACTTGCAGCGTCGAGATGCCACACATGGCAATTGAAACTCACCCAGCTGCTGCCTCAAAGCCATGCTTGTAGACCCTCTGCAAGAAAACAGTCCCAGAGAAGAACTGACGAGAAAGAAAGCCTGCCCCTCATGGGTGGAAATAGGTAAATGAGGAGGTGGTAGTTGAAGTAAAGGGATGGGGTTAGGACTGCATGCTGGGAAGGCATGGAGAGAACTGAATCGCTGAGGCTTTGAGGCAGAAGTGAAAAGAAGCAAGGGGGAGCTTGGGCCATGCTGAAGGAAAAGGGGAATGATCCCTGAAGTAGACCTGCTAATATTCTAGTCAAGGGACACTGTAAAAGCTGAAACCACATCCACTGGCCACCTTGCACTAAATGGCTTTGGTGCAATAATAGTATCTTCTACCTCGTTTGTACCATGCAAAACTCCATAGTTCCTATGCCTCCCCTCTGTGCCTCTGCCTGTTGCTGTGCCACCAGGGTGAGGCGAGACAGACAGCGGGGTGGGAGTGGTACCATGCCACAGCTCCTGCACACTTCTAACCTGGTCCTCCAGCTAGCTTGCTGCCTGCTGCCCCACCCGCACTGGCCCTGGCAAGCAGGAAGGGCAGAAAGCCCCCATCCCAAAGAGGCAGCCTGGACTCCCTGCCCCACCCAAGCCCAGCCCCGGAGCTGCCCCACATAGCCCGAGAGGGTTGGCGAGGTTCCTTCTGTAGATCAGGCCCTGGCGCCCATCCTGGTCTCACCCGCCTCTGCCAGAGACTCCTGGATCCCCACAGCCCTGCCCGGGTTCCACCAAGCACCCCCAATGCAAACAATGTCAAGCTGACTACCACCACCCCATGGCAACCACAATGCTGGGGCTTATTTTTGGGACAGGGCTTATATTACAAGCATCCTGAAAAATCATGCTAGGGCTTATTTTCTGGTTGGGTCATATTTTCAGGAAAACATTGCAATTGGTCTGGCATGGGAATATATTGATGCATATGCAGCTGATAATTCACATTTTTACTATTTTAAAATGTTTCTAATATTTTTAACTGTAATATATTTTTGAATTGTAATCTGCCCAGAGTCGTTGACTTAGATGGGCAGCCATAGAAACTGAATAAATAAATTTAAAAAAATCATTTTCTTTCACTATGTAACAAAATGAAATTAAACTTCCAAACATAATCTCGGTAAAGCCTCCATAGTTTTCCAAATTGTCTCTGGATTGTAATTTTAAAGTAACTCAAATGTTTAATAATTACACTGGACATTTGTTTGTTAATTATTATTTCATTTATAACAAATTTGAACTCTTAATATTTGTCTGGATGCCACCTATTTTTTCATTCTGATAATTACGATGCCAATATTCATCTCAAAATAAAATTAAGCTTCTTAATCCCAAAAGCATTAAGCACTAATATTGGATCACCTGACTAGGTGCTTTGTTTATTTACTAAATATTCTTTTGGATATGTTCAGGAGTTAACTATAATCAAGCTGATATATCTTTCTGTAAAAGTCAGAACAAAATTGGATGTAATGGGAATGTAATGGAAATATTTTCTATTGTTACTAGGAAAAAGAGATTTTAAAAAGAAACCTACAGTTGGCTCCATAACAGTGTATCAACCAAAATAAACTCCAGCTGTATTTTTAAAATATACTAAATTTTTAAGGCAAAACTATTTTTAAATTAAGTTCCTGGATGACAATAATATTTAATTTTAATAGCTTACATAGGAAATCAATTAAAGCTTCCTTGGTGCTTGTATGAGAAAGAGCAGTACTTACACTAATGTATAAAAATGAAAAAATGGGAGAAATTACATATCAAGTTTCTATGGGTGCTTCTCTCTTGTTATATATGAAGCATTGGCTACCCCTTACACCAGGGGTGTCAAACTGCTGGCCTGCAGGCTGGACGCATAACGCGGAAGCCATGCCCATCCCATTGCCAGCAATGGCAAAACAGTCCTGATATGTTGTGCGACGTCATGTAACATTGCGAATTTGACACGTCTACCTTACACTGACAAATAAAGTGTTCAAAGAAGGATCATTTAGAATAAACAAAAACTAAAGATAAAAAGCACCTGGCAAACTACTGCAGACGCCTAGAACTCTAGCCTAGCAACATCAAAATGATGTTACTATACTGGACTGAGTCCAATATATTGATAAAAAGGAAGTTAATAAATACACCTTACTGAGGAAGATATGTATACAAACATTCTATTTATTGTTACAAATAAATCTTTCAAGACTTGTTCTTTCCAAACCAAACAGTTCTTCTCCATTTTCCGAATCATATTTAACTTGACAAGTAATTTATAAATCAGACACAATCTAGGCACAGCAATATAGTCCCAATTTTGCTGTATTGAGTGTTCATGTTTTCTAAAATCTGTTATGAAATAAGAGTTTTAGCAAAGTAATATAGCCGGATTCTCCCTCCCGAAAAATCAAAGTAAATATGCAAGATTCATTTTTTAATGATTTCACACTTATTTTACAAAGACACAATCTGACACACTTATAGCTAATTTTACCAAATACATTTCTAATTACATCAACAAGTTACAAAAAGCCTTTCAGCAGCATTCTCTATGTCACTGGGCTCTTATAACTATATTTTCCTGTCCATCCCTCATTCTATTACCTTAAATATTCTTTTCAACTTTTTCCCATATCTTTAAGCATGTAAGTGTGCAGAACAGATGAGCTAACACATTTGTACCACATTGTGAGGGTGCTACTCAGTCATATATATTGAACATTGCTTTGCCCTAGGAAAAGAACATGGAGATATTTTTCACCCAATTTATTAATCATTTTTTAAAGATGAAAAAGTTAAACACTGCTTCAGGTATTAATATGGCATGGAGAAACAAAGCCATCTGTTTTTCTATTTATTTGTGGAATTAGTGACAAAGTTTTAGTTACCAAATAAGGGAACACAGTGAAAAATAAGATGCATATCCGAACTTAGCAGATGGTTCAGAAGTGATGAAAAACATTTTCATAAATAAATAAATAAGGTCAATCAGGACCAAGAATAGCTTTTAGACCCTTTTGGAGAAGGAGTCAAGATCTTACTAGCAACAGCCTCAGAAAATTCCAAGCTGCCCAAGTAGACCAAGGAAACTGAGCAAGCAAGCATGGATTTGAGATAATGAACTATCTTTGATAACTGACCAATCAGGAGCTTTATACCTGTCCTCAAAAGGTCTTATAAAGATCACCCAATAGGCAGTCAAAATTTAGGAGGAGTAACAATTGCAAAGCCCAGTTTCTTCCTTTTTATCACCTTATCTGATTCTATATTCAGATTTCCAATTGGACCAGCCATATAATTAGAGCCTACAACATGTGGGGAAAAAAATCTTGGTATTCTGAAAGGTAATACCAATTTTTATGCTTAGGGAATTACTTTTTAGTTGTAAAATTAAATCAATTTTAATTTTATATGTACCTTTTTATAGTTCAGCATCCAACGTGCAGCACTGAACCCAAGTAGACACCTCTGGCATGTAAGGTATCTATTCAAACAATAGGTGACTTCAAGAATTGGTGCTAAATGTAATAGTCAAGAACTATGGTTTGTAAACTACAACTTTTCTTTGAATGGGTTCACACATCATGCTACGCCAAAAATAAACAAAGTGCATTATGGCTTCTTCAGCTATGGTATATAAGATAAAAACTTCAGACAAGCAGTCCATCCACATATATGTGTTAAGATGTAGAGATAATTCATTTCAGGTGTTAATTCAGAGGCACAAAAAGGAGGATACCCCTAAAAATCAACATGGCAGTAATTAAGTCAGAATTAAAGGATTTGTAAAGCATGGCCATTTGGAAACTATTTTGTTAATTAAATAGTATGGAACTGCGAGTGAGTCTTTCTAGTTACCTGGAGATTTTTTGCTTACTCTTGTCTGCATCAAATAAGCATGACGAGGCAACAAAGGTGATGATGGCAAGGAGACTGAAACTCCTTTGGCCAAATTCATTCTGTAGACATCTTCAGATACAGGTTGGATGCCACTTTGAAAATCTGCACTGTGGCCAGATGTGGATATGATCTGCGGTACACTTTCTGAACATGAATCACCTAAAACAAACAGTGAAAAATTAAGCTACTTAGCAAACGAATCTCGTAAGTCCTACAAAATTGATCAGACACACATCTCTTTGATGCACTGGCAAAGCAACAGAGCAAAAATTAATTTTAGTGGCATTGGTCACAAGAGAGAACTAGAAACAGAAATAGTCAATGAACAGGACAAACTTTGCTTCACGTTCTAAGAACTAGAACAAAAAGATTACATTAGTTTGCTTTCTACTGAATTCATGTTGCTATACCAGTTTCAAAACTCTTAAATCTGAATTAGAATACACAATGTCAAAAGAAAACAACTATCCCAAGTTTTTTTGCTAGGAACTGGACCACTGCTGCTGTTCTTGTTTGTCCTGCTTAGTTGAAGAAAATATTTATTAAATTTATACAGCATCCATCTCACTCTGAAAAGCAATAGTGAGTGACATACAATGAAAATCATAAATACCAAAAGTATTAAAAACATTAAAGAAATTAAATTAAATACAAGGCAAAGATCTGTTTTCTCATAGTACAGCTGCAACATTATCTCTAGGGAGAGCCAGTTAGATGTAGTGATTAAGGCACTAGATTAGACAGACCATGACTCCTGGCCCTGCCCTTGGCATAAAGCCAACTGAGCCAGTCACTTTCTCTTAGCCCTAGGAAGCAGGGAATAGCAAACCATTTCTGAAATCTTGCAAAGAAATCTGTAAGGACTTGTCCAGGCAGTCACCAGGAGTCAATGTTGATTTGGAGGTACGCACACAAAAAATACAACTCTTCCAAACCATTAGCCCTATTGGTATTAAATAAGGAGTAATAATAAAACGAAAGATTAAAATATTAAAAGAATAACTATTAAAATTATATTAAAGAATAAAAAACTAAGATTAAGAAGCTATCGCTACATGCCGGATGTAGCATTTTAAAATTATACGCCACCGATTATTTTTACAAGAAGGTCATGGCAAGGAGACAAGCTCCTTGATCATCCTTAGTCCCAAACACTTAGAAAGAGCATCTGCGAGGCGTTTGCTGCCCTAACCTCAAAAAGAACACTTGGCTCTAAGAGCCAGTTGCCATAGGATGCCAGAACTGAAGAGAAGGATATGCTGTCTCCATTCATCATTCAAAGAACTGTTAGGAGGTGGGAAAGTTTGTTTTGTTTTATAGCAGTCTGTTGCAGAAGACCAACTATAAATCTTCAAAATAAATAGAACTTGGAAGCCTTGCAACAAAATGTTTTTCCAAATTACATCAACTCTACTTCTTTCTCTTGCCGAAATCTGCCAGTAATTCTGAGGCTGAAATCTGCCAGTAATCCCACTACATCTGGAGGGCATTGGATTGGGGAAAGCTGATCTGGTATCTTGTTGCTAGGTCTGTATATTTCATAGAATTAATGACAGAATATTCTCACAATCAGAGTCTACAGCTGCCAATTTCTAGCCACTGAATCATTAATTACATGCACACCAATAAATCAGTTAACAGTTTATATGTTTTACATCTTGAATAGTACTTTATAGTAGAAGACTTATATTAGGATGAAGTAGAGAGAGAAAACAAACTTTTTAAGAAAATTATGTAACTAATCCTCAAATACAGATATTAACAAAATTAGGCTTTTCCCACCTATTTTCAGACTCTCTGTTTAGCTTCACTTCAATCAACGAAGTTTTTAAAGTATCTTTATTAGAACTAACCAAAATAACAGAAAAATATATACAGGCTTTTTTAGTTTTCTGGTATTTTACAGTTAGGAAGGATGCTAGAAAAAATAACTGGGAACAAGATATAAAAGTCCCAAAATTGTGTTTAAGTCATAAAGTTTGCTGGGCAAAGTCAGCACAAAGCTACAGATTGTAGGCTGGGTGCTGAATCAGTATGACCTTATTTGTCCTAGTAAAGATTATGCCCAGCTATGAATACTTAATAATGTTCATCTTTATTTAAATCAGGGCATTTTTATCTGTGTTAAGAGCAACAGCTATGCAACAAGATTGAACTGTTGTCATGTGCAAGTATAGGGGGAGAAGGGAGGCTTTAAAACTCTGGCCCCAAAAATGTACATTACACAAACTTTTTTTCATTGGCCCAAGGAAGTTTCTCTGGTTCATGGCATATTCCTGTTTCTTTCAATAAAAATATTATTATAATATATGTCCTGCTTTGTTAATCAAGAGCAGCCATTATCGCAGTGTGACTACTACTACTGGTTCCATAAATTGAGATATTAATGAATACTAAAATTATGTCCCATCCTCAGCACAGCATAACTAAAAATGGGAAATCTCTATTAATCATTGTTTCCTTTTTCATCAGAACCAGGAAGTGTGATGGTTGCCAAATCTAAAAGAAAGAAAGATATTAATTTGAATGGTTTATCTGTATTATATTGAAGCTAGTAATATAGTTTCCTGCTTTAGAAAAAAAAGCGTAATTATAGCTAACTATAGAATTTCTGTGTGCATTAGGACATCCCATGCATATTTGAAATATTAAATACATCCAAGATCCTATAAAAGATAAACGGTGTGTTTTTACAATTCTTGTGGAGCCATGCTGCAGTTAAGAACATGATCTCAGACTCTAATTCAATTTTCAACTCAAACACAAATTCATTACACAGATTATCCTTTTAAAAAATGTTTAACAGTTCTATTAGACTGTGGTGTCTACGTTTGGAAAAAAGCTCACAACCTGACAAATTGTTCTTTTCACAGTTGTGTCCCTCTTTATTTGAAAGTACAGTTTTTGCCTTCAGTGTATAATTCATATGGAATTAAGAATAGTTACAAAAATATACCATAAAAATTGCAAGATTTTAGGCTGAGAAAAGTATCCAGGATGAAAGCCCTAATTAGTCATTCATACCTAGATTATTAACATTGTTTGATAAGAATGCCATTGTCCACACCCAGCTATGTCTTTGGCTGCCAGCCAGGGGATTTCCTGCAACAAAGATTTCTTCTTATCCATCTGAAGAGCTCTAGGGCAGATATAAAACATCTAAATATCCCATGCTGAATATCTGAAATCATTCCTTCATTACAATATATTTCTCTAGCGCAGTGGTTCTCAACCTGTGGGTCGGGACCCCATTTGGGGTCGAACGACCATTTAACGGGGGTCGCCAAACAAGGCCGTCTGCCATTTTTTTCCCCTTTTCTTTGGCCATGCCCCTGGCACCCAGTGATGTATAAGTGGTTGGGGGTCACCACAACATGGGGAACTGTATTATGGGGTCACGGTATTAGAAAGGTTGAGAACCACTGCTCTAGCGAGAGTCCACGTTAAGATGCTCAAGTGGTTAAAAAGGAAAATATATTTTCTATTAACATGCCAGTAAGAGTCAGGCAACATATTTTAAAGAACCAGGTAGGTTTCCATGAATCCATACAAAAAAGCACATTGAGCTGAACGATCTGAAAGTAACTATGAAGACAGGAGGAAAACATGGTTTCATAGTAAGTCATAATGTTGGTGCAATATTTAATACTAGCCACTGTACTTTATAAACCACGATTTATGGTTTAGTATGGTGTGAACCGAAGTGGTTCTGGTTTATTCAACAAATAATTATTTATTAGATTTATATTAGACATTCCTTCAGGAACTCAAGATGGTATATAAGCCTGATGAGTAAACCCAGTCCCTGTATAAAAAATTATTCCTTTTACTTGAATACTCTTATATAAGGTTTCTAGCAGCAACCCACTGAAAAATGGGGTAAACTTATCTTCCAGGATTAATATAATGCAGGGGGCAAGAATTTCATTTTTTATCACACCAATGAGAAAAATATTTTAACTTCGCGTAATTTTATTTTTGCTTTAAAAAAAGTATGTAGCTATTAATTGTGCATTTAGCTTTATGTTTAATTTACCTCAACTATCATATTAAATAATTTTAAATTTATGCAGTATACAATTCTGGAAATAACAGGAAGACAGCAAATTAAAAACTAATCTTACACTTCTATTTTTAGAGCATATCCATTACAAAAATAGTTACTTCACATCTCAAAACTATATACCAAGAATACTGATATTCACACTTCCTGGCCTTACAATCCAAAATAGTGATTAGTGAAGATTGAACAGCCGTTAATAAAAACTGATTAAAGGAATACTGTATATATTCTAGACACTAAACAGAAGACATGTTTGTCCACTTTTCCAATTATATTCTCTCTAACAGTAAAAGCTGTATTATTATAGTGCAGTGGTAAATAATTTAATTCTGTTTTCCTTAGTGTGTATCGGTACCCAGAATATCATGTTACCTCCCAGTTGGTGGGAAGCAGACAACAATACGTTGGCTTACAAGACAGTCTCTAGATCTGAGATCCTATCTTGCCTAGAATAGAATATATCCTTGGAGAAAATATGTACTTTCCTTTAGCAAATTTTCTGCATGTAGCATAGGTATGACTAAAGCGTGTAGACTAGTCTAGACCTTTTTTTAAACTTATTAAAATGTGTTATGTGAAAACCCCAATTATACAAGATATGATAGGCCACAAAGGATAGCAACAATCAGTATGTCCCCATTTGTGACAAGTATGGTCTATGGAAGATTCTGTTTTGGAATGTAAGAGGAGTTAGTAGTAAAGAACATGAATTAATTAAAAAAAGAAAAATAAATGAGTTGTGTGCAGAGTAAAACAAAGTCAAACAGAAAGAATGTAATAGATCTAATTGGTGGTTTGATTTTATGAAGTGGAACTGGTAAATACATTTTTTTAAAAGTATGTACTGATGTCATCTATGTTGTAACTGCCTAGAGTTGTCCCAAATAGCAAGATGGATGGTATGTATGTATGTATGTATGTATGTATGTATGTATGTATGTATGTATGAAATAAAATAAGGTGATCACTAGGATAAAATCATAAACACAAATGTTTAATCTACAAAACCAAGCTTTCGTCGGCCACACTACCGACATCGTCAGGGTATAAAATGCTGGATCCGGGAGTCCGTTTTTATGTGGCTGGCTGCCTCTGCACTTTGACCCTGAATCGGGTCATTGGTCCGCTCATTAGCATCGGCTGTGTAGTTCTTAAAGGGGCCGTTTCTAAAGTTGTCCTCTCCTCTTCAATTGCTGTTGTTTTCTTTGTGCATGTGTGGGTGCCTGGAGATCTGCTGTTCATCCGCTCCCAGTTGTCTCTCCCCACCCCCTCATTCATCTTAGTTTGCCTCTGTATTGCTGCGCTGTCTAGCTTGTGTGCTTCAAACTCTGTTCTTCTATTTGCCAGCCCTGTTGCTTTCCTTGCCCATGTGTAAACTCCTGGGGGTTGGTCGTCTCGTTGTTCCTGTTTCCTATCGCCCCCCCTCTCTCGCTAACAGGTGAGCTCCTGTGTGTGTTAAGGGGTTGCTAACCGGGCGTGTCTTTGGAATGGCTCCACTACTTGTTACCTCATTGCCCCCTTGGTACATATATGAGAGCGCAGAAGGTACCCATCCCGTTTGCACTCGCTATTACTCGCTTGTTCTCCCATTGATAGGGGCCATAATTCTATTGCCAAGTCATTCACAAGCCACGCCTCTGGTGCATTTCCCCCATTCTTAAGTTCTATTGCCCCTCCCCTGCATCTATAGTCATCCGGGGGGGTGTCCAGGTGCTTTTGCCTCTCATTTGCTACCTTCCTCATTAGCGGGTGTACTTGTCTGTCTGGCCAGGTGTCATCAACGGGGTATATCGGAGCTTTTCCCTTTTCCCCAGGATGTGTGTATGCCCCTCGAGGGAAGCCATCCGGTGGTACCTGTTCATTGTTCTCCTTCCCTCATCCTGACTGGATTGAGTTGTTTATGCTTTGGACGCCTGTGGGATATATTTCCCTCGTGTTTTTTCTCATCCTCCTTGCTCTTCCATGGATCTGGACATCAGCTCCTGGGGGTGGGTTGTCTGCTGGCGTTGTGTCATCCCTCCTCTCCTCTTTCATGTTTAAATGGGTTAGAGACGTCATTTTACTTGTGGGGTGTATCCCCAGTTCATCGCTCTCTCTCAGGGTTGTGATCACCTCCCCTGTCATCCCCTCTTTCTGATCTTGTACGGAGTGAGTTGGTCGCCTGTGTTTCCAATTAGCACCCCGTCCTTCCCATCCCTTTAGTATGTGATATGTTGGAGGGAGCTCTATGTGGCGATTAATGGAGTGTTTGTCTGACAGCCAGGCTTCTTTGAGGAGACAGCCTCCCTTGGTGTTATCTTGGGATATGGCCTCGACGTTGGTGAGGTCGAATCCATGGCCGTAGTCGGCCATATGAGTCCACATCTGTGAATATTGCTCTCTTCTCTTAACTGCCAGCTCATGCTCATGGACCCTGGTCTTAAGTCTCTTGGAGGTTTCACCAACATAATTGCAGGGGCAATCCTTGCAATTAATTTTATATATTACCGGGGATCTTTCTCCAGTGGGGAGTGAGTTCTTGGGGCGCATGATCTTAGCGCAGAGAGTCTGGTCTGGTCTGGTCTGGTCTGTGGGCTACCTTCACATTGAAGGGGGCTAGCAGTCTGGCCGTTGTTTCTGATACTCCGTTGATGTAAGGCAGGGTCATTCGTATGGGCTGTGTGCATGTCGCCTTGTCTTGTGCGTCAACGCGTGGTCGTTGTGGTCTGCTGTGCCATTTAATAAACTCCGTCGGATAACCGTTACATCTACATACATGGTAGAGTAACTTTTTTCATCCATTCTAGCTCTGTCCGTGTTGCAATGTGAGCCAACGCGTTTAAATAAGGTCTTAATGCAGCTAATCTTGTGTGCTACCGGATGGTTGCTTCTATAATGCAGCATCCTATCCGTGTGAGTTGGCTTCCGATAGACGACTATATGCAGCGATCCATTGGGTTGGCGTTTAATCCACACATCTAGAAAGGCGAGGGCTCCTTAATTCTCCTCCTCTGCCGTAAATCAGATGTCCGGGTAAACGGAGTTCAGTTTATCCATAAAGCCATTTTGTCTAGTTTTTTAATCACCACGAAGGTGTCATCGACATACCGGATGTATGTATGTATTTATGTATGTATGTGTGAGTGAGTGAGTGAATGAATGAATGAATGAATGAATGAATGAATAAGTAAGTAAGTATCCAAAGATCAATGAGAATTGCAGGTTATGTTCCATAGAATGGTGATAACTGAGGAACTTGGGGGGGGGGAGTTCAAGATGTGAATAAATACAATCCAGATGAAAACATTATTCTGCTATATAACACAGCTGGAACAAGATAAACCAGGACAGAAAAAACGATAGGACCATTCAGACATCCAAATATGAATAAGAATGGTGACTGAACAATGTCTGAGTAGAACAAGTCTCTCTAAAATTCATGGTCATCATCATTCCACTAATTTGGATATATGGCAAAATAATGAATATAAATCTAGAAATATAACTGGATTGTTTCTGATTAAAAATGAGGCAATTAAAGATGTACATGAACAAGGAAATGAGCTTTGGTAATATAAAAGCTGGAACTTAGTAAGGCGGAGAAGGAGAATGTGTGTGTTTGCCTCCTTGAGTTATTTATAAAAATAGTAAAGGTGGAATATAAATAAATAAATAACTGGCATGGAAGGAAAGGAACAAGGTGAAACCAAATAATGAAAAAGAATGACTATAGGAAGATAAAGAACAAAATTTTGTATGAAAAAAATAGAAGATAGATGAGTATCTCAACAGAAGTAATATAAAGTAGACATAAAAAAGAACGTAGAACTGCTTGAAGAAGTATGAAAATAATTATGTAAGAGGGTTACAGAATTTCATAGAATTATGTTAATGGAAATATGAAAAGGGTACTTGGTGAAATGATGAAATAAGATGCTGTGGATTAGAAAAATGTAGATAAGACACTGACTGTTACAAAAAACTGAGGGTAAGGTAAAGATATATAAGCTGTATTTTTGTTCTCTTTTGAGCCAATGTTGACATCCAGCCTGATTTACACCATCTTACAGAGTAATCAAACATGATTCCAAACTCATGTATTCATGAAATGAGATTAGGAATAGATTCCTGGCCCAACTATAAGATAACATCAGCATAGTGATGTATTTTCTGCCTCTATAATTCATTAATGTTTTCAAGCAAGACCTAATTAAAAAGGGAAAAAAGACATTGGCAAATACCTTGGTGTAAATTTAACAAAAACAAGATTAACAAATCTCAAAATCTAAAAGACTGACTTAAAAACTACCTAAAAAGCGGTGTCTTACTGAGAAAACAAAAATGAAATATACATAAAAAATGACTCTCTTCGATTCCAGTACCTAATTCGCTTAATGGACTAGCACTTTCATTAACAGATTAAAGCTTTCTGATTCCAGCAAGGCATTCTGTTTTGCAACACAATACCCTGCTGCTTGCTTAAAAGTAAATTTGGGTTTATTTTGGGAAAAACAGAAAGAAATTAGAATGAAAAACAGAAAAGCAAATGCTATGTTTTTAAAAAGCTAAGTAACTGATATATTAGATAGAAAAGAGCCCCAAGTGTAAGAAACAGCATAACAAAGAGGACAAATTTAAGCAAAGGTAATTAAAGGACTTTAGGAGCATTGGAAGAGAAGAAAGAAAACAATACGAAAGCATTAAGAAATGTATGACAAACTAAGACTTCTGAAGGAGATATGCCTAATTGAGCTGCCGACAACCAGCTGAGGACAAGGCAGAAATCAAGGAACCAATGAGTAGATTGATTCCTTGGAACCTCTCCAGATAAAATGGGACATCACTCATGTCTGCTCTGAAAAGTTGCTCCTCACGAGGAGACTGCAGGACTGTGTTTTCCATGGGTTTGAGCACCAGGAGACAATGGGGACCAGCCGTCTTGCTTGCAGTTGCAGTGGACATTTTAAAGGACACTAGGTTTTCAAGCATCTCTTTCTAATCACTTTCAGAAATTGCCTATTTACCATCTTAAAGGTATTAGCTATTTTTAGAATGTCAAGGCTGAAAGTTCTCATTGGGCAGGCTTAAACAAAAGAAACATTACTTGTAAACTTAAGAACTTAAAGAATTTGAAATAAACAGCAAACCTTAAATAAGCTTTTGATCTAATACAGCTATAAATGAATTAAGGATCCAAATAAAATTGGAATATTGGCTTTTACTAAAAAAATTTGGAATTAAATCATAAAAGAATAGCTTCTTGTGGGAAACAGATTTATTTTGGCTATGCTGGCCATTGTATGCCATAACAAAGATAAGTGATCATTTTAGAAAACTGGACACTAGAGGGACTAAAGATTCTAAGCAGAAGGAAAAATGAGACAAGCCTATTCTTGATGTCAGTTCATATTGGGACTTACAAAATGACCCTAAAGGTTATAACTTTGGAAATACTAAAGGAAATCTTTGAAGAATGGAGCCGTATATTAGTAGCTACAATATCAACACTTTCAGTACAGAAAATAGAACTACAAATGACAGGCCAAGAGAATGATTTGGAAAAGGATGTTTTGCTGTATATTGAAAACAAATTGGCTGAACTAAAAATTAAAAGGAAAATAGAAATGATAAACCAAGAGAATGACTTGGTATTGAGGAGAATAGAGGAAATATGAGTGCATGTCCAATGTTTCCTGTATATTAAGGTTATGAAAAGAGACATTCAACTGAAACACGTGGATTTCTGTTGTATCTTTATCAAAAACTAATTTTACAGAAGATTTAAAAAAATAGAAATCTTGCATGCACATTAACGGAACTTTGTGATCTCCATGATGCTTTACTTAAATAAAACAGACATACTGTGATATTCAGCAGGTAGCAAAGATGTCTGTATCACTTTCATTATACTTATACAGTAAGCAATGCTAGGGCTCTTTTCTCAATAAACATGTTATCCATATATTTAAGCCAGGCATATATTGACACAAAACATTCTGCCGCCAATTTAAAAAAAACTAATTTATTTTCCCACTGAATGTAATTCTATAGAATTGGTACATCCGTGGATAATAAATCCTATTTAGTTGCCTAGCATAAGAGCCATTTTATTTTTAGAAGCAGTAAAAAGACAAGAAAGAACAGATGAAATAGAAATCCCAAAGAACTGTTATTTTACATCTGCTCTAAACCAACAATGAAGAACCAGGAAATACTAGCAACAATTTAGAAGAATTCTTTCCATCGATACACCCTACTATAGCCACGGTACAAAATGCACACATTTTCTTCAAATAGTTGACCACCAGGGTACCTGAGAGTTAATATGATCTTTTTAGAAGTTACATTTTGAATATAATTTACCTGAAGCAGCTCCTTGGCAATATATACAATTAAAGCATGTATTGTTAAAATACAGACCATTCCAGTATGGCCTCAAACTGTTAGCCATTTCAGAGGCATTTCAAATACTTGAATATTCGAAATATTAAGTATTTGAAATAAAGCCAATTCTATACAAAACACCCAAAACATATTAGTTGATATATGATCTGTGGAATAAAGAATGGAATATCTAATCTTAGAAAAGGGGCGTTGTCTTACCTGAACGCCTTTTCTCAGCACGGAGATGGAGAATCCACCAATGGGTTTAGACTGTATTCCTGCTCAATCAGATCAAGTCAGCCAAAGTTGCCACGCCCGTCCTGGACCATAGAGATCCCAGTCTTGATGCGAACGTAGCAATTGACTGACTGCAAGACGTTGTGGCTCACAAAAAAAGTTAACTAACTAACCCTAGGTCTGAGAACCTACAAGGGTGGGAGTGTATTCTCCATCTCCGTGCTGAGAAAAGGCATTCAGGTAAGACAATGTCTCTTCTCCAGCACTGGAGATGGAGAATCCACCAATGGGACATACCAAAGCCTACTGTCCCTGAGGGTGGGTAGTAGACTGGTCCAGTGTGGCACTTTGATGTAAAACTTGTTGGAGAACTCTTCTACCGAAAGAAGCCTCAGCCCAGGCAAACCGATCAATTTTGTAGTGCTATATAAATGGAGATGGAGAAGTCCATGTAGCCGCCCTGCAGACGTCCTCAATGGACGCCTGGGTGGCCCATGCCGCAGAAGTGGCTGCACTCTGTGTAGAGTGGGCCGTGACCTCTCGTGGAGCCGGCAATGACTCAGCTTGATATGCCTCCACAATGCACTCTCTGATCCACCTGCCAATCGTGGAAGAGGAAACCTTCCGCCTCCTGGAGGAAGAATGGAAGGATACAAAGAGGGCTTCTGATTTGCGGAATGTCGCTGTCCGCGAAATATAGTACCTAAGTGCCCTGCGGACATCCAGGCTATGTCACTGCCGTTCCAGCGCATGCGATGGGTTGGGGCAGAAATCCGGCAGCACTATTTCCTGGGACCTATGGAACAGAGAGTTAACCTTTGGGATGAAAGTAGGGTCGAGTCGAAGGACCATCCTATCCTGGTGAAAAATGCATAGGTCATCCCTTGTAGAAAGTGCTGCCAATTCTGAAATACGGCATGCCGACGTGTTTGCCACTAGGAATGCCACCTTATGGGACAGGTAGTGGACGTTGCACATCCTCAGGGGCTCAAAGGGAAGCTTGATAAGAGCCCTAAGGACCCGTGGCAGTTCCCATGAAGGGTACCTGTACCGTAGGAGACCTGGAATTAGAAGCCCCTTTAAGGAAAGAGCGAATTAAGGGATGATGTCCCAAGGACCCCACCGAGTCACAGGTGAGGACCGTGGAAAGAGCAGCAACCTGTCTGCACAGCGTGTTTGTGGCCAGGTCCTTCTCTAGGCCCTGTAACAGATAGTCCAGAATATGTGGAACCGTGAGTTCCGAGAGTGATAAGTGACGGCCAGAGCACCATGATTGGAAATTCTTCCACATGGCCTCGTATATCCGGTTTGTGGAAGGACGATGAGAGGCCTGGATGACAGTAATGACCCCTGGCGAGCAGAGCTCCTGCGTTAAGAGTGAACTCTCAAGTGCCAGACGGCTAACTGGAGCCATTAGGGGTCCGAATGAAGGATGGTCCCTTGACTGAGAGAGACCCGTTCCGGAGGAATCCGCCAAGGGTCTGCTATGGAGAGATTCATCAGATCGGCGAACCAATGCCTCCTTGGCCAATAAGGGGCCACTAGGAGTATCTCCGCTCGTTTCCGAAGAAGCTTGCGGATTACCGCCAGAATAAGAGGTAGAGGAGGGAATGCATAAAGCAGACCCTGAGGCCATGGGCTCCAAAGAGCATCCGTCTGCTCCACCACTGGAGACAGAAACCGGGAGAAGAACTGAGACAGCTGAGCATTGTTCGGGGACACAGAGGTCCACAAGTGGAAGGCCGAAACAGTGACAGATCTCTCTGAAGAGTCTCGGGTGAAGGCGCCACTCCGAGTGATCCACCGTGGCTCTGCTCAGAAGGTCGGCTTGGGTGTTCGCCTCCCCTGAAATATGATCGGCCCTGATGGAGGCCAGATTGTCTTCTGCCCAAGAACCCAGTAAGAGCGACTCGGTCAGTAAGACCCAAGATTTGGTGCCCCCTTGGCGGTTCACATGAGCCTTGGTGGCCACATTGTCCGTGAGGACCAGTACGTGATGCCCTTTCACCAGACTGTGGAAGTGACGCAGGGCTCTTAGTTCTAGCCAATTTATGTTGTGGCGCAGGTCTGAGCGAGACCAGCGGCTCTGAGCCCACTGCGAACGCAGGTGTGCTCCCCAGCCGAATAGACTGGCGTCTGTAATTATCAGTATCTGATCTGGTTCCCTGAAACATAACCCTCTGGTGGCTGATCGCCACCACCTGAGAGAATGCACCACCTGTGGTGGGAGACTTGTCCATCGTTGGGAGGAACTGAGGTTCTGTCTCTGAAACGGGAGCATGAACCACTGTAGTTCCCTGGAGTGAAGGCTGGACCAGGGGATGACTGCTATGGCTGAGATCATTTTGCCTAACAGTTGGGAAAGACTGACCAATGTTACTGATCGCCCCCCGTGTAATTTCAGGATGAAGTCTCTTATGCTGTACCGGCGTTCCTGAGACAAGTACACCCGACACTCCACTGTGTCTATAATGGCCCCGAGATGCAACAGTCTGTTTGTGGGGACCATGTGACTTTTTGGAAAATTTATGGAGAACCCATGGTCTTGGAGAAGTGTTACCACCAGTTTGAGGTCCACCTTTGCGGACTGGATGGACGATGACTGGATTAATATGTCATCCAAGTAACATTGCACTCTGACTGGTATCATTCGTAAATGAGCTGCTAGTACCGCCACGATTTTGGTAAAGACCCTGGGAGCCGAAGAGAGATCAAATGGGAGCGCCCTGTATTGGAAATGGCTCCCCTTGTATGCAAACCTTAGAAACCGGCGGTGGTCGAGAGAGATGGGGATATGAAGATAGGCTTCCGTAAGGTTGATAGATGTGAGGAAGTCCCCTTTTCTCATGCTTCCCAAGATGGAGCGGAGTGTTTGCATTTTGAATTTGTGGTAAGCCAGATGAAAATTCAGACCTTTGAGATTTACAACGGCTCTCCATCCCCCTGACGCTTTTGGAACGACAAAGAGGATAGAATAAAATCCCTGATCTCTCTGGTCCACGGGTACCGGTTCTATGGCCCATATGTTTAACAAATGTTGAACGGCCTCCCTCATTAATTTCTTTTTTGTTCGGTTTCGTGGGTAGGGGCAAGAGAGAAAACGAGCTGGAGGGCTGCAAATGAATTCTAGGAACAGACCGTGACGTACGGTGTTTAGTACCCACGTGTCTATGGTGATGGCCTCCCACTGGTGGGCGAAGAGGGAGAGTCTGTCCCCTATGGGAGGACTCGCCAGAGAGTCCCTGGATCAGCAGAAAGGTCGGCTGTTCCCGTGAAAGAGCCACTTGCCCTGAGATTGCTGTCTAGGCCTGGTTGTCTGTCTGTCAGGTTGTCTCTCCTGTCTGGGCAGAAAGGAACACATAGGTTGGGAGCAACTATACCTAGCTCCTATGCGAAATGACTGTCGCCTTTGGTAATAATTTTGCCGCTTGTCTGGTCTCTTAATGAGGTGATTAAGGACCTTGCGCTTATCCTTGTTCTCAGTTAAGTAAGGATTTAACGCATCCCCAAACAACTTACCCCCTTGATATGGAGCAGCTGAGAGGTGCCATTTAGACTTGGCATCTGCCTGCCAGTGCTTCAGCCACAGCATCCGGCAACCAGTCACGTTAGACGCCATAGCTCTGGAAGAAAACCTGGCAGCCTGGAGGGTGGCATCTGACGCGTACTCTGTGGCAGCCACCAGTTTGCTAAGATCCTGATGTGTACGGATATCCTCCGCTGGTACGGGGGCCTGAAGTTGCCTGAGCCAGCGGAGAGTGGATCTATTGAAAAAAGATGCTGAGGTGGCCGCCCTAACAGCCCATGCAGCAGCCTGATGCGTTCTGCAATAAGTGAGTTCGCACTTACGGTCCTATGCTTTCAGGGCTTCAGAGACATCCCCGGGAATTGCAGTGGGAGATACAAGGGGCCCGAATGGATCGTCCACCACAGGCACTTCCAGTGCCTCCTCCAAAATCCTTAGTCACATTATATAACTTTTTATCAGTATTACCTGGAAGAGGGAAGGAGGCGGGAGATGTCCATTGTTTCTTTATAGCAGTCAAGAACATGGAGGGACAAGGGATGCGGTACTGAGCAGCCACCAGTTCGATGAAATTTGGATCCGCCTCCGATTCTGGGGAAATGGTGGTTGTAGATGTGGAAGGTGGGCCTAGGTGGGCTGTGGATGTGACCTTGCGGAGCAAGGTGACAAAGAAAGAAGGATTGAAGAGACCACTGAATGAGGGGGCTTCTGGGGTAGGATTCTCCTCCTCAGACATTGGAATCCCCTGTTCGGTGTCGTGTGCCTGAAGGGAAGAACCCTCAGAGCAGGTGGACCCAGACGGAGAAGATGGGGCATAATAGGTCTGAGGGACCGAGTGGTGTATAGTAGGAGGAGGGACAGTCCCTGAACCAGAAGCTTACGCCCTGGCATCAAGAGCGCGGTCTACCGCTTGTGCTATCAATATGGTGAGATGGTCCTCCGTAGGGAGGAGAACGGGCTCGTTTGGTCGGAGACTGGCCGCAGTAGGAGTGAATGTCGCCTCTGGGATTCCATGAGGAGCCCGTAAAGCCATGGTTTGGGAAACCGGCAGAATTCTGCCACTTCCACTCTGCGCTGGGGAATGGAATGAATCCCCCATTGACCATATGCCCAGGGGGGAGGTTGGGGGGCCTAAAGGTAGGTCCAAGGCCAACTCTTCCACTTGGGAGGCCTCTGTCCCGGCCCTCTTCTGTGCCTTGGAAAACTCTTTTTCCAGAGCTTGGTGTCTCCGGCTAGCCTGCTTTTCTGACCTCTTTGAAGCCTTGCTGGTAGTTTTGTCCTTGCTTTTAGCTGCAGGCTTATCAGCGCTCACCAGGCCAGTAGGATTAGGATTCAAAGGAGTCACTGAGGATGGTAGAGTGTGGTTGACATAGACTCCTCCATTCTTTGATACTGCAGGGACACGATAGGGGGCCCCTGAGATGCAGAGAGAATTAAACACTGGATAAGGACAGGCGCACTAATGGGGACGCCTGGAATCCAGGTAAGTCAGCAGTGTGGATAAGAACAGGCGCACGATAGGGGACGCCTGGAACCCAGCTATATCTGTGCATGGATAAGAACAGACGTACGATGGGGGACGCCTGGAATCCGGGAAGGGCTGTTATGGGTAAGAACAGGCGCACGATGGGGTACGCCTGGAACCCAAGGAAAACTTGTTAGTGAATTAGAAATTTCAAATCCAATGGGTCAGTGCTAACAGAACCGAGCCAGGAGACACCAAGTATGCAAAAAGCTAATAGAGGTAGTGAACCAAGGAATGAATCTGGGTTGTTGTGGATTCTCTATAACAGTGGTTCTCAACCTGTGGGTCGAGACCCCATTTGGGGTCGAACGACCATTTCACGGGGGTCACCAAACAAGGCTGTCCGCCATTTTTTCCCCCTTTACTTTGGCCATGCCCCTGGCACCCAGTGATGTATAAGTGGTTGGGGGTCACCACAACATGGGGAATTGTATTATGGGGTCGCGGTATTAGAAAGGTTGAGAACCACTGCTCTATAACAACAACCTATTAGATCTTAATATCAAACAATTGTAGTGGAAACCAATTAGAGCTCAACAACGAGCACCAAGAATTGTCAGGACTTAATGTAAAGTGAAGCTGATTGCATAAACAAGATGGCGGCCATCCCCCTAAATGACTGCCTGCTTAGTGACGGTGGATCTGCAGTACTTCCTAGAAGACTGCCCACCCAATTTCGCCTGTCCTGAGATAATCCACTTCTTGGGAAGTGGACAACGTTTTGAGGAGGAAGGAGCCCCCTCCTCCAAACACAATAAATGGAACTTTCCGAAGTCCGGGACCACGTGGTCCAAGATGGCGGCCACCGCGAAAACGATGGCTGCGTCTGCCTTGTTTCAGGGGGCTCCGAGAGAGAAGACTGCTGAGAGAGCTCCCTTTTTGCTTTAAATCTGTCTCCCGAACTAGAAAAAACTCAGCCAATTGTTTTAAACTTCCCCCCTCCTGTGCCGCCTATCAGCTGATCGGTGGTAGTGATTTAGCGCACAAGCGCGCCTACCACCTGGGAACCGGTGGAGCGTGGCAACTTTGGCTGACTTGATCTGATTGGGCAGGAATACAATCTAAACCCATTGGTGGATTTTCCATCTCCAGTGCTGGAGAATCAATGGGCCCAAGCTTTAATAAACATCAAATTGTAATACTGTTAATATAGGCATTGGTCGGCATTTTATAATTTCTTTGGTAAAAGGGCTACAGAGTTCAGATTAAGATACACAAATATTTTCTAGGTGATTTATAGAAATAAAATGGATCAAATTAAAAGAATACTATAAACAAAAGTAATAGAATACTATAATAAACACTTAAAACTAGTTCACTAGAAAAGAGATTTATGAATAGAGTACTGAATTACTAACTATTTTGTGAGACCAATGACATAAGAACAGAACCCGTGTTCTGCTAGATGGCCCCTATTGTCCATCTAATCCACTGGTTAGTTCTCACAGTCCAATCAAGTACACAAGGAAGCTGCTAGTCTTCCAGACTTAAGAGCACATGGTGGTGCAGTGGTTAGAATGCAGTACTGCAGGCTAACTCTGTCCACTGCTAGAAGTTCAATCCTGACTGGCTCAAAGTTGACTCAGACTTCCATTCTTCCAATGAGGACCCAGATGGTTGGGGGCAATACACTGATACTGCAAACTGCTTAGAGAGGGCTGTAAAAAGCACTATGAAGCAGTCTAAGTGTGATTGCTATTGCTACCATCAAGACTAATAGCTTGATGATTTCCAGTGGCCCAAATCTGAATTGATCCAAATCTTTTTTGAAGTCAGCCAAGTTGATAGCCAGCGCTACATCTCATGATAGAAAAGGCATATAATATAAAGTATAAAAGTATCATTAAAAATATAAGAAAAATGTATATAAGTCAAAATTTCCTATAGCAAAATCAGATTTATTGTCCTACATGAAGCAAGGGCAGCTGAGAAAAGGCTATGACTCTTCTAAGATGTTAAAAGTTCTAATCTCATAACAAAGTACTAGATGAAATCAAACTAGTGAAACTCTTCAACTCACAACCCACAATTGAGTCCAAAATTTCTATTGCTAAGTAAGACAGTTATTGTGAGTTTTGCCTATTTTACAATCTTTCTTGCCCAAGTTGTTAAGTTAGTAACCCGTTTGTTAAGTGAATCTGGCTTCCCCATTGACTTTGTCAAAAGGTCGCAAAAAGTCATCACATGATCCTGCGACACTGCAACCATCATAATTGCATGCCAAGCGTCTGAATTTTAATCATGTGACCATGGGGGTGCTGCAACAGTCATAAGTGTAAAAAAATGGTCATAAATCACTTTTTTCAGTCCCACTACAAGTTCAAACGGTCACTAAACAAATGGTTGTAAACTGAGTACTGCTTACATAAGTAGAAAGAAAACAGGGTTGCAGAAGTTATAGAGCACATTCAAGTACGCTTCTACAGATTTAGATTTAATAATATGTTAAAGGACTGGATTGGCTTTATTATTAATACTATATACTCATTCTTGTTTCCTTTTCCTAAGTTTTAGATTATTTTATTCATTATTACATATGGATAGAAACATCCTCTTCCCATTCAAATTCTGCTTATTGCCCCAAGAATTCCCCCAACTCTGTTACTTTAAAAAAACCCAACAACTATAGGTTCTAAGTGACAGTGTTTCTCAACCTTGACAATTTTAAGGCATGTGGACTTCAACTCCCAGAATTCCACAGCCAGCATTGCTGGCTGTGGAATTCTGGGAGTTGAAGTCCACATGCCTTAAAATTGTCAAGGTTGAGAAACACTGTATCTAAGAGAAAGATAGTTAAATATGTACCTTATGCCAGTTTGAAATAATAACTAAAACACTGGTTTTAATACTTAAAAATGTATAGAGCTTTTTTTAAAAAGAAAACCCTAGAGCAGTAGTTCTCAACCTTTTTAATGCCGCGACCCCCAACCGGTCGTAAGTTGAGGACTACTGAACCGGTCATAAGTCGAGGACTACTCAACTGGTGCAGCACCGTTTGCAGAATGGGACTTTTGGCGGGCTCAGCAGGGCAGAGACAGCCTGGACAATTCCTATTGGCTTTTGAAAGCCAATAAAATTAGACTCTATTCAAGAGGGAGTAGCACAGCTAAGGAAAAGGGGAAAAAAAATGGCGGACTGCGTTGTTTGGCAACCCACGTGAAATGGTCATTCGACCCCAAATGGGGTCCCGACCCACAGGTTGAGAACCACTGCCCTAGAGTATGTAATATGTTTATATAATGCCAACTGTGCTGTAGAAATGCTACTGTATTAAATGTTTTATAATAAACAACTATTGAAAACTGGAATAGGATTAAATCATAAACAGATCCATATATTTAGTAATTTTTTTAAAAAAAAACTGTTGATGAAATTATGCTAAAAATCAGATTGCAGCTTGAAAAGATTTGAAGAAAAGCCCAATATTTACAATGAACAGATCTGAACTTTTCATGCCAGAAAATTAAAAGCCTGTGACATATGGCCTATATGATGCACATCAACGTAGCTTGCCTGTTTTAGCTTTTCAGTTGTCAAAAATGATGTTTATGATTTTGAAAATTGAAAATCTTGGAGACCCATCACAGAAGTACTAATAACTACTGTTTCAGATTGCTATTGTGTTCACACACCACCACCAAAAGAAAAAAGAAAAAAGAAGGAATTATAACTCTGGCCTCAACTAGAGATCTCTACATGGAAGACAATGGCTTTTTAATTATGTAATACATTGAACTGTCACAAATTGTCTGGCACTGCCTTATTTCTAAGAGTGTAATCCTGCAGCTAAACCCGGTCCTGAAAAAATACTGAGCCCCAAGCAGCTGGAATCCATAAAGTGTTATTTTCAACAGCTATGTGCTACTCTTCCCATATTCATTTGCTTTTTATCTTTTTTTCCTTTTCTCTAGGGGATTTCTTTTGAGCATGCTAATTTGACATCCATTCTATCAATTGAGGATCTATCTGTTGCTGGATCCTTTCTATAACCATTTAAAAGCAAAGACAACTTGATAACAGCAAATATGTTAAATTATCAACTTTAGATAATCCATTTTACTTCAGCTTTTCTTTTGCATTCAGGACCTCAATAATTTATTATTTGTTTGAAAAATAGTAGGGAGTAGAATGGCACAATTTGAAGGTCATTGTAACAATTGCTGATAAAAGTCTGCTTCAACCAATTGGATGCACCATGTGCTTTATTTATATAATATTAAGCCATCTGTCAAAAGGAGTGCAGGTGGAGCAAAAGAATTCCTGTTGTTTTTTTCACAAGGTGCTCCAACGTTAGAAATGCAATCACTATTACTTGATTCAATCCATTTAATACTGTTAAGGAAAGGCTGCACTTTCCATTTCAATTTTGTTCAGGAATATGCCTCATAGAACACAGCTGAATTTATATCCGAATGTATAAAAATCGTATTGTGCAAATAGCAATATAAACATTCCATAGGAAAACAAACTATCTCCTAGATCATTTTGTATCACTCTGGAAAGGAACTCCTGTCTCATTAGAGAACTGTATTACTCACATCTCTGTTAAGGAGGTTAGAATCTTATGCATATTCAATGCATAATCTTATGCATAAGTAATCAGTAATTTGCTGGTTCTTTGGAAAGGTATTAGGAGGTTTGGACTTTGAAGAAGCAAAATAGAGTATTGATTGTTTTGAATTCTGTTACAGGAGAAAACTCTTCAGAATATTATGGATGCCCAAGAAAACAATCCAGAGTTTTCATTTGAGGCACAAATGATCTGGCTCAGATTATCATATTTTGGAAGCATTATATATAAAAAAGACCTACCCTCATAGGGTAAACCCATAATGCTGATAAAGAAGGAAGGAATGAGAAAAAGAGGATGCCCACCAGCAAGATAGACAGTCATAGCAGCAATGGATGCATTATTAGAAGTTCCAAAGGACACAGGCCAGAGACAGATTGTCCTGGAGACAATCTACGTGGCCAGTAAAAGTTGATAACAACTTGATGGCTCACAATCAATAGATCATTTTCAGGGCTGCTTTAATTTTGAACTCATCAAAATTGGAATGTAATCCTTGAAGAATTGTTTGAGTATCTTGTTTATTTTATTTATTTAATATAGCCTAAATGACTTTATACTAAAAACCTAATTAGTATTTTATGCTGAGCCTAAACCAGGGGTAGGCAACCCAAAATACTCAAAGAGCCACTTGGACCCGTTTCCCACTGAAAACAAAACACAGGGAGCCGCAAAACCCTTTGGATATCTAAAATGAAGATAAGACTGCATATATCCATATATATATGGATATATGCAGTCTTATCTTCATTTTAGATGTCAAAAGGATCTCTCTCTCTCTCTCCCTCTCCCCCTCCCTCTTTCTGCCCTTGGTCTGCTAGTCTTCTTCCCTGTGTGTGTGTGTGTGTGTGTGTGTGTGTGTGTGTGTGAGAGAGAGAGAGAGAGAGAGAGAGAGAGAGAGAGAGAGAGAGAGAGAGAGAGAGAGAGAGAGAGAGAGGCACTTGCGCTTCCCCCTTTCTCTCTTTCCTCTCCCTCTTTCTTCTCTCCCTTTCTTTCCTCTCCCTCCCTTTCTCTTTCCTCTTTCTTCTCCCTTTCTCTTTCCTTTCTCTCTTTCCTCTTTCTATTTACTCTCTCCCCCTTTCCTCTCCCTCTCCCTTTCTCTTTCCTTCCTCTCTTTCTCCTTTTCTTTCCTCTTTCCTTTCCTCTTTCTCCCTCTTTCCTCTTTTCTTTCTTTCCTCTCTCTCTTTTTTCCTTTCTCCCTTTCCCCCTTTCTATTTCTTTCCCTCTCTCTCTCTCCCTCCCCTTCTTTCATCTCCCTTTTCTCTTTTCTTTCTCCTCTCCTTTCCTTTCCTCTTTTCTCTTTCCTATTTCTTTCTCCTCCTCCTCTCTCTTTCATCTCCCTTTCTCTTTCTCTCTCTTTCCTCTCTCCCCTCCCTTTCTTTCCTCTCCCTTTCTTTTCTCTTTCTTCTTTTCCTTTCTCCCTTTCTTTCCTGTCTCCCTCTTTCTATTTCTTTCCTCTCCCTCACCTTCTGTCATCTCCCTTTCTCTTTTCTTTCTCCCTTCCTTTCCTCTTTCCTCTCTCTCCCCCTCCCCCTCTTTCTCTTTCCTTTCCCTTTCTCTTTTCTTCCTTTCTTTCTTTCCTCTTTCTCCCTTTCTATTTCTTTCCTCTCTCCCCCTCTCCCTTTCTTTCATCTCCCTTTCTCTTTTCTCTTTCTCGCTTTCTTTCTTTCCTCTTTCCTTTCTTTCCTCTCTCCCCCTCCCTCTTTCTCTTTCCCCTCCCTTTCCTCTCTCCCTTTCCTCTACCTCCCTTTCTCTTTCCTCTTTCTTCTCCCTTTCTCTTTCCTCTCTTTCTCCCTTTTTCCTCTTTCCTCTCTCCCCCTTTCCTCTCCCTCTCCCTTTCTTTCTTTCCTCTTTCTCCCTTTCTATCCTTTCTTCCTTTCTCTCCTTTCCTCTTTCTCCCTTTCTCTTTCCTCTTTCCTTTCCTCTCTCCCCCTCTCCCTTTCTCTCCTCTTTCCTTTCCTCTTTCTCCCTTTCCTCCCTTTCTCTTTCCTCTCTCTCCCCCTCTCCCTTTCTTTCATCTCCCTTTCTTTCTTCCTCTTTCTCTTTCTTTCCTTTCTCCCTTTCCTCTTTCTCTTTCCTCTCTCTCCCCCTCTCACTTCCTCTTTTCTCTCTCCCCCTCTCCCTTTCTTTCATCTCCCTTTCTCTTTCTCCCTCTTTCTCTTTCTTTCCTTTCTCTCCCCTCTCCCTCTCTCTTTCCTCTCCCTTTCTCTTTCTTCCTCTTTCCTCTTTCTCTTTCTTTCCTCCCTCTTTCCTCTCTCTCTCCCTCTCTTTTTCTCTTCACCTCCCCCCCCTTTACTAACAGAACCAGTTCACCTACCAAAACGTTTAACTTCCTCCTTTAGTGATGGGCAATGTGGATTCACCACATTCTGACAAAGAGAAATGCCAGCACCTCTCATCAATTCTGCTGCAGGGACAGCAAACGCTGTATGTTAGCAATATCTGGAGAGCTACAGTTCATCCGCACCCTCCTGAAAGGCTGTCCCATCCACTGCAATGTCACGCTTTGAAAGGCTCCTCCCCCTCCTCCGCTTCAGGCCGACTGCGCCCAGCAGGGAGCCTCAGTAGCCGGCGCGGAAGGGAGCAGGGGAGGAAAAGAGACAGACCATCTCCTCGCAGCTCACTTCCAATCCCAAAGTGGTGAATCCTGCTTGGGATTTGGGACTGAGAGGGGGGAAATCCTGGCTCCTAAGCTGCAGGGACTTCCAACCACAGAGCTTGCTTGGCTCTGTTCCCAACCAGCGCCATGCGTGCGCAAAACAACAGCAACAAAATACTTCGATCCAGACTTACTGCCTGCCAGACTCCCGGGTAGCAAGCCTTTTGAAGCAAGCAGCCTCGTCCGCAGAGAGAGGAGAGGAGAGGAGAGGAGAGAGTGAGGGCGGATGAGCTGAGTTTGTGGCAGGGATAACAAGGGTTCGGGAGAAGCTAGCACGAAAGTTCCGTGTCTTTTGACTTAGCTCGCCTTGTCCCCCACTGGTTCTTTGCCCGAACAAGTCACCCTCTTTCTCTCTTTCCTCTGCCCCCCCCTCTCTCCAGATGAGGAGAGAGAGAGAGAAAGAAAGGCAGACGGCGCCAAAGGGGCAGGGAGGGGAGGGAGGCAGGAGGCGGTAAAAGTCGCTGAAAGGTGTCCGGGACCCCACGGACCAGCCCGAGGAGATGCATGGTGAGCTAGGCTGCCTAGGGAACGGCCTGGGGACGGCCCAGGAAGTGATGCCCCCCTGCTGCAGCCTGCCCAGCCCAGGGAGACATATGGCCGGGTGAGTGGCCCAGGGACGGCACAGGAAGCAATGTCCCCCTGCCACCCAGCCCAGCCTAGGGAGACGCGTACCGATTCAGCGGCCTGGGGATGGCCCAGAAAGCGCCGCCCCACCCAGGTCTGCCACCTGGCCCGGGCAGACACGTGGTCGGCTTGGCGGCCCGGGGATGGCCCAGGAAGGAATGTCCCCAGCCCGGCGCGGGGAGACGTGTGGCCAGCTTGGCGACCTGGGGACGGCCCAGGGAGCGATGCCCCCGCCGCCGCCCCCCCCAGCCGGGACTGCTGCTCAGCCCGGACCAAGGAGATGCATGGCCAGCTCAGCTGCCCGGGGACGGCCCAGGAAGCAATGCCCTCCTGCCACCGCCCCAGCCTGGACTGCTGCCCAGCCCGGCCTGGAAAGACGCATAGCTGACTCAGTGGCCAGGGGACGGCCCAGGGAGAGATGCCGCCGCCGCCCCAGCCGGGACTTCCGCCTGGCACAGGCAGACACGTGGCCGGCTCGATGGCCCAGGAAGTGATGTTCCTGCCGCCCCAGCCGGGACTGAAGCCTGGGGAGGGCAGCAGGAGGAAGAAGGGGGGAGGGGGGAGGCGGCGGCTCCGGAGCCGCAGGAGATGGCTCAAAGAGCCGTATGCGGCTCCGGAGCCGCGGGTTGCCGACCCGTGGCCTAAACAAACTACAATGGGATTTATCCACAATATACATCACAGCTAGTAGTTATACCTGCATGAAATAGTAAACTAGATTAATGGGAATCATGGTTTATAGTGAATAAACTGTGTACGTAACATATTTGCTCCACTGGGCTTTTCTACTACTTTGAGCTACTTCAAGATCTCAATGGAACTGGGGCTTCAAGTCAGTCGCATCTATTATATGTTTTAATCAGACTTCTTCATATATTTACTTGTTCAATTTACAGTTAGGGTTCCCATATTCTGGCTGAGCATCTAGTAGATATAGAAAATTCCAACTCATTGCAGTCATCTGGCATAGATATCAAAACCCTATTAATAGTCCATACCCTGTTCAAGGCATTGTATAGGTTCTGTCCCTGCACAGTGGACAGCTTGGATGCTGTGTGGAATTAGATGGGGAAGAACCATCTTTGAATAACTCCTATCAAAACCTAGTGACATGGGGATTGGATCACCTAGATCTGAAGATATTCCAACTTTTTGGAATGCAGTGGCGTGCAATTTGAGATTGCTTAGATTCACAGGTCCTGCTTTATGTGGTAGGATTTTGTCCAGTGAGTTGTGCCTTTTCTTAGATTGAGGGGAGGCCTTTATTCACACATTCAGGCCCAAGTCACTTTATGGTTGAATGTACTGTACATGGGCTACCTTTAAACATCACCCAGAAGCTGCAGCTGGTCCACAATTCAGCGAAGCAGGCAGTAATAGGTATGCCTTAGAATGCCCACGGAACACCTCAGCTTTGCAAATTGCACTGGTTGCCATTGTAATGGAATGTATAGATGGCTCTGGGGAATAAGGGGAAGAGATACTACCTAGGAAACAATCAGACAAGAGACACAGAAGCCCCAAATGTCTTAACCGTCAGAGAAAGAACTTAGGAAGGACATATCCTAATGCAGGGGTGTCAAACTCTCAACTGGCTGGCAATGAGGTGGGCGCGGTTTTACCATGGCGCATCTGGCCTGCAGGCTGGCAGTTTGACACCCCTGTCCTAATGGGTCAAGCAGTTAAAAGTGGTGGGTGGAAAGTTTGTATTTTCAGATTTGCGAGAGTCTGTTAATGTAATCTTACAGTAAAGTAGAATTACTTCATGCAGTCGTATTTCCTGTCTGGTTTACCTAGGAGAGCTGACAGTCAGTTTGCTTCTAGGTGCAATTCAAGGTGTTGGTCTGCCTATAAAGCCCAACATGGCATAGGACGAAATTATTTGAGGATTGCCGGTTTCCCATAATATCTGTCCAGCTGACTCAATCCAGCAGAGGTGGCATACTCTGGGTTCCATTGATTAAACAATGCCATCTTTTGGGAACCCAGAAAGAGTGCAAGACCTCTGGAATGAGGTTCTTCTGAGATATAAATGGTCTCCACCCTGCTCTTGTTTCAAAGGGCTCTGAAGACCTGGCTCTTTGCCCAGGCCTTTGGTAAGCATAACCGATGTCCTTTTATTCCCTTTTCCTTGTTCTCCTCTCAGCCATCTTGGTTCTTTGCTCTGTGTTCTCGTATTACTTTTTTTAAAAAAAATGTTTTTAGCAATTTGTAAACCACCCAGAGTCACTGAGAATCAAGCAGTATATAAATGTGATGAATTATTTATTATTACAGGGAGGTTTTCCAATGTTTTATCCCCACAACAAACCTGTGAGGACGGTTGAACTGAGGCAAACTGGTTTGAAGTGAGTTTCCAAGAGAGAAGACAGACTTAGAGTGTTATTTCAGCATCTTAAAGGCCTAGAATTTGCTTGATGCCAAACCGAGATATGAAACCACAGATAAATGTCATACTATAAATCTTTCTCTGACACTTTTACAAACCATTGCTTCTCTTCTTATTCTGTCTGACAATATACTTTTGTTTACAAGATTTTACTCTTCAACCTAGCTGTATCCAGTTGTTGGGGGGGGGGGAAATTCTGAAGCACTTTATGGGCATTTTAATCTGTATCTAATTAACAATATCAAATGCGTATTTTAGTCTTAGCTACAGTACCAATAATATAACAGATGTAGTTTTACTTTGATCTACAACTTCCCTCACTGTCAAGAGTACCCACTTTAATTTCTCATTAAAATGTTCTTGCGACAATTCCCACAGCTGCTTCTCTTTGCAGGACCCCATTATTACTAAGGGCTACTTTTCCCACATATTCAACAGTAAAGATTTAATATTTTAAAAAGCATTCTTATTGAAAGAAGCAACATAAGAGAATGAAGTTTTGCCCAGGAGGCTTCAGAATAAAACTTTTAACAGCTATATTTTGCTCTGGGTCAGAAGAGAACAGTCATGATTCCTGCCCCTTTTGGAAATCAACTAGTCTCAGCAATCTTTAAAATGGCTCTGATGCAGAGTAACTCTACATTCAGAGGAGGTGAAGGAAAACAAATTAACATGAGACAAACTAAAGACTGTTTGATATCATTATTTGTGTGCAAGAGTCTGACTTTTAAAAAAAAATACAATTAAATCAAACTACAGATTTCTGGCAGCTAACTGTTGCCCTTCAGCTGTTTTAGATCTCAATTTTGCTACTAGCCATGCTGATTGGGACTGATGAGAGTTTAAATCTTGCCATAGAGTTTTATCTAATACTGTCACTCATGCAAACTGTTCCAGTCAGTCCAATTTGAACAAAGAGTCACCAATGAGCCAGAAAATAATTTCTTGTTTATCAAAATAACTTTTTAGCATGCTATCAAGCAGCAAATAAATTGCTATGTTTACAGCAAAGATTTTCTAGTATATTTTCTTTATTTATGCTGAAGGATGACTTATTAAGGTTGGGGCCAGACAAATGACAGAAGCCTTTTCAATGTGGTTTGGATTTTCTCTTATTGTGTAGCAGCATGGAAGGGGGGCATTTTGCAGTATGCATGCCACTAATTTAGCCAAGAAAGGGCCTTAAAAGGGCCTTTCAAGTATGGGGATGCTATAGTCTTATATGTGATCCAGTTATAACTTATATTCGTCAGAAGAGGAAATAAAAAATGCACTCATCCATTTTTTTCTAAAATATAGTTGCAATGATGTCATGGTATCACTAGGCGTTTCTCAGGCATTGCAGGAAGGCAAAAGTCAAAATTTTTTGCCTACCCTTGGCTTAAGTTCTTTGTTTAGGGAACTTTACATTTTACATTCAAAATGAAAAGACGTCTTGCTCACAGAAGGCATTTTGGATAAACGTTTGTAACTCTAATTTCATTATACACTAAGCTGGAAATCTGAGACAAAATGATTCGTGTTTAGAAATGAATGTCAGCCTTAGCCTAATAGCTGTGGCCTTGTACACCACTATTCTCACAATATTTTTATCCAGCTGAAGGTGAAATGATATTTAATTTATGCCTTGAGTAGCTTCAGGAATAGAATGAATGAATGAATGAATGAATGAGAAATATTACATATTGCATCACTGAGATAAACTTTTATTATTTTATAACTTATCTGAAGCTTTCAGAGATTGAGGAAAATGATTTTGGTATTACTTTAGGGCTTCTGATGGCATACTGCATGTATGAGGCCTGTATATCTAGAATTCACAAAACATAATGCGCTAATACCTATAAAATTTAGATTAAGATAAGAGCTAATAAAATGAACTTAGATATTTGAAACCAGATCCTCTCAGTCTCCAACATATTAATCATATGTACTGGAAGCAGATATTAATCACATATTGACAATGTATTCCATGGGATAAGAATGTAGGTAACATAAAAGGCTCAAGTCTTACTGAGGTATGTCCCCAATCTAAATGAAATATGTTTTATCAAAACATCGCAACTGCTTCACTGTTGCACACCATTCAACCCTAAAGTTTAGGTATCCCTTCTTCTTTTCATGGAGTTTTCTCAGGAAGCTGGCTGAATTCTTTATCAAGTAAATCATATGAAAAACACATAATCGTGTGAAGGGAATAAATGGGCACTGCTCTCTTCTTTAAGAGCTAAGTCATGGAGTTATTTTCTAAAGAGAAATTGCATAAGGGAAACTTTTAGAGTTATTATTAAATCCAGTATCTCATCACTCTTTTAACCTACAGGCTTGTTTCTCAATTCCCTGCAAGAAAGTACATTTCTCTGTTTTCCTGGGAGGTGTCAGGAATAAACGAAAATACATCTTACCAGGAGAGCAAGGACCAATGATAGCATCAATCTGAGGACAAAGGACCATCAGAAAGTTTCATGTCTTCCATCTCTTGACAAAGGTGATTAGCCTTGCCCTACATATCAAGATGCACCTGCAAAAAATTCCTTTCCTTTCTCTTACTTTCCAAAGAATATCCATGTCCAGCTTTCCATTACTCTGGGATTGACAAGTTAAAAGGATATTCCCGCTAGTCCAGGGGTTCCCAACCCCCAGGCTGGGGACCTGTATCAGGCCATGCAAGCGGCAGGCAAGTGCGCATAGCTCAATTTGTGGGAGTGGTGAGTGCGCGCACCAGCTGCTTGTGTAAGTGGAGCTGCATGTGAGCGCACGTGCCCGCTGCTTATGCAGAACCATTCCCTTTCCCCCTCCCTGGAGGTCCACAAAGCTGGAAAGGTTGGAGACCCCTGCTCTAGTCCTATACAGTCCTCAGGGACCTAATAGTCACTCATTGCAATCTATTTCAAGAGTGGGAAATCTTTAATTCCTAGGAACTTTAAATCTGCAGGAAAGAAGAAGGGAAGCTAAGAGTTATAGCTGAAGTACACTAATTCTCCACCTGTCATCAACTGTAAAATATTTAGCAATTAATTGCTCATAATATGGGATATGTGTTTAAATAAAGTAAAATATCCTACCAGATTCCTTCTTGTTTGCCTTTCCACCATCTCTGCTTTTTTTCAAAACTGCTTTTAACATTTTAGCACTGTTCTTTTTCCTAAAAACAGAACACAGGATATTATAGTCTTAAATGACTGCACATGGAGATAATACCAGTGTATTTAATTTTTGCACATTGCACGCAAATAAACAAATGTAATAATAATTCAAAACATGTTGAGGGCATACTTCTATTTTTAAACAATCATGTTACATTAGTGAAACCAAATACTGATGGTAAAAAAGAACGATTAAATACTAAAAGCAAGTGGCCAGGGGTTTACTGTCTCGTTAATAAAGAAAAACAGCACACAACATTCTCCACATTCCACATATAATTAAGGTTAGAAGGCTAAACCTGGATAAGTTACCATTAGGCACTTGGGCACAAGCATGTCTGGTTTTTGACCAGAGTTCATCAAGAGAGGAAATAATCTGTACCATTACACTATCTACTATAAACGAGGGAAGTCTAGGCAAGATAAGCATCCTTGAAAGAACATTCCTCAGTATGTTCTAAAACTCCTATGTAAAAACAGATTTAAAGTGAAGTCTGAATTATAGAAGTAAAAGAACTAGAAGTTTCCAAGTATTTACTGAACTTCAACCCATAAGATCCCTCACCATTGTTCATGCTGCCTGGGACTACTGGGGTTTGTAGTTAGCAACATCTGGAGCGCTATAGGTTCCATATCCTTGAAGGCCACTTTAGATACTCCAGATGCCCCATGGATGATACTTTTTTAAAGGTAGGATATTTAGTATAACATTTTCTAGAAATATTTTTTCCCCCTTTCTTAACAGCAGATATATTAGGTAACAGTTTGGTGCAAGATTTTTTGGACTGAAGTGAAAAGATGTTTCAAAATGTATAAGAGCACAAAAATAGAAACTGTCTTCAACCCATTATTTAAATACATCTATTTCCTTGGATGGTGTGACACCTGTGAACAGCAGCTATGCGATTCCTGAAAAGGTAGGCTGCTTTATGGAGTTGCAAGTAAATACTACATTCATACATCCTTGGCTTTTAAATTACCTTTTTGCTTTCAGACCTGTGTGTCTGAAATTCCCTAGCATTTGCCATCTTGGATATGTTTATGTCACATTTTTATTAAACACAAATTTTATTAAGCACAATTTTATGGCCGCCCAACTCACACACATAGTGACTCTGGATGGCTTATAATATTAAAAATCCATAGGGTAAAACCCTAATCCTTCCTCCCTGCACTTTCATCGAAAGTAGAAATATCTGGTCATCTTGCCAATATGTCCCAGTAATGTTCCTATTTTCACAGGAATCTAATAGTACCATCAAAAATGAGTGCAATATGTTACTTCTGATTTCAAGGAGATCGTCTCTCATCAAGAGAATTACGGAGGTATATTTAATCACAAAATAGCTAGGAGATTTAAGCTTTCACACCCGACGACTGGACAAAATGTTCTTATGCAACATATGCCAACCAACTCACCAGTGAAAAATATCTACTATAATAATTGTTTTAAGAATATCTGGTGCCAAGAAAGTCATTATCACTTCAGTTTTTGGTTTTCTCTCCACTCCTGCCTGCCATTGTCTTTTTTGTTGAATTACCATTTACATCTGTTCCATGATGTGAAAACATTTGGCATAATTATAGTATTTGATTATTATCTGGACAAAATTATAATCAGTATCATGAAAGCACTTTTTCACTTAATGTGATGCATGTAAATTGCAGCAGTTGCATTAAAGTTTATTTCTTCTTTATGAATAGATAAGAAGAAAAATCCTTGTTATCTAGGAGAGTTGTATTAAATGGAAGAACGTTGTTTGATTTTTTTAAATTTGAAATTTTGTGTAGTAAATAAAATGACTTATTATGAAATGGATAATTTTTGCATGAAATGAAATTTACTCTTATCAAAGGAACATACATCTTATGAACTATAACATAGTCCATGAAAGTTCATACCACAAAGTCTTTGACTACATTAAGGCACCATGACTAGAATTAATTATACTTTTTTTTAATTTGAGATATTCAGTAGGGAGGAAATGGCTATACTATTTTGTTATTCACTTTTCTCTGTAAGAATAAAACTATATGAACTTGTAGTGAAGTATCAATCCCTTTCTATTTGGATAATATCCTAGGGATGGGAATGGGGACATTGGAAGACAAATCTCTGAATGTAATTATTTTCATTTTCATTATTTTGTACAATATTATTCACTTATGAATTGCCCAGAAGTGGCAGTGATCTGCAAGGAATAAAAGTAAGATATCACCGTATACTTTTGGAACAAAGCTGATACCTCTGTTCTGGATATGTCAATTTCCTTGTTGACACTGAGGAACAGTATTACTTTTTCTTTAGTGCATGGCAAAAATATTTTTTTAAATACAAAAGCCTTTTCCTTTGTGCCTATTTTGCAATTGAATACAGTATGTTCTTTATATATTCTTTAATGTATTTTGTAAAAAATGTTCATGGCTCCAACTTATAAAAGAGGGACAAATTATTACATGTGGTGGAGTCCATATGTTTTCTGCTCAAAGTATCAGCAGACTTCTTTGATGTTTTCAGAGCCCCACAGCTGTGCAAGTACTGCAAAATCATGAGACAGCTGTGATTTACATCTCTAACATTCCAGCCAAAACTACTAGGAGCCTCTATTGTTGCTACTTCCTCTTGCAAACACCAGATTCTTAATCTCATTGTTCTCTTTTCCACTCTCCTAAACAACATTTTAGAACAGCATGGTTCTAATTTTAGGCAGAACCCCGAAGCCTTTTTCCAAAAGCCACTTTTTTTGCATTTCCCACATCTATAATCTGAATTCAGTTCAGTACTTAGAATAGCCAGATCACATTTGGTTTTTAAAATAACTTTTTTCAGCTTCCTAACTCATGTGAATAGCAATAGGGCAGTCTTTAATGTCACCTACGAAAAGCATCCAAATGTTTTTCTTCACACTGCAAAATATTGCTTTGGGAACATGGCACAATCTTAGATTTAGAAATCATGTTTTTCTTAATCTCCTATCACAGTGATGGCAACCCTTTTTGAGACCGAGAGCCCAAAACCCGCTCCGCCCCCCTGGCCCACCCCCACCTCCCGCTCCGCCCCCCCCTGTCCTGCCCTGCCTGCCCGCAGGGCCACCCACCACCTCCCTGTCCCGCCACAGATCACCCAGAGGCCTAGCAGTGCCATGGTGGCCACACCCTCTGCCCATGCCCCACAGCATCAACTGCGAGCAATGGGACAGGAGGGCAGACTCTTGTCCCTGCTGCCCGGCTGCCATGTGCTTGGCTGCGCTGCTCCACGTGGGACGTGTCTGGGAGCGTTTCTCCTCTGGGGTGGCTGCTGGTGAGGAGGGGGCCACAGGGGGAGGCAGGGCTGGGGCGATGGCACGCGTGCCCACAGAGAGGGCTCCGACTGCCGCCTTTGGCACGCGTGCCATAGGGTCGCCACCACTGTCCTATCATATTTACAAGTGTCTACTGAACAATCTTTCCATAAGAGTTATTTTACATTTCCAAAGGATTATATGAATACTAGTGGTATGCAATTTCATGGGCTAACCCAAGGGTGTCAAACTCAATCGCATCGCAGGCTGTACAGTGACTTGTTTTGCCCTTGCTTGGCCTGGGTGGGCGTGGCCTGCGTGGGACGCATCCAGCCAGCAGGCCGCGTCTTTGACATGCCTGGACTAACCACTGAAAAGAGTGATTTGTGCATATCTACTACACTGACTACCTAGCAGAATGGTAAGTCAAAAGTAGGACCTACAACAAATACTTAACTATCCAAAGGTAAACATTGTGTAGCTTTCTACTTTGCAAAATATTAGTAATCTTTGAACTAGAAATTATGAACAAATGGCAAGAAACTGACCCTTTTTTTCCATGTTGTCCTTGCCAATGTTCAATTCCAGTATATTTGTTTCAGCCACAAGTCACTTTAAGAATTTTTTTTTAGAAATTGGAAAAAGTACTGTATAATAATATGTAATTAGTAGGTCAAAGCCATGGGATCGCATTCCACAAATTCTGCCAATGTATTTCATGGCAGTTTTAAAAAAAGTATCAAGCATTATTGCCTAGACCAGGGGTAGGCAACCTCGGCTCTTTTATGACTCATGGACTTCAACTCCCAGAATTCCTGAGTCAGCAGCTGACTCAGGAATTCTGGGAGTTGAAGTCCATGAGTCATAAAAGAGCCGAGGTTGCCTACCCCTGCCCTAGACATTCTCTTAGATTATATATCAGGAAACCAAAAAAGGGAAATTAAAAGTGATTTGCATGTTAAAATATTTTTTTCCTATTGCTATAAAGTAGGGAGGAAGAAAATGAGAGGCCTGAAGCAATGTAGACTTCATAAACGTTAAAACTTTCAATCATTCTATCCAAAAATAAATGGAATGCCTTATGTTCTGACAAGAAAACAAGTCCTAATGTCTGGAAAAGTAGAATAGGAACAAAGCAATTAGATTTGCAATTACTGTATACATTAAATATAATCTCAAGCAGCCTTTTAAAATATGTATATAGCAGTGGTGGCAAACCTATGGTACGGGTGCCAGAGGTGGCACTCAGAGCCCTCTCTGTGGGCATGCGTGCCGTTGCCTCAGTCCTAGGCCTTCAGCTGGGTTTTATAAAACCTTTTTGCTTTAGGCCTCCACCGCCATGTGCAAAAAAAAAGGGGGAGGGGTTCAATCAATCAGTCAATTTCAACTTCTTGGGGAAAAAAAAGATCTTGCAAAGTTGGAATTGATTGATTGAACTTTTTAATCCCACCTAGTCTGCCATTACCACCGCAGCTGTGCCCACTCAATTGGCCACACCCACCCAATGGGCCACACCCACCCGGCACCCGACGATGCATAAGTGGGTTTTGGGTTGCAGTTTGGGCACTCAGTCTCTAAAAGGTTCGCCATCACTGGTATATAGAATATTATTTTCTATTAATTTACCACAGATCCCAAATTGTAGATCAATGGACTCTACTAGTAGGAAAATCTTTGGCAATAAGTAGCATCTATGCTAAGGGTATTTTTAAAATGAACAGAGTAGTGATTTAAAGTTAGCATGGAAATATTAACTGATCTACTGTGAAATCAGGACATGTAGTGAATAATTAATTGGTATTCTATGCAGTGTACAGACTTGGAAGGTGACTTTGAAATATCAGGCAACAGCTTAGTGCAAAGCATTCAAAAAGCTACCCAAACAAAAGAAAGCTGGCAAAGAAGACTTTTGTGAAGCTGAAACTTTCATAGCAATCCCTTAAAATTAGATGTTATCTTCTCTCCTCCCCAGACTTTCGTCCTTTCTCACTGATTCATTTCATATGTTTTGCTGGGTGGGGAATTTTTAGAAAAATCTGGAAGAAAACAGGGAAACTTCATGGATGTTTTCCTCAACGTGGAGACTTTATCTTAAGTTTCCATCAATTGAACAAAATAGCCATGAAATTTCTCTGCCTTCGTCCAGAATGCCTTCTTCTATGTTGCACAAATTTTCAAGGCTTACTCAACATAAATCCTTGACTTCATCTTATCCTTTGCATGTAGTTCTCTCAGAGTAAGTTGCATATAAGCACTCTATCAATAAGCATCAAATAGAACTAGAAGTGCAGTTCCTGAGCCTTTGGAGGACCCAGAGTGTGTATGCTCTTTGAGCATGAAAATTGAGAGTAATTAAAATTTATTCTTGATTTTCATGGTCAAAGAGTAGTGTGACTTTCTCCATCCCACACGACAACCAAAAGAGGCTCAAGTCACACACAGCATTTCAAAGCAGTATATTAGATAATCTTCAGGCACTAAAGGGCTATGATTTCTGTCCAAGTTTTATAATATAGAATATATAGGCACCATTTTTGGTGGTCTAAAACAACAGACATGTACATACTAGTAGGCAACTTGCCTAGGGAAACAAAATGTATTTGGACCAGTAATCAGCATAAAAATGCTTCTTTGAGAAGTCTAGCAGAAAAAAGGCAGTCTGTTCACAATAATCAGTTTAGCTCGACACTATTTTTTAACAACTGCTTCCTGAAAGTCCACAAGGAATTCAACTCTCTAACAGGTTTTAGCAGGAGAGGTATGATCATTAGCAATCATAATTCTTCTATGTCTATGCAATTATTTGCACTGTTCTTCATAATTGCTTTTAGTCATGCACATATTCCAAACTCTGCATCACCATAAAAATCTGCTTTTGAAATAAAAAAAAAAATCCAAAAGGTGAGGTGCCTATGTAGGTTCATTCATATATATTATTAACTCCCTTGACTGAAGTTGAATCCTGGATGCATACCACTAGTCCTCAACTTACAACCATTCATTTTGTGACCGTTCGAAGTTACAACAGCACTGAAAAAAAGTGATCTATGACTGATTTTCACACTTACTTACCACTGTTGCCAGTATCCCCATGGTCATGTGACCAACTGGCAGGCATTTATCCCAGCCTGCTTCCGACAAGCAAAGTCAATGGATGAAGCCAGATTCGCTCAATAACCACACGATCCACTTAACAGCTGCAGTGATTCGCTAAACAACTGCGGCAAAAAAGTCATAAAATGGGGAAAATTTTCTTGGAAATAACATGGACGTGGTTTGCTACTGTTTTCTTCTGAGTCGTTTTAGTGGTTAGAACAAAGGATATCCTGGGGCAGAATAAAAGGGAGAGATTGGGAGGTACCCTCAACCACTTGTGTTCTGGAAAACTACTGCTTTATAATGCGCTAACCCAGAGATCCCCAACCTTTGGGCACCAGGGACCGGTTCCGATGAGAGAGGTTTTCCCACAGACCGGAGGGAGCGTGCTTTTGTGTGCTGCCTGCATCCCGCGGATGGGGCTTCACTTGTTGTGTGGACCAGTTGCTGGCATGCCACAGCCCAGTACTGGTCCAAACAGTTGCTACAATTATTTTCCTGTTATCTTTGCAAAGCAACTCTGAAAGCACTGGACACATTGTGGCTGACTATACCTTCTATAGCAGCCATTGCGTTTTGATGCTGTGAGCTTTCAAGTGGGTGCTGACTCCCAGCAACTGCTTGGATAAGTTTTCTTGGCAAGATTTCAGAAGTGGCTGGCCATTACCTGTCCCTTCTTATGGCTGAAAAAGAGTGAATGGCCCAAAGTCACCCAACTGGCTTTGTGTCTAAGGTGGAGCTAGAACTCAAAATCTCCTCGTTTCTAGACTGCTGCCTTAACCACTAGACTAAATTGGCTCTCTCTAGATCAGTGGTTCTCAACCTGTGGGTCGGGACCCCATTTGGGGTCGAACGACCATTTCACGGGGGTCGCCAAACAATGCAGTCCGCCATTTTTTCCCCCTTTTCCTTAGCTGTGCTACTCCCTTTTATTCCATTGGCTTTTGAAAGCCAATAGAATAGACTCTCTTGAATAGAGTCTAATTCTATTGGCTTTCAAAAGCCAATAGGAATTGTCCAGGCTGTCTCTGCCCTGCTGAGCCCGCCAAAGTCCCATTCTGCAAACGGTGCTGCACCAGTTGAGTAGTCCTCGACTTACGACCAGTTGCGGGGGTCGCGGCATTAAAAAGGTTGAGAACCACTGCTCTAGATGCTCATTATATAATCTCAATCTTTTAAATGCATAATTTTTTTTCCAGAAAAGATGGAGAACCCATGCAATGCAAGTCATTGGTAGAAAGAAACAGAATAGTGTGGATTTATTCCACTTCTCATCCCCAGTTTTATAACCCAACTGCCAATTCTAAATTGAGTCAAACAGAACATTTTGTTAGATTTTTTATCTTAGAAAGAATTATCAGTGTAGGGGAGGTAGTTTTTTTTTTTTTTTTTTTTGGTAGTTCTCTTTCATATCTGTGTTTGCTCTAATACTGAGTAACTGAATTACCGACCATTACACTAATGCCCAAAGAGGAACTTTGAAAAACTTTTGCTGTTGGCCTCTTCTCTCACTGGTTCTACCAAGAAAATACTGACAACCTGCCAGAACAGCAGTTAAACATTAAACAATTCATACTAACTCCAGCAAAGCAAAAGTTATAAACATCACTGGAAGGATTTAAGGAAGTTTTGGAGGGGAAAAAAAAAAAAGAACAAAAATGCATAAAAGTGAAAACCTCTCCTTCCAGAGCAGCTGTGTTTTGGCTTACCAAACTGGTTTTGAAAAGTTTAAACCAAGGAAGTCTAGTAAAGTCCATGAAGCAAATAGACACAAAAGAACCACGCTTAAGATAACATTACGCACTTCTGAAATTCTTCAATATATGCTGCACCTTTTAAGCCAGTGGCAAAACCCTCCTTTGTCACAACTCTTCTATCTCCTCCCCTGGGATCAGGGAAGCTCCTGGTTCTTGTTATACCTAGCCTTTGCAGGAGGGACTTTAACAATGATTCCCACCCACCATGTCAATACAACAATCCAAAAGTTCTCGTGTGAGTGAATACTATAGCTTAAATCTTAACAATGATGGATCAACATTAATGATGACAACTTTGCATTTAGAAATTGTGGCACATGGAAAGGGAGAAAAGAGCAAGTTAGGAGTCAGCCTGATTCAAAAAAAAAAAAAAAAGAGAGAGAGAGGAATAATATGTCAGGTGTGTGTACACCAGGCTTCTTGCTGCATTCTAAAGTAAAATGAAATAAATGCACAAAGCCTGACTTAATTTAACAGATTATCCTGAGACTTCTTTTGACCTTCTGTTTTCAATTACAAGAGCTTCTCAAGAATTCTTGCAATAGCAGTCGAAGGGCACCAGATCAATGGTTCCTAGGGACTAAGATATGTAAAGCCCAAACCATTTCAGCAAAGGGAAAATGACAGAGATTGTTTTTAAGGTTTTAGAGGAAATGGGAAGTAATGTGGTAGGTATTTTGGAAGGCTGCCAGGGAGTGATCATGTAAAAAGGAAGGGTGTGCTGTGAAATATACTTTAATATAGGAAAACACTGATCTGAGACTATTTATCAGCTTTCAAAGGAGATCAGTCTGAGAAACTGCAGGCTTTAACAGGTTATTAAACCATAAACAAATCATTGCTACATCACAGTGAAGACCACCAGACTAATGATTCTTTAGCAAATCATGGCTAAATATAGAGTCGCCTCTAGCAGAGATGGGTGGCACATAAATCTAATAAATAATGCATTCTGATTTTTGGTACAGTACAAACAGTTGAATACATTATGTTCTGAACATGTACAGTTCAATTCTTCCTTAAAAGCCACATAAACATCATTTTTGTTTACAGACTGCCATTACACCAAAGGGAGAGCCTATCAACATGATTTTTAGTCCACTCTTTTCCTTACAGCACAGTTTTTGAAAATAGTTAGATTAAATACTTTTTTTCTTTAATGTGAGATATCAATTATAAATTTGATTTATAAAACAATTATATGATCAAGTGGCAATATTTACAGGTTTACCATACGTAAGCTATTTATATCAGGCACAGGAAATCAGGAGCCAGGATACAGTTCTAAATTCCATGCAACCTATATATAAGAATCTGATCTATTAATGGTCACGGAGAATTGACGCCAGATAACAGTGAATGGATTCCAAGGGGGGGCTGGACTTAGATGTTTTACAGGGTCATAGTGACTCTAAACTGATGCCCTTAATCCCACCCCTGGGCTCAGTCAGGTCATCTCCTACATCTTAAATGTGTTAATTTTAACTTTCTCAGGGTCAATCTTTGTGTCACCAGGAGCTGGACTTTGTTCTTACTGTATTGCATTTATTTGGCCATCAAAGGTCAGCAATGATCACAAGAAGCACAATAGAAGAATTAACAGCAAAGTTAATGCACCTATTCTGCCAGTTGGTAGATAAATTTGGTAGTACTTTCTTGGAGGTCCCTGGCAGTTACAAAAATTTGGGCTAGGGTTACTTATGGTTCACAGGCTGTCCAACCCTGAACTCCAACTGAAAAAACATTCCTACACAGATTTCAAACGGTTCCATAAATCAGTTCCAAATACTAGACTATTGTAATTAGATCAATACTTTCTATGATAAGAAATATTTGAAGTTTAGTTGAAGTTCATATTAAACCAATAACCAATTAAACCAATAACCAATTCAACCTGGTCACACAAAGTACTTAAGCTGGTTTGATACGCTTCAATCATCCTTATTTAAAATACCATCATTTCCTTGGGGGGGGGGAAACTACATGAAGGAATTTATTTTATAGTCCTCTCAGAGGTTTAATAGTCTAATCACCAAAATTAATCGATAAATATGCTTGAATTGAAAGATAACTTTTGTTTTTATTTAAAATAGAGATGGAAGAAATTCATGAAAGGTTTTCAGCAGTTCAGTACCCAAGGAAGGTCAGAGAAATAATGCTCAAAATGTATTTGGGGATAAATGCATAGTTAGTATGGCACAAGAATGAAAATGCTTTCCATTTGTGGTAAAACACTATTCATTTCAAAGTTAAAAGCACAGTTCCACCCTAGTAGCCGGTGTGGCAACGTTCAGAAGAAAGGAAGAAACCAGCAGATTAGAGAGTTACTGAACCCAAGAAGTAACCACTAATAACAGACTTGCAAATCAGGGAAGAGTTTGGTAAGGAATGAAGACTAATTAAATGGTCTTGTTAAACAGAGATCCAGAGAACACTTCAAACATTTTTTCAAGCAAACTGCATTCATAACATCAAATCCTATACAGACTACTTTATAGCTTGGCCATTTTCCTTAAGGATTATGGTTAGGTAATAGGTAATGTACTAACTCAGCGCTAATTATTTAACCCAAGCACAACACTATGGTCTAGCTGAAATCTAATAAATGCAATGAAGGGTGACAGAGTAAAGAATTACATTATTTACGTAGATGCATTTAGTTTACAAAATATTAAACCCTGGAACCTACTTCATGACGCTAGAAAAAATAAAGCTGTTAAGGATACATCAACAAAAACAATTTTCTGGGCATATGGTTTTCTTTTTATTACTTGTGTAGATAAAATATTCATATCAACCACCTCCTTTTCAACTTATATTGTGGAGAGATACAGCTGAGAGCTTAAATTTTCTTGCCAACGGATAGTGGTTTCCAGATCCTTATAAATATTCGTCATTATTGTCCCAGGATATTTTCCTCCTCTTTTCCCTTTTGCTCTTATTGAAATTTAATTTTTTTTTAAAATGCTCCTATTTGCCAGGTGCACTATATGGCGAAGAAATGCATGGAGAGTTATAAAAAAAAACCTCTCTCATTTGAAGTTCTTAGAACAAAAAAGCTTCCTCAGAATAGTTCAAATAGTGAAGTATCTTGTTCAGCTCAGTGAAGCTTCCCGGGTCTGGCTGCTCCCTGGAGCTTTTCCTGATCACTTCTTCTCCTAGAAGCACAAGTTGCTTCTGCTGACCAGAGAGTTTGCCATGCTTGCCACATCAAATACAACAGTAGCATTACTTGTTGCTGTTCAGCTGTACTGTGGCTCAGCTGTGCTGGCATTTCCCTGGCACTGATGGAGGTGCATCTGGCTCCTTCTTGTCACAGTAATATAAAATCTTATATTGCTTCCATAAGACATACGAGTTGGGACTTTCGTAGGCTTCCAGAAGACGCAGATGGAAACTACTATGGAAAATGCAATTATATATCCAATATCCAGTATCAAATTCCATCAAAATTAGCTGTTTAAATCCTGTGTCAAGTTGTCAAGCAAAATCTCTCTCTCTCTCCCCTCTCTCTTTCTCTTTCTTGCTGCCACTTAAATATATATATATATTACAGCAGTTTTCCCCAACCTGCAGTTTTTTGTATGTGCACTTCGGCTCCTATATTTCCAATATAAGGAATGAAATGTCTACCAAAAACTGTGGTGTATTTTCATCCCATACATTATATATTACAGGTAGTACACAATTAACAGTCATAATTAAGACTGGGAACTCCATCATAAAGCAACATGGTTGTAAAACAAATGACTGTGCTGACTTATAGTGGCAGTTCTGGTGGCAGTCATTAAGCAAATCATGCAAGGTTGTTAAGCACAAAGTTACATGAGCACAACCTCTGACTTCCTGCCAGCTTCCCCATTGGCTTTGCTTGTCAGAGGCCGGTAGTGAAAGCCGCAAATGATAACCACGTGACTTGCCACTATCGTTAAGTGTGTTCCCGCTGCAAAATTCCCAAATTCGTGATAACGCAGCTGTGGGGACACTGTGATCACTGCAGCTTCCAGGACCGACTGCAATCCTCCTCATTCAGCACTGTCGTAACGTTGAATTGATCACTGAACAAGTGGTCGCTAAGCAAGAACTACCTGTAATAATCTCTGGTTGATAAGCTATCCTCAATTAGCATAGTTTTCACATACAGGGGAAAGTAGTGGGTAAGGAGGAAGCAGGGAAAAGAACAGTGCAATGTTTTAGACTTTATTTGAAAAAAAAAATGCTTTGGACACACAGTACAACCTACCACCCATTGCTTTGGCTGTGTAATCTTGGGAACAAATGCTATTGGTTTAATAAGTTATAGACTAGTTGTGCATTTGTACCCCAAAAGATCTCTTCTGGGTTGAATTCAAGGCAGCACACAACCCTTGTAATAATAGAGATGAAAAATCATTAAAAATAAGGGCTATATTAAATCTGACTTATATCTTTCTAGCACTACCAATCAACAAGCATCATCTATCAATTCTATCATTATAGTAGGAAAGAAAGGGGGGGGGAAATTGTGAAGACACAGAATATGTTTTAAATAGAGAACTAAAAACACCAGCAGTCCCATAAAATTCCGTGTGAGGTAATGTGGCAGCACAAAACATCTTACATGAAAGCTCCTTGTTTTTTTAAACAGGATAAACAACTTTAAAAAAATGAATTGTTTCTCTCTTCCTTGACCTTTTTTGCATTATATATTAATAAAATAGCTTCCTTTGCTTTTTTTTTACATGACTACACAGGTTCTTATATTAAAAATTATTAGAAAAAAATAGCATTTAATCCTGCTTTTATTGCAATAATGGGACATGGTGCATGGAGGAAAAAGTAAAAGTTCTATGAATCCATTTAATTTTTTTTTCAAAGCTTAATAAAGCTATAAGAGGAAAGCTAAATTTAGAATTTCCCCCTCCTTTCCAGAAAGAGATGATTTCACGGAAAAACTATTTCCTTTGGAAAAGAATATGTATTCCACTTCCTAAATTGTCAGAAATTTAAAAAAAAAAACAACCAGAAATTTCACACCTAAACTGGTAAGAAAAGAAACAGAGCAAAAACATCACTTCTGAACTATGAAAAAGGCCATCTTCTTCCAAAATACACAAAAGAAAACTTCAGAAAATAAATTTGCATCCTCATGTTTTAATATTACATTTCATACCTGCTTTCTTAAATGACTCCACTCTTGTGGTGGCTCTTCTTACTCTCCTTCACCTGTGGTTTGTATCTTTGGTTATTAAGATATATATTAACATAGATTTTTATATTTTATACCTATTGTTTTTACATTTGTTATTTTATCTTACTGTTGGGCAATGTCCAAAGTTACTTTTGGTAAGATGGAAAACCATATGGATTTTATAAATAAATACCAAGTCTATTAATAGCTATGTTCAGGGATAAAATCCTTCAAGTTAAATTTGATTTGTGCTAACACTAAGGATACATTCATACAGAATTCTGAACAGCAACACTAACAATCACCTGGATCAGGGGTGGGGAACTATCGCCCCTTTATGACTTGTGGATTTTAACTCCCAGAAATCCTGAGCCAGAATAAAATGGCCATAATTGCCCCACCCCTGATCCAGATGATTCCTATGCCAGCAGTGCAGTTCCATAGTAATCTCCCATTTCAGTCCTAGCCAGGTAAACCCTGTTGAGCTTCAAGGCCCAAATATGATCAGCCAGGTGCTGAGACTACTGAGAAAGACTGCTGATGCACCCACAAATGCCTTAGTCTAGAACAGGGGTAGGCAACCTTGGCTCTTTTATGACTCGTGGACTTCAACTCCCAGAAGTCCACGAGTCATAAAAGAGCTAAGGTTGCCTACGCCTGGTCTAGAATATTAATGTTTAATTTCATTAACTTCAATGGGAGCATAACAATCAGAGGGACAGATGTATACAGTGAATAATCCTGGAGATGTGGAAGACTTGTCTGCCTACAGGGTCAACTTTATTGGAGATGGTGAAGTCTAATAATGTCTGAAAAATTCTGGCAGAGGCTGAAACTCAATTATCTGCACCACATGTACCCAACATGTCAACAGTCTCCCATTTAAAAAATCAATTCTGAATGAGTTTATTTTCAGTAACAACAGATTGATAGCCAAGCAAAAAGAAATGTAGCATTGGAAAACAACAAACTCTCCAAAAGTGAAACTTGAGAAAAGCTACTAGACTTAGGAGACAAGCTACATGTAGCATTTAATAAAATAAGACACTATCATCAGATTTATGACCTTAAGAATTCTTTCAAAATGTAATTATACTAACAACACTAATTCTTTCTTCATGTGAATACAATATGTTATCTTAGTTTAAGGATATCAGGAAATGAAAGTGGATAATGGAGCTGATCTGGAATTACTATTATTCTCCATTAAATGAAAGATCATTTCTTTGAAAGGAAACTACAAGAGAACAGAGGAAGATCATTGTGTTCTTTACAAACTTCCTATAAATATTTTATTGTGCAAGACACTGCAGAGTAAACATATCTTACAACAGCCGTGGGGTTCTTTATTTTTTCAAAATCCATTTTATGGAAATGAGACTCAATAAATAAAAAAAGCAGGACTCCCAATGATGGAAAAAAGACCTAGGCAAAGCAAATGACCTCCGCTAGGATTTGAATGGGGGAATATGCCTCTTCTGGTCTTCAGCAGCTTTCAACACCACCATGGAATCCTTCTGGACTGTCTCTGAGGACAAGGGACTAAAGCAGGGATGTCAAACTCGCAATGTCACTTGATGTGTCGCAGCGTATCACGACTTTTTCCCCATTGCTGGAGCTGGAGTGGGCGCGGTTTTAGCATGACGCATCTGGCCCGTGGGTTGGCAGTTTGACAGCCTGGACTAGAGGCACTGTTCTGCTCCTGCTAACAGGTGGCTCCAGTTGAGGATAGTAAGGAAAGAGGGTTTTATTTGTCTGTCTGTCTGTCTAATTTATACAGTCATCCATCTCCCCAAAGGCAACTCTGGACAGCACACATCAGATAAAACAACAAAAGTAAAAACAAAAGTTTTCTCTTTCCTGATATTTAACATTTAGGTGAAACCATTAGAAAAGGTCATGAATTGGACTGGGGAACTACAGCACCAGGGTCAGGATGATATGCAGTTTTTCATCATAACTTAAGATCATGCCAAAGGATGATCTAGGATCTGGATGCAGCATGGCAGTCTAAGGCAGAACCCAACAAACAAGATGTCTAATTACTGTAAATCAAGAGGCTCTGTTGACTATATTATTTTCTCTTGTTGAGGAAGGGGCCCTCCTAGACTCAGTTTATTGTTGGCTGATCAAGTGGAGGTTGTGGCTAGAGGCCTTCATCCTACTCTCTATGGCAGTGGTTCTCAACCTGTGGATCGGGACCCCATTTGCGGTCGAACGACCATTTCACGGGGGTCGCCAAACAACGCAGTCCGCCATTTTTTCCCCCTTTTCCTTAGCTGTGCTACTCCCTTTTATTCTATTAGCTTTTGAAAGCCAATAGAATAGACTCTCTTGAATAGAGTCTAGTTCTATTGGCTTTCCAAAGCCAATAGGAATTGTCCAGGCTGTCTCTGCCCTGCTGAGCCCGCCAAAAGTCCCAGTCTGCAAACGGTGCTGCACCAGTTGAGTAGTCCTTGACTTACGACCGGTTGAGTAGTCCTCGACTTACGACCGGTTGGGGGGTCGCGGCATTAAAAAGGTTGAGAACCACTGCTCTATGGTAAGCCAGTTCTGGTTCTATTTGGTGAGAGGACCCTGCAGAGTAACCCATGCTGTTATTACTACCTGCCTGGACTGCTACATGTGCTCTACATATGCTCTACGTAAGACTGTAGGTTGATACAAGATGCAGTACCTTGTGTCTTAGCCAGCAACTGCTGGCTAAGCAATAGAATTCAGAATCCAATACAAAGTGCAGATTTTGCCCTATACAGTCGTATACATCATGATATGTTTCCCTTATTAAAATCAGCATGGCCAATCTCCCAGCAGAAGCTGCCGGTGGTAGCCTACTTCAATGAAGTAAGGGGGCTGAGGTGCAGTACTACATTTCAGTAACAGCACCTACTCTTTGTAACACTCTCTCTGTTGAAATTAGATTTGCTATCGCCCACATCTTGTTTCAGAAACTGTTCAAAACTGAGTTCTTCCATATATTGTGCCTTAATTGACTGGAACAATCTAGAGCAGGGGTAGGCAACCTTGGCTCTTTTATGACTAGTGGACTTCAACTCCCAGAATTCCTGAGCCAGCTATGCTGAGTGGAAAGGGAGAGTTTCCAAGCTGAGCCATGCTGGCTCAGGAATTCTGGGAGTTGAAGTCCACAAGTCATAAAAGAGCCAAGGTTGCCTACCCCTGCTCTAGGGGCTTTAATATACTGAAGTGAATATATTTTCTGTTGCTATGAAATGACGGTGGGTTAGTTTATTTATTGTAGTGCTTTATTGAACATTTCACTATTAGTTGATAATGAACATAAATTGTCAGTTAACCACTATAGAAGTCAGTGGCAGGCAGGCAGGAAGGATTGTAAGTTGTGGGATTCCTTTCAGAAGTAATGCAAGCTAAACTTGTTTTAGTTTGTACCTCTCAGCCGCATAAACATTTGTTACACCATAATTATTTATTTTACAAGTACCACAACTTTGTAGAAAAAATTATGTTAAATATTTATTGATTTATACAGCCCTAGAGGCAGACTACTGCATCAGGAAAACAGAGTAATTATCTCCCACCTAATTATCTCCCCATCCTTTACTGCCACAGTAGTGTACCCTAGTTTCCCAGTATTCTCAATGCAGAGAACATGCACTGATTTTTTTCTCCTCTTCATCTTCCTAACCCTGACTCAGGCAGACCAGATGTGCTGACACAGAGGAAAAGGAAGTACAGGTGGTCCTCATTTAACAACCACTCATTCAGAGACTGTTTGAACTTAAGCCATGCTGAATGAATAGTACTTACAACCGATCCTCAAATTCTGGCAGTCACTGGGACCCTGAGGCAAATGATTGTGATCCAGGTGCTCGGTAATTGGCCTGGATTTGTGACTGCTGCAGTGGTCCACAGACATATAATCATGATTTGTGACTTTCTTGCCAGCCTCCAACAAGCAAAGTCAATGGGGAAACCAGCAGAAGTTGAAAGCCAGTCATGTTACGTCTCACTTAATGACTCATGTGGCCAGGACAGCCAGAATTGCTGTTGCTTTGTGGAGTGGTCACATGGCTTTTCAACTTAACTATTGTGTTGCTTATCAACAGAGTTTCCGTCTCAATTGGCACCATTGAGCAAGGCCTACCTGTAGCAGCACATATACAAGACTTCATTCCTTCTCCTCCATTGTGAAGGAAAGCCATCAGAACCCAGATGCTCAGCCTAGATAACAAAAATGCCAGGGTAGAAAATTGAATTGAGGGAATGAAGGCATAACTAAAGAAATGAGTGCAGAATGCCTGCAGTATACGATGCTTTATAAGCCGATTTTGCTAATAAAAGCTGCAAAGCACACTTATCAAGCACAGGGAAATGAGAGGTCCAAGCAGTTCAAATGAATATAAAGGTTTTATGGCAAGCTTATGCTCTCTACAAGAATCTGAACTACTAACGGTCAAAGCAAATTGGCGGTAGGTAAGAGTCAATTGGATTCAAGATGAGCTGGACTCATTCAAGATGAGCTGGACTCAGATCTCTTATGGGCATGAAGGGACTCGAGATTGATGACTCATTTGACTCCTCCCTCGGGCTCAACCTTACAATTCTTACAACTTTTTTCTTAAATATTAGTTACACTTTTGAGACCAACCCAGTCTGAAACTGAAAGGCAATCTTTCAGGAAATTTGGCTTATTCTCCAATCAAAGATGAGCTAAACTACTTCATTGCTTGCACTCAAGATTTGAGCATTAACAGAGTTTGTCCCCATCCAACTTCCTTGACTATAGGAGGATTCAACAGGGATCTGCTTATCTTGCTCACAGACAAGGGAATATTAAATATAACAAATCTAATAGCTTCAAAACCAATGGAACAGCCAGGAAGAAAGGTGAGCCAAATAAGCTTTGGAACAAAAGAGACAGTGTCTTCTGGGTGCATGCAATATTTTGAGGCATATGGAAAAAGTATTGCATCACAACATCACCAATGCTGCTTTGGTCCATCTTACCCTGCCACCCTTACTTCCAGATGCTGCCTGTGTCTTCTAATTGTTTCCCTTTCAAAGAATGCAAAATGAACAAAATGTCAAAAACAGGTGAATTCCTAATGGCTATATTTATAATGAAACATATGTTTGAACTGAGTACGATACATATGCTTTCAAACTGAACCCACAACTTTTTTATAAACCCTTAAACAATTATTAAAAGGAAAGAGGGGGGCAAGTCCACAAGGAAGATGTTGAAGCACTTAAAATGTAAATTGAACTGCCATATCATCAATTTAAAAATGTTTACTTCCAGAAACATTTGTTAGATGTACAGTATATCCTGTCTGATCTCTGTAGAAAGATGGCTGATAAGCTTAGCTGGGATCAAAAATTAATTTACCAAAATGCTGGCACAAAACAGGATTCAACCTTCTACATGTGGTTTACATTATAGATAGGAGAATACTTGATTCTTCGGATAAAATAGGACTACAAGTATAATTGGAACATTAAATCAAGACCTACTGTAAGTCCTTTGAATTAACTCCATGCTTTTCAAACTAGAGGCCTACCCGAACCATTAAAAGCAAGATTCTCGGAAACAGATGCTGAATTCCTTTGTTTAACTTAAAGAGCTGCATTAGAGCAGATATGTACCTATGGATAGTGAATCTATATATAAACTTCTAAAACGACCTCTCTAAACAATTTGCCATAAACCTCAAACGATAAAGTGACCAGCAGCAGTCTGCAAGAAAACATAATCTTATAACCTTTGTATATTTCGACTGAAATATGCCAAATGTACTATTAATGACATTAAGTGATTTGGTTTTATATAGCTTAATTGCACTACTTTTAACAAAGCAATTTCAACAGACAACTATAATACTTATTTTCAACCAAGAGTGCGTGCACAGTATCTGTTCCAAAGCACAAGATGGTGGAGATATCACATTCCTGAGGATGTTGTTACACAATTAATCTCCTCCAAAACATGAACAAGAGAGAGGAGAAAATACATAGTTTTATATGAGAACATTTGCCTAGAGTATTTTTAGTTTACAGGCAAGTCAGCTTTTTAAATAAAGCCCTAGAAAAACATAATCAATGTGCTTAAGTTATTTCTTCAAAGTTTTTAGAGCCACTGCAACAGCTTATAAAGACAATATAACTGGGCAGCTTAAAAAGAAGGAAAAAGCTAATTAGAAAAGATACAAAGAGGTCTTGGGCATATTTGTACAAACTCTTTGTGATAGTTTCCCTTACTCAATCCAAAGAATTGTTACATGATTAAAGTATTGGTGATTGTTCTATATATTTTCCTCTGAAAATTATATAATTAGAATGATGTGGAATCCATACAGTAGTAGTTACTCTATCAGTTAATTGGAACTTAGTCTGCAAAATGCCACAGGCTTATTTATTTGTTCATTTTTATTTTCTATATAAAGGAGTAATTGCAGAATTTTCATCAAAGGAAACAAATATCATCATCAATTTCTATAAATACAACAATGTTCCTTACAATACTGATCTGTATTTTCTGAATCAGATATGGTTTTTTTTATCACCATCAAATTGCTGGGGGAAAACTGAAGCAAAATATATTTCTCTTAATATACAGAGTTGAATCTGTATTTTTCGACTCTGATTAAAACAGCATGTTTCATTTATTAGAATTATATCCAATGATGGACGGTCACTATGGATACAAGGCTTTTGATACAACAGAGCAGGGGTCCCCAACCCCCGGTCCGTGGACCAGTACTGGGCCACGGCATGGCAGCAACCAGTCTGCACAAACAAGCAAAGCCCCATCCGCGGGATGCAGGCAGCACACAAAACCACACATTCTCCAGTCTGTGGAAAAACTTCTCTCTATGGAACAGATTCCTGTTGCCCAAAAGGTTGGGGACCTCTGCAATAGAGGCTTCCACTACCAGATAAGGAAGGGTGACAATTTCTGATAATTGCCTTCCCACTTTGATGAAATTTTGCACTTTCCAAAAGCCTGCAATATTCTGAAACAATCTTGGGGAAGCCACAAAATTCTGTTGATTAAGCCTTCACTAAATCATCATCATCACCATCATCATCATCATCATCTTCATCATCATCCCAGGTCCTGGGTAAGGTCTCGATAGGTAGACAAAATGCCAAATCCAGTCTGAACATCTGGCTGACTGTGCGATGATCCATAATAATAATAATAATAAAGTTGGAAGGGACCTTGGAGGTCATCTAGTCCAACCCCCTGCTCAGGCAGGAAATCCTATACCATTTCAGACAAATGGCTGTCCAGTCTCTTCTTTAAAACTTCCAGTGTTGGAGCATTCACCACTTCTGGAGGTCGGTTGTTCCACTGGTTAATTGTTCTAACTGTCAGGAAGTTTCTCCTTAGTTCTAGGTTGTTTCTCTCTTTGATTACTTTCCACCCGTTGCTTCTTGTCCTGCCTTCAGGACAATAGATCTCCAATCTATTCTTTAATGTATCCCAATGATGCACTTATCACCACCTTGCTGATGGTTGCCACCTTCTCTTTTCTAGCAAAATGGTTGCTAAGTGAACATCACATGACCACAACTGTGCTTATAATTTTACTTCAACTTTCTTTGCTTACCAACATCAAAAGGATATGACCCCAAAAAGGTGGGTTAACCCAAATGGTGGGGAAAGTTTCTGAAACCTGTCAAACAAGGATAAAACAGCAAATCTAATAGCCTTTACCCCCCACCCCACTCCTCTGCCCTGTAGAATGCTGGTCCTGGGATAATTAGCAAGAAGGAAATTAATGTTCGTATTTACATTCACTGAAGAGGAAGGGATTACAAGAGAGTAAATAGGCACACAATGGGGAATACATGTTGAAAACAATCCGCTAGTGCCAGCTGTTTGCCTAGTACCTTCATGGATGCCAGCCATAAGCCACTTAGGAAGCAGTGTGAAACTGATCAGGGTCTTGTTGGGGTCAGGCAGCAATGGCAGCCAGCTGCCACGTTCTAATCAATTAAGGTCATACAGTACACTTGTTGCAGTTAGACCAGGATCAGACACAGGACAATGCATACTAACTGACTGTAATGGTGAACACAAGGGAGACAAAAAGAGAGATACACTGCAAAGATACAACACAAGCATTGGTTGCAAAGCTACTTTTTCATCACCACTGTAACGAGAACAATGCTAAACAAGGATTGCCTGTATAAGGTAGGCCTACTCTAATAAAAGGGGATTTAAATATTCTTTTTTTAAACTGTATTTCATCTTTTAACTTAAAAGCATGGCTATTCATTGTTTGGTTTGGCAAAAATCTTACCAGAAAAAGCTACAAGGATATATTACTTCAGCAGACATATCAACACATAGATATGACATTTGTGCTTTTGCACCAATCAATAAAATCTTTTTTTGCATGGTGATTTTTCCTGATTGGTGCCATTAGTTACATTATAATAGATATTGAAAGAGGAATCACATGATTCCTACAGCTTTTCTCAGAATGCTGTTCAGGAGTTACAATTTAACATCCACATAGAAACATTGTAAAAAGTGGTCTTATAAAATGAGGATCTTTTATCAAGAAGCACATAATATTTTAAGGAATATTTCTCTGTTTTAAAAACACCGATGAGATACTGTATGTAACAAGTAAAGAATGGAAAACATATGAGTCGGTAAATATTGTCACTACACAGAAAAAGATATTTTTTTTTAAAAAAAGGGAATCTAATAAGCACTTCTACTTTTTTCTCTTACTTTATAATTTATCAAATAGTGGGGGGAGGTGGAGAGCAGGTAAAATTGCTTATGTGGTATTGAATATTATTATTGTTCCCATATTTGCTATTTCTTCTAGTTTTTTTTGAAAGTCTAGTTCAGGGATAGGCAACCTTGGCTCTTTTATGACTAGTGGACTTCAACTCCCAGAATTCCTGAGTCAGCCATGCTGAGGGGAAAGGGAGAGGTTTCCAAGCTGAGCCATGCTGGCTCAGGAATTCTGGGAGTTGAAGTCCATGAGTCATAAAAGAGCCAAGGTTGCCTACCCCTGGTCTAGTTGGCATGAAGCATAGGAAAATCCATCTAGTTGATCCATGCAAATCATTACACAGGCATCACCAATCACCTCATATCCTTTCTCTGATTTGTTCTGTTTTTGTTTGAGTTTTTTCTTCCTGGAGAATCTACTATTGAACCTTCCCCAATATCTCAATCAACTAAACCTCAGCTGTCAGAAATATTCCAAAGCTTGATTCTATTTCCTATCCTTACTCAATATTTGCATTTTGTAAAAAAAAAAATTATTTATCCATCAGAGAGTCCCTTTGCAATCCCATCATTCTGGCATTAAGCTTTTTGGTAAAGCACATCCTCTATCCATTAAGTCGAGAGAGGGTAACATCTGAACAAATAACTGTAAAAAACCACCACTTTCACTTTTTACAGAACATCTACTTTTTAAATCTAGAATTCCACACTATTGGTTTTTCACTTTTTGTAGAATCTTGGCCATGGCTTATACAGTTCTTTTTAATTCAAATTTTATTAAATGTACATTTAAAAACAGAAGTGGACATGATTCAACTTCCCTGGCTACAACACTGCTATTAGTATTACCTTATGTTACAGAAAGAAAAACAGACACTTAAAATTCATTCTATAACAAGACAGAGTATAACAAACTGTACATATAACATCTATAATTTTTTTGGTAAACCATCTTTCAGTCGTCAACGTATTTACGTATCTTTCAGTTGTGTCCTAATATAGAAGAAGTCCTTACGATATCAACTAATCAATCGATAATCATCTCAGTGATCATCTCTAACCAACCATACAAATTCTTCCAAATTTCATAATACTCTGTTTCAGTTTTATTTTTAATCTCTAGAGTTAACCTGTCCATTTTGGCGCAGGATAAGATTTTATTTATTATTTCGTCTTCAGTGGGGATTTCCTTTCTTTTCCATTTTTGGGCGTATGCCAATCTTGCTGCAGTTAAAATATGCAATAGTAAGTCGAAAGATGCTTTGCTGAGTTTATCATTAATAATCCCTAATAAGGTTTCTGGTTTAAATCAATTTTTTGTAATAGTATTCCTTCTAACCAATTTTTTATCTGATGCCAAAAATTTTGCACTTTTGAATATTCCCACCACATGTGACAGTAAGTCCCTGGAAGCCTTCTACACTTCCAGAATGTCAGTGAGGTTTTTTAATCTATTTTTGCTAGCCTTGTAGGGGGAAGGTGCCATCTATAAAATGTCTTGTATGGATTTTCTTTATATGAGATAGCTAGCATTTATCTCGTTTCTATCCCTTAATGATTGCCAATTATCTAGGTCAATACTGTAACCAAAATTTTTGCTCCATATTAACATTGTTTCTTTTACCTGTTCTTCTAATAAATCTTGTTCTAATAAATATTGATATATCTTTTTTCTCATTTGATCTTCTGTTCCTAGAAGGATTTTATCTAATTGTGTATGCTCTAATTTTATCCCTGGTTCTTTTTTGTCTTTTCTGTATCGCGATTGTATTTGTAAGTATGCCCACCATTCCAACTCTATACCATTTTCTAATAATCTTTTCCTTGTTTTCAGGTCTCCATTCTCGTCCAAAATATCTTTATATGTGATTACTCTTCCTAAATTTATGAATTTGGGGTGCATGAATATCTCTAATATGGATAGCCAATTGGGAATTTCTATATAATTATTTTTTTTTAATTTTTATCCACATGTCTAATAGTGTCCGTCTAATATGGTGATTCTGAAAGTACTGATGAGCCTTATATTTCCCGTCCCACATTATGGCATGCCACCCTATTTGCATGTCATGGCCTTCTAATGCCAGTAGCCTTCTGTTCCTTAAGTGTATCCAATCCTTTATCCATACCGATATTGCTGCTTGATAATATTTTTCCCAATTCGGGAGGCCATGCCCTCCTCTTTCCTTTGCACCCTGTAATAATTTTAATTTAATTCTCGGTTTTCTACCTTGCCAGATAAATTTGGATGTAATTCTGTTTAAATTTTCAAAAAAATCCTTGCCTAATTGGTACACATTGGAATAAAAAGAGTAATTTGGGAAGTATATTCATCTTGATTGTTGCTATTCTCTCCATAAAGGAGAGCTGCAAGTTTTTCCATCTGTCTAATAATTTGATCTATTAATTTATCATAATTTTCTCTTTTGAGTGTAATACATCTTGCCGACAGTTGGATCCCCAAGTACCTTACTCTTTTAGATGTCTGGATATTGATTTTCTCTACTAGCTCAGTTTCTTGTAAATTGGACATGTTTTTAACTAACATTTTAGTTTTTTCTTTATTGATCTTCAACCCTGCAACATTTCCATAATTTTCCTGCACCTGTAATAATCTTTTTTTTTATTGAAAATTTTTAAAAAGTTTTACAAATAAACAACAACCCTCACCCAATCCCTCCCAAACCCACCCCTCCCTCCCCCCTCCCCGAACTTCCCAGAACTGAATATAGGCTTATTTAAAATTTGTTAAAAAAAAACTTAAACAACATTTACAACTTATAAAATAATTAATAATATATATATATGATATAAGCATTAAGAAAAAAAAATACTTAAAAAAAAGAGAAAAAAGAAAAAGGAAAGAGAGAGAGAAAAAAGAAGGAAAAAAGAATAAAATAAAAGTTCATAAGACGGAAACAAAAGAAAAAAGAAAAAAAAAGCAATCAATACAAATTATGAAAAAGCTAAATATTTTTCCATATTCAAATTGTGTTGAATAAAATTTATCCATTTTTCCCATACAACAAAAAATTTCTCTTGAGATTGCTCCTTTAAGAAAGCCGTAATCTTTGCCATTTCTGCCAAATACGAAACTTTATAAAACCACTCTTGTAAAGTAGGCAAAGAATCCTTCTTCCAATATTGTCCAACTAACAGCCTAGCGGCTGTGATCAAATTTAGCATCAGTATAACTTCCTTAGCATCACAGTCAGTAATAATACCTAATAAAAATAATTGCGGGGTAAATTTTACCCTCCTTCTAAAAATTCTTTGAATATTCCACCATATCTTAATCCAAAAGGCTTTTATATTTTTGCACGACCACCAAATATGAAAATAAGTAGCATCCAAACAACCACATCTCCAACATTTAGGCTGTAGATCAGGGTACATAATGGACATTTTCTTTGGATCAAGGTGCCATCTATAAAACATTTTATAAAAATTCTCTCTTAAGTTCTGTGCTTGTGTGAATTTAACATTCCTCACCCAAATAAGTTCCCAAGTATCCAGTAAAATTGGTTCACCAATATTTTGTGCCCATTTAATCATACAATCTTTAATTAATTCAGATTCTGAATCCATTTCCACTAAAACCCCATAAACCCTCTTAATATGGGTTGGTCTTTGATCCCTTACTTGTTTGATGAGATTTTCATCTTCTCTAAGCCATCCCATATTACAATCCGTCTTCCATCTATCCACTATTTGTCTATATTGAAACCATGAATAAGTAAGATTTTCATGTGTTAAATCTTCTGAAGATTTTAACTGCCAATTTTGACCATCCCATCTAAATAATTGTATATAAGAAACCGTATCCATCTTGACTCCTTTCTTTATTCCCTCTATCACATGCCAAGGTATGGCCCATAATGGTATTTTAAAATCACTTCTATAATATTTCCTCCACACCCTAAGCAAAGAAATTCTTATGAGATTTAAAAACCCGGTCCATTTTTTTATTAAAAATTAAATAGGCATGCCATCCAAAAAGTAAATCCCAGCCTTCCAAATGGAGTATTTCTACATTTGTTAAATTCACCCAATCACTAATCAATGTTAGTACCACCGCATCATAATACAATTTCAAATTTGGTACCCTGAGTCCACCTCTCTCACGGAAATCTTGCATAATTTTAAGTTTGACCCTTGGTTTTTTCCCTGCCCAAATAAATTTATTAATACCTTTCTGCCATTCATTTAGGTTAAGTTCATTCTTTAAAATAGGTAACATTTGAAACAAAAAAGAAACTTTGGCAGAACATTCATTTTAATAACTGCAATTCTACCCATAAGAGATAACTGTAAATTATTCCAATTCATTAAATCCTTCTGTACCCCAATCCACAACTTTTCATAATTATTTTTATACAGTTTTGCATTAGAAGCAGATAGTGTAACCCCCAAATATTTTACCTTGTCAACAACTTCAAAATCTGTTAAATTGACCAAAGTCTGTTTATCACAATTAGTCATATTTTTGGTAATATTTTAGTCTTATTATTATTAATTTTAAAACCCGAGACACACCCATATTGCTGAATCAGTTGTAATAATTTAACTACCGAATAAGTAGGTTGATACAAAGTAACAACCAAGTCATCTGCAAAAGCTCTTAACTTATATTCTTTTTTATTAATTTCTATTCCTTTTATTTCTTGAGACTCCCGAATTTTAATTAACAAAATTTCCAATGTTAAAACAAACAATAACGGAGATAATGGACATCCCTGTCTTGTACCTTTTTCTATTGTAAAAACCTCTGATAAACCCCCATTTACAATAAGTTGAGTAGTCTGTTTTTGATATATATTAGATAAAACTTGTAATATATTTTGTCCAAAATTCATCTCCTTAATTAAACATAACATAAACTGCCAGTTCAACTGGTCAAAGGCTTTTTCAGCATCCAAAAATATCAGCCCTGCAGGGACTTGGTTGTTTTTATCTAAATATTCTAATAAGTTAATAATTTGTCTAACATTATTTTTCATATACCTTTCAGTTATAAAACCCGATTGGTCCTTATGTATAAGCTGCTGCCAAACCCCCATGAACCTATTGGCTATGATTTTTGCAAAAATTTTATAATCCACATTTAAAAGAGATATAGGCCTATAGTTCTTAGGCAAGGTGAGATCTTGGTCGTCTTTTGGAATCAAAGATATAAAAGCATTACGCCATGACGGAGGGATCTCTAAGCCCTGTAATATATTATTAAAAAGCTCACATAACGGTTGGGTCATCTCTTCTACTAAAGTTTTATAATAAATAGACGTCAAACCATCCGTACCCGGCGCCTTGCCTAACTTCAATTGCTTAATAGCTGTCACAACTTCCTCATTGATAATTAAACCGTTAATCTCTTTTTTCTGATCTTCTGTTAATTTAGGAAAATTAGCTTTACTTAAGTAATTATTTATATCTGTAGTTTGTACATTAGTACTCTTATATAATTTTTGATAATAATCTAAGAAAGATTTCTTTATCAATTCTTTCTGATAAACCAATTTTCCATTATAATTTATTTTGTCTATAATTCTCTGTCTCTGTTTCTTTCTTAACTGATAAGCCAACCATCTCCCTGGTTTGTTAGCATTACAAAATGTATTTTGTTTCATGAACAATAAGTTGGTTGCAGCTTGATCAGCCATCAACATATTAAATTGTGTTTTTAACAATTCTATAGCTCCTTTCACCTTTTCATCTGAAGGATTTGAAATTAAAAGCTTCTCTTTTAATTTAATCTCATCTTCTAATTCTTTACGTTTCTGAGTCTGCTTCTGTCTATGAAAATTGTTCATTTTTATCAAAATCCCACGCATAAAGGCTTTACTTGCATCCCATACCATTGACATTGATGTTCCCTTATTCATATTTAAAGCAAAATATTCCTTTAAACATTCCTTTAGTTTTTGAACATTTTTTTCTTGTTTAAATAAATTCTCATTCAACCTCCAGGATCTCCTCTCTTCTTTCTCAGCGACCAATTCCATCCAAACTGGGCTATGATCTGTCAATGTCCTAGGAAAGATTTTGATATTCTTCACCCTGTTATATAAATCTGTTGTAATCAAAAAAAAGTCAATCCTTGAAAAGGATTTGTGTCTGTCTGAGAAAAAGGTAAAGTCTCTTTCCTCTTGATTACGTTCGCGCCAATAGTCTCTCAGTTCCCAATCTTCTTTCAATTCAAAAAAGGCTTTAGGTAGTTTAGCCTGTTTGAAAAAAATAGAAGAACCTTTTTTGTCCTTTTGTGTATCTAAAACACCATTCCAGTCTCCCATTAATATCACAGACCTATAGTCCAACAGTTATTTTCTGATGTAACAACTTATAAAATTGTTCCTGTTGCTGGTTTGGTGCATACAGTCCCACAATAAGTATTTTCTTACCATATAAACCAAGTTCAACCATAACATATCTTCCTTGGGGATCTGATTCTACCAAAAAGCTGGTAAATTTTGCTTAACATAAATTACCACACCCCCTTTTTTCCCAGGGGCAGGCGATATGAAATGAGATCCCAAGCGAGGGTTAACTAAGTATTTTTGATCTTTAAGTAAAATATGAGTTTCCTGCAAACAAATAATGTCATTGTTATGTTGCTTTAGATAATGAAAGATTTTCTTCCTCTTCTGGGGGATGTTTAAACCGTTAACATTCCAGGTCAGGAACTTTGCCATGTCCCTCAACCAGGAGCCTGGAGAAGATTCCCTCAAGATCTGCTACTGAAGAATGTGTTGCAGAACTTTTGGGTCTTGCTCCTCCCACCGGCATCGAAACGATCTGATGAGCAGATTCTTTAGCTTCTTTCTTCTGTTGTTCCTTTTCCTTACGTTTATATGCTGCACGGGTCATTCTCTATTCTTTAACCTCTGCTTGACGCATCCATTCCACCTGCCCAGCAGCCATCAAGCCTGATCCCTCAGACTGCTGTTCCACCTCTTTATCACTCAAGGCTCTCTGAGTAGATGAGGATGAGCCTGCACCCAGGACCGTATTATAAAATTCTTTAGCTTTAGCAACTGTGTTAAGTGTATAACATGTCCCCGCATGGCTCAAAACAATACCCATCGGAATCTCCCATCTAAATGAAATCAGTCTTGCTTTGAGTTCATTTGCTAAAAAAGCAAAATCTTTTCTGCTTCTTAAGATTTTGGATGGGATTTCCTTTAAAATAATAATATCTTGAGCAGCAATCTGGAATCTTTTGTTATAAAAAGCTTGTAAAATCTGATTACGCAGAGACTTCTTAGCAAAATAGATCACCACATCTCTAGGCAAATTCTTCTGTTTCGCAATCCAAGAATTAACTCTGTAGATTTTTTCCACTTCTCCACGTAATTCATCTTTATCTATATTCAGAACAACAGCCAAATCATTGATCACCATTTCCATCAGATCTTGATTCTTATCTTCTTTAAGGCCTCTGATTCTCAAGGCATGTTCCATCTGTCTGTACTGAAACATAAGAATATCATCTTGTGAGGTTTCCACTTTTTTTTCCATATCTTGAAATTTATAATCCAAAAATTCTACTTTTCTTCGACTTCTTCCACTCTGGAGTCCAGCTTCACAACCACAGAAGCCAATCCAGATAAAGCTGAGACTGTATCTTCCCTCAAGATAGTATTATTCTGTACATAAAGCTCCTTCATTTCCTTCTTCAATTCTTCCTTAGTTTCAGATTTGCTCTGTTCCAGAAGTTGCTTCACTTCCTCCCTAAATTAAGACACAGCCTTTCCCATTATATCCTTAAAATCTTGTGCAGATGTGCCTGATGGGGGAGGAGAAGGTGGAGATATAGCCTTAGGTTGTTGCACCGGTGGTGTTACTTTAAGTTGTTGTTGAACAGTTGCAGTAACAGGAGAAGAAATCACCTTAGAAACTATAGAAGCTGGTTGTCTCTTTGAAGCCATTTTAAACTATCTTTCTTTCTTCTTAAAAAAGGGAAAAAAGTACTTAAATCCTTACAAATAAAAAACCAGAAAAAATACAATAAAAGTAAAAACTCCCAAGGCACTTTAAAAGAAAAAAAAGGCTTAAGAAAAAAAAACAATGTTGAGCATACGGTTCAATCAGTCCGTCTTTTCTTTCCGGAGATAGGAAAAAAAAAACTTTCAAAACGCCATTTTACTTTCACTCTCACTCTCCGCCCAAAGAAAAGAAAGTGAAAAAAAGAAAAGAAAAGTCAGCTTATACTAAAAAGAAAAAATAAAGAAAATAAATCTCTAACTCTAAGTAAAATCCTTTAAACAGTTCTGTCCGCTTTAAAAGTCACTCACCAAGCAGCTTTGAGTGCGGAGATGGTAGCGGCGTTTCGCTTTGCTTCTGAAGAAGCAAAGACAGCTGAGAGGCGGAGAAGGCAATGAACTCCGAGGGAGCACTCTTTCTACCCCCCTAAAAAAAAAATCCAGGGAAGGTTAAGAGGTTCTACCTCTATTCATGCAGTCTCTACCCCTTTCCTTCGCCCGGGAAGGGGATTTCGAACCGCGAGCCAGCTGATGAACGCTGTGCTCCGCGGATCTGACACCGTCTCAGAAGGATGGCTACAAAGTAGCCGCCATCATCGCCGCTTTAACCACCGGAAGTCCTGCACCTGTAATAATCTTATTCCAGATTCTAAGGGGTCTTCCAGAATGAAAACTAAATCGTCTGCATAAGCCTATAATTTAAATGTCTCTTTTCTGCTTTCTAATCCTTTAATCAACTTATCTTTTCGAATTATTCTTGTGAGTGATTCTAAAGAAAGAATAAATAATAGCGGAGACAGTGGATCACCTTGTCTCGTGCCTTTTTGTATTTGGACGCTATTTGTTAATTCTCCATTTATGATTACTTTTGCTTCTTGTTTGGAATAGATTGCTTTAAACATGTTTATAATTTTTTCCCCAAATTTCATCTGTTTGAGTCGACATAAAATTCCATTTAACATTATCAAACGCTTTCTGAGCATCACCAAAAATCAAAGCTATTTGTTTTTCGCTATGTAATTCATAATATTCTAAGATGTCTAGTATAATCCTAACATTATGTCTAATTTGTCTTTTAGGCAAAAAGCCATTTTGGTTGGTATGGATAAATTCAACTAAATATTTTTTTAATCTTTCTGCCATTATGGTCATGAAAATCTTATAATCCGTGTTCAATAAAGAGATGGGCCTATAGTTTTTAATGCAGGCCAAATCAGAGTTTTCTTTAGGAATTAGTGAGATGTTTGCTTCTTTCCATGAGTTTAGGGTTTTTGCTATATTTAGTACATCATTAAATATGTCCAGTAGGGTTGGGGCCAAAAGTTCTCGGAGGTTCTTATATATTTCGGACGGTAATCCGTCAGGGCCAGGTGTTTCATTTCTTTTTTGCTTTTTAATTGCTTCTATAATTTCCTGGACTGTTATATCTTTATTTAATATATTTTGGGATTCTTCTGGAACCTTCGGTAAGTCCGCTTTCATAAGATATTGTGATATTCTTTCCTCAGTAACCTTTTCATCTTCTTTATAAAGATTTTTATAGAATTCATATGTTACCCATTGTTTTCCTTCATTCTGATGTACCATCTCCCCTGCTTGATTACATAATTTACTAATCCATCTTTTATCTTATACAGTTTTATTGCAGGAATCGACAATTACCACTATGTACCTGGTCAGTGGGCAGTTTGAGAATGAATAATACAATTCCCTCAAATATCATTAAAACCAATTTCCTCTCTGTTAAATTAAATTTAACAAGACATGGGGAGAGTGCATCCATTAAACCAAACTATGTGTTGAATCTGAAGGAAATAATTTGTAATGTACATAATTAATGTGATTATTTTATGTAATTTATTTAATTAACATTTGTATCAATTCTGTTTATGTATGTAATTTAAAAGCCAGGGCAGTGTAACAAATAAGGTGCTGGACTAGGACAAGGAGAATTAAGTTTGAATCTATTGTCAGCCATGAAAACTTGCTGTGTGATGGTCTCTTTATTTCTCTTAGTCCAACAATTTCACACAATTGCTGTATGGAAAAAAGGAAGCAGAAGTGTTTTAGATACCACCCCAGAATCTCTAAAAGAAAGGAAGAATATAAATCAGATGAGGAAATCTATAAAATATGTGTAATTAATTATACAAATAACATAAATTGACATGTGATATAAAAGTATAAATTGTATTGTTATGCAAATAACATCAAATATGTAAAATATGCATAAGCTACCTAGCCTGATTTTAGAAACAAGTTAATCAGAAATATTGGAAGAAGCCTGAATTGTCTGTTAATGGAAGACAGTTAAGTTGAAATTTATAAGATTTCAATACCCCCATCTTTTCATACATGTTTCTCCTTACGTGATCACTTATACCAGTGGTTCTCAACCTTTTTAATGCCGCGACCCCCAACCAGTCGTAAGTCGAGGACTACTCAACCAGTCGTAAGTCGAGGACTACTCAACTGGTGCAGCACCGTTTGCAGAATGGGACTTTTGGCGGGCTCAGCAGGGCAGAGACAGCCTGGACAATTCCTATTGGCTTTTGAAAGCCAATAGAATTAGACTCTATTCAAGAGAGTCTATTCTATTGGCTTTCAAAAGCCAATAGAATAAAAGGAAGTAGCACAGCTAAGGAAAAGGGGGAAAAATGGTGGACTGTGTTGTTTGGCGACCCCCGTGAAATGGTCGTTCGACCCCAAATGGGGTCCCGACCCACAGATTGAGAACCACTGACTTATACAGTCTACAGCAATATTGCATAAAACTAATTTTAAAAAAGCAAAACATTATACAATTTTGACAATGGATGGTAACTTTCCAAATACAACTCTTTAATTTTTTTTTTTTTTTAAATCTTTACATTACATATAACTTACTATAAATGAGAAAATTTCAGATAAATTCTTAAGGGGCTGAATTCAAACAGAGCTTTGAAATCAATGAACTTTTTATTTAACCATGAAGGAGTAATTAACTACTTATTAGTTACAATGATCTATTCTAAGCAGGATTCAATAAAATATGCTCATTACAGGTAATCAACTCACTTTTTAGAACAATCCACATTTATGTAACAAAATAAATACGATATTTTCAACTGTGGCTAATGAACATACTTAAATGCTTGAAATTCTTTGCATCTCTTGGTCAGCATTTCAATTGATGAATGTTTTAGTCTTAATTTTCACATTACTATTACAGTATTAATATTACTAACAGTGTAGTATCTTTCTTCATGCCTTGAGGAACCTTGTACTCCTCATGCATTGTACTCATTTGAGTAGAAAGAAAGCGTACAAATGAAGGTAATTCACTGAGCAAATAAATGAATAAAGTGGGGGAAAAACTTGCTCTTCTTCTGAATCCCACTATCTTGGATGGATAATACTGAAAGGGAAGTAAATTAAATGAAACATGGACTAATTCCATGCAAAAATGATGCTGCCATGTAAAAATGTTTCAATGCTGCTCACTTTTTTTTAACCACTTTTGTCAAATCTATCAATAAAGTCTGCATTGGAGACACTTTGCCCCTGATCATGCTCCTCTTATAAGATACCTTAGGATGGTGTTGAAATCTCTGGCCAAACAGAACACAATCCTCTGAACTTGTAATCGGATCTGCACAATCCAAGACCTCAGGACTGTAGGCAATACAGTACTAACCCAAAAACTGTAATTGTGGTCCAATTTCTCCCAACATTGGTGCTAGACTGAACATCCTATTAAAGATGACAGAACAGGAAAGTTTTTTTTAAGGGTAGTAATCTTATTAATTATATTTTAATTAGCTCCATTTTATTGAATTAATTGTTATTCTGAATTTGTCTGTCTTGGCCCTGTTCTTTTTTTTTTCTTTTTTCTTTTTGAGCAGCCCTGTAAAAACAGAGGGTGGTTTTCAATACAAAAAATATCGCAGACACCTGATATAAACTAATGTGCCAGATGTCTTGCATAACTACTGATCAGTTTTGGTTTTGGTGCATTTAATAATTCTGGGAACATTGCTTTCTGTTGATTTACAATTTTCCCCGGTATTGGTCTCAGAAACACACAACAAAACAAATCTTTGTTGTAATTACCAGAAAAATACAGACTCATTTTAATATAATTTCTGGAAACCATATATAAAATGAGAGGAAAAACACTCAAGAGTGCAGAATTCCCTGAACGCATTAATATTTGTTTAATTTAAACACAGCCCAGATGACTTCTGGTATTTTCTGAAGGAGTGTGAGAGAGAGGGAGTATGAGTAAATCAACGGTTTTGTGCATCTGCTGTATATAGCATGACAGCTTGAAAATCCTCTGCTGAATTACTGCAAGGAACAGCAGGTCTGTTTGAAGATACTACAGCAGACTCCTTGTTGCATTGCCTGGGTGGAAAAAAAAAAAGAGAGTATGTGGCACTGTCACTACTAATCACTATGGAGGATGAATATCAAACAGAAAATTAACGATAGCATAGCAATAGTGCCTTCTTTGATCTTCCTACATCTAAAGGATACTGCAGTGGTAAATAACTAAAACACAGACCTAAGTGAATGGGGGAGCTACATGATATTAAAAGGATAAATGGTTCAACTGACAGAATTGGAGTATTGTGAGTTCCACAAAACACACATTCCATAACTTCAAAATGAATCCTCATTCAATGTATCATTTTGGATAGCAGAATATCAAAAATACCAGGATGGCATTGTAGCCTTCTCTCCTAATTCAGTAGAGGCTTTCTTCATACTACATTACATATTTCCTTAACAGCGCTTTGAAATAAGCCTAAAAGGATTTCTAAACAAAAGTCTTTTTGTGCTACCAATTGGGGGGGGGGGAGCCTCAACAAGCACATTGCTATCCAAAGACAGGAGCAAAGGGAGGAAGCGTCTCCAAAATGCAGAATGCAAACTCCCACATATATTTTGATGAACTGAAAAATGTTCTACTCTACTGCAGACTTCAGTAACAAAGCTGCAAAACAAAGCACATATTTGAAAAGCAAGGCCTAAAGCACACAACGGAAAAAGAGAAAGGAATGTCCAGGTGACAGACAATCTTGCTGATTCCAAAGGAAGATATTAGATGTGGAGTCTTGACGTTGCCAAATTAATTGCTTTGTTTTTGGAGGCAGTGCTAGGACAAGACTGCCAACAGCACATTATGTCAATCCTCAACTACAACAAATCGAAATATGTTTTATCCCCGCCCCACTCCCAACCACCTCTTCTATCTTGTCTTCAGAGGCAAGATTTTTAATTAAATTTCTAGGAATATGCCCATTGCCCCCCCCCCATATAAAACAAATATATAACAATTTTATTTGTGCTCATTACTCTGAATAAACCCAAATCATTTCACAGATAGGGAAAGCAATGAAAAAAAGAAGCATTATATATTCAAAGAAATCCATTGTATACTCAAATAAGGACACAGAAAAGGGGAAAAGGGGTGTTGTCTTACCTGAACGCCTTTTCTCAGCAGGATGATGTAGAGTCCACTGGATGGGTTCTATGACAGCCTTCCCGCCCGACAGACTGGGTAAAAACTTTGGCCACACCCTTCCTTTGGGCGTGACCCCAGTTTTGACTGAGACAAGAGTTGTTTGTTGAATTCTATACAGTAGCTCCTTGTCCAATGCCTGCCTAGACCTAATACCTGGGAGGGTGTGGACTCTACATCATCCTGCTGAGAAAAGGCGTTCAGGTAAGACAACGCCCCTTCTCCAGCAGGATGGCTGTAGAGTCCACTGGATGGGACATACCAAAGCCCTCATGTCCCCCTGGGAGGGAGCGTCTAGGCCACTGAATCCTGAGCAGAGACAACTTGCTGTAGCACTCTTCTTCCAAAGGCAGCCTCCGCTGCCGCAAAGGAGTCTAAACGGTAATGTCTGACGAATACGGAGGGAGAAGACCAAGTTGCGGCCTTACAAATCTCTTCCACCAAGGCTTGTGTGGACCACGCTGCTGATGTGGCCGCTCTGCGCGTTGAATGAGCAGTTACCTGTGGTAGCACTGGAATTGCCTGAGAGACGTAGGCTTGGGCTATACAAGCTCTGATCCACCTTCCTATGGTAGAAGATGATACCTTCTTCCCCATAGTTGATGGTTGGAAGGAAACAAATAGTTTCCATCTTACGGAAAGACGAAGTGCGCTTTACGTAGTAACACAGCGCTCTACGCACATCCAGCTTGTGCCATCTGTGTTCTAGCCTATGTCTGGGATTCGGACAGAAATCAGGAAGGGTCAGTTCCTGAGATCTGTGGAAGATGCTGTTTACCTTCGGAATGAATGCAGGGTCCAGTCTGAGGACCACCTTGTCCTTGAAGAAGGTACAGAGATCCTTCCTGACTGATAATGCTGCTAGTTCCGAGATTCTTCTCGCTGAAGTGATAGCCACTAGAAAGGCTACCTTTAATGATAGGTGATGGAGAGAGCATGAGTCGAGAGGCTCAAAAGGTGCTGATGTCAAGGCTTGAAGAACTTTAGACAAGTTCCAAGAAGGATATCTGTGTATAACAGGAGGCTTAGTATTGACTGCTCCCTTTAAAAAGGCGCTAATCGCCAGATGTTGCGACAGAGAAGTTGAATTGTCACAGGAAAGGACAGTTGAGAGGGCCGCTACCTGTCTACGAATGGTGTTGACTGATAGGCCCTTATTAAGACCTTCTAATAGGTAGTCTAAGATATTGGGAATAATCACCGAAATTGGATCTAGGTGATGTAGAGAGCACCACCTGCAGAACCCCCTCCATGTAGCGTCGTAGATCCTGTTTGTCGAAGGTCGTCTCGATGCTTGAATGATCGATATCACCCCTGAGGAATAGGATTGCATGGCTAAACTCTACCGCTCAAATGCCAAGCGGCTAGTTGTAGCCATTGAGGGTCTGGATTTAGAAGCTTGCCCTGACTGAGTCTTACTCGGTCCGGGGGAATCTTCCACGGGGGTGATATTGAGAGATCCACAAGGTCGGCAAACCACGGACGCCGTGGCCAGTGTGGAGCAATCAAGAGTACTTCTGCACCTTCCAGGATCAACTTGCGTATGGTTGCCGGTATTAATGGGAGTGGTGGAAAGGCGTACAGGGGTTGCGCCGGCCATCGACATCTGAGAGCGTCCGTTCCCGGAGTCGGGAATCTGGAGAAGAACCTGGGTAGTTGCGTGTTCTTCAGAGTGGCAAATAGGTCCAGGTGCGGTCGCCCGAACCTCCGGGAGATTTCCTCGAACAGAGCCGGATCCAGACGCCATTCCGCCTGGTCCACCTTGGCTCTGCTCAGGGAGTCTGCCTGGAGATTTGCCTCCCCTGAGATGTGTTCCGCTCTGATGGAACCCAATTTTGCTTCCGCCCACCGAGCCAGAGCTGATGCCTCCTGCATCAGTTCCACGGATCGTGTTCCTCCCTCCTTGTTGACATGGGCCTTTGCTGCTACGTTGTCGGTTAGGACGAGAACGTGCCTTCCCGTTACTAGGTGGGAGAATTGACGTAGAGCCAGGTGAATGGCCCGAAGTTCCAGCCAATTGATGCTGTGAGTGAGGTCCGACTGATTCCACTGGCCCTGCGCTATCTGAGTTTCCAGATGGGCTCCCCATCCGAATAGATTCGCATCTGTCATGAGCGTGACCCGGTTCGGTTCCCTGAATATGCTTCCTATGAGCATCATGGGCGATATCCACCAATTCAGTGATCTCAGTAAGACCCTCCTGCTGGAGGTACTGAGGTTCCTCCTCTGATAGGGGAGGAGGAACCACTGCAACTCCCTTGAGTGGAGTCTTGCCCATGGAACAATGCCTATGCAGGATATCATTTTCCCCAGAAGCTTCGAGAGCTGTATCAAAGGTACTCTCTTGTCTCTCTGAAGCTGATGGACCAGCTTCGAGATGCTGCTTCGATGCTCCTGGGAAAGGTATACCCTGCACTGGGATGAGTCTATCACCGCTCCCAGATGCTGGAGCTTCCTTGTGGGAGTGAGATGGCTCTTTTCTAGATTGACTGAGAATCCGTGGTCCTGTAGAATGCGGATTGTGGTCTGAAGGTCTAATTTTGCTTGCTCGTGCGAGCTGGACTGAATCAAAATGTCGTCCAGATAAAACTGAACACGCACCGGCATCAACCTGAGATGGGCCGCTATTACTGCTAGAATTTTGGTAAATACCCTTGGGCTGAGGAAAGTCCGAAGGGTAGAGCCCTGTACTGGTAATGCCGGTGTGCGTAGGTAAATCTGAGAAATTTGCGGTATTTGGGATGGATGGGAATATGCAGGTACGCCTCCGTGAGATCTAATGAGGATAGGAGGTCGCCCTTCCTGACACTGGCTAGGATGGATTTTAGGGACTGCATTTTGAACCTCCTGTAGGTTACATAATAATTCAGGCCTTTTAGGTCCAGTATCACTCTCCACCCTCCTGATGTCTTTGGGATCACGAAGAGGATGGAGTAGAATCCTCTTCCTTCCTCTTCCTTTGGTACCCTTTCTATTGCCTGAATTGACAAGAGGTGTGCAATGGCCGAGGTTACCAACCTTGCCTTGTGTGTCTTTCTGGAAATGGGGCATCTGATGAATCGGTTTGGTGGGGGAGAGCAAAAATCTAAGGTTAGGCCATGTCTGATTGTTTCCAATACCCAGGCGTCGGTCGTGGTCTGCTCCCAGACCTCGATGAAATTCCCTAACTGATCTCCTATGGGAGTGTCCTGCATGGCATCACTTGGAGCGTTTAAAGGGTCGGCCTCCCGATCCTCTAAAGGGACGCCTGGATTGGAATTGGCCTCTGGCTCCCATGTTTGGGCGATCCTGGGAGCGATCCTGTCTTGAATAGAAGGATCGTGAGCCTCTAGACCAGTCCCAGGATTGCCCTGATCGAAAGGGCTGTCTCCAGTCCCAGGAGCTGCCTGGACGGAAACCTTGTCTCCGGAATTCCTGAGCACCTCTCCTGTCTAATTTCTGTGATGGGTGGACTTGAACTTTCCTTTTGTCCCTACTCTCACTTACATGTGGATCCAAAATGGATCCAAACAAGAGTGACCCACTGTACTTGGAGGTCGATAGACGCCACTTGGCCTTTAGGTCTGTCTTCCAATTTTTGAGCCACAGTAATCTGCGAGAGGCTACTGTGGCCGCAATTGATCTTGCTGCATACTTGGTTGCGTGAAGTGAGGCGTCAGCCATAAATTGTGAGGCAGCCAGTATCTTGGCCAAAGTTTGGTGAGTTCTGACCTGATCTGGAGGTACAGTGGTTTGTAGCTCGCAAAGCCACATAATACAGGCCCTGGCGAAGAACGACGATGATGTTGCCGACTTGGCCGCCCAGGCTGCGGCCATATGGGAACGACGGAGGGAGTGCTCAAATTTCTTTTCCTCTGGTTTCAAGGCCTCCGCCATGTCTCCTGGAATCGCAGAAGTAGAGAATAATGAAATCAGGGGACTATCTACTGTGGGGACATCTAGCATGTCCAAAAAGGAAGGAGACATATTGAATAGCTTCCTTTCCACGCTGTTAGGTGCAGGTGGCGTTGCTAGGGAAACCCATTGCTCCTCTACAGAGGTGCGAAAAACCTCAGGACAAGGAATGTACTTGTCCTGTGGTACTTTTTTAGCAAAGAGGGGGTTTGCCTCCTTGCTTGTGGAAGGATTTTCCTCCTGAACTGAGGTCAAATTGACCGTAGAGACTGCCTTTATCAAAAGTGATTTAAGAAGAGCTGGATCAAAGAGGCCAGAGCTTGTCATCTGCTCAGGAGCGGTCCCCTCATCCTCCGAAAGGGGCATGTCAGTCATGTCTAGGTCTAGTGATTCTCCCTCTCCTATTTGAGAGGAAGTTTCAGAAATGTTTGTAGCCGGAGCCTTGTTTCGTCCCTTAAGGGATGGTTGAAAGGTTACTTGGCCCTTAGAAGCCATAAACTGGGAAAAAGCATCCTGCATGAATGCCTGAAATTGGGAGACCATATGTCCTCCTGAGCTCTGTCCATGGACGCAGCTACAATGGGAGTATGGTCTGGTGAGGAGGCAGGTGAAGAGGAGTGGGAGGAATCCAACTGTTCAGTTTCCCCCAGAGGAGACCAAGTTCTGAGAACTTCCTGGGGAGTAGGTTCTGTAGTAGGGGCCACCAATGGGGCAGGGGAAACCATGCTTGTCCCATTGGAACTGATTTTCTGGGCCCTGGCAAACTGTCTTTCTAGAGCCAAATGTCTCCTCGAGGCCTCTCGCTCAGCTGTTTTGGATGGTCCCCTTTGGGTAAGGTGCTTTGTTTTAGCTTTCTTCTTCCCCCCCCCACCTCAGATTCTGAGGATCTGCGTTTTTGTTGTTGTGGGGGGGGGCAATTGGGGACCCTGCATAGCTGAATGCGAGACATTGTCTGCCATTGTGGCCAGGTATCCTGAGTAGGCAATACCTGGAGTGGGGAATAAATTGTACACAGATCGATTGCAGATGATTGAAGCCTACAAGGCTTATTCTGCACAGAAGAAAACAATGGCCGGACAGACAGGTCCCTTTGCAAGGAAGGATCCTGTGGGGCAGTGACTAAAGGTCACCTTGAAGAACAGTGGAGCAATTCAAATTTTCCTCCCTCTCCTTCACCAAGGGCGATTGCAATGGCCCGGATTAGAAGACAAATCGTTTGCTGGCGTTGTGAGTATGTATTCCCCAATATGTGGCTGTAAAGACAGTCCACAGGGTGTGCTCATAAACTCTCTTTCGCTCTTTCTACCTCTCCCTCTCTCTCTCTGTCCCTCTCTCCTTGTGAAAAATCTCCAAGTAGATGAGCCACCTAAGATGGAGGCTATAAGAAAATACACCCAAAATGGAGTCTAAGTGAAGGCCACGCCTTCCTGCTAACTGCCAAGGAGAACCACGAGGTTCAAAATGGCGAGTTTGGCTCCAACGGTCGCTCCGTCGGCTGAGGAGGCTTTGGGGGGCGGCCGAAGTTAGGCGCGAAAAAACCTTCCACAAGCCCTCCGGAACGGACCGCGGCTTTCCCAGGCGATCTGGCGCACCGCGGGTTGAAATAAAAACGGCCATTATCCAAGGGAAGAGTTGCCGTTTGCTGGCAACCTTGCTTTTAGTCCTGGGCGCCGCGGCTCTAACTGGCCCTGGGGGCTTCGAATCTTGCGCGCCCCAGCTGATCCAGGAGATAAAGGGCAGCCGGCGCTCCCTAATGCCTCTGCTGCTTCTCGCAGCTTCTCTCAGTTGTTTTTTTTTTTTTTTTTTGATACTCTCACCACTCCTCGGAGCGACGCTCTCAGGGAACGGCGATCTGTCGGCTGCTCGGAGCCCCGAGCCAAAGGCTGAGAGAAAACGACTCACTGTGAGTTTTCTAATTAGATTGTAAATTTGGCAGAGAGAGAAGAGGGCTTTAGGCCTAATTGTAAAATTTTTGTCAGGAGCTAAGATTCTAGCTGCTAACGGGCTTCGAGACTGAGTCAAAACTGGGGTCACGCCCAAAGGAAGGGTGTGGCCAAAGTTTTTACCCAGTCTGTCGGGCAGGAAGGCTGTCATAGAACCCATCCAGTGGACTCTACAGCCATCCTGCTGGAGAACCTGGCATTCTTCTGAAGAATCAGCTTAACCCACAAAATTCTGTAAGCATTTAAAAACAAATTTATAAACATAACATTAGTTCCACTACACCTTTATGTGTCCTATATGACAATATAGAATATAAGGTGAAAAAAAAAAACAGAAACAGAATAAAAATGGAGAGAACAAGTTTAATTCTCAATTGGTGAAAATACCTGAAGCAGAAAGTAGCTTTATCCATATAGTACACTTCATTTTAACTCTCCTATCTCTCTACAGCAGGGGTGTCAAACTGCCGGCCCATGGGCCGGATGCGTCATGCCAAAACCACGCCCACCCCATTGCCAGTAATGGAAAAAAATGTTGTGATACGTTGCAACACGTCACGTGACGTTACAGTTTGACACCCTGCTCTACAGGTAGTCCTTGCTTAAGAGACATTAATTCAGTGACCATTTGAAGTTATCACAGTGCTGAACGAAAGGTGTTTGCGTTGGGTTCCCGAAGTTATGCCTGTTGCAGCACCCAGGTAGTCACGATTAAAATTTGGGCACTTGGCAAACCACCCACACTTACAATTACATGGGTGCTTCAACTCTCTCCATCTGCCTATCCCCGCCCCTTTAACCATCCTGCACAGTGGTACACCTCGGCGCCAGCAACTCTGGTGCTGAAATAGAGTCCCTGGTTCTTCAGTAGTCTCAGCTGCCCTCCCCTCTGAGGGCTCTACTTTAGACTCAGAGCCACTGCCAAGAAATGCTGCCTCAAGCTCTGTCCCACAGCCAAGCGCCCCGACGGGACTGTACCCCAACTGTGCAATCGGGGTAGTGCCACCCTATCAAAGGACAGTATGCATGGAGAACACCAGCCTTATTTGTATTAGGCCTAAAAAAGAAACCCTGGCTGACCTGCAGTGGGTGTGGGAGTCAGACATTCAGGCCAACAAAGCCCCACTTGTTCCTAAAGGGTAGTGCCACCTATCAACAGATATCACTGAAGTAGACAGGAAAATCTAACGGACAAACATTAACTCTTAACTTTTTTTCTTATTGTTGTTGGATTGTGTCCAATTCTCGAAGACTACCCAGACAAGTCCCTGCAGTTTTCTTGGCAAACTCCTTCAGAAATAGTTTGCCAGTATCTCCTTCCTAGGGCTGAGAGAAAGTTCCTTTCTGCTCCAGAACCTATGGCAATTAAAGTAGGGCAATGCCTGTTGAGTAGCACAAACGGAACCAAGCAGAAAAGTTCATACAGTCAAAAGATAAAAATTCAGCCTAGTTCAATAGAGGGAGGGAGGGAGGATTACAATGTAAATAATCGTGTTTAATTTTAACCTACAGAACATTTTCAACAAAACTCAGTATTAGTAGTGAGGAGTATTTCATTTAAAGGTAAAAAATTTTTTTCCCAATCATAACCTTACATATTTATCATCTTTCCTTGATTTTGTAATTTTTCCTTCCTCAAATAAAATTAACTCCTAAATTACTCAACTTTATTTCTTTCATCTCGCTGTCACATTTCACTTGTTGAAATGTTTTGTCCCACGATGGTTGAAGATTTTGTCTAAATATTTTCTCCATATTTTGTAACAAGAACATGCAAATTATCAGATTATTTTTCTTTCTTCAAAGCAGTGCACATGGTAAACATGACATCAACATCCTTCTCTTCTTGGAAAAACCAAACTATTTTTGTATATTCTGAAATGTAAAATGTATATATGTATGTATGTGTATGTGTATGTATATGTGTGTGTGTGTATATATATATATGGTTAATAACACTAAAAATATGAACCCTGGGAATATTCATATTTAAAATAAGGTGAGCACCAGGGTGATAAAACTATAAAAGTTTAATTTAATTTAAAAACGTCAAGCTTTCGCCGTCACCTGCCGGCATCCTCAGGGCTTAAAACGCCAGGGAGTGAGAGAGTCTCTTATAAGCAACCCAAAGTCTGCGCCCGGCTCCTCGATCTCGTCATCGGACCTAATTGGTTGGATTGTGCTCCGGTGATTCGTTTCTTCCTGCACCCCTTTTCAAAACGAGTGAAGACTAGGGTCCATGAGCACAGACTAGCAGTGAAAAGGGGCGAGCAGCACTCCCAGATATGGGTTCACATGGCGGAATTGGGCCACCGCTTTAATTTTAATGAGGTATGCGTCTTGGCAAGTGACAGTACAAAGGGAGGCCGCCTTCTTAAAGAGGCATGGCTTTCCAATAGTAACTCCATTAATCGACACATTGACCTCTGCTCTGCACACTTGACATTAAGATCATGGAGTGCGGCCAGTTACCCATCCTGTTACTGACGGCCTGACAGCAGACCTAGTGGAAAAACCAAGGAGGACATGCCAACACCCCGACTAGTCGTGGACAACCCAGAAGAGGAAGAACAACGTCTGAGAACCCCCACCACCCCCACAATGTTGACGCGCTCCCAAAAGACCAGGAGGGCGATAAAAACTAAAACCCAGAATCCCCATACTACGAACACCAGGGACTTCCCAATTGATACGGCAGAAAGCAATATAGGCGGAGATGGGGGGGGATTGTTAAAACCAACACCTCATCTATGGCTCGAGAGGAATAGGACGATCGATCCGAAGAAGATGGGACGACCCCTCTGTTCTATAATGCCAACCGAGTTGGGGATGTATGGGGTGTGGGATAGCTCTAGGAGTGACTGCGAGTTGATGGACACTCTGGAGAGCGGAGAGAAGAGCGAACCCGGATGGAGGAACGCGTGAGAGGGCGGAGCTTGCGGGATCAGCCTACCGCGCCTCACATCAACAGCACCCATTGACTCCAAAGATCCTTGTCACAGGCACGCAAGAATGAGAGGCAACGGAGCGAGGAGGGGGATGGAAGAGGAATGCTGTGACGTTCGGAAAGATCGTAACCCCACCTCATCCCAGACCGAGGCCTCTGATTATAACGCGGGGAAAAAGAGCGCAGAAGACGAAAGAAAGTGGGGGGAGCATGTTAACTGGGTATGGCCGCATCTACGAGACTGGTTGCATGGACAAACAACTTATTGAATCATCCCAGCTTACTACTACATCCCAGTTAACCCAGAGTGGTACATGTGACCATCTTGACAGCAGTTGGGCACAAGGGGGAGGTACTAGGGATGAAAGGGAAAACATTCAGAGAGAGAATAGTCGTGCAGATGTGGATTGGGAGAAGGAGGAGAAATGCAAACCACTAGATAAACCCGAGGGAGAGAACAGAGACAATCAGAGAGACAAGGAGGTTGTTCCACCTACTTTAGAGCTCAAAGAAAAGAAGGCAAATGAGGACACACGCGAAAAAAGGGGGTGCAGGAAGAAACGAATCACCGGAGCACAATCCAACCAATTAGGTCCGATGACGAGATCGAGGAGCCGGGCGCAGACTTTGGCTTGCTTATAAGAGACTCTCTCACTCCCTGGCGTTTTAAGCCCTGAGGATGCCGGCAGGTGACGGCGAAAGCTTGGCGTTTTTAAATTAAATTAAACTTTTATAGTTTTATCACCCTGGTGCTCACCTTATTTTAAATAGATAGATAGATAGATAGATAGATAGATAGATAGATAGATAGATAGATAGATAGATAGATAGATATAGATATAGATATAGATATAGATATAGATATGAATAAATAATCTGGGACACAACTTTCTTTCAAGCTCAGATTTTCTGTAGTACTTGAAATATTTTCATACATCTAATAAGTCACAAATGAGACCAAGCTTTCAGATAATTCACTAAGACACAACTTATACAAACACGATCTTATTTCTACCAGAAGTGAAAAGGTCATTTTCACTGCAGAGGTGAAGATTTGGAATACAATGGGAAAAAGAATACTTAAAGAACACTGCTGTTTACAGGTATTAAAAACCCAAAATATATATTCATTTTCCTGCAAATAGCAAATGACCATCACAGAGTTTATTTACTTATCTGTACCCCAGCTTTATTATTTACAAATAACTCAAGGTGTTGGCTAACATATACAGCACACCTTCCTCCTCCTATTTTTCCCTTGTGAGATGAATTAGGAAGAGAGAGAGTGACTGGCCCAAGGTGACTCAGACACCTTTCACAGCTAGAAATCATCCATGCTCTAGTCATTATTTATTAAATTTATATTGTTGCAGCTACTCTGATGATAAGAAGGGTAAACAAAGATAATACAAAACTATTAAAATTAAGAAAGATTAAATAAAGACTAAAAACCCAGAGGACAGGAAAAATGGAGGTGGAGATCTCTCTACATCCATCCCCAGCGTAAAGCACCCTTATTAGGGCTCCAGGCCAATTGGTAGAAACCAGGTGTTGATGCTCTTCAACTTCACTTCCTGAGGGAGAATATTCCAAAGAATGGGGCTACAGTAGAAAAGGCTCTTCTCCAGGACCCCAACAGCCGAAATTCTTTGGCAGGTGGGATCTGAAACAAAATCTGTGATTCTTGCAGATCTAGAATCTACATATAGATACATCCTACATTCATAGAATTTTACTTGGTTCATTGGACCAACAGGCCTATAGATTTTCAAAAAAATATATTAGTAATATCTTAAGCATTTTCAAGGCAAAAACAACTGCATACAAACTGTTAAGTGAGGGGTCCTTGGTAGTCTCTGAGCTTGGTTGTTTTCTTGCAGTCGTTTCATTACCCAAACAAAGTAACATAACCAGTACCCCTCATTTCAACGCTAAGCTACAAATATTCTGCTTTATTGAAATTGTTAATTGCTTCAGGAATAACTTATGTTTTTTTCCTTGCTGAAGAAAACATTCACATTTGTAACAATAAATCCATATAGTAAATTAGAAATACAAGCCATGTGTAAATCAGTTATAAATATAAATAATAAATAGAAGAAAATTGCATAAATAATTTTGGCAATAACTGCTGCAAAGGTGAATAGCAAATCAAAAGATAATGAATTATTTGTCATTTGTAGGCAGAAGATTTATGGAAGCTACTGAGACTGCTTAGCTAATTAAGAATTCAAACAGTGCTAAGAGCAATAAATTGTCAATGGATCAAAGAAAGAATTCAATGTATTTTTCTCAAAACAAGGAAAAATAGTCCTTTATGAACACATTGTTTCTGTGTATAATTAGAGAGGCAAAGTCTATACTTTACAGCCTCAAGGTCCTACTTAATCCTGTCAGAAACTCCTTAGTCTTAGATGTTCTCAAAAGACCCACAAGTCTCTTCAGAAATAAGGGTGGAGAAAATAAGAGACAAGTCTTTCTTTGAAATGGTATCACAGCAATAGGGTTTGTAGTCTATAAAAACTCAAGGTCCACGTGCAAGGAGTCCCAGGTCCATTCTTCCCTTCTGCCAGTTGACAACCCAGTTGGACTGCAGTCATTGCTTCCTCACAGTGTTTCTCAACCTTGAGAATTTTAAGACATGTGGACTTCAACTCCCAGAATTCCACAGCCAGCAATGCTGGCTGTGGAATTCTGGGAGTTGAAGTCCACATGCCTTAAAATTCTCAAGGTTGAGAAACACTGCTAATAGTAGCAATGTTATAAACAAGATAGTTAGGAAGGGAGGAAAATAAAGTTTTTTGTCCTATTCAGTTATGCCGGGGTAGAATCAACTGGCTCTGGATGGCTTACACATGGTTCTTATCATGCAGGTGTAGAAAGTATCTTTAGCCAGGAATGCATTTTCAGCTTCAGTTAGCTACAACCTTATCTAGAGAAAGCTGACCTTCCATTAGCAATACATACTTTTGTTACATTTAATCTTGATTGTCATTACACACTTTATGTGAGATGGACTTTAAGTAAGTCTTGTAATTGCAACTGGTACAGAAATGAAAAGAATCTGTTTCAAAGTAGGTTAAAAAAACTTCTTAAGTGTACAAGCCCAAACTATGCTAGAAGACAAACAATTATTGGCCTTTTTTTTTTCTTTTTACAGTTTATGTCCAAGTTCCAGAGACCAGTCAGTGGTCTTACATCTTTAGAAATACCTTCTCTGGGATGGAGGCATGTTACCCTTCAGGGAGCTCTTAGAACTTGTTTGTTCTAGCCCAGGCATAGTTAAAATTAACTGAGGTTTTATCCTGCTACTACTTTATCAATTATATTTTACTTGTATTATAGCTTATACCAGGGGTCTTCAAACTTGGCTCTTTTATGACTTGTGGACTTCAACTACCAGAATTCCTCAGCCAGCGTGCCTGGCTGAGGAATTCTGGGAGTTGAAGTCCACAAGTCATAAAAGGGCCAAGTTTGAAGTCCCCCTGGCTTATACATTGAATACTGTCATCCTGTGTGTATGAAGCATCCTATAAATCTGTTCAACTACATACATACGGTATGGATGCATGGATGTACTACCTACCAGGCACCACCTGCCTATTTCAAAAAGCTTTAAAAGTTGAATGAAACGTTTTAATATATTGATTATAATTTTTGTAGAGTTAGGTGTTTAGTTTTATCTGAAAGTGAGGGAAGATGCTATGTATGAATGTTTAGAATTAGGCAAATAAAATATATTAATGCTCCTCACTACTTGTGTTGAAAAGTCTCTACGGATAAGAATCAAACATGACTATTTAAACTGTAGCATCTGCTGATGTTTTTGTTATTATAAATGAAGGCTGTTTTTATGAACCATTCTAAAAAGAAAGAATGGTTTTAGCCAAAAGAGGAAATGGCCGGAAGTTCTGAAACTGAGATGAATGAAGTCTGCCTTTTTAATGCTTCATTTTGTGAATTCATTTTTCAAACTGGTTTTCCTACAAAACTGGGGAAAAAACCCTACACGTTGCTATTTTGAAGATACTTAGTTTACAATCCTTTGTCTTACCTTGAATATGCCTCACTGAACTTAATGGTTATTTCTGAACAGCCATGTATAGGACGGACTGCATTGCCAATCAGCTGCTTGTAGCAAAGTGACTTTCTCACAGCTCAGATGGAAAAATGGAACTCCAGATGACAAGTGGGTGTACACAACACAACGTCTGAGCAGAATGAAGCCTTATGCTTCTTTATATCCATTTTTTTTCCTTACAACAAAATACTTTTTAAAATAGCACACAATGTACTTCTCAAGTTAAACCACAGTTTATGGTAATTAGCAAACACGCAAATCAATTGAATTCAGAAACATTATAGTGACTGTAATTTTAGCCAAAATGGATTGCACTAAAATAAAATCATTAAGCCTTGAGGCTGGGTATAGGCAAAGCCAACAGCAATGCACTAAGGATTGTAGTTCCAAGCATCTGGAGAGTACCAGGCTGATTGTGGCCACTCGGATTAGCAACAGCCAGAATACAATCTCTCCCCAACCAGTGAGCATCTCAATTCAGTTCCACATCTCTTCAATCACAAATATAGCTTTCAAATGTATACAAATTTGCTAAAACCCTTCCTCCAATGCAGAGGTCTTCAAACTTGGCCCTTTTATAACTTGTGGACTTCAACTCCCAGAATTCCTCAGCCAGCGTGCCTGGCTGAGGAATTCTGGGAGTTGGAAGTCCACAAGTCATAAAAGGGCCAAATTTGAAGACCCCTGCTCCAATGCCACTGTTCACACGCTGATGAAGAACCATGTTGTCAAGGGAAAGATGCTTTGAGTTTATGACCCTATGATTCACCTATCTACATGTTCCTGAGATAATATGACTCTTTTATGCAGCATGAATTTATCCAGAAGTTATCACAGTTGAGGCAAATACATAAACATTCAGAAACTTGTCTGAGTTCAACAGAGCTGATTTCCAACAGTACAGTGCCTTGTTGTATTTTTTTTCGCAAGGATAGAGTTTTAGCAATAAGAAAAGGATAGAGTTTTAGCAATAAGATTTTATCTAATCTTCATATTCAACTTGTAATGGAATTCCTTTTCCTTGTCAAATATTTCCCAAAACAGGATACAGGAATTTTACAAAAGCAATAAATGTTGAGCTTTATGCAATGTTTTCATGGTGCTTTAAAAAATGAGCCACTTGTGAATGCAGAGGAAGCTGCTGACTACAAACCAGAAGAACAAGTACAAGTTCTTTCAAGCTATGTTTATTATTATTGCAGAACACACAGCTCCATCTCCAAATGGAGACAGACCTGAAAATTGGCAGAAACAATTCCTTACCATCCATCTTAGAACACAGAACAAGCATATGGCTATTTTTCTCTATGAGTTGCCATCCCTGACTTTGTCAGCATCACTTTTACTTACATATAAACCAGTGGTGGGATTCAGATAGTTCACACCACTTCAGCAGAACCGGTAGCTAATTTTTGTTGCCCAGGCCCAGAATGGACTTCCGGAAGCAGCATCCACACAGAGAACTGGTTGTTCACATATCTGAATCCCACCACTGATATAAACTGGTGTAATCAATCACAATATTTGTTTCATTGAATATCTATGGAATATGCTGAACTTCAGGCACATGGAAGGATTTTGGTTATCCTACAATTTAACAATGACAATGGGAATAAATACAAGCTTGTTGTATTCTATGAGATGGATTCAAAACAACGGGCCATCAATATATGCTATAACAGTGATGGTGAACCTTTTAGAGACCGAGTGCCCAAACTGCAACCCAAAACCCATTTATGTATTGTCGGGTGCCGGGTGGACATGGCCCATTTGGTGGGTGTGGCCAATTGGGTAGGTGTGGCCCATTAAGTGGGCATGGCTGCAGCAGTAACGGCAGACTGGGTGGGACTAAAAAGTTCAATCAATCAGTTCCAACTTTGCGAGATCTTTTTTTCCCTGTGAGAAGTTGAAATTGATTGATTGATTGATTGAACCTTTTTTTTTTTGCACACGGCGGCAGAGGCCTAAAGAGAAAAGGTTTTATAAAACCCACCTGAAGGCCTAGGACTGGGGTGATGGTGCGCGTGCCCACAGAGACGGCGCTGCATGCCGCCTCCGGAACCCGTGCCATAGGTTCGCCACCACGGTACTATAATATGATGGAATACATGTGTCACTAAACTCATTGCTCTGCCCTCCCAAATGGATATATATGCTTAACAAACTACATTTATTCAGCATGTCATATTAATCCAGAATTTGCCCTATACAGTGAAACCATCATTTATAGTTTGTTAATTGTATACCGATGGAAGAAGGCATAGAGTATTATTCAGCTCACCTATAACTGCATCATATGCCTTAACATAACATGCAAATACAGTCACTGCCTGATGTGGCTATACTTGAAGTGAACAATACTTTATCTACATCTACTTTATTTATCTGATGTTAAATTTCCTTTCACATTAATTTTTATCTTCTGTTGGAACAAAAGAGAAAAGGGGAAAGTTTGATTTTCCCAAGAAAAAGTTAATTCCAAACTTCTAATATCTTTCTTGCCCAATAGTTATTTTATTTGTTTTTATTCTAGCTAAAGGCAGAATGCAAAAACTTTATGTTGCTTTGAATTCTTAAAAAAAAAACCCTCCTAAGAGCTAAAGTGGTTTATAGCTAATGAAAACCAGCAAGTTCTTAGATTTTTAGTAATTAAAAACTTTTCAAACTGGTCTGCAAAAGATTCAGATCTATAGTGTATAGTACATTTAAACTGAGTTTGATGTAGGATATTTTTTCCCCCACTTTAAAAAAAAAAAAAAGATTCAGAGGAGGCAGGAATTTATGTTACACCACATGTTTCAGAGCTACCCTAAAAGTAAATAAGAGTTTGCAACAAGTACATCCAGCTACACAGTTCTTATTCACATACTGTAGAGCCCTATACACACCTCTTGAATAAGGGCGTTTCTCTGATTAACAAGTTGCAGCTTCTCCCTGGTAAGACTTGCTTTTACTTAAAACAGCCCATAGAAAACTACGTTTACCTTGTTTGTTAAGCCAGTCTTCAAAAGTATTTTTTAACTTTCTTAACATTTCCAAAATTGTGTTTTTCTACACACCTGCCAATATCACATACAGGCTTCCTCACACCTTGCCTAATTAAAAAACCAGTTCTGGCCTTCTCACAGATTTTTCTCTTGCTCATATCTTTCATATACAGACAGATGTGTTCATTTAATGTGAAATAAGTGCATATTAGACTGAGGTCTGATATGTCTTCTTTGAACAATCCTTAGTAACTCGCTCTTGCCTTCAAATATTATAAAGGCTAACAGGGGTAGGCAACCTTGGCTCTTTTATGACTCATGGACTTCAACTCCCAGAATTCCTGAGGCAACATGGCTGACTCAAGAATTCTGGGAGATGAAGTCCACGAGTCATAACAGAGCCAAGGTTGCCTACACCTGGACTAGCATATCCCTTATTCATATGATTTCCCTTATCTAATTCTGTGGCTAAAAGAAACATATAAAAATATTTCGATTCAGAATCCTCCCATCAACCTTTGATAGCCAATCTAAACATTTTGGAATATTATGTTAATAAAATGTAAAATGGTCCCAAGTTAGGGTTAGGGTCGATATCATATAACTCCACCAAATAGTTCAAGCCAATGAACACTTGCATAAAACAAGGAGCCCTGCCTCTCCATCAACATTATTCCTAACTGTACATTTGAGAACTGAAGACACAAGTAAATACCTATATCATGGAATGCCATCAACAAAGCTGAAATATGAAGGAGACCCCACAAAAAGGGCAACTGAGACCCCTTTGCCTCCTCCATCCCTAGTTATTACCCTCATTTCCATGATGCTTCCAGGTAAGCAGTAACCACTAAAAAGGTATATTCTCTATAGACCCCCATAATACATATTAAAAGACTTGTCTGACTTCCACAAGATCAGAAGATCACCCAGAAGATACCATTTTCTCCTGCTCTATATCTCACCAAAGAGGGAAGAATGGCTTATTTCTCTTTCAGGGTCATTCTAATCCTGCCTCTTGAATTAATGGTTCAAAAACTGGTTCCTCAAAACATCAAGCAAAGTAGGTCACCTGGTCTCCCTGAGGTTGCTGTTTCACAGCTTATTTCCCAAGTTTAATATAGCCTGCTAACTTTACATCCAACCTGCATATACTAGAAATCCCTCATAGTCAATCCAGTTTTTCAATTCAAGCTGCAACAGACTCATAATACTTTGGCAGGAGAAGACAACAAGAAGTTGTCTTCAGAAGTTCTAGATTACAGTTCCCTCCATTCCTTATTATATGGCTAGGGCTGAAGGGACTAGAAGTCCAAATCTTCCAGAGTACATTAGGATGAGTAATTGGGCTTTGACTAGTTTCGGTTTCTTGTCTCTGACTCATCATCTACCTGACTGTCTTGAAGTTCACCTCCCTGTAACTATGTGTAGCTGCAGTCTATAACAATACTCACTATCCAGCTCTGCCTCCACAAACTACATTATGGGTTCACGCATGATATTAAAGCATAATGTTATTTAAATACTGTGTCAAATTAACCCCAAACATGATGCTAAATCAGTGGTTCTCAACCTTTTTAATGTCGCGACCCCCCAACCGGTCGTAAGTCGAGGACTACTCAACTGGTGCAGCACCATTTGCAGAATGGGACTTTCTGGGCTCAGCAGGGCAGAGACAGCCTGGACAATTCCTATTGGCTTTTGAAAGCCAATAGAATTAGACTCTATTCAAGAGAGTCTATTCTATTGGCTTTCAAAAGCCAATAGAATAAAAGGGAGTAGCACAGCTAAGGAAAAGGGGGGAAAAATGGTGGATTGCGTTGTTTGGCGACCCCCATGAAATGGTCGTTCGACCCCAAATGGGGTCCCAGCCCACAGGTTGAGAACCACTGTGCTAAACCAAAATTGATCAAATCATATTATTAAAGTATTTGTATTCCAAGCAGGGAAGAGCTCTTTGGATGTGGTGTAAGGAGCTCAGAGTGTAGCAAGGATACTTATGCCAAAATTGGACCCAAGCATTATATATTTCTACACAATATATTTTAATAAAATATGTGAAGATGCTTTTGCTATGAGGATCTACTGTGTTTGCTTTAGTATATAGTTCCCTCTCTATTTTTGTGCCAACTAAAATTGCATGATAGCATTACAAATTGGAATTACCACACAGGATTAATTTTTCCTTCTCAACCATCTCCCATTTCTGTGCCAGGGAAAGTTTAATGAGAAAAGGTTAAGCCTTCCTCATCTTACACATTCTCTATGAAATAAATAAAAAATAGAGACAAAAATATATTTGATATACAGAGTCATTTTCAGGCAACTATATTCGGAAGCAGTTTCTCTATTCCATGGAATTATTAATAAAGGGGAAGTTTTAAGCCTTTCATTATTTATAGTAACCAAACATGCAAAAATTGCTATTTTAGTATATTTAAGATTAACTTCAATATTTTAGTATCCCATATTTTGGCAATTATGCAAATTAACAGCTGTCAAGTATTTTAGACTTCCTCAAATATTTTACCACTTTTCTTTTTTATTTATGAACTTTGTAACTCTTTATGAAAATGTGTACATTTTTAAAAATGTAAAAAAAATAATAGAGGGTGATTCAGTACCGAAATTTGTTAAGATTCAAGAAATCAGAAAATAAAATAAAATAACTCCTATCAGTTTAGAAAAATTGCTAAAGATGACTCATTATCTCCCTCCCCCAAGTATATGCCTATGGGGGTAGGAGGTGGGGAAGCAAGTCTAAAGCAATCTTATGATGTGGTATGATGCTATTAAGGCTTTTTTTAAAATATTCAGATCAAACAACCACTACATTTCTTTTTCTCCAATTTGCTTAATGGCCAATCCAGAGGAAATGTAGGAAAGCGGTTATTTGGTCTTTCAAAAGCAGTTGTAGGAAGGCTCAAACTGGATAGAACAAGGAAAGGGGAATAACCTTTGCCTTTTGTACTATTTTCTTCATTGTATTTATTCCTTTTAAGCTGTTATTTACCACAGTAGAGAACACATAACTTGAATAAAATCAGCTAGGTTCTAAAGCAGGGATGTCAAACTCACAATGTCACATGACACGTTGCAACGTATCGTGAGTTTTTTTCCATTGCCAGCAATGGGGTAGGCATGGTTTCGGCATGATGCATCCAGCCCGTGGGGTCAGCAGTTTGACACCCCTGTTCTAAACCAATATGAACAGATAGTTTTATGTTTGTATAACACAAGGAACCACACATCAGCCTATCGTTTGTTGATTCATATCCCACATTATTTTTCCAAGGTGGCAAACATATACAACCCAGCTTCCTATTTTCCCCACAACAACCTTGTGAGGTGAGTTGGGTTGAGAATGACTGGCCCAAGGTCACCCAGCTGGCTTTCATGGCTAAGGTGGGACCTCAACTAACAGTTTCTTGCTTTCTAGCATGATGCCTTACCCATTACACCAAACTGGCTCTCAGTTTGGTTAGTTCTCAGTTTGTGTGAATCAGCCTATGTAGTGATTTACTGAGTTAATTTCATTAACCATGATTAACCATGGGTCAGCTTGTCACACAAATACAGACTTAGTGTAGGAAAACAGCATGCAGGTAAGCATTTGCATTCCCATAGCAATCCCTATGGCTTTAAAAAAATATATATGAATAGCTAATTATGGATCTCCAACATCTCATTTTGTTTAATCCATCAGTGTTAATTATAATCCTGTAGTTCTTTATGTGGCTTTATCATCTAATTATTTCCACAGTATTTTATCAGAAGGGGAGGGGAAGACAAATCTTCCTTCTGAAAGTAAAAGGCTGTTACTACCCATGAGACAGAAACAAAGAGAACTCACCACCTGATCACCAAAATTTACCTTGGTGGATTTCACGTTTGCAAATTGCTGCCCAGTAGTGCATACAGGAGCATGCGGGCTATGCATAAAAAGTAGCCTTTTTCTGGCAATATAGTGATGTTTATTAATCACTGTTATTTAAATAATGACTTGTAGCCACAAGCATGGACTTCGACTGTATGTAGAAGCTTGTGACTTGCTGTGACTTATATCTTAAAAATTATTTCCTAAACTAACGATTGCACATTTCCCCTATATATGTGAATATCAAAGGTTTCTGAATGTACAGTGGAGAGCAAGGTACAGACTTTATACCTGCTTCATAAACACCGGTTTTGTTTGGGGAGCTTCTAAAATCTAGTTCGCAAATTTCTAAAATGAAAATGGATCAAGGGACCTAATACCTTCTTTTTTCCCCAAGGATATTTGGAATGACAAGTTACATTTCTTACAAAATTAAAAAACCTAGACTAGAGTGACAGGTTATGTGCTACTTGCTTTTGTAAGAGTAAATTATATATTAAAAAATAATAACCAGATCCTTCTGGACTGGAAGCATAGAAATATACAGAACAGAAAATTCAAGCTTTTATAGAACTTTTCTATAAAATAAATATACACAAGTTTGCATTTTTAAACTCTAAAAAGATCCATAGGAATATGGTCACCAATATTTCATGGAATAGTTTGCACACTTATTTTAAGGGTACATGATTATTACTTCCAAAGATCCTAATCTGAACTGCATGCTTACAGTAGTAATATTTTGTACCACAACACATTTATAGTGTAAACAAGAATAATGATTATGTACACACCAGCCCAAATAACGTACAAACTGAGAAGCTGAAAACATTCTGATCAAATTCTATTCTCCATAAACAAAATGTAGATATGTGTAAGATCACAGCATATTATTATTAATTTCAAGGAACTACTATTAATACATCTTGCCCTTCAATACACAAGTAGTAATTTGTCAAACCAAGCCGGTAAAAACTTGTGAAAGGACGCTAAGACCTAGGAAAATTTGTTATGGATCATATCCAGGTAAGAAATAATTAAAAAGAAAAAAACTGGATTTTTTTTTGAAATTCTGTAAAATTGGACTTCTTATTAATTTTAATTATTTTAAGTGTTCCTTAAAATATCAAGAGATTTCAAAATAAGTAAACATAATGGAACATAATGAAAATATGCAAGAACAATACATAACTTTTATCCAATAATCACTTCAATAGACTTCTGGAGGTACATGACAAAGTCAGGATTTCAAACTATATTCAAATGCTTATAAGATAATGCATATAAATATTGTGACATTCATATTTGGAGCCAACTCTAGATATTAAATTAATATTTATCTAGATAAATAGCTTAATGACTCCCCGCTAGATACACTTTTACATTACGTAACTTGATGCATTACTTTATATAAAGAGCCAAACTTCTTCTATATACTAGCATAAGTAAGTATTTGCAATTGAAATAAAGCCAGTTTTGCTTTATAAAGCAAATGGGGCGTTGCCTTACCTGAACGCCTTTTCTCAGCATGATGATGGAGAATCCACGAGTGGGTTGTCTTAATCTTCCTGCTCAAATTAGACTAAGTCTGAAAGTTGCCATGCCTCTGCTGGGCTAGAACACCCCAGTTTACGACAAAGGCAAGGCACAGACGATAGTCCGACACAAATGCTCCTCCTACACTGGATACAGGGCCAGATGGACACTAAAGGGAGGATGTGGATTCTCTATCATCATGCTGAGAAGGGGCATTGTCTTACCTGAACGCCTTTTCTCAGCACGGAGATGGAGAATCCACGAGTGGGACATACCAAAGCCCTGTTGTCCCTAAGGGGGGAAAGTAGTCTGGGCCTGTGTCCTACTGGCTGATACCATTTGCTGTAACACCCTCCGTCCAAACGAGACATCCGTGGAGGCAAATTTGTCAATTTTGTAATGTTTGATAAACGAGGAGGGCGAGGACCAAGTCGCCGCTCTGCATATCTCCCCGATCGAAGCTTGGGTTGCCCACGCCGCCGATGTAGCAACACTGCGGGTGGAATGGGCAGTGATGTGACCGGGAACGGGTAATGATTGTGACCAGTATGCTTGAGCAATGCAAGCCCTAATCCACCTGCCTATGGTCCAGGAGGAAGCCTTTTGACCCATGGAAGAGGGCTGAAAGGAAACAAACAGTGCCTCAGATTTAGAGAAGGCAGAAATCTGTTTGATATAACGCCACAGGGCCCTGCGAACGTCCAGACTATGCCACTGCTTCTCTAGTTCATGAGACGGGTGAGGGTAGAAATTAGGAAGCACCACCTCCTGGGACCTGTGGTACAGGGAATTAATCTTTGGGATGAAGGAAGGATCCAGACAAAGGATCACCCTGTCTGCATGGAAAACGCACAGGTCCTCTCTAATGGAGAGGGCAGCCAGCTCTGATATTCACCTGGCTGACGTGACCGCCCCAAGGAAAGCCACCTTCATAGACAGTAGCCTTAGCCTTAGTGTCTTAATAGGTTCAAACGGTGGTGAGGTAAGGGTCTGTAAGACCCGGGGCAGGTCCCAAGAGAGATAACGGTGGACCGCTGGTGGCCTGGCGTTAGTCGCCCCCTTAAGGAAGAAGCGCACCAGGGGGTGGTGTGCCAAAGGGGCGGAATTATCACAAAGGAGCACCGTGGACAGGGTCGACACCTGTCTGCGGATGGTATTTGGTGAAACCCTTTGTCCAGCCCATCCATCAGGTATTCTAGAACTATTGGGATAGTGATGTACGAGAGTTGCACCTTGTACCCTGAACCCCAGAGACAAAAGTTCCTCCATGTGGCATCGTAAATCCTATTTGTAGAGGGGCGCCTGGATTGCTGGATCATGGCGATCACCCTCAATGAATACCAGTCCCGGGTCAAGGCCCGTCGCTCAATTGCCAAACGGTTAGTTGGAGCCACTGAAGATCTGGATCAGAATATCATCCAAGTAACACTGGACTCGTACCGGAATTTGTCTCAGGTAGGCGGCCAGCACTGCCAGGACCTTCGTGAATACTCAAGGGGCCGAGGAGAGACCAAATGGAAGTGCTCTGTATTGGAAATGCTGGCCGGCCTGGCAGAACCTGAGGTACTTGCGATGTCCAGGAAGGATGGGAATATGCAAGTACACCTCCATTAAGTCTATGGATGTCAGGAAGTCTCCCCTCCTGATGCTGCCTAGGATAGACTGGAGTGTTTGCATCTTGAACTTCCTGTAAGTTAGGTGGTAATTGAGCTTTTTTAAATCCAATATTGCTCTCCAGCCCCCTGAGGACTTCGGAACGACAAAAAGATTGGAATAAAACCCCCGTCCCCTCTGATCCTCTGGAACTGGCTCTATGGCCCTTATTTGCAACAATTGGGAAATAGCCTCTGACATGAGACTGGCTTTGATTGTGTCCCTGGGTTTAGGACAAGAATGGAAACGTTCTGGAGGACTGGACAGGAATTCCAGGGTAGACCATGAGTGCCAGGAGTCCGTGGTGGTGGCTTCCCATATGCTGGCAAAGAGGGACAGTCAGCCACCTATGGGAGAATCGTCCCTGGAGTCACCTGGTCCTTCTAAAAGGACGTCCTCCCGAGCCTTGAAAGTACTGCTTCGCCTGGAATTGTGATCTGGTCCTGGGTGCAGGACGGTCCTGAGGACGATCTGGTCTGGGGGGAAAGGAACGAGGGGGTTGAGACCAGTCCCAAGTGGAAGGTGAATGAAAGGACTGTCTGCGAAAGTATTGGTGGGACCGCCTATTCGCTTTCCTATGTAACATAACTTTGCGCTTGTCTTTTCCCTCAACCAGATAAGGGTTGAGAATCTCACCGAAAAGCTGACCTCCACTGTAGGGAGCGGTAGCCAAACGCCACTTGGACTTCAAGTCCGCTCGCCACTGTTTGAGCCAAAGCAGTCTGTGGGCTGAGACGTCTGTGGCTATGGCTTGTGAAGAATACCTGGCAGCATGGAGAGAAGTGTCCGCCATGTATTGTGATGTCACCAGCAACTTACCCAGGTTCTGATGCACTTGAACCTGGTCTGGGGGAACCATATCCTGAAGCTCACGTAGCCAGATGATGGAGGCTCTGGCAAAGAAGGCCAGGAATATAGATGCCTTTACCGCCCATGCCGAAGCCTGATGGGATCTGCGTACGGCAGATTTAAATCTCCTGTCCTCCGCCTTCAGAGCTTCGGCCATGTCCCCTGGAACAGTGGGATTAGAAAACAGAGAATTTAACGGTTCTTCCACTAGGGGGACCTCCAGTAACGATGAGAAGGAAGGAGCTACGTTAAATAACTTTTTTCCGATACAGCAGGCATGGGGAAGGAGCCCAGGTTTGCCCACTGTTTCTGGACTGTGTTGCGAAAGAAAGGCGGGCAGGGAATATGTTTCTGTGCCACCACTGGCTCAGAGTACAAAGGATTCGGGCCCTGGGAGGTAGAAGGAGCCGGTTGAGATTCCTGCTCTGGGGCGATGTTAGCTGAGGTGCACGCCTTGAGAAGTAGAGAACCAAACAGTGACTGGTCGAACAAGCCGGCGAGCGGTGACAGGTCTGAAGAAGGAGCCTCCTCATCGTCTGACAGGAGTAGATCCAATGGTTCAAAGTCCTCAGATCCTGATTCCTCGTCATGAGAGGATCTGATGGAAGAAGCCGCATAAGGAAATGTAGGGACCGCTGTCTGAGGGAACAACCCTAGTGGAACTGGAGGTTCCTGTCGGGGCCACTGGTAGGCTGAAGAGGCCATAAACTGGGCGAAGGCCTGAGCCATCATTGATTGAAACGGATCAGGCCATGCTACCTGTGCCCCTGTGGGACGAAGCCCCGCTGCGGTGGGCGTAAAGGTTGCCTCCGCCCCTGATGACACTGTGACTGGAGGGAAAACCCTCTGCGGTTCCAAACCCTGGCTAGGGAAAGTGGATTCCATCTGTATTTATTTATTTATTTATTTATGAGACTTATATACCGCTTTAAGTGCAAGCACTCTCTAAGCGGTGTACACCAGTAAGCAATGTATATATATATATATATTTACATTGCCCCCAACAATCTGGGTCCTCATTTTACCTACCCCGGAAGGATGGAAGGCTAAGGAGACCACGCCCCTGGAGCCAGATTAGAGGGGACTAGCTGTGGCTCGAACAGCGATATCACAGGTGGAGCAGGAGTGTTAATATCTGCCTCACCTGCCAAGATTGGCAGTTAAAATCTTTGGAAGAATTAACGCATGAAAATTTAACTTATTCATGGTTCCAATACAGACAAATAGTGGACAGATGGAAGATGGATTGTAAAATGGGCTGGCTTAGAGAAGATGAAGCTATTTTAAAACAAGTAAGAGATCAAAGGCCAACCCATATTAAGAGAGTTTATGGGGTTTTAGTGGAATTGGACTCAGAACCTGAATTAGTTAAAGATTGTATGATTAAATGGGCACAGAATATTGGTGAAACGATTTCAATGGATACCTGGGAACTTATTTGGATAAGAAATGTTAAATTCACACAAGCGCAAAATTTAAGAGAGAATTTTTATAAGATGTTTTATAGATGGCACCTTGATCCAAAGAAAATGTCCATTATGTACCCTAATCTGCAGCCGAAATGCTGGAGATGTGGACATTTGGATGCTACTTATTATCATACTTGGTGGACGTGTAAGCATATAAAAGCTTTTTGGATTAAGATATGGTGGAATATCCAAAGAATTTTTAAACGGAGGGTAAAATTTACTCCGCAATTATTTTTACTAGGTATTGTTACTGATTGTGATGCTAAGGAGGTTATATTGATGTTAAATTTGATTACAGCCGCTAGGCTGTTAATAGGGCAATATTGGAAGAAGGAATCCTTGCCTACTTTGCAAGAGTGGTTTCACAAAGTTTCGTATCTGGCAGAAATGGCAAAGATTTCGGCTTTTTTAAAGGAGCAATCTCAAGAGAAATTCTTTGCAGTATGGGAAAAATGGATAAATTTCATACAATATAATTTGGATATGGAAAAATATCATTTAGCTTTTTTATAATTTGTAATGATTGTTTTTTCCTTCTTTCTTTCTTCCTTTTTTCTTTACGTATTATTACTTATATATATTTTTTATATATATATGTTCTATTTTTCGTCTATTTTTTTTTCTCTCTCTCTCTTTTCTTTTTCCTTTTTTTTTCTCTTTTTCTTAGTACATATTATTCATTTTAAAGCTTATGTTATGCATATTATTATTATATATATTATTATATATATTATTATTATGATCTTTATTATTTTTATTAATTATCTTATAAATTGTAAACGTTATTTTTTAAAATTTGTTAAATAATCCTATATTCAGTTCTGGGAAGTCGGGGGGGGACGGTGGGGTGGTTTGGGAGGGGGGGGATGTTTATTTGTAAAATTTTGAAAAATTTCAATAAAAAAAAAAAAAAATCTGCCTCACCTGCAGTTAGTTTCCGTGCCTTGGAGAATTACTTCTCCAAGGCCTGATGACATCTACTGGCCTCCTTCTCAGCTGCCTTCGAGGGCTTCTTAGTGGACTGAGCCCTGGCCTTAGCCTTGAGCCTCCCCGCTGCTTCCACTGTGGAAGACTTGTGTTTCTTTCTGGCGGGGGAGTCTGGAACGCCCTTTGCAGACTGAGGAATCATGTTATCTGCCATTTCCCACCTTTTCTCCAGGAACTCAAGGCTTGATGTTCCCTTCTTCAATCTTCTCCCAACCATCTTGTGAGAAAGATTGAGCTGAAAGAGAATGATTGGCTCAAAGTCATCTAATGACCCTCTATGGCTAACAGTTATTGGATGCCCATCTTACCATAGGGTAACTCTGAGTAGCTTAGAGTTACATCTATTCTAAGCTAAAACATAAAAAGTTAAAATCAAACATTAAAACCAAAGACACATGGGGTGAATGGGGATGGAGTGGGGGGTAGGGGTAGGTGGGATCTATTATTACTCAATCAACCACCTCCATTGCGTTGATCCCCCACTGGGACCCTAAGCTGACTGGCAAAACCACGTCTTTAAACCCTTATGAAAAGATAGGAGAGTTAGGGCCAACCTCACATCGGGGAGCAAGATGTTCTAGAGGGCAGGAGCAACAGCAGAGAAGGCCTTACTTCTGGACCCCGTTAACTGAAATAATCGGGTTGATGGGACCTGCAACATGCCTCCACTACTGGCACTAGTGGTACGGGTCAATCCCATTGGGGTGAGACAGTCCCTCAAGTAACCTGGACCCATAAAGTTTCTGGAACTTTACTCACAAGGAAGCTGAATAAAATGGCAAATCTTATAGCCCATTTTCCCCAACCCCACATCCTTTGGGATGCTCACCTGGCATGGAGATAATTGGCAAGAGAATTGGTATTTGTATTTGTTCATTGCAGAGGACAGGATTACAAGAGAGTAATCATGCACACAATAGAGAAATCACATGGACAGGAATTCATTAGCTGCTTAGGAGGCAAAAAATCCTTCAGTGTGAAATTAGGGTCTGGTCAGCATCAGGAGCAGAACCAGCCAGCTGGCAGAGGGTTTGATTCAACTAGCAATTAAGGTCATAGAGATGAACTTGTTAATTTTTTTAGATGCTGCACTGCAGAGAACAGCAGCCCAAGAAGAGATAGCTTGTTTAATGACTCTCTCCACTGGGGGGGGGGGGGAGAAAAAGGCACAGGACTAATAATAATGGCAAACACGTGACTGAGAGTTGCTGATAAAGTTCTAAATATGAGCATTGGTCACAAAATTACCTTTTCATCACTATTGTAACTGCAAAGACTTGCTGACTGACACAATCGCTAAACAAAGACTAACTCTATAAATAATCAGTTTGTAAAGGGAGATGAGTAGTTAAGAAATATGAAATATAAATATTTGATATTCATGCATTCCATATACTCTCATTAAATAATATCATAATTATGAAGTTTGTATGCTGTTTGATTCTCAATCTCAGTTTTTTCTTCTACTTCTATTTTCTTAGCTTTGAACGTTTTTATAAAACTTTCTCCAACTACATGAAAAGACATGACACTCAACTGTTGTATGATCTTCATTTCTATCAGTAAGCTCCTGAATAAAGAAATGTTAGACTTTGGAGAACACAATCCTGCTAGAACTAAGCATCTGCATGTTACATAATTGTTTTTATGTTACAAAATATAATTAGAAAGCAGAATTGTTAAATAATGGAAGTGTGTTAACTGGGTGGGTGACAGCCTTTATAAGTTTGTTTTTCTCAAAAAAGATGCTTTTCTGAGATATTTAAACTCTCATTTGTTTGAAATGGTATAGGGTTTCTATAGAGCATAGGTGTCAAACTCTCCACATCACGTGATATGTCACAACAAATTGTGACTTTTTTGCATTGCTGGAGCTGAGATGGGTGTCTCCGTATGATGCAACTGGCCAGCAGTTTGACACTCCTGCTATAGAGGGTTGGATTTGAAGACTTCCAAGGTCCCTTCCTATTTTGTTATTCTGTCATTCATTAAACAGCACATCACCTCTAAGTAAAAGTTTTTTATTCAGTTTTCCTTCCTTAAGCGACAGCATCTAAAATGGTACACAAGTATGACCTTTAACGTCTTAAAATATTTCCCGTTTTTAATCAAGCAAAACTTTAGCCAACTTTTTCATAATTTTGTAATTCCTGTTTTGAGATATAATCCTATGCCTGTGGTGGCAAACCTATGGCATGTGTGTAGAAGCGGCACTCAGAGCCCTCTCTGTGGGCACACACACCATGCCCTGGAGATGGCAGCCGTCCCTCTTCAATTGGCCGCCCGCTAACTTGCCGAGATCCCACGTGTCCGGATGCATCCCAGCACAGCTGGTTTCCCATCCCATCCCTCCTGGCCTCGCATGCTCTCCTTTTCCCGGCACAACTCACTGCACTGCCTCCTCAGCTGTTGGCCGGCCGTCCAGCTCAGAGGCGGCTTCTCTGAACTGTTGGTGGTAGGCTGTGGAGCTCTAGAGTGCGCTGGTCAAGGTGACAGCAAGCTGTGGCTGCTGACAGACACTGTCGGCCCCCATGCGCTCACTGGCCTGTGTGTGCGGGGGCTGATGGTGTCAGGCAGCAGCCACCCCGGCCTCACTTTGCCCTGCAACAATGGCACCCCCACCCTGCCTCGCCTCACCCTGCAGGACGAGACTCCTGCCCACCACCCCACCTGCCAGAGACCCCCTGAATCTCCCCCACCCTGCCTGGCCCCCACAGGCGTCCCTCCCCATGAGCAGCATCGAGGTGACCATGCCTATCTTGGCCACCCCCACCCTGTCTGCCATGACCACTACAGCCACCCCCACCCAGTGGGCCACGGCCACCTGGCACCCAGTGATAAATAAGTGGGTTTTGGGTTGCAGTTTGGGCACTCAGTCTCTAAAACAGTGGTTCTCAACCTTTTTAATGCCGCAACCCCCCAACCGGTTGTAAGTCGAGGACTACCCAACCAGTTGTAAGTCGAGGACTACCCAACCGGTCGTAAGTTGAGGACTTTCCCTGCCCGGGAGCGCTGTGCATGTGTGATGCTGCCCCCTGCGCCGGCTGAGGCGTAGCTGGCAAGCGGCAGAGACGGCGCAGGCCAACCACCGGCTGGGCACCAGCTGGCCCAGCCCAAGGGAGGTAAGGCACCCGCTGGGCCCCACGCGCGCCAGCAACCCTCCCTGTGCCCGCCGGCCTCCCACCTCCCACCCCTGGCCCTCTTTTACTTACATTTTTAGTAGTTGCTCAGCAGGGAGGGGTGGAAACTTCCAGACAGCTCGCCTTCGCTGCAGACAAATTGCAGCACTGTTTGCAGAATGGGACTTTTGGCGGGCTCAGCAGGGCAGAGACAGCCTGGACAATTCCTATTGGCTTTTGAAAGCCAATAGAATTAGACTCTATTCAAGAGAGTCTATTCTATTGGCTTTCAAAAGCCAATAGAATAAAAGGGAGTAGCACAGCTAAGGAAAAGGGCAAAAAAATGGCGGACTGCGTTGTTTGGTGACCCCCGTGAAATGGTCGTTCGACCCCAAATGGGGTCGCGACCCACAGGTTGAGAACCGCTGCTCTAAAAGGTTAGCCATCACTATCCTATGCATTTCAGTGAGACTTATTCCCCAAGGAGGCTATCATCAGAACAGAGGGAGTAAGCTGTTGGCTAGATTGATACACTTAATTCCTGAAACTTACTGCTAAATTGTTAAGCCTAAGTAATTATATCCTTTTAGAATGGAATACTTAAATTCCTTTTAAAAATTATCTATCAGCAATTCAGCAATAGGATAGCACTGAGACTGTGGTCATATTAGCACAAAAACCAAAACCAAAATACAGACACATGTTCAATAGGTTTCAAAAACTAAGCCCTGCATTGTATTCAGTAATTATGATTATGGAAACCATGGCTTAGAGATATATGTGATCCATCCAGAAATATTGTCTCACATACACAAACACACATTCAAAATCCATATGGAATTTGGGTATTATTTGCAAGATGATATTATTGTGACATTATTATAATATGTTATATGGACAATAGTTCATAACCATACGTGGTAGTTAACCCAAAATTTAAAACTATGTGGCAATCTCCATAGTAAGTAGACTTGAACAAGAGGTATTCTAAAAAAAGTTTTTTTCTCAGAATATGCATTTTTATGATGAATTAGGTTTAAAGCCTAAATTAACTTGGCTTAAGATAATTCATAAAAGGCTACTTTCCCAACTTCTCCCTTCTTAATCTACCTGGACTCTTCCCCCCCCCCAAAAAAAATCTAACAAAATATTTATCTAATTTACTTAATAAAGAATTAAAATTCTATACCACCAGAACAACTATACATCCCTGTCACTTTACAGTAAGGAATAATAGCAAAGCATCTACAATATACAATCAAGAACTGTATGATAATTATCATCCTCTCCTGTTTTGTGTGCCCTTTATAATTATTTTTAAGTGTGATAGTTTTATGTATTTGTTTTTTAATTAAACGTTGTATGCTGCCCAAAGTCACTTACATGAAAGATGAGTGGTATATGAGAAATAAATAAATTTAAAATCTCTAGAATCAGGGGTGCTTTTGAAAATGCAGAAGAGGACAAATTTGGTCTTCCTTCAACAAACTGCTGCAACTCTTCCCACAAAAATCTTGAATATAATGACAGACTTTAGAGGTCATAATTGGGTACAAGGGAAGAAGCAGATGAAAATGTCCCTCTATTAACCTTCTTAAACTAGATAGGACACATGCTACGCAGAAAAAAGCAGAGAGTACAAGTTCACCATTTTATATCCACAGAGCTCATATCCACAACCACAAGAGTTAGATTTATTTTTGTGCTACAGCTCCCACGTGGAATAATTCTAAAAATACTCACTCATCATAGTTATAATATGCAAAAGCCACTAACCACATCCCCATTATGTCTTTTTAACAATTGTATGTTAAAATTATGTTTAGCAATTATACGTTTTACAGTTACAAAAGCGCTTAAAGTTGTGATATATGAAATCCATTTACACGACAACAGAAGGAATCCAAATATGTCACTTCTGTATGCAGCAGTCACCGTGGGGGTGGGGAATCACCCTTTTCATATGCCTACATAATGAAAGGGAAACATATGGATGTAAACGAGTCTTTTGATCTGGTGGCATACATCAAGAGAATCATATGTATGCAATATAAAGGTCTCTGCGTGAATCCATTTCCTGGATCATATTAAAAGCAATGGCTTCCAAATTTATTGAAGTCTCTGTGTGAATCTATTTCCTGGATCACATTAAAAGCAATGGCTTGCAAATTGAGTATCCGTTGTCTTTCCCAGGAACAGAGCAAATCCAGAAGAAAGTAATCTGGAGATTCTCCCTTCTTCATCAGTCGCATTTACTGCAAAAGGGTAAACTAGCATGGATAAGGCTGGAAGTCTTAATTTTTTCCACTTTTAAGTTTGTAATTGTAATGCTGATGCTATTGTGTTCTTCTATTATAAACCAATTGGGATCCATTTATTTTATAAATAAATGCTGCAAAGGGAAGAGCTCTTATTCAAGTCCCCCCCCCCAATATCCAGTTCCATCCTCTTTTCCTACCCCATACAAATCATTCAGGACCACTGAACAGGGTCAGTTTTCATTTGAGTGTTTGGGAAGGAAAGATTTCAGTAATAGGTTTCTTTGCACTTCTGAAACTTTGCAGAGTTCTTCTAAATATGTTTATAGTGTCTTCTCCTACAAGTGATGATGTCATTTTGGCCAGGATTAGTCATTAAAATTGCACAAAATCAGCACTATAGTATAAACAAGTTGGTAAGTACATGCCATTCACTCCCACAAAGTAAAAATAATGCAGCTGTGAGTTGGGATGAGGGATCTATGACTGTATATGCTGATAAATCAATTACCTGCCATAGGAACAATACAGGTCAAAAGAACTGTTGTATTCCCTGGCAATGAAAGGAATAAAGAATTCCTACAAGCAAGTTTTTTCCACAGATGACAAGAGAATGTATTGCTCCCTGTAATATACAAACTTCTCATAATCATAATAATGGACATTTCCCAAGGTATGTATATGATTATTTGGTTTCAGATTTTCTATATGGTTATTTCTAGGATGATACCATCTTTTTAAAATATAGATTAGACCCTATTTTTATACCTCCATTGATCCACTTTGAGTTTGGAAAGTTTTCAAAGGCTTTTTAAAGTTCTAAGTCTTGAAAACATGAAATAATTTTCACAACCTAGTTTTAAATATTAATATACTTGGCTTAACTAGAAAGTGGCTTGCATATATCATTCAAGGGAAACTTCCCTAGATAGCATTTTTCCTTAAACACATACACTTTAGTACAGATTCCACAGCTGACTTTAAAATGATGTCCCTCCAATTCAGAACTGCCATGGCATCGATTGTATAAAACAGTTAAAGGCAGAAAGAGGCAGCGATGGGAAGCAAGCAATTCTGGAAAAAAACCAAGTATGCTTTGGCTCTGTAGTAGACCTAATTTATCATCATTTGGACATTCCAGTGGTTAACTAAACCAAGAAAGCAGAACAACTGGTACTTTATACTGTAAAGCTCCTTCTACCCTATCATAAACATGTCCTGCACATCAAGTCCAATTTTCACATTTAATCATTTGCTCTCTCATAACAGATTTAAATAAATACCATAACATCAAATTTCTCATTAACGCTCCTCAAAAACTAGGAAGTCTCATAGTAGTTTTGTATCCCAAAACACACGCACACAAATAAAATCAGCTCTTAAAAGGAAATTCTGAAGGATGTAAGATATTGCCTTCATTTCCTTTCGTAATGCAAGTTGGATATTATGCTAGGATTTCTCTTTAAGGCCACAGACCAAAGTTTATAGCTGACAAATTCTGCAAGCAGCTGATAATTCACTGTCTACCCCTAATTTTTTTTTAATGGACCAGCTAAATAAAGCACACAGTGGTTTTGTCTGTATGTTTGTACATGTGTGTGTGTGTGTGTGTGTGTGTTTTGGTCTCATTTGTTTAATTGGATTATCTTTATCTATTCTTAGGACTTATGCAGAACAGATAATGTTTTAGATCATATCTGTGCAGAAATATTGAAAATTCAAAAGGGTTCAAAAATCTTTAAGCACCACTGTTTGGGTATGCGCATGCAAACACTATAACAAACACAATTAAAGCAATGGTAACTTCTTTTGAAGTTACAAAAGAACCATACTATTAGAAAGAAATTTTAACAAACACATTAGTAAAGTAGTATGTTTTCCCCAAGCAGAAAACCTTCATCCCAAATATATTATTTATGGGTTACTTTTGTTGTTGCCACGATTTATTTTAATTCAATAGAGCTTAGAACTAAAGGGTTGATCATTTAGATTTTAATTGAGATGCTATGGCTTGGGCAAAAAATTGATTTATATATTAAACCATCACTGGGATTCACACATCTTCTTAACCCATAATTTGTTTTCCAAATAAACCACAATTGACACTAAACCAGTACCAAGGAAATTGCATGACTCCTCAGTATCATTACAATCTAATTAGTTTTATAAGATGTAGAGATTTTATATCAGTATCCAACATAAATTTTAACTAGCAATCATTTGGGAATGTTTCAAGTTAAGCTTCTAAAAACCTAGTTAAATGGTGAGTTCAACATTTGTCTTTCAAATTTCTTCAAAATGGATTATAGCAGTTGATAAGTCACAGAGAAGTTGACATCAGTTACCTTGGCTTCTACTATTTTAAAGTGGAATAACTCCATCTAAACACTATTGTTTCTTTGCATTTTGAGGCAACCCCCCCCCACAAAAAAAAATCTAAAAGCCGAAATGTGAACTTTAAAGTAGACTTAGTATTCTTTAATAAACAAACCACACCTGCCCTGGTTCTCAGAAAGAGGGGGAAAAAGATCCCTGAGCTGCTCATGAACACAACACAGCTCTGCCCGCTATCATATCTGAGCTGCAAAATCCAAATGATCACAAGATGGCATCATATATAACACATACTTGTACTCTCTGCTACCATCAAACTGTACCTCAGAATCTGGAGCCCAAATATAGTAGCTGTAAACTTTGTTGTAATATCCCACCTTTAGCACTTCAGTTAAGTGTATCTTCAAGGTGCTCAACCCTGTTTAAAGAGAACCAGATTTAGACACCACATACAGAGTAATTTTTAAAATCTCAATTCTTGAAAATTAAGATTTAGTTATCCATCTTTTCCATTTTTATTAATCTTGGTACTTTGGATACCCTACTGTTAGATACTTTTAATATCAGGCAGTATCACTAGTGTCCACTGCTAGCCATATACAACAGAAGCCAATAGAGTCATAACTACATATGACAGAACGGTATTAAGAAAGTACAATGAGTATCACCAACAAAACTTCAGTGTTATCTAGGGAAACATTCCATAATAAGTATTAATAGTCACTGCACCCACAACAACAGTTTCTGTACTGACAGCTAGTCTTAAGAGCTAAAGTATAAACAGAATCTCCAACTTACTGCTAATCAGGTAGCTTTTGATAAACTATTTCTTCCTCAATAGTCTCCCATGAACAATTTGGTGATCATATGAATTTCTAGAGGTGGATTAGCTCTGAACTGTATACAAAATATTTTAAAAGATTCAAACTATGTAACCATAAATGATGAAAATTACCAGGATTAGTTCATGGTGTTTATTTGCTGTCACAGAATCCTTCCTGATACCATGTCAGGCATTGGTCTATCTCAGGGGTCTCCAGCCTTGGCAACTTTAAGACTTGTGGACTTCAACTCCCAGAATTCCTCAGCCAGCAAAGGAATTCTGAGAGTTGAATCCACAAGTCTTAAAGTTGCCAAGGTTGAGGACCCCTGTTCTATCTAGTTTAGCACTGTCAACTCTGTTTGGCAGAGATTGAGAACACTCAACAGGCAAGAACAGAATGTGTTTGGCCAATATGTGGAACAATGTGTTATGAAAATCCAGAAATCGTTCCGCACAAACAAGCAAAGCCCCATCTGCGGGATGCAGGCAGTACATGAAACCAGGCCCCCTCCGGTCTGCAGAAAAACCTCTCTCCACGGAACCGGTCCCTGGTGCTCAAAAGGTTGGGGACCTCTGCATTAGGAGACAATGGTTATTGTGACACAATATATTCAGCTATAATATTCTCTGCTTTTTTGTGACTGACCCTATTTTGTGAACCAAGTCACTGCAGTTTGTAAATCATGGCTTAGCAAGTGGCATGAATGCAAAACAATTCTGGTTTATTGTTCTATCATTAAACAAGTCACAATTTAATATATAAAGACAGCAACGTAATTCACTTAATACACTTAAAGCAACTGGAGAAGGGAGGTGTGGACAGCCTGTTCAAGTACTTATTGGGCCAAAAGCAACTGTGAGTCAACTATCCTCTCCTAGTCAATTATGTTATGAAAACTTGAAAATCCAATCATCTGTAAGATACAGTTCAAGTCCTACTCAAAAACACATAGAATATCAAGGCAATATCTTCCAAGTCCTGATAGTGAACTATACCCATGATCTCTACTGCCTACTAGCCAATGGGGAAAAGGAGGTATTGATGTAATAAAGCCTTGTCAGTGCTTTTCCATCAGAAGTGCTCATCAGTTTGAGATCCAATTGGAGGAAATGGACAGAACGATACTCCATGTTCCTAAAATGGTAACCCTTGAGCCAACTCTGACAACAGCCATGACCAGATTTGTGGCTAAGTCAGGGGTGTCAAACTGCTGGCACATGGGCCAGTTGCATCATGCGGAGGCCGCACCCATCACGGTTCCAGCAATGCAGAAAAAGTCACAATACATTATGACATGTCACGTGACGTGCCAAGTTTGACACCCATGGGCTAAGTGGTTTAGGCATTCTGAGTGAAAGAACCAGCTTGTACTGTATGTTTAAAAAAATGGTAATTACAAAAATTCCCAGTACACGCTAGAGACAATCTCATATCAATACACAAATAATAAAGAACAGCGTTCAGTGAAAACCTGACAATGTAAAACATAAAAATGAAGCCAGTTTATTAAATACTATTTTGTTTGCTTCATTACTGCTCTCTCTTCAGTGGATTGGAATCATACCCCAGAGTGCCCAGCTCAACTGCTGCAAAGAAGATACCGTAGAGTAGACAATGCCAGTGATATTTGTGGAACAAGAATTGGATTAAAAGGAATTCATATATTATACTAAACAAATGTTTAGTGGAAACAAATGGCTAGGTTCTAACAGCATGTCCTAAGACATGATTTACAATAGATAATGCCGGTACTAACATAAGCCAAAACCAAACAAACCACATTCTGTCTTAGCACAATATATTAACACAGCCTTAAAATCATGCTTGACTCAACTTGTTTAAGCAAATAGACTGTTCAGCTATACACAGAAAAGGAAGATTTTACATAAAACTTACCGTACACTGAAGTAAATTATACATTAAATCTGGACTAAATCCACAGATCTTAGTTTGAGAACAGAACTACTTGGTCACCTTTCCTTTTGAATAGATTATTCCCTTTCTTTTCCCTTACCATCATTGGGCAACTCTGTTACATCCATTTTTTAATTGTTAAAAGACAAATCAACCAAGGCAGAAACATGCCACCTGATTCTGTATCTTTCTACTTCTAATTACAGATGACATTTACTTGATAAAGGCCAATACAAAATAAGTTTTCTATGTTGCAAAACAACATTTAATCTTGAATTTTTTTTCACAGAGACATCACCATTTGTAGGTTAGATACGCAATAAGCACACTTAACTGAGGAAAAAAAAATAAAATGTGCTTCTGACTTCTCTGCCAAAAATATTATTTCACCTTTTCATACAAAAGCCTCTTTTCATACAAAAGCCTATTTGAAACATTTCCATTTGGAAACACCACTATAAGCTTAGCCTTCCTTTTTTAAAAATCATAATACCAAGTGCTTCAATCTTCCTTAAGCCTAATTTTCCAAGATGATCAATATACAGTATTAACTACCTTCCCTCTCTGCCCTACATCCTATTTCCAAACAGAACATTCGGAGCATACTCCTGTGATCAATATTGAACCTGAAAAATAACTTTTTAATGCTAAACTTTTTGTTTTCTAATATCAAGTGGATTGGAAGTACAGTACTGAAGATTACTCAGTGATGACATGAAAAACACGCTGCCTCCTAGGCCTTAGGTTCTTTATTCTAAGAGAAATGCATAAATTTGAAGGGACCCTGGCTACCTTGCTGCCAACTTCTCTTACAACTGTGCTGCTTCATGATCCTCCTAAACAAGCCTAGAAAAATCACATCCATAAATACAACACAGCTTGAACAAGTAATCCTCGTCTATTTTCCCATAAATGCATGCAGGCTTCTATCATGCTCAACTAAAGTTGTAGCTTTCCTCCAGCCATGTAGAAAAATTGCCACCTGTGAAGCGATTCTCTCATCTTTGACAATTGATCACACACGCCACCCAAGAAGAACCCTTTAACCACTGACCTTCTTGTCAGTATGTACCACGCAGCCTGTTTTAGAAGACTGGCTACTCCACAAAACCAAGTTACCAGGTCTATGCTCATCATCAGGGCAAGATCCCCTCTTGTTCCTCAAATTCCTGAGTGCAATGTGAACGAATTTGGATTGCCTCTCGTGCCGGTGAGGTAAAGATCAAGATCGTTTGCCTGTAGCCGCACCGCCTCTAGGCCCTGGAAAACCTCGTCGTCCATGCCAGCCTCCGGTGCCCACAATGGAATCCGATACGCGCAGCTTTAGAGCAGCTTTTTCCCAGCTCCACCCTCACCTGGGCTTCCACCTCTCCCAGGGCTACCCGATCCGGCTGCGAAAATCCCGAGGACCACGAGAAGTGAGCCAAGTGGGGCAGAAAACGCCAATGCTTTCTGCCGCCTCGTGGTCGTCCGCGTTTTTGCAACCTACAGACAGCACCCCCGAATGCGCGGTTCACCGCCGCGGAAAGCAGGAAGCCGAATCTTTGCCGCAAACATACGCACACATTTGCTCCAGCCAGAAACTTCGGCTCGCTTTGCTTCCATTTAATAGATATGTTTACCTCTATTTCTGTATAGGAAAGGCTGTAAACGCCGAGGCGGGGGAGTCAGGGCGGATGCCTAGCGGTGCAAAGTGAGGGCTGAGGAAGCGCCCTGCTGCTGCTGCTGCTGTCGTCGTCGCCGTTGCGCGAGCGGGCACTTACCGCCTGGCTGGCCGTCCAGCGCCTCTAAGGCGTTTCAGGGTCTCTCGGAGCGTCTCTCGACCGAGACTCCTCCAGTAGCGCCGGGCAAGCAAGGCAAAGCAAAGCGGGTGAGCTCATTGGAAGCCAGCAGCCCCAGTCCCCGCCTTCCGCGTTTCTCCCTCAGGCCGCCTTTCCCTGGGCAGCCAGTCTCGTGCTGGGGGAAGGGAAGGAGTTTCCAGGTTGCAATGGATGTCTCGCGTCTTCCCCTTCTCCTCCACCCGTCTGATTTGGGCGGCAGGGCCGGGCAAGGCTGGGCTGAGACTCCGCAGCTTAAGCCAACCCTCACCCCCCCCCCCTGGGCGCGGCCAACTCACCGCGGCAACCCCATTTTTTTTTCCTCCTCGGTTCCTGCCCGCACTTTACCCTCCCCCCACCCCGGGCGGCCAAAGTTCCTATTGCTTGGTAAAAAGCACAACTATCTGGGACCAATTAGCAGGAAGGGGCTCAGCAGGATTGCAGGCCGGGTTTAGAGCCCCGGCCTTTGGCATTCCCGCCTCCCTCTCTCCCTCCCAGGATCAACAAGGCGAACTGGAAGTCAGGGTGGGGGGAGGCCGGGGCATGACATTCAAAGGGGGGGGGAGGAAGCGATGTAGAGTCAGTCGGTCGAAAGGGGAAAAAATGCAACTGACATCTGTCTTCTACTGCGCGTTGTTTGCCTGATCTGTGGGGTTGTCCTTTTGCTGGCAGGGTTCAAAGAAAGCAGCCCGTGGGGAGGGGATTGCTGCGCGCTCTCTGGTATCTGTGAAGTATGTAAGACCTGCGTGTTGCGACCGGCTTCCACACAATGTAAGCTCTGCCATTGTGTGCACTTGGAGTTCATTGTTGTGGTTCCAAGAGACACAGGTTTTTCACCTGAGGGGTAAGCGTTGGGATTAAAAAATGAAGAAAAGGTGTTTTAGAGGACTGAGATTAAGTGTCCCCTTTTTGATGAAGGCAGTATCTTCAAAAGTTGTCGTTAAAAAAAAAAGAACACCTTTATAGTTTTTACCTGCCTTCAGGTGACTCATATATCTTGTCCTTTGAGTAAAAATACTTTTCAAATATTTGGTAAATAAATCTGGCTGAATTCTTACTATATCTCTGCTGTAATAATTTCCTTTTTTAAAAAAGAAAAGAGACACTTAAAAAAAAAACCCTTTCAAACAGATTTGATTTGTTTTTCCTCTTTTTCAGGACCATCTTTCTGGTGGGGTACACAAGAATAAGTCCGTGGAGTACAAGTTGTCCTGAACTTACAACCATTCATTTAATGACTGTTTGAAGTTACAGTGAAACTGAAAAAAGTTATTTACAACTGGTCCTCAACTTAGGACCATCACAGTAACCTCACAATCGTGATCAGAATTCAGGCCCTTGGCAACAGGCATGTATTTACAACAGTTGGAGCACTTGGGTCCACGTGATTATCATTTGCAACCTTTCCAACTAGATTCCAAAAGCAAAGTCGGGGGTGGGAGAACTGGATTCACTTAATGACCATATGATTCACTTAACAATTGCCTTGCTTAACAACAAATTCTTGTTCCATTTGTAGTCATAAATCGAGGACTGTACAGCAGAAGCAGCAAAAAGGCAGAACCAAATACAGAGAACTACTTCCCTCCCCCCTTTTTAATTTAGCAGGTTTTCCCCATTTGCACCTAAGCATAGTGCAAGCATATCCTGTATGCCTCTTCCCCTGCTCCCACATAACATTGCCTTCTTATGATTTCTCATTCTGTAGTTAAAACACCATTTCCCCTCCTCTTCCCACTTCTTCCAAGAGTAGCAACAAGGCCTATAAAATTGTCTAACTAGAGATTAAGGGGACTGTGCTAATCTGAAACAGCCAGATCTGTAATGGGGACAGCAGATTTCATGTACATAAAAAGTTTTCTGTCAGCTGAAGGATATGAGTCAAACCCAAATAAACTGCATTATGGCTTGAATCCAGTCTTCCACTGCCTTCTGTCAGCCAAAGGCCTAAACTTATCATTTGTAGAAAGGGCTTTTTCCTATCTGTCATTTTTACTCCTCTGTGCCAGAGGTCTAAACTGATCACTTTCAGAGAGCTTTCCTTTCTCTTGCTCAATCTATTGTTAACTCTTCCAACTTTTTTTCTCTCTCCATCTTTCTCCTATGCCTCACAATTCCCTCCTCTTTACCAAATTAAGGTGAGAGCAGAGTTGTTCAACCCTGATTTTTTTTTAAAAAAAAAATCCTTAAAATCTTTTACAGAAAATCAAATATTTTATTTTTAAAATTTATATAGTTGACCACCTCATGGTTGATTTCTAGAAGAAATAAATTCATAATTATTTGGAGTTGTGGTGGGGTATGAATTCAGTAAATAAATAATGCTTCACTGTTTGCCATTATGACGCTGATGAAAAAGTAATTGTGATCAAGCCATGCATTTACAACTTTTGCAGGTCTATAAAGCAAAGGAAGGCTGAAGTAAGATTGTAACTACAGTTGCAGTTTCATTTAGCAACTGCTTTGCTTAACAATGAATTCGCTTGTCCCAATTGTCATTAAATGAGGACTACCTATATTTGTACCTGATTACGAGTAGTCCTCGACTTACAATTGCACAGCAAACATTTGAAGTTATAACGGACCTACCAGGCGGCTATTTACGATCCAGATTCAGGGGTCTGAATGGTTGCCTCCCCCAGTGGTCATATGACCGAACTTCAGGACCCAGTATCCTAGCTGCATTTATAGCTGTTTAACATCCTGCAATCACATGATCACCTTTTACCAAGGTTTTGTCAAAAATTGGCAGTTACTTCCAGTTTTCAGCAAAATCATGGATTTACTTAATGACCATGGTGGCTGCTTTATGACTGTCATAAAAAAAGTCACATGATGACCCATTTTACAATCATCACAACTTATGGCTATAATGGGTAGGCTCCATTACATTTGTAAGTCAAGGACTACCAGTATGTAACTTATTTCAAATAGCCTAAGACTTTTGAAAGATGGCAACCTTAAAATGAACCCACCATCTTTATAATAGAAGTATTGAGGGGGCGGTTTCACAAACGTAGCTATTTAACATTTTGATCCAATAATTTTATTATTCTGCATATATATCTGTAAAAATGCAATTAGATATTTATTCAGAACTGTTATTTAATAAGAATTACTTATAAGTAACTATATCAATAACAGCTGAATTTTTAGTGACAGTACAATCTTGATCGGTTGGTGCTTTATAATTGTATTGATTTAATTTGCTGCATAAGATCAAAAAAAAATTTCTGAGTTTACTGTCTCCATCACAATTTAGTGTGACCTATAAAGTTGAAAGCAACCCTTTTAGTTTTCTTTGTAGAGAACTCACAATTAGCTCTGTTGTAAGAAATTACTGCTTTATATCAGTCTAGCTGCAGACATCTTACTTATCTGTGTATCATTACCCTGATGTCTTTTATCTCCCAACATTTATAGTTTCTAGAGCAGTGATTCTCAACCTTTCTAATGCTGTGACCCCATAATACAGTTCCCCATGTTGTGGTGACCCCCAAGTGGGTGTGGCCACCAATAAGAGGGAGTAGGACAGCTAGGGAAAAGGGAAAAAAATGGCGGACAGCATGGTTTGGTGACCCCCATGAAATGGTCATTCGACCCCAAATGGGGTCCCAACCCACAGGTTGAGAACCACTGTTCTAGAGGGTCTTTTAATATTGGAATATACAGGATAATATCAGTCTGATACTTTGTCAATTATATTTTGTGAATAGAATCAGTTGAAAATCTTTCCTTATTTGGAATTATATCAATTTTCCTTCCACAAGAATACCAGAATAATGATCAGTTGAATTCTTTAAAAACTTTACTAGAAAGGATGGGGGATGAAGCTATTTCAAAAATCCTGAAAGCTTTTAATCATGTAGTAAAATAATCTCTATGATTACTTTGCTCTTAGCCTGAACTATATTGCTGTCCACATCTTTAGAGCAAGGAGTTTTACCATTTTCTTAAACAAATTTCTCACATTCATGATTTACAAATCATTACATCCCATAGTATCATTTGCTTTCTTTTAGTGTTTCACAACATGGGGACCAAGCCATTTTGATTTATAAATAGTGGTTGATTGATTAGTACCATGTTTAAACCTGGCAAACTAGCTTAGTCAACAAATCATACTTAAAAGTTAACCCATAGTGAGATGGGTAGCAAACAAATTTAATAAATAAATAAATATATATAAATAAAATTAATATGTTTGAACTTAAATAGGTTCTCTATGTAAAGCATAGAGAACGAATGTATAGTCTGATAAATATCAGCCTCCTTTAATTCTTAAATACAGCTATAGAAAAAAGTTATTGGGGATGGTTATGTTGGGAAGCACCCAGCCAGGTGGCAGGGAGGAAGGACCAAATGTGGAACTAGCCTGGAGTCGCTGCATAACCACAAAAGAGCTAGGTTTGACCCAGACATACACACATTTAACTTCCTTGGAGATTTATCTATTTGCTCCCAGGACTAGGTTGCCAGACTAGGGAGATTCCTGTGTTGTAGGCAGAACATAATAACGTGATTGTTTAATCTAATTGGTTGGGATTGAAGTCCCCAGATTTCAAACTTAGAATCTCTTTATAATTTCACTTCTGGATGTGGGAACCATTCCTCCCACTCTTAAATGCTCCACAGGAATTACACCCATGTTGTGTACAGAACATATACCAGTTTTCTTTAAAAAAAAAAGTAAAAGAATAGGTGCAAAGAGAAACCACAGCCATACTTGTAATGATGCAAATTCTATCCTTGGTCAACTGGTTCCACCCCCTCCCACTGTCGACAGAACTCCATGGGCCCATAACCTTGGGGAAAATCCCCCCTCCCCAGTTTATAGAATCATCTGACTTGGACAAACTTTGCCATCTGGTTTGGGTACATATTCCAAGAGTTATTCAGGTTGAAATGACTTGCAAGAGACAAGATTAGAAACTCCTGTCTGTCTCCCTTTCATCCTGTGTTGACAGATGAGGTAAATAAAAGAACTGTTATCTCTGGAAGAATTTAATGCCCATTAAGTAGTGAAGTCCCAGAAGGTGTGGCTGAAATACTTTGGAATGTCTTGTTCACGTAATCAGGGAATGGTTATCAGCATAACCCTGAGATAAGACATGGTTTTAAGTGTGAGCTCAAGAAATGGGGATACATTGATTTAAGATGCCATCCTGAAGACAATTCTTCTTCTGCCAGTGGGATCAAGACTGTTACACATCCTATTAACCCAGGGGTGTCAAACTGCCGGCCTACAGGCCAGACACATCACGAAACCGCGCCCACCCCATTGCTGGCAATGGGGAAAAAGCTCTGATACGTTGCACGACGTCATGTGACGTCGCGAGTTTGACATGTCTGCACTAACCCATTACATGGTTGGTTCTTTTGGCTTAAGCTATGTTTGCCTAATTGGCATGGTACTCCCTCAGTCTCGTGCAGCATTTTAATTGAAGACCTAGACTTATCTGGTCTGAATCTCAAGGGGCTGCCATTTAGAGTTTACAAAAACTAGAATGGGTATCTATGGTTTGTCATAGGTAGCAAACTGGTTTCTGTAATCCTCAAGTGTAGCTGATTGAAGAAAAAGGTAACCAGTCTCACTAACCGGCTTTAGTGTATCATCTGAATTCACAAGTATAATTTATAATTCTTAATGAATGCTAATGAACTCAGCATGAATATATGAATGCAGCCAGCTAAATACATTTTCAAGAAACAATAGTTAAACCATGGTTTTAGTATCATTGCACATTTTTGGAAATCCTGTAGGAAACTTCTTACAGACAAGACATTTCTGATTTATTAAATTCCTTTAATAGTACACAAATTGGATTATCAAATCTGCTCTGCAGAAATTCAGACAACCACTAAATAGCAAAAAACAACAATCCCATCCCATTGTAGTTTTCTGCATCTCTTTGCTGCTATTTATCATTTCGATCTTTGTTAAGCAGATGTGGTAATCCCATGCATAATAATATGATCTGGAATACTTAAATGTAAAAGAAACAGAATCTCAACAGAATGGTTTGGAATCTGGAATATTATGCTTTTTAGGGTACTATGTCTAATGATACGGAAAGAAAGAAACAGAATATTATCATCTTCAGGAGCTTCCTCCTAGAAGGAGCCAAATTCACAGCTGTTCTTCCACTTAAGACTTCTCCTCTTGCTCTGATATTCAGATAATTTGTCTGAGCCAAACAGCTTTCTGAGTTTTTTTTTTTAAAATAGGAGCTGTGTCTGCTTTCAGTTTCTCAAATTTCCCCTTGCAAAAATTGAAAGTATTGAGAAATCTGTTCAAGTTATCAACCAACATAATCTGAGCTAGGAATGACAGCAGCAAAAGGCTGGTCCAAGCTTTGGGAGTTCAGAAACTTTCCCTCCTGCTATAACATATTTGTTCCTAGCCATTTATTTTGGCTACTTTCTACTATGGTTTCTAGTTACAAAATGTAGTTGCTCTTTTGGTTGCGTTCCTTTGTTCAGACTACCGCAATTAGAAGAAGGCTATTCAAAGGAACTCATTTTGTGCAGCACATAGGCACCAAAATGTAACTGTTCCAGGATAAGAAGCAATGGTCACAGTGCTTACAGTTGATGGCTAATAATTATCAATTTTGTTTTAGCACAAGCAGCTGACCCTAAAAGGTTTTTTAAGGGTATAAATAGAGAGCCCAGCATATAGTTTAGAACAATAGAGCTTTCATGAGATACAGCTGCTTCTTGGAACATGTTTGCACAGAAGCTTCCCACGGTCTCTGTTTGGTCTTTTACAAAGAACTAAAAAAATTAGCGACCAGAAGCACCAAATACAAAAACAAGGATATATTTTGCAGAAGTTTTGCAAACCTCAAGTTCCTTTTCTTTTTACCTATGATGATGGTGTCATTTCATTCTTCTGCCTTGCAGATAATTAAAGAATGTTTAGACCAAGAGCATAAAGTCTCTGGTCCTTTTCACCTGTATTTGTTTGACAGAAGACCATTTTGAATTGTTTAAGAGGAGGCAGTTTTGAATTATGTTTCTACACCTAAAGTAAAAGTATATTTTGGTAGGCTTTTAATCAGCTGTACTAGGTAAAACAGACCAAGAAATAAACTCTACAGGTTGCCTAAAACTGCCTAAAATTATCGAGAACAGGAGTGTCAAACTCACAATGTCATGTGACGTGTTGTGACATATCCCGACTTTTTTTGCCATTGCTGGCAATTGGGTGGGTGTGGTTTTGCTATGATGCATCAGGCCCATGGGCCGGCAGTTTGACACCCCTGATCTAGAATAACATAATCTTGCAAGGCTGACTTTCCTTCTTATACTTCAATTAATTCTGGAGGCATCTTCCTGAGCCAATGTCAAATGTCATTCTGGACTTTAAAAATACTTCAGCCCTTTGCCTAGATAATGGTTCCTATATATTTCTGTAAAGGTGATCTTTCTTAGTCTCTATAGTTTTGCTGCATCAAATACCAATGTCTTTCTAAACTCTCAGCCACCACTGCCTCTCACAAAGTCTTAATGACCAGGTTCATGTTTGTGTGCAGTTAGCCAATTAGGATTGCAAAAATTCATTTGAGCAGTAGATGGCAGCAAAGAGCTATATAAAAAAGTCTAAATTCTAAACCTCTGCTGCCACACTGTGGTCATCTCAATTTTTTTGTTTTGTTAATGTTAGGTAATTCTTTAGACTCGATCTCCAACAGATGCCCACTCCCATTAAAAGCTTTGGGTCACCACTTTTCGTGTATTATGTGAATGACCAAATGTCAATTTTGACCTATTTAGTAAACTAAGATTAAAGAAGCCAATAGAGCTGTGCAGCATTTTGGATTTGATCTACAAAAGATGCTTTTGAGCTGGGGGTATTCTTGGATGGCCACTTATTAAATATCTTCTACTGAAAAACAAACTGGTGATACAGCTTCCTCCCACTGCTTATTGTCTGTGATATTTTTCAGTTCTGGAGTTGAAGTCAATAATTTTCTTTCCCTGCTACAGCCGTTTTTTAAGCCCTGCTACCTATGATTGATTAAGTAAAACCATCACCCCAGTGACTCTCTGCCTACTCACCTAATGAGCCCATCCAGATTAGGTGACCTCCTAGAGGACATATATGGGTTCACCCTAACCAACTTGCTCAGCCCAAAGAAGCTACTTGATAAGCAACAACATGTTTCGAACCAACAAGAAAAGAAATCCAGTTGCCATGACTCATTTTCCAGACACCTTTACCAGGATGACTGAGAATCTTTATTGATATGTTGCCACACATTTTGGAAAGAAACCCTGAGGATGGTCTCAGAATACGATAAGACAGCAAAAGTGTGACAGACTACAGGAATCGCCTACACTTTAACCTCAGATGGAGACAACAGAGCCTCATTCCAACAAGCCTATGCCTGCAATCCACAGTCAAGAGTTACAGAGCAGACAAGATCTTACAGAAAGCACAAGAACATCTTAACAAAAGGATAAGACAGGTTCACTTCACCATTGACACCTTGCAACACAAAGTTGTGATCACCTTCACCAGAAACTAACTGCTATTCTACCCAAACCAGTCATGGACCATCAATATTAGCAGCCATTAATGGCCTGATCCTCCATGAAAGGTGCAACCCTTTTTCAAAATCATGTAAATTGTTATCACAGTAAATTCCCCAGTTTAACTATGATTCAATAGTATCTCTGGATGTGAAAATCAACAAGATTGTGGTGATGTAATTTCACAACACTTTGTCCATCATGTTGTTGATTTTGATCCTCACTGTGGGCATCACTGCTACAACCATTTCATTAGTAGTGACTTATAGTCTTTTCATAACATTATCCAGATATCACTGAAGTGATATAAACCCTATCTTCATTATCATTACTTCAGTACAATGATGGTTGGATGAGTTTAGAGGACATTATGAATCACTAGTGGGGAAATTATCTATGTGCTGTTTACAAAAGTGTTTCTTTGATCAGTCCTGAATTTTCTTACATGGCCAACTTTGACTTCTAACGTTGTGAGGGAGAAAAGTATCTATCTATATGATCTATACATGCTTGCATGGGTTTACATACCTCAATCATGTTCCCCTTATCCTTCATTCCAAATTAAAAGACCAAATTGCTGAGTCTTTCTAGACCCTTTATCAATTGGTTGCCCTTTGTAGCCCTGTAATGTCGAAGTATGGTGACCAGAACTATACATCAGGGCCCCCCATCCCCGGTCCATGGGCCGGTACCAGGCTGCGGCATGCCAGAAACTGGTCCACGCAAACAAGCAAAACCCATCTGCGGGATGCAGGCAGTACATGAAACCACACCCCCTCTGGTCTGCAGAAAAACCTCTCTCCATGAAACCGGTCCCTGGTGCTCAAAAGGTTGGGGACCTCTGCTATACATAGTACGCCAAATGTGTGGTTCCCAAAAGTTTCTGTCGGGGAATTATTAGCAGTTATATTTTAACTTTTTTGTTTTGTTTTGTTTTGTTTTACAATGAACTACATGGATATGACATTGTAAAGTCAGTTCATCCATTTTGGACAAATTGATTAGAATTTTGGTGCAATCCCTTATGATTTTACTACCCTAAGGAATATAGTAACATCAACAAAGATGACAAGTGGCTCATGAGGTTAGAATGCTGGGTAGACGATTGGTGGGCTTGCATTTGAGGCCCGTTGTTGCCATGGGTGATGTGAGCTCCCATCACACTGCAGCTCCTGCTGACCCAGCAGTTCAAAAGCGGGCAAGCATGAGTAGATAGAGGAGTACCACTTTGGCGAGCAACTTTACTGGGACACAAAAATAGCCCCCAACTGGGTGTCCCCTGGCAAATCCTTCCACCAGAAGTAGTAGTAGTAGCAAAGATGACCAAACATGTGATATTTGAAAAAGTATGGTATGTTATGGTATTTGAATCTATGTCATTAATCGAATGGAATTGTCTAATTAGCTGCCTGATTACAATATTTGTTATCTTAGGAATTCTTCCTAAGAGAGGAAGAAACTGATTCTAATTTATGAAATGGTATTGCTTCCAAGTAACCTGCATTATAATCCTAACCAAATTCATAGTTTTATAGAGTAGCTTTTCTTCTGTTTTTAAAAGGATATTCAGATTTCCACTCCTGATCTGCCCACTCTTGCTCATACATTTGTTCTATATTTATTTTAAACAGGTGTGAAGGTAACAAAATGAAATAACTGGCAGGCAAGTGAAAATTCCAGCATCTTGGTCTCTGTATCAAATCAAATCAGTTTATTACAGCCATATGGCCAGAAACAGTAAAATATCCAATTGTAGGCTACTTACATACATACGTACGTACGTACATACATAAAAATGCACTGAGCATGATCTAATGATAAATAAGAACACATATAATAAAAATAACTTTAAAAAGTATTATTAAAAATGATGAATGTATCCAAACAAATGATGGTACAATGTCCTTGACTTACAGCCATTTGTTTAACAACCACTTCATCTATATTACAGCCAAAAGGTCAGCCGTGTTAACTGTTAACCAGCAAAATAAAGTGCCTCATCACTAGTTGATACAGTCTTATTAAAGTTTGGATATATTCCTCTGACGTGTAATAAACAATGGCATCTGGACTTTTTGCCATCTCCTATAAGTTAGGCTATAAGTTATTAAGTTATTAAACAGATTTTACTGCATAGAGGGTATAGAAACATGTTCCTTCTTATTGATAAAAGCAGAAAGAATAAAATAGATCCAAATGGCTTGTAAATTTTGATAGAATTAGAAGTAACGTCTTTAGACCCAACTACCTCTATAAAATCACAATATACAAAATCTGGAAATAATATTTTCAGATATGTTTATCTTATTTATGTTTATCTTATTTATGTTTCCGACGAATCCCCAGTGCTGCTGCGCAGAATCTAGCCACCTGCATTGTAATCACAGCCTGCTCGTCCTTAAGCAGCCACTGGAGATAAGTAGTGCCAGAACAGTCTGTGTATGTGGGTAAGAGTTTGTGTTGGATTTTTGCAAAACAGCTGAAGAAAATAACAAATGAGATGGTCAGTAAACCACTGAGAGATGCTTTAAAGCAGCAGTCCCCAACTTTTCTGGCACCAGGAACCGGTTTTGTGGAAGACAATTTTTATGCAGACTGGGGTGGTGGTGGTTTCTGTTTCATTTGCTCACCCACCATTGACTTCCAGCTATGCAGCCCAGTTCCTAACAGGCCACGGACCGGGACTAGTCTGTAGCCCGGAGGTTGGAGACCCCCTGCTCTAACGGGAAAATCCTTGTAGATAGCAACATACAAATTCTACATTTTATATTTTTAAGAAGCCTGTAATTAATAAGGATTAGTACTATATTTTGAGATTAAAAGCAAAAAATAGAAAAAGATGGGGAGAGAGGGTTATATGACACTGTAGCATACATATCACTCACAAGGGGATGATACATTTTGAAGGAAAGGAATTCAAACATATGGTCTAATAACATAGATCGATGAGATATTTATAATGTATTTTTTTTTCATTTATGTTGGCTATTTCCAAGATAGCATTCGTATCTTATTTATATTTTGTGATTGTTAGGCTACATGGAATCATGAATAGATGGTAGTGTCATTTTTCTTCATTAGTATAATATCCAAATGTGGATATTACATCAAAATAAACAAAAACTGCAAATAAACAATCTCATATTGATTGTGAGTTTGGAAATCCTGTTTTGCTTGAAAACAACAGACCTTGATAAATAATGTTAATATAATATTGCATATAAATATACTTTAACTATTTCCACCTCATTTATTCAGATGTACAAAACAGGATGTGCTGTATATATCCAGATATGATTATTTAGAAATGCTGGTGTGAAATTATTGTATAATTGAATTTAAGTGTTTAAATAAAATCAAATTTTATTATTAAGTTTAAAGGTCAGTATGTTTAGTAAAAAGTTTATATTGATAGACAAAGCATCGATACCTATCAAAAATATTACTATCTTACTATTATTAGGATTTATTGCACAGTCAACCTCATGTTATTTGGCATTTTTATCCATCTCTCAATTCCTTCCCAAAGACTTGGGGTTAGACAGATGTTGATGTATGATGGTATTAACACAGGGCTTTTTAACTGGTGGTACATGTACCACCAGTGGTACATTAGCACCTGGCAGGTGGTATGCGACCATGTCTAGCATAGCCAAGTGTAGCGGGGGAGGGAACGAGCCAAAACGGCGCAGTGCAGGATTTGCTGTGAGAGTCCTCAGGAGCTGCAAGGCGGCTGGGGCGAGGCAAAGCGTGGCCTCTGGTGTCCCGGATGACTGTTTTGTTCTGCAGGCTGATCATGTTCTGAGCGATTCCCTTTCACCCAGGACACCAGGAGGCAGGCGCTCGCCCCCTCCTCTGCATGCACCCAGGCAGGTTCAGCTTCTCGCCAACTTCACCTTGCCTGGCCCAGCCTCTTCACGCAGTGAGGAGAGCGCGCTGCTGCCGGCCAAAACCGGGGAGGTTGGAGTTTGGGCGGCATAGCACAGGTAATGTGGACTCTCACGCCACTCATGGCATCCACTCCCCCAGAGTCCACGGGTGTGTGAAGTGGGCGAGGGCCATTTGCTGGTCTCCTTCATGGGATGTTGCCTTTCTTCATTCCTCCCGGAGGGCAACCCTTCCCTAGCTGCATTTCTTGCCTGTTTTTCTCCCTCATCACAAATATCTTCCCGCCACTCTGCTCTTAAGACTGTGCGGCTCTTGTCTAGGAATTTACAGTGGACTTTCAAGCCATGGCCACCAGCAGCATGGCCACCAGCCATGCTGGCAGTCTCTCCCCCTCACCTTGTCCCTTCCTGGGCATAGAGGAAGGAAGGAGATAGGAATGAGAGGGAGGGAAGGAAGAAAGAGACAATGGGAGGAAGGAAGGAAGGAAGGAAGGAAGGAAGGAAGGAAGGAAGGAAGGAAGGAAGGAAAGCGGGAGATTGGAATGAGAAGGAGGGAGGGTCTGAGACAAGTCCTGCCTTAGCACTTGGCCACCAGCAGCCCTGCTGCCCTTTCGCCATCCCCTTGCCCCCTCCTCCTGGCCTATCCTGATGGTCTCCCATCCTATCACTAAGGATGCTTTGATGACAAAGCCGGATCTCCTCACAAGGAGAGGGAGTGGGCCTGCCTCTGACCCAAGAACTTTGCCCTCCTGCACCCACTATGAGCAACCTGTCCAAGCAGCAGCAGCCTTGACGAGGAGGTAAGCACAGCCAGATGCCCCCTCAGGGAAGTGGGGCTGGAGTGGGTTGGGCTGCAGGGTCTTGGTGCCCCGGGAGCTCAAGGACCAGGCAGGTGCTTGCCCTCCACTGCCCAGGGCTCCAGGCAGTCCACGCTACTGTTCAGGAGACCCCTGCATGGCCCAAGAGAGACAGCAAGGCTCTTCTGATGGACCATGCTCTAGCGCCTCCCCAGTCCCATCCCCCCTCCACCAGAGATCCCCCCACAGCCACGCCAACATACCCCACAGGTGCCCCGCGATCTGAGCAATGAGCTGGCCATGCCCCCCCCCCCAGCCATTGTCTTTGCTTGTCAAAAAGTTGCAAAAAGTGATCACATGATCCTAGGATACTGTGACCATCATAAGTATGAATCAGTTGCCAAGCATCCGAATGTAAATCACATGACCCTGGGGATGCTGCAACCGTCATAAGTGTGAAAAGTGGTCATAAGTCACTTTTTTCAATGCCGTTGTAACTTCGAACAGTCACTAAGCAAACTGTTGTAAGTCGAGGACTACCTGTACTTTATCACTTTTTTCCTTTTTTTTTTGATCATCAAGTTTTTGATACCTTGCTAGGTGACTGGTGGTACTCAAATATTGCCATATCCTAAAATTGGTACAATATGTGAAAAGGTTGAAAAGCCCTGTATTAACAGGTGTCATCACAGGATGTAAGCTGTTCCAAGTAAAGCTGCCTTTTGCAATTGACCAGTCATGATTTTGTCTATGCCAATGGTGTTTAAGTGGTGCTCCACTTGTTTGGGGATTGCACATAAGGCCCATATTATTGTGGAGTCCTTGGTGCTCTCTGAGCTTGGTTGTTTTCTTGCAGATGTTTCAATACCTATGGCATTGATGATATTACTTAGTTTGGTAATGAAATATCTGTAAGAAAACAGCCAAGTTCAGAGAGTGTCAAGGACCCCTCATTTCAACCCTGAGTTACAAATATTACCTTCTATGGGTAATGCCAATTATTATTTGTAATTATTATTATTGCCGTTATTACTAGAATCTGATGCTAAATAACAGCCTACAGATTTTATTGGATCCTATGAATAATGTTAGTGTTATTTGGCAAAAGAAATTAATAGTAATCCCCTGTGACACTATTTTTGTTTGGAAGTATTGTGCCAATATAAACTTTGGCATAATAAAGCTTGCCTTTAAGGTAGCAGAAATCTTTGTAATATAATATTCATAATACATGGTGTTTAAAAATTATCTTGGGCTTTAGACAGATCCCAAAGCAGATAAGCCATAGTGCAAGTTAAATCTGCAAGGAAGAGGCTAAAACAACTCACAGGTGATCATTAAATACTCCCATTAGTGCATTCAGTATAAAATTCTACCCCCAAAAAGTTGGTGGTGCTGTTTTGCCAGAAGGATGATCTTACACAGTAGGGGTGCAGAATAACATTCTTTCAATCATTTCAGCCATGTAGGACACTAGAGTGACCATCATTTAGTATAGGCGACTCTCAAACTGTACATCTTTTAAGAGTGCAACTTTGATTTAGAGGAGGATAAAAACATTTTCCTGTACATGATCTATAACATTTCCCCCCATTTTTATTGCCTGTTGCTCAAGGAAAATTACAATCTGTTTTTGATTATTTCAGCCTGCTGGCTGTCAGAGTTAATTTATTTGTCAATCCGTTCTGATGCTGCTGGGTGGTTACCATGAAAGTAATTATTATCAGAAAGCTCAGGGGATTCCACAAAGCCATGCTTTTTTCAAGGTCACATTTCAAAAATAAAAGAAACTTATAGACAAGATTAAGCGAGGCCGCACTACAGCAAAGATTTACCATGCTTTCATGACTGCTCCCTTCAGATATTTTCCTAAGAAATCTTACACAAAGTAGGTAGGTGCCGTAGTCTTCCACAGATATTCTCTAAGGCACCTGAAGGCAACGGATGGAAACTAATCAAGGAGAGAAATAACCTAGAAGTAAGGAGAAATTTCCTAACAGTTAAAACAATTAATCAGTGGAATGACTTGCCTCCAGAAGTTGTGGTGCTCCTTCACTGGAGGTTTTTAAGAAGAGATTGAACAACCCTTTATTTGAAATGGTATAAGGTTTCCTGCTTAAGCAAGGGGTTGGACTAGAAGACCTCCCTGGTCCCTTCCAACTCTCTTATTCTGTTAATCTTTTATTTTACATTACAGCTATCATCAGTACACTCCTTCACCACTAATGGCTAAATATGGTGGAAGTGTTACTCCTGAATAATTGGCAGAAGTGTGAAGCAGAATGCCTAATCCTAACATAGGACAAAACCATTACACCCCAAATGGGTGCTAATTAGAATATCACAATCACAGTTACATTATCCTGTATGGTCAATGTGACATAAGCATATTACTGCATCTAGCATCAGCAAGCTGCATTCTTCTGCCGATGCAAGAATCCTAGTGCTCAGGCAGGATCTACTGCTAATATCTGTCCCAATCTCTGTGCATGCTTTAGCAGTTCAGAGCCACTATAAAAGCTTCCTACGGCACATCGGAATGCTTCCGAGGAAGTGTTGCTTCACAGGAAATTTAAACAAGAGACTTGAATCATTGCTACCAGATGAAGCCATGAAAGCTTTTGGCAGAAGACAGTGATTTACGAGGGGCCAAATTAGGGCATTATGTGTGTGAGCGAAGAGGGGCCTTAAACCTAGACAAGTTTCCACTCAGTGTAAAAGAAACATACACCTAATGTAAGCATCTGCAGATTCTTTTTGCTTCTGGATAAATTGCTAAGCGTCGAATTGAGAGCTATGAAGTTCCTTTCTCTGTGAGACCTAAGCCAGATAAAACCTTAAGTATATTTCAGGCTGACAATTCATGATGCAAATTCTATAACAGATCACATCAGTTGTTAGACAAATTTGAATTCCAGGCATGCTGGTGGCTTGACTTGGTCAGGATTTCCATACTGATCTGTATAATTAACGAATCCATTCTATCTTTGGTGAATGCTGACTTTTCTACGGAGCCAAGCCTCTGAATTCATTCTACAGGAAAGCATGACTTAGTTGCTGATACAGACTTTTTAAAAATAATCATGTTTACCATATGCCCCAAGGTCAGTGTTCTTCCCAAGTTACCCATGAGGCCTTTAAAATAACTAAACCAAAATTATTATTCTTGCTGCACATAAAACATCAGGAGTATTTCACAATTACTTGGACTATATGTAGAAGAAACAAAAGTCCTAATTTAGGCCAACCTCTCCTGCACATTTATGCTACATTGCTCATGAACCTACCACGTGGGAAGAGTGATCTTGTATTAATTGTTTACTTGGACTTTTGAAAGAATTGTGGCTACCTCCCCGATCAAAGGTTCCTAAACAAATGTAGGAGTCATGGGATAAGAGGTATCCTTTTATTGTTCAGAGACTAATAATTTGGAGAATAGGAATAAAAACCACAGGGCCAGTGTATGTCAGATAACAAACTATAAACACTTGCATACAATTTAACTGAGAACTTGATCCTAAGGCAAATACAAAACAAGAGTTATGATAGTGGAAGAAGCTTTCTTGCTTTACTGAGATGCTTTAGTAAAAAGCAAGAATACCCAGAATTTTGAAACTCAGAGCAAGGAAATCTCACTAGAAGGAAAACATGGCCTAGAAAGATAAAAGGAAGAAGCCTATAATCTATTGAAAAACAATTCATTGATCAGGCATACATTGCTATGGAAAATAATGGGCATTTAAGATCAGGAGACCCAATCAACTCTATAAAGAAGTTGGGTTAACTCTGTTCCACTAATGCTGGATAACAGTTTAGCTGCTCTGTTAATTGCTGGAACTGAATATTTTTTTAAAAAAATGCTTACCATCATAACAGCATTCCTGGCCATCACAACTGAGCTTTGAAGAATTAAGTCAGATGCAGCAGTAACACGTGAAGGCTGTACCTCTGACTGACCAAAAAAAAGCCCATCCTTTCTGTCAGGTCTTTTTAAAATTCTTTTTAACCCAAGGAATGTTGGGGGGGGGGGAAATACATAAAGGGCCTTGAGACTCTGTCTGCCATCAGCTGGTTAATTCTCTTAAAATTGAGTGGAACAGAGCCAAATTGGACATGACAGGGGAAGCTGGCAAAAGAAATGCAAAGTTTGAAAATGGGCCAGATCAAGCAACATTCAAGAAAAATATCACAGTGGGGCAGTGTTGCAGACTGATCCACCCTAACTTTCTCTTGATCATACAGCTCAGACTATAGGCAGCTTGCCCTGTGTTTACCACTGCACACATATCACATACAAAAACTCAATGTTAAGATCATAAATACAGACACATGTTATTTTGTGACATAGAAGCCAACACAGGCTTTTACTAGGGTCATTGTTAGTAGTCAGTCCTTCAGTATAGATCCAATTAAGAAACCAATGCCATGTGACTTAGAACTACTTTAATTAAATTAGCTATAGTAATAGAATCTTGCAAGTCTGAATGGGCTTCCCGCTCCCTCTCTGGGGTCTATGACAATTTGCCATGGCCAATTCGCCACAGCCAACTCACCACGGCCCACTCGATGTGGGACAACTCGCCACAGCCAACTCGGCATGAGACAACTCACTGCAGGACAAGAGTTATACTAATAGCAAAGAAATGGTGGAATAGAATCATTAAAGAAAGGATGCCAAAGCAGGGACGGAATGAAATGAGAATGACAAAAATTAAAATAGTCATTCATTTATTTTAAATAATTAAATTGAATTGTTACATTGTCCCACCGTTTGTCGTCCTGCAGCAAGTTGACCGTGGTGAGTTGTCCCGTGGCAAGTTGACTGTGGTGACTTGTCCCGTTCCGTCTTCCCTGTATCTGTTTTCTCAAATTAGTTTTTGGAATGGAGGTAAGCTGCACTTGCCTTGGTAGTGGTTCTTCCTACTATACTTCAAGGCCATTCCTTAGGCCCTCTAGATCGGTGAAGAGGTTGGAAAAATTTTGTAGGATTTCTCTTTATTTGATCTCGGTTTGTAAGGAATGTGGACAGATCCCCTCTGTGTTTGGATTCTGATATAGGTGGCTTCCCTTTATTAGCCAGAGAGTGTGTGAACATAACGTAAATAAACTTTTCATCCCAACCCTAAGACTTGTTAAATTTAAATATTAAGATTCTGCAGCTGATCCAGGCAGCCCCAATCTATATACAGTACTTCATCTCTTCCCCATCAGTTGTCAAATAAAATCAGTTAAAGTGAAATGTTTCTGAATGTAAGCTGGTACATTTCATGATGTATTTAAGGAGGAAAGAACCATATCCAACATGCTGACAATTCTGAGCCCAGTAACTTGTTGAAATACTCTAAACAGAGAGTGTCAAGAGAGGCTTAAGGAAAGAATTAAGGCAGCCAATCCGTGAAGACAGAATGTTATTTATTTCATGCATTTATATACAGTACTACTTTTTAAAATCAATTGGATTTACTACAATGAAAACATTCCCAGTCCTAAAATGCGTATAATAAAATCAGTACAATTTAAACTTTATAAAAGTATATTGACTTACAAACGTTATATCAACACACAAATATTATACACTGAAATATCAACTTGAGCAATAAACGTAGAGTACAATTCTGTATATACAGACATGGGTGTAACTCCACTATATCCATTTTATGTACATGTAAAATTACAGCCTTTTGTTTGGAAGGCTGGCATATTATTTTAAAATGACATAAAGGCAAAATCACCTAAGCTCATCAGTTTTTAAAAAGTTCATTTTGTCTACATTTTTTTTGCCTAGAACAAGATATTAACATATAAAAGTGATAAAGGCATTAAGTGATTTATTTATTTATTTATTAAATTTATTGACCACCCATCCCACTACAGAATAATTCTGATTTCCAAGAAACTTAAGCATATTTATGTATTTAAAACTATTCATTGTATCATGGCCCACTTTTTATTAATTATTTGTACATGCACTTAGAGAGGAAGGGAGAGAGCTTAATGCAAAGTTCAATATATTATGAAATACAAAGTTTTCTTAACTGTTGCAGTCAACAGTTTTATGTTTACAGACCGAACAGAAATGTCAAGAGTGGGAAAAAGACAGTATCTAGTCCAAAGGGTAACTTCAAACGATTTGAGTTGTATATATATTGTAGGCATATACTACCCTCTGGTGGTAACAAAATAAAATAATAAAATCTAGAGTAGACGACTAATTATTGAATAATGCCATATCAAAACAAAACAAAAATATGCCAAAGTGATAGCTAATCTGATTAAAACACTGGCTAAATAATGGCAAGATTATTTTGGTTCAGTAAAAATAAAGGCTTGGAGGCAATGGTTAAAAATATTGAAAAGCTCTTACATAAAAACAAGAGCACCCTTGAAATATACTCAAGAAAAAATAATTTTGATTCATTTTCAGCCTTGGGATAAATTCCAAAAGTTGCTGAAATCGTTTGTCATCCATTATATATTTATATGCTGAAGATCTTAATTCTGTGAGATAGTTATGAAATGTTGTTGATTGGATAATACAAAGAATGTGATTAAATATCTAAATGTAATATTTCAGGCTGTAGATGTGAAATACCATCTAATTCATAAGACTGAATGTAAAAATGAGACACCTGCTGACCTACTTACATTATTGAAGTACGATGCCAGCCATTAAAAGCCTGATAACCAATGAGAGTTATAGCTGGAGGTTGTGTTTCAGCAATCTGGAGACCTACAAGTTGTCTACTCCTGCAACAACCTGCTTTCCTTAACTTTTGAAAATTGTTCCACAGCTCATTAAATCAATACTGTGTACCAAAGTAAATGGAAGAGAATTGGGATGATGAAATAGCCATTCCAAGAAACGAAGATTCTCTGTCTTCCAAATAAGCCAAACTATGATTTCCAGAAGCTTAATTCACTATGGCAATGGCTGTTGTGGGTGGGACAACTGGCAGTTGTCATTTGGCAATACAGGGAAAGCCAGATTACAAATGCAACAATGATAAAATCCATGCAAACACACCCATTGTTGGAGAAACAGTCTTGTTTTGATTTAACCATTAAATAATATCTAACTATACTGTGATCATGGAGTTGTACAGGATTATAGTTTTCAGAAAAGGTGCTAAGTACAAATGAAAGCATGCTGTTAGGGCAAAAGTTTAATTTAAACAAGAGATTTTCAGTCAAACATTTTTGAAAGGTTAAAAATAAAAACTCCAGTTTGGTTTGGAAAAAGGTGCTGGATACCCATGAAAGCATATCAATGGACAGAATTTTGACTTAGACAAGAGACTTTAAATGGCCGCACTGTTAAACTCAATATGCTTTATCGATGACTTTTTTAAAGTCAAGAACAAGACAGTGGAAATCCACTTTCTTGATGTTGCATATCACTCATTTCATATAATGCAAAGACTTTCCCAGCATGAATTCCAATTGCATTTTAGAAAATATGACCTCATTTTCTGCAATATGCTGAGGTTTCCTAGCAGAAGACTGGGAGCTTTTCAACAGATGAGATCATGCAAAAAGTGCTATTTGTAGAATTACTTGAGAACCACTGCATTAATTCCTAAGCTAATAATATGTTTTCATTTGTCAAAATGAACTTCTGCAGAATCCATTCTAGCCTAGATTCTAGATTCTACATTTCTGCCTACTTGAATTCATGCTCATCATGCAAAAGAGCAAGAAGCTGTAAGACAAAAAAGAAAGAAAGAAAGAAAAATAAAATAAAATAACTTTCTCCTTATTCCCTTTTATCTCTCTACATGTTTGCTCTCCTGGAAATGCAAATAGCTTTAAAGAGACCCTTTTTATTTCTCTACTATGTTCTTTTCAAGGCTAAAGTAACCTGTTCCAAATTCTTAAAGAAAAAAAGTCTGTGAATTATTAAAAATTATATGTATAAGATAGTGGTGGCGAACCTATGGAACGGGTGCCAGAGGTGGCACTCGGAGCCCTCTCTATGGGCACATGTGCCGTTGCCCCAGCCTTGCCTCCGCCTGCGACCCCCTCCTCACCAGCAACCTCCCTGGAGGAGAATCGCCCCCGAGCAGCGCAGCCAAGGACATGACAGCCAGACAGCGTAGACAAGACTCTGCCCTCATGCCCCAACATGCAGCTGATGTTGTGGGGCGCTGGCAGAGGGCGTGGCTGCCATGGCGCTGCTGGGCTGCCTGGGCGATCTGCGGCGGGCCCAGGAGGCGGTGAGTAGCCCTGCGGGCAGGCAGGATGGGGCGGAGTGGGGGTGGGGCAGAGGGTGGGGCAAGAGTGGGGCCAGTTTTTGGGTGCACAGTCTCTAAAAGGTTCGCCATCACTGGTATAAGATTTTACGCACTTAAGCACAGCTTTCCTAGGCACCAGTCTGAAGACATCAAGGTTTGTTCTATTTAATTTCTGATATTTTGTTTGGAAAAAAAATGGCATCACAATGGCTGATACCAATTTTTAATACAAAGAAGCCGATTTTGGAAGATACCACATTTCATTAAAAAAATCAACAAATGCAGTTTTGAAGATTTATGAGGATGCTATTAAAACCTGTTGACTCATTCTTACAAGACTGACAACTGCACATCTTTATTTGGATTAGTACTATTAAGACAACAGTAGAGCGTTGAGTCATATTATAATTAAGGATTGTTTTATTCAAAGATACTCTCAATGTCTTAAATAGCTTACATCTGCACAAATGTCTTTGGTGCTCTCTGAGCCTGCTTGTTTGCTTGCAGATATTTCATTCCCCAAACTAGGTAACATCATCAGTGCTAGTGCTGGTCTGCAAAAAAACCCAACCCAAACCAAACCCCCCCAAACAAGCAAGCTCATAAGAACACCAAGGACCCCTCAAGTCAACCCTGAGCTATAAATATTCTCCTTTATTAGCACAAATGTCTTTCTGGGCAGAAATGTAGAGTTTTACATTTTTCCTTAAAAGTAGCTGTAGTAGCCCAATCCCAAATTGTGTAGGTTTTCCCACCTCTTTCAATTTTTATTTCTCTGTGTTAATCTATTTCAATCTTGTCTGTTTTCATTTTTTTCAGACAAATATTGTCAAGCATGTATCCAATAGGCCAGTGATGGTGAATCTTTTAGAGACCGAGTGCCCAAACTACAACTCAAAACCCACTTAAGCATCGTCGGGTGCCAGGTGGGTATGGCCCATTGGGTGGGTGTGGCCCATTGGGTGGGCATGGCTGCGGTGGTAACAGCAGACTGGGTGGGACTAAAAAGTTCAATTAATCAATTCCAACTTTGCAAGATTTTTTTTTTCCCGTGAGAAGTTGAAATTGACTGATTGATTGAATCTTTTTTTTTTTGTAAATGGCAGCGGAGGCCTAAAGCAAAAAGGTTTTATAAAACCCAGCTGAAGGCCTAGGACTGGGGCGATGGTGTGCGTGCCCACAGAGAGGGCTCTGAGTGCCACCTCTGGCACCCGTGCCATAGGTTCGCCACCACTGCTATAGGCCTTGTGTCATAAGGGGGTCGGATTCTGTACAAAGGGAAAGTAGGTTAGCTACTCTTCCATTAGCAGGCAAAGGCAGTTTTTATCCAGGTTCACTTACATTTAAGCTGACTTCCTACTCAGTTAAGAATTATTGCTTATGCTTGTTGGATTAAATTCAAATTCTCACTCGGGCATGAAACCCTCAGCCTCACAGGATTGTGGGTCAATAGTATTAGAGAATGAAGAATCACATACATAGCCTTGAGTTCCTGGAGAGAAAAAAAGGAAGATATAAATGGGATAGAGTTGATTTTACTTGAAGGTTTCTAAAAGATACATTAAATTAAATCATTGTTAATCAGTCCTAAGCACTAACATTGAGAGGCATCCAAATAGGAGAACTTAATTTTTTTGTTTGGTGTGTTACCTACTTTTCTACAAATTTTATTATCTTTTTTTGCTGTTATTCTAAGGCACTATTGCTGGTTGCACCAGAATATAACTTTTATGAACCTGGACCCTTTGGAATAGAAATCGTGGCCATTAAAGATCCATGCTCCTTGACATAGCCTAAACTATTACATATAAACTAAACCTAGGTTCTAAGGAGTAAGTAAGATTATTTGTGTGCAAAAGAATTAATTTTTTCATGTGCTGGTAATAGACCCATCATTACAGCAACTAATAATTTTCTTTTTCTCTCTCCAAACCAACCTAACAGTTTCCAGAGAAACAAAGTGTCCCTATTTATCCTTATCCTTAGTGAACCTGGACTATTATCAGGAAACAATTAGTTTATTAATAACAATACAGAAGTTATGAAAGTTCTACTGCTCTCTGTTTTTCTCTATATATCCACATTCGTAATGATTTTGTTTGCTTTTTTTTAAAGGATACATAATGAGGCTAGAACATTTCTGCCACTCTAGCAGATATAGTTTCAGAAAAGTGCTTCTCTATTCCAAGCTGTAATTGCTATAATAACATGGTGAAAAATGGTAAAATAAGGGTTTGTGGTCACTAAGAAGCCATACTAAAACAAAAATCATTTCAAGAAAAAAACAACAACAATGGAATATATACAGTTTTTATTGTGAGAAAAACAAAATGCCTGAGCAATTTGGTCTATTTACTGCTTGCCTAGCTAACTGGTGTTTTTGTTAAGTGCAGGTCTGTCAAATATATGAATATTTTATTCTACATGTTTAACATTTCCGAGGCTGCTGAATAATGCACATTCGTTTGGGCAATATAATTTTTTCCAGAGTAGGTCGTGGCTTCTCATATGCTCCTTGTGCTGCGGTGGCTGGAAATTTATGCCTCAGCTGCAGGAGTTAAAAAAGAAGAAATAATTTAATTGTTGCTTACAAATCATCCATGTTCAAATCCAACCTAACAAAAGACCTCCTTTATTAGTTACATATCAAACTGATGGCTCAGTTTCAAAATATTCAGAGTGCTCCTGATCACTTAATAGGTAGCTAGATTTAAAGATGAGATCCTAAAGAAAATGGGCCTATGAGAAAAAGGAGAAGAAGGAAGCAGCAAACTTTTAAATACCCCGGAACTTTAATACTGAATAAAAAAGAATACCATATTAGGACGAATAAACAAAATAATCCTCCTGGAAATATTTAGTTAATTTATATTATACAAAGGGATGGCATGGTGGCTCAGCAGTTAAGACTCTGGGCTCGTTGGCTGCAAAGCCAGCAGCCCAAGTTTGAGACCCGTGTGCCATATGACAGGGTGAACTCCCGTCCTCGCCCCAGGTCCTCCCAACCTAGCAGTTTGAAAGCATGTAAATGTGAGTAGATAAATAGGTATCACTTTGGTGGGAAAGTAACAGCACTCCGTGACATTATACGGGCTACATGACTGCAGAAATGTCTTTGGACAGCACTGGCTCAATGGCCTTGAAATGCAGATGAGTACCACCCCATCTAGTTGGCAAGGACTAGCGGAGTAAAATCTGCAGGGACTCCTTAACCTTTACTATATTACAGAAGGAAGGGAAGGAGGTAGCAAAATAACAAGAAAGCAGGCCTAGAATTCTATCCTTGCCTTAATGTTCCTCTTTTCAGATTCCTCAATATGATCCCTGCTTCCATTCACCATCCTAAATTAAAGGTCAGTTAGAAGGCCAGAAAATATTAGCTGTCTAGAGTTGTTGTTGTTTTAGTTTTTGTCTATCCCCTTACTACATTATCAGCAATTTGGGAGCGGATGACAAAGAAACCAATGATATAATCCTGCCTTCATATTCCTAGTTTGCAATACATATAGGACAGCTTCTATGCACAGTGTATCTGTATACAAAGTAAGTACAATAACCATTCACAATAGTAAGAGTTGATAACAGAATCACCCAGTAAGATCCAATATCCTGACTGCATATCTTATAAACATTTACCATATCATCTGACAATGACAAATTAAATCTGTTATTTACTAAAAAAAAAAAAAAAAGTACACTGGCCTCTCCCAAGATGATTCTGTTTCTATCATCAATTCATATTTTGAAGTGGTCACTAATAACAGAATAACAGAGTTGGAAGGGATCTTGGAGATCTTCTAGTCCATCCCCCTTCTTAAGCGGGAGACCTATGCCATTCTGGATAAATGGCTGTTCAATGTCTTCTTAAAAATCTCCAGTGATGGAGCACCCACAATTTCTGAAGGCAACCTGTTCCACTGATTAATTGTTCTCACTGTCAGGAAATTTCTCCTTATTTCTAGGTTGGTTCTCTCCTTGATAAGCTTCCATCCATTGTAATATAATTCATAAAAAGATCATGGCAGTTTGTCCAACTTTTTTGCCCTCTTCCCTACCACATTTAAAAATTTATAAAATATACTAGTTGAGGATCTTCAACTGAGAAAAGAAACTAATAAAGCAACAAGGCCAGCAAACTACTTCAGAACAGATCCATTCACTAGGGATTAAAATATTATAACACTAATTTTTACTCATGTTACTGCACATTAATATATATGCCTACTTCTGGATATTGTCCTTATCAATTCAAATGAAAAATCTTGAATGAAGTATGGCTTTTTGCTCTATACTTACTTTCTGGAGGGTATCTGCCAGTAAGATACTCATGCTCTGTACTTTTATAACTGGAGCAGAGCTGCAAAGCATAAATAGAAAAGTTTTTGATATTACCAATTAAGTCCCCCTCCCCAAATTTATGATTAAATCAGATGACACTGAGCATCTGGCCTCTTGTACATTCCATTTTTATTCCTCTTAAATAACACTTGAGCCCCTCGGTGCCATAGTCCTGCTATCATAATACTTTAACTTGATGTGAAAACCAGTCACTGTAAGGAAACCATATAGGATAAACGTGGAACTTTTTATATTGGGTGAAACATATATAATTTCATTACAACATTTGAACTGAAAATCATCTATAGAAAACTAACCTGTTGTGGTCAATGATTAGTACAATAAGGTTATTGATAAGAGCTGATCTTGCAGGGAAAAAGTAGTATTTTGATTTTTTAAAAATGCCTGAGTCACTGAATAGTCTCAGGAAAAGATTCCCCAGTGAAAATTATGATGTCTGAGGGTGGGGAATTTGATAAAAGTTTTGTAGCACCTACCGGTATGTTTTATGCTCACAGGTAAGCCACAACCTACATTTCTGTTCTTCTTCCCCAGACTTCCCTTCTTTGATATAGTAACTGGCTCTTATTTAACTAGCGATTAAAAAGGTTAAGCACAACTCCAGCATTGTTGATTCAATCCTTGTCTTAGGGATGTAAACTCCAAAATGGCTGAGGTTTTACATATTATTTGGATCACAAACATAATCACCCCTTAATTATGACTAGTAAGCAGCTGTGAAATTAGAATAAGAATGTACAGTGACATATTTCAAACATTTTAAAATGTTTTCTACTATAAAAGGCAATAATTAAAGAGAGCAAATTCTATCTTGCTCATGAATGGAAAGTGAAATCAGTGATAATAGTTTAGCCTAAGTCTGGGAATAGGATTATAAGATTAAAGAAAAAACTAAAATAATTTTTTTTTGTGTGAGAGATTTATTTAAAAAATGCTGTTAGTTCCAGAGAAAATAACAATAAAAAAACCTTACACAAAGCACATCTCCTCAGCTTTTATTTAAACATTATTTTAAGGTTTAGTGTATATACTGTTTTTCAAATAATAGAATGAATGCTTTATGAATTTTACCAGAAGTAGCATATATGCTCCAAATAATAAAACACACACTAAGGAACAAGTGTATTTTTTAATGGTTGTGGATAAAGGCCATCATTCTAATGTTTAAGATATAGCTCAAAACGTTGTAATGTCCTGAAACTGTTTCAAACACTTTACAACTGAAAGGGTGAGATAGGTAACAATGAAAAGTCTCCAGTGCATATTCCTGAGGAAGTGAGAATTAAGTAAATGCCAGAAACAATATTTGGTAATGTAGCAGTTTAAACATTTATCCCTGCATATAAAGGCCGAGCAGCTACGAAGTTATTTTAAAAATGGAAGTTTAGAAGGTCCTTAATTTTGAACAGTTAAAACAGCTATCCGCACACAATTTCCTAGGCTTGAATATGTCTCATGTTCCAATAGAAGAAAATATATGTTGAATTGTGACTCTTTGGTGTCTTTGGTATTCTGGATTGCTACAATGCATTTGTCTGAACAATATCCTTACACAACTCCTCTTATGTAGGAAGAGTGAATACTTATGGTTGGGTACTTTGGTAATAGCCAAGTGCTCCATTACCGAAGTAATAACTTCCCACAAGAGGACCTATGTAAGAACGAATGCAAAACAATACCCTAATCAAGGAATTACTAAAGAGAAAATCATACCCTCATCAAAATTGGTAAGGTAAGCCAGAGGTCTCCAACCATTCTGGGATCGTGGCCCGGAGGGAAGGAGAACAGCTTTCTAATTGGTGCGTGTGCACAAATGCAAATGGGGCCACGTGCACTGGCACAGCACTAGCGGCCCCATTCAAACATCAGCATGTGCTGGCATCGTGCACATGCGTGAACGGCTGCATATCCCCGTGGTGGTTAGCGGCCCCATTTGTGCTTGCGCAAACAGGCTGCGCAACCTGCCCAGTGCTAGTGGCCCCGTTTGTGCCTGTGCACATATGCAAATGGGACCATGGGTGCTAGCACAAGTGAGGGGGAATGCGTACCCTGCATGCGCGCACTGGCCAGTCATTTTCACAGCCTGCTGGCCAAGAGCCCGCAGCCCAATCCTGGGCCACGGCCCATAGGTTGGGGACCCCTGAGGTAAGCCACTGAATTTAAACACAGAGCAAACCCCACATTCACTTGCACTGGTGATGTTACCTAGTTGAATAATGAAACATCTGCAAGCAAATAACCACGCTCAGAGAGGACCAGTGACCACGCTGTACTTGTTTTTCTCTCTGAATTGTTTCATAAAATTTTCATTTTGCTGTTGAAGTGCTATTTACCACGCAAAACCTTCCGTTATGCCACAATTCATTTACTGTTCAACAGAAATAATAATAATAAAAAAAAAACAACACGAGCAGGTCATATACCTAGTCTTCTCTTTTCCAGGGAGTTTAGAACTTCTTTCAACTGGTGCATTTTCTAGCTTCTGAGAAACTCTCATGCCTCCAGCTTTGACTGTTGAAAAAAAGCAGGGTTAGTGTATTTTTCAAATATTATGCAAATATTATCAAATCTACATTCAAAAATGCTAAAAAGAAATAAGATTAAATTCATACTTCATATGCTAAGCTTTATTTTAATCAGGGTTCATTTCACACAACATGATAAGCCACAAACAAGTATGCAGGAACTGGCTGTAGAGATATGTTTGTACACAAACAAGTCAACTGCTCTATGGCTTGATTGTGTTACATAAATGTTGTCACAGACTCAATTAACACATTATGTTAAGCCAGAGACGCTCAAACTATGGATCACAGCCCAAGAATCGGGAGCAACTGTGGAAGGGGGAGAGGGGGGAGTTGTGGTCACATTTTTTTTACAGTCTAATCAGGAAAAGCTTGAGCATTGTCAAGACTCACTCTCTGCTATGCTTGTGTTAGCCCAGAAAGCTGGAAAACTCTTGTGAAATATAGAGTAAAATTTATTATTAAAAATGATTTTTTATACTTATTTCTTATCAAATCCTAATCCCACCAAAACAATTATTGGAGGAGGATGTCAACTAGATGAGCATCTATGCTATCCCATGGTTTGTCCCACAAACCATGATTTACTGGCTGAGTTCACAAAACAAAATCATAGAAACCATATTATGTCTTTGCAACTTGGATAAATTCAGCTGTTGGATCAATCTACAGGTCCGTTTCCCTCCATATTGTTTTCTGGCACAGTTGTTTTGATCTTCAAGCAGAATATTTCTTATGGACTTGAAAGCATCGGAAGCCACATATTTTCTGTCTACAAGTTAATCCCCTTGAATATCTTAATTCTTAGGCTACACTTAGAAACAAAGATATTATTGTCCCTCTTATTTAGCGAAAAAGACATTCATGCAGTTGTATGCATTGAAGGCAAATGAATGCTGGTAGTGGTATTTAACCAGAAACATTGTGTTTATTACAATTGTGAAATGTGTTCTTTTATGAGGCTCTCCTAGCTACACAGAGCCAGTTCAATCTGTGGTTAAGGCCTCAGGCTAAAAACCAAGAGATTCTGAGTTCTAACCCTGCCTTACATTGAAATTTGGTAAATTTGGGCTTCTCACCCTCTCTCAGCCTAAGTCATCACATAGAATTGTTGTTGTTGTTGAGAAAATAGAAGGAAGAAGGTGCATTAGGTATGTTCGCTGCCTTGAGTTATTTATAAAAATAATAAATGTGGGCTAAATAGAAGGCAGGGACGGGAAGGGAGGGAGGGAGGGAGGGAGGGAGGGAGGGAGAAAGGAAGGAACCCTGCTACTCTACACCCTAACTATAAGTAACATCATAAGTAGCTATAATTCATAAGGCTATCTCTTTCTCCCAATGGCATATCAATAGATTGAAAAGCATTATGTAGTTGTGGCATTCATAAAGGTATCAGCAGACCTGTCCCATGTATTTATAGTAATTGTCTTCAGGCAGTTTAATATGAACCCTGTTGGGAGTGTTGCAGTTATCTAACAATATTTACTTAAAAAATTACACTTGTACATGAAAATCTTGATATAATTTTTCAAAATATTGAAAGAGAAACAAACATTTTAATTTACTGCTAAGGCAGGGGTTCTCAACCTTGGCAACTTTAAGACTTGTGGACTTCAACTCCCAGAATTCCTCAGCCAGCAACTGTGCTAAGGTAAAGGTAAAGGTTTCCCTGTCCAGTCACGTCTGACTCTATGACAGGGGTCACCAACCCGTCCTAGAGTGGGGGGCCTGGTGGGAAAGGGAGGGACAGGCACCTTTAGGTGTGCATGTGCACACCTGCAAATATGGCAGTGTGTGCGCAAACAGGGCCATGAGCATGTGGCATTGCAAATGGGGCTGCTAGCACCAGCATGCAGCACGCGGCTTGCCCAGTGCCGGTGAGAGGCTTATGGCTCTCCTAGCACCAGTGCATGGCTTGCAGTTCTCCTACTGCCAGCATGTGGCTCGTGACTTGGCTAGCGCCGGCGAGAGGCTCATGGCTCGGCTAGCACCAGTGAGAGCTTTGTAGCTCAGCTAGCAGCTCGCAGCCCACCTAGCGCCAGCACAAGGATAGGGGGTGAGTGCATGCACATGCGTGTGTGCATTGGCCCGCCACTCACACAGCCCAGTGGCCAAGAGGCCACGGCCCAGTAGTGGGCCACGGCCCTTAGGTTGGGGACCTCTGCTCTAGGGCACGGGCTCATCTCTGTTTCTTGGCCGAGAAAGCCAACGTTGCCAAAGACATTTTCTGTGCTCATGTGGCCAACATGGCTATACTGATCGCTTCCCACCAAAGGGGTATCTATTAATCTACTTGCATTTGTGTGCTTTCAAATTGCTAGATGGGCAGGAACAGGAGTCACTCTCCTGCGCAATGCTTGGGTCTCAAACCCAGCCTGTCAGCTTTTGAGATGACAAACTCAATGTCTTGAACCACTGAGCAATCACAACCCAATTCATTGCTAACTATGCCTTACATTTCTGCCACCAGTTAAAAAATTTATTTTGAGTCACAAAGTGAATAGGATTGGGGTTTTCAGAATTTTGAACAGTGCTTATTAGAATTGTATTAATTGCTATCTGCCTTGAAGCGTCTGATACTTCATGAGAAATGGCATGGTACTGATGTTCCCAGGAGTATATTAAAAATTATTTTTTGCTATGTTAGTCAAATGTTCTCTGCTACATAATTATATGTTCTGTTAATATGCTTGCCAGTCAAAAAAACCAATTAGCCCCCATTAAAGCTATGCTACAATTTAAAATGGAAGTTAAAGTCATTAAAAAAGTTTGAAATCAACAGCTCACTTATCTAGATTTTTGTGTGGCATATTTATTTGAATTTATTAATTTAAAACATTTATATAGCCACCCATTTTCCAACAAGCCTTGGATGCCACCCAATCAAAAGTTAAAACAACATGCAATAATGTATTAAAATTATAAAATTAAACCGATTAAAACATTAAAAACAACAAACACCTGGCACCAAGTCAACCTTCTAATGTCCCGTTATCCAATCATATTCCAGCACCTGAGGGAAAAGCTAGATCTTTAAAGTTTTATGGAAAGGTAGGAGGGTGGGGCTGAACTTCAGAAGGCAAAGTATTCCATAAGGCAGTGCTCCCCCCAACCTTTTGGGCACCAGGGACCGGTTCCATGGAGAGAGGTTTTTCCGCAGACCAGAAGGGGAGTGGTTTCACACACTGCCTGCATCCCGTGGATGGGGCTTCGCTTGTTTGCTCGCTCCAGTTTCTTGCATGCTGTGGACCAGTGCTGGTCCACAGGCTGGGGATTGGGAACACTTGCCACAAGGCAGGGGCTGCCACCACTTCCTACTTCCCATTAGACAGGGGTCCCCAAACCCTGGTCTACAGACTGATACTGGTCCATGGCACGTTGGGAACCGGTCCGTGCAAGTGGCAGGCGAGTGTGCAAAGCTCCATTTGCACAAGGGGCAGGCACGAATGTGAAACCATCCCCTCCCCCACCAGCCGCCTAGGTGCTGCTGATCTACAGAGCCAGAAAGATTCATTAGATGACAATATTTGGGGAAAGGACTAGAAGCATGCCCACCCTAGCTGACCTACTTGGACATGTGGATGTCCAATATTGCTAAATATTATTCACATCAAATTAAACAACACTGTAATATTTATTTATTTATTTATATCTCGCCTTTATTATTTTTACAAATAACTCAAGACCGCAAACACATCCGATACACCTTCTTCTCTTTATCAATTGGGACATCACATTGAAAAAGTTTCTGCCTTAACTGAGGGATTTACGGTGTTTTAAACCTGAACACCAGTGCTAAGCTTTTTAAACTTTGTCTTATTCTCTACAGTAAAACTCTCAAGAGAGAATCTTGCCTTCCACTGAAATGGACTGCAAAAAAACTAATGGTAGGAAAGAAAAAAGTACAGAGTTGTATAGTAAAAATTACTCCTGAAGCATAAAAAAATCCAGAATGTATAAAAACATCACCATAGTAAGATAATTTAGGCAAACATGAAATTCAGATACGTATTTAAATACTTGTACAATGATTATATCTTCTCTATTAAGCTGCATGGGTCATTATAGTTTACAGTTGATAAAAATTAACCTGGAAAATATTAACAAATAGGATTCCATTCTAATGAAACTTTAACTCAAACAGGACCTGTAGCTGGTTGTGTACAGGAGAACACATGACAACACACTGTACTGGTGCTGTACTGGAGAAAAAGCCCCTGCCCAGGAAAGAGATATATTATTTATATTTTATCTAAGGAAAAAAAGAGACAAAGTTTTAAAAAATGGTATGTCGGCTGAGGAAGTTGACTAAGGGTTGACTAAGGGTTAACAAAGGAGAGAAGAGAATGTATGAATATGTACACTAGGTGCCTCGATATTTTTTTGGTACCATGTAATCTGTTTTTGTCAAGGTTCTTAAAGCAGCATTTTTAAATGTTTTATTTCTTCTGAATTATTGGTGTGACATCTGAATTTTTCTTTTAAGGCACTACCTTCTGGGCAGAAAAAGAAAATAAGACTTCAGCAAACAAATATTATTTTAAATGCAATTTATCGTTGCAGTTACTTGATGTTCTAAATTGACTTAAATATTTAATTGCTACATGTTTCCACAAGAAATAACTAAGTATCTCTTTGTCTTTTGGACAATGTCCAGATCTCAATATCACATTGTCTTCATGCATTTCTATTTTTCCTACTTAGCAGCTGTCTATTAACAGAATTTCAGCATGTGACACCACTTTTCTGATCTTTATAAATCCATAAACTAAGTAAGGATAGGCCTTACTTGGATGAGAAACTACCAAACAAGCCCAAGGTTATAAACTAATCTGGAAAATTTTTTTTTTTTTTAAATCTGGGATATGACCAAGAAAACTACACAGATATGTCTGAAAAATCATCAAGATTTAGTCTCAACTTAAAGGAGACTTGATTTTACAATTAACATGAAAAATATCCAAAACTAAATTACTTTCTGTGAAGTGTTCTTCCTTATCTCAAACAACTAAAGTATATTGCCAAAAACACATATTAATAATCTGCTGTTGCAAAACAGATTTAGACTTCTTTTCCTATTATTGTATATATTTATTTTGGCCATCATCCATTTGTAAAAATCCAGTTCTTGATATTTTAATAAAGTCCAAGTGCTGGAGATATATCCATACCAAACCGCTATGTTCTTACCCTGCCCTGATTTGTTCTAAGTCATGTTACTAAGTCATTTTTTTTTGGGGGGGGGGATTTCAAATAAAAATTTGATAGGACACAACTAGAGCATATGAATGAATATTTTAATTCCTAGTTTGTATTTTCAACAGCAAGACATTGCCACCAAGGTTTATAATATTATTTTGGGGGATATCCAATTATACCTGAAATACAGGTAGTCCTCGACTTACAACCACAACTGAGCCCAAAATTTCTGTTGTTAAGTGAGACATTTGTTAAGTGTGTTTTGTTCCATTTTATGACTTTTCCTGCCTTAGTTGTTTGAATTACTGCAGTTGATCAGTTAATAACTCAGTTCTTAACTGAATCTGGTTTCCCCATTGACTTTGCTTGTCAGGTCACAAAAGGTGAGCACATGACCTTGGGACACATCAATGGTCATAAATCTGAACCAGTTGCCAAGCATCTGAATTTTGATCACATGATCATGAGGATGCTGCGAAGGTCGTAACTGTGAAAAATGGTCATAAAATCACTTTTTCAGTGCTATTGTAACTTTGAATGGTCACTAAATGAACTGTTGTAAGTCAAGGGCTACCTGCACTTTTTCGGAAGTATAATTTTATTTTTAAAAAATAAACTAATGCCACATTTTTAAAGCAACCTTCCATTATTCAACTTCAGGGCTCCAAAATCATGTAAACAGTATCCATTTCATCAATTTACTATAAAAATAGATTGCTGGTTTAGGAACCTCAACTGATTCCTCCCAGCTATGGAAATTCAAAAGCAGCAATAGCACTGGGACTAAATAATTACAGTACTGATTTGCTTTATTGATCTGCTAAGAATTATACTTAGGTAATTCGAATGTAAGGGTTTCCCAACCATAAAGGGGAATGGAAAGTATTAGGATGCAGTATTCAGGAAGAATTCAGTTAAATAAAGTTGGAGAGTCCTTTGTTGCTTTTTTCTGTTAGAGAATAAAGCTATGCTATTTGCAATTCTTGAACAATCAGTAGCATGTTTAAACAATGTTAAACTGAAAGAAGTTTTATTCCAATCTTATGCTATGTGTCTTAGGACAGTATTTACAGCTTCCTTGCTGTAAGGAAGAATAAAGAATAGGATGAAGAATAGTGTAGTGACTGGCCACAGTTTAACATTAACTTGTACTATTGAATTGATAAATTATAATTTTTAACTATTTTTTTTACATTTTTAATCTTACCTTTATTATTTTTATAAACAACTCAAGGTGGCAAACATACTTAACACTCCTTCCTCCTCCAGTTTTCTCCACAATCACCACCCTGTGAGGTGAGTTGGGCTGAGAGAGAAGGACTGACGCAGCTGGCTTTCAGGATTAGGGTTAAGGCAGAACTAGAACTCAGAGTCTTTCTAGCCTGGTGCCTTAATCACTAGACTAAACTGATTTTTGGACAAGCAACTATATTTGATAGTTGCACAGCACACTGACCCAGTTTGCTGAATTACCCCAAATCACCTGCCTTCAGACAACATTTCAGCGAGATGGGTGGCAAATAAATTTAATAATAAATACAGTCAACAGATAACTTCTAAGTTATGCATGCTATACACATCCATAATCCTGATTAATTCAATTTAATAAAACAATCTTCCCTTGGTCAGATTGGGGTACAAGAACAAAATCCCCACTAAGTTCTTCAAGGAAACAATATTGTCTTTAAAAAAGATTTACAGTATACAACACTGATTGGCTGCTATGTTCAAGCCAAACCCATTTTTCCTTGCCCAACCAATGAGGAAGGGGGAAAGGGTGTTCATAAAGTATCACTGCTGTAACTCACTATCAGTGCTATCTTACCATTGACTATATGACTGTATTTGTCTGGATAAACAAGACTGTAGCTGTCTGAATAAACAAGTCACATCAAGACAAACTACCCACACTTTAATCTCTGTGTAGTGCAGTGGTTCTCAACCTGTGGGTCGGGACCCCATTTGGGGTCGAATGACCATTTCACGGGGGTCTCCAAACAAGGCTGTCCGCCATTTTTTCCCCTTTTTTTGGCCACGCCCCTGGCACCCAGTGATGTATAAGTGGTTGGGGATCACCACAACATGGGGAACTGTATTATGGGGTCGCGGCATTAGAAAGGTTGAGAACCACTGGTGTAGTGCAATCCCAGCCAAAGCTGACCAGTTTGGACATTATACAATTATATCATAGTTTATGTACTGTAGCATGATTAACACAATGCCTAGGCCAAAATCAAACTGTGGTATGACTTACTATGTTACACTTGAAGTACATTGCACCCTCACATAGTTCTACTTTAATTACAGTTTAAAATCTTTCAGATCCACTTACTGGTGGAAACAGGAGTAAGATCAGCAAATTTGCCTTCCTTTGGCATTCTTATGTTGGCTTTTGATTTCTACAGGATGTGGGGAATGATAGGGACTGCCAATACAGCTTTCTTGTTGGTGTGGAATTTTAGTTGGAGGAAACATTAGGCAATTGCTACCACAGCTAACTCAGTTTCCTACTCCATTCAAAGTTATTTTGTGAATTACAGGTAACCATTAAACTAAGCCAGTACCACACTTATCCAACTAGTGATGTATCTCAATTGCTAACCAGATCAAACCCAGGTGCAAAGCTAAACCACATGCACGTGAAGAAGCTTAAGTCAGAAAGCGCGTGTGTGGCCCTATCTGTAAGACTTAAAGACGTTTGCGGCCTAACCGTGATCCAAATATGTCCTGCTAGCTAGAACCTGGCTCCTTTCCCAAGGGGAAGGGCTGTGGAAATGCAAAGGCTCGTGTTTCAAAACATCTGGGATGGAAACAACAGCTGCGCGTCCCCGAGCCAACGCGTAAGAAGCCCGAATACAAAAATGCAGACCCTCAGATGAAAGGGGAGGAGCCGCAGCCTGGATGGTGCGGCTGGCTGAGGGAAAGTGAAGGGCTCGGGTCGTAAACCGCAGTCGCCATAAAAGATCAAAGCATCGCCCTTCCCCCTCCACCGGCGCTCCGCTGCTCCTGAATAAAACCCAAGCAAAACAAGGCTGTACTTTGGCCCTTGTTGTGCGGAAGAGAGTGAACCCAGACGAGGCAGAACGGCATCCCGGGAGGGCGGAAGTGGGCAACAGAGACCCTTGCAGCCTCCCCTGACGTCGGCGAAACAGATTGGGGGGGGGGAGGTGAAAGCGTCATGTATCTAGCGTATACTTTCACATTTCTCTATCTCCCCCCCCCCTAATTGTTATTGTGCAGGCGAAGATGACTCTTTAGGCTTTAAAAAACTGGCAAGTCCACCCAAAGTACCAAGCTTAAGCCGTCATGGAGAAGATTGGAGCCGCCTCATTCTCCTTCAGTAAATCTTAGCTTTTGGGGGCGGGGGAAGAATCACCTTTTCTCCAAAAGAAAGAAACTTTCACTGAAGAACTGCGTCACAGGTTCCCCACCTGCCCCCCCTTTCTCTAACCCGCCTCTCCTTACCTGCGGGAGGGTGCCCCCCTTTAGTCGGGGAAGGCGGCGGTGACAATTCCGGATTTGCCATAAGAGTTCGGTGAAAGAGCACGCGATCTCACTACTAGGTAGCGTTATTACTAGCCCTAGTACGCAGGGCGCTGCTTTGCTTTTTTATTGGGAAAGATAAAAGTGGGGCGGTGCAGCCCAAAGAAAGGGGCGGGAGAGAAGAAAGCTTGGCGGAGTTTCACAAAATTTCGGGACGTGCTTAAGAGAAGCTGAAGAGAAAGCGAAGGAGAGATGAGGGTAACGCCTCCTGCTTACAAAACTTTTTTTTTCCCCCAAGCCAAAATCGACTAAACCGTGTTAGGGTTTTGAGCAGTGTGAGAATCCGGTCATATTTTAAATTATGGTTTGTATGTTAGCGGAATCCAAAAGGCGGTTGCTATAATTTTAAGTAAGGTTTTACATCACTTTGCTTCTTTCTTTTCATCACCCAATTTGATGACATGCTTCATGTATCATTTAGGTTTGGGTCAATTAGGCAATGCTGGTTCGTTAATCTAGTGGTTAAGATTAGCACTAGGCTAGAAAGAGGGGGCCATGCGTTCAAGCCCTGGTTTAAGGATCGAGCAGACTTCTCTAGCACCGCACATCAGGAAACACGCATCGTTGTTTGAATACAGTTGCACAGCTGTTGCATTTATACTCTGCAAATGTTCGTTCTGGCTATGAGTGCTCAAACAGCAGAGCACTGAACAGGAAGTTGGATCAACCAATCATCGTGCAGGACATGCACCTCCTCACCATTGCAATTGGTATTTGGGAGATGTATGCACCACCCTGTCTGCAGCGATCTGCAATTTATGCTTATCCATGAATCCCTTGGCAGCGTGTATATGTGGCAACACCTATGCACTGTTGCAGGTAACTCTTAATTCAATCTTTATCCATGAAACCCAATTGGGTGACTTTGCTCCAGTCACTCTCTCTCAGCCAATCCACCTCACCTGGTTATTGCTGTGGGAAAAATAGGAGGAAAGTTTGTAGGATATGCCCACCTCTTGAGTTATTTATAAAAACAATAAAAGCAGAGATATAAATAAATTGTAACTGTGAACCCATCTAATAAAAGAATACAAATGATTAGTCAGAGGAAAATAAACTAAGCCACCCTTTCCACTGTATAAAGAGGCAAAGTTCAGCAAACTAAGTTAAGTTAGTATCTGTAGCATCTTTTAGAGTGTTTTACTTTACTATGTTAGTACACAGCAGGAATACCTTGAGAATCGTAGGGAACTAACCCTCTTTGAGAATCTGGTAAAACTTAAAAGAGCCCTTTCAGAAAAAATATAGACAAAGTAAAATACATAGCTACAGACTGTTGCAAAGGAAAACAATTGTATACAAATATAGTTATCAAAACATTAAAAAATACCAAGTATGTGATATAGTGATCTATACCAGGGCTTTTCAACCAGTGGTATGGGTACCACTTGTGGTACATTGGCACCTGGCAGATGGTACGCAACCATCCTAGAAAAGTAGCAGGGGAGGGGAATGAGCTGAACTGGTGGCAGCACCGCACAAGCCTGAGAGATCTGAGAGAGAGACGGCTGGAGCTGCAGGCTGTCAGGGCTCAGTGGAAGCGCCAGGATCAGTGCCGCTTTCCAACTGATCAGAGCTTCGGAGCTGTCAGGGCTCAGGGGAAGTGCCAGGATCAGCGCCCGGCTCCAGCTGGAGCTCGGCGCTGATCCTGACACTTCTGCCAAGCCCAGAAGAAGCGCCGATCAGCTGGAATGTTGCAGCATTTCCAGGGTCTTGTGATTTATTTATTTATGAGACTTATATACCGCTTTAAGTGCAAGCACTCTCTAAGCGGTGTACACCAGTAAATATATTTACATTCAGATGCTTGGCAACTGATTCATATTTATGACGGTCACAGTGTCCCAGGGTCATGTGAAGTGACAAAAACCTGCTGCAACCACCCAGCAGATGGGGGGAATAAAAACCAAACACCCCCCCCGCTGCCAATCCTCAACAGAAATGCTCACAACAATGAAAACTGCAGACAGGAGGAAGAGCACCACCGGGTGGGCAGGCAGGTGTCTTGTTCGGCTGTGGCTTGGGGGGCACTTTTTTCAATGCCATTGTAACTTCGAACAGTCACTAAGCGAACTATTGTAAGTCGAGGATTACCTGTACTTTATCACTTTTTTCCTTTTTGGGGGAGGGGAGTCATTAAGTTTTTGACACCTTGCTAGGCGACTGGTGGTACTCAGATATTCCCATATCCTAAAAGTGGTACAATGGGTAAAAAGGTTGAAGATTTATAGATCTATACCTTCTATTAATCCATTACATTAGTGAGAAAATATCTTTTTGGAGGAGTATAATAATTGTAGATGATATTTATTGAAATTCACTAGTATCTTTTAAACAGAAGCTTCTAAAGCTTCTCCCAACTGGATTAAGATTGTGATTCAGTGTCAGGTGCTTTTAAACTCAGATATTTCCTTTCTCCAACATCCACTGCCCTATAATAGGGATATTCAGTATTTTTATTTCCTTTTCTCATTAAACCTGGCTTATTTTTATCTAAACAGTTTCAGCTTACTGGAAATGTGATGGATCTTGGTGGTTTAAAACAAAGTAAAAATTGGAAATCACTGTTTCAGGTTAGCTTGCTTTATCACATACTGCAGTAGATAAGATTAATTATAGATTGTCCATTTTCTGACATAAGATATCTCAACACAAGGCCTCTTACATTTCAGAAGCAGCCACAGGCATGTTTGATTTCACAATGTCGACTCTTTGGGGGAGATAAATGATTAGATTAGTTGAAACCAGAGCAAAGCTAGATTGTTGCTTTGCAACAGTGCACCTCTGCAGAGCCCAAACAGCTTTCAAAATCACCTGCTGTCTATGATGGCTGCAAACTGACAACACCATTTCCTGCCCTTTGAGTTGAAAAACAGAGAAACCCTGTAATATAGGTCCTAAAATAAACACACCACTGCTCCAAAACACCCAGCAGCAGTTCAGTCCTGCCCACACATGTAATCTGGTCCCACCTATTCTGCAGGCTTCCAAGTTCCAAAAAGCATATTAAAAGATACTGTACAGTCTTTTGTTACCAGTAAGTTGCAGGTCTTGCTCTTTATGTTTCTGTTGCTCAAGAGTACCACATCTGTTCTGGATCCAAGCTGGATAGCTGAATAAGCCTGAACTAAACTTTTGTGTTGGAAAACCAATATTACCCCAGCGCAGCCTGCTGCATTTATTTTTTATTGGGGAAATATTTGAAAAAGGGCTATGGCAGGGCTTTTCAACCTTTTCACCCATTGTACCACTTTTAGGATATGGCAACATCCGAGTACCACCAGTCGCCTAGCAAGGTGTCAAAAACTTGATGATCCCCTCTCCCCCAAAAAGGAAAAAAGTGATAAAGTACAGGTAGTCCTTGACTTACAATAGTTTGCTTAGTGACTGTTAGAAGTTACAATGGCATTGAAAAAAGTGCCCCCCAAGCCACAGCCGAACAAGACACCTGCCTGCCCACCCGGCAGCGCTCTTCCTCCTGTCTGAGGTTTCCATTATTGTGAGCATTTCGGTGGAGAATTGGCAGCGGAGGTGGGGTGGGGGGTGTTTGGTTTTTATTCCCCCCATCTGCTGGGTGGTTGCAGCAAGTTTTTGTCACTTCACATGACCCTGGGACACTGTGACTGTCATAAATATGAATCAGTTGCCAAGCATCTGAATGTAAATCACAATACCCTGGAGATGCTGCTGATCGATGCTTCTTCAGGGCTCAGCAGAAGCACCAGGATCAATGCCGAGCTCCAGCTGGAGCCTGGCGCTGATCCTGGCACTTCCCCTGAACCCTGACAGCCCCGAAGAAGCTCTGATCAGTTGGAAAGCAGCACTGATCCTGGAGCTTCCGCTGAGCCCTGACAGCCCTGCATCTCCAGCCATCTCTCACTCAGGCTTGTGCGTTGCTGCCACCGGTTCAGCTCATTCCCCTCCCCTGCTACCACTTTTCTAGGATGGTTGTGTACCACCTGCCAGGTGCCAATGTACCACAGGTGGTACCCGTACCACTGGTTGAAAAGCCCTGGGCTACGGCATTAGGAAAAAGACCTAAGCCTTCTGTGCTGCTCTTTTAAGATCTGTAAAGTGAGAACAGTTTCTAGTCATTGCAGTTAAGTTATACTACTTTGGAAGTATGTTTAGGATGCAGGAGCTTGCAAAAAAATCAGATGGATAGCAATATCTATTTGGCACGTGATTACTTTGAGCTCCTGTAGACATGCATAAATAAACTTTAAATGACCTTCTCGCATTAAGACAAAGAAGCAAAGCCATCAACCTCCAGTGACCTCATTCCAAAGGAAATCACGTCTGGATAATGCATGCACTTGTTATATTTTCAAGGCTGGAAAACAGGATTATGGGAAATATAACAATAGGGATCAAGGTCAGCCTGTCTTTGTGCATGAAATCCTGGTAATTTATTATGTTAGAGATTTGGGAGTGTGTAAAAATAGTTTTGTTGGTGCTCATTTATGCATTTCGGTTCCTGAATAATTGTACAAAACAGCTTGGGAAGACGGGGGGGGGGGGGCCCTTAAAAAGCAGCTCAAAATGGTTTGAATTGGCAAACCAAAACAGCTACTTAGATGAAAACTAAGTTATTGCTGGATGTGCAGGAATGGCAGTTAAATAGTTGTATCTGTTGAGAGAGAACATTTGTAAAATGAAATAAATAACACTTTTGTGCAAAACAGTTGTAAAAGAATGTAAGCAGTCTGAATATTAATATGTTTTTTTTTCATGCAGGTCCTGTGCAAAGCAAGAAATTTAAATACAGCAACTATTAATTAACAAGCTTGTAGCATAACTGTAACTCTGCTAGCAGTTAGATTTCAAGAGGAAGTTGATCTGAGAATTAGAATTAATACAAAGTTGTGGTTTTGACATTTAACAAATGTGATGCAGCATAAAGAATCTATTTAAACTTGTTCCCTTTTTATACAGGTAGTCCTTGAGTTACAATAGTTCACTTAGGGACCAAAGTTACAATGACACTGAAAAGAGTGACTTATGACCATTTTTCACACAAACGCTGCAGCATCCCCACGGTCACGTGATTAAAATTCAGATGCTTGGCAACTGACTTATATTTATGACAGTTTCAGTGTCCTGGGGTCATGTGATCACCTTTTGCAACCTCTGACAAGTAAAGTCAATGGGGAAGCCATTTCCACTTAACAATAGTGTTACTAACTTAACTGCAGTGATTCACTTAACAACTGTGGCAAGAAAGGTCATACAATGGGGCAAAATTCACTTAACTGTCTCACTCAGCAACACAAATGTTGAGCTCAATTGGGATAGTAAATCAAGGACTACGGTAATCAACTTGTAACCACTCCTGTATTTCTGTAGTTCCTTTTTGCTCAGTCATAAACACAGGTAGTGGGAACTCCTCTCTTGCTCATTGACTGCTTAAGTCTACAACAGCACTAATTAAATGGGAGTTAATGACAGTCCTTGTAGTTGTGACTGTTACAATCCTTCTGCAACAGAGGTGGAGAACTACAGCCCCTTTATGACTGGTTCTGGAATTCTGGGAGTTGAAGTCCACTAGTCATAAAAGGGCCATATTGTAGTTCCCCACCCCTGTTCTGCAGTCATGTGATGGTGATTCAGGCGCTTTGCAACAGCCTGTCAGTTATGACATCACAGCATCCCACAGTCAAATGATTGCTATTTGCTACCTTCACTGCTGGTTTCTGATAAGCAAAGTCAGTGGGAAAGCTGTTGGAAAGTTGCAGATGGTGATTATATGATTGCAGGATGCTGTAACTGCACCAGATTCACTTAATGACAGCAACTAGGACTGCCAGAATTGCCATTGCAAGTTGGTGCACTTACCTGATTGTTGAGTCCTTGGCGCAAAGCAGACACGAAAAGCAGCTGGAGTTCTCAGTTTTCTTTATTCTGCATTCAGCTTACAAGTAGATGGCTTTTCCTTAAGCTTCCCAAACGCTCGCAGCCTCTTATATAGGCAACTCCCAGGTAAATGTGTTACTTTTCCCGCGCCAGCACCCGCGCATGCGCACGGCGCTGGCGACAGCCTGTCTGGTCCCGGGCAGCCTTGCACCTGCCCGGGACTGCCTGCAAATGCCCGAGCCGTTTGCAAGGCTCGGGACATAACACCCCTTTCCCCCGGGCTGAAACTACTACCAACATATAATCATTTGTTCTATACAGCGTTCCGCTCCCCAGTGCTTCCATTGTTTGCTGGCTTTTGCCTTGCCAGCAATGTTATATAATCCTCTAGGTACTTAGGAGATTTCTTTGCTCTCTGTGACCTTCTCAGCTCTGGGTTACTAGCAGGAGTTCCCTGACTGTAGGGAGATGTGAGCCTGTTCTCCTTATTTTGTCTTGGTGCCTTCCAAGGGCTGTGCCCTGATGCCTGGCCTGCTGGCTCGCCCACCGGGCTCGTCAGGCCAGGGCTTCTGTCACTTTGTGACCTGGTTGACCTGCCTAGCTGTAGACCCTTGGGCCCCCTGAAGTGATAGCCACTGCTGAGCGTCTCTGTTGACCCTCCTAGGTCCGTCCAAGACCTGTCAGGAGGCTGTCCATTCCCTGAACCCCATTCTGTGTCCGGGCTTGTGTGGGTTTCTGTACCTTCCCCAAACTCAGTTATTCCCTGATTTGGGCTAGAGGTGTTGTAGTCGGAACTTGGTTCCTCGACCACCTCCCTGTATGTTTGACCCCCTGTAGGATTTGGGGTAAGGTCAGGCCAACCTTGGGGATTGTGTGCCAGCTCTCTTGCGGGGAATGATTTGTTGGGATGCCCCCGGGTATCCTCCGTAACTGGAGTGCTGTGTGATATGTGTGGAAAGTGAGTATGCCCCCGGGGTGACTCCCTGGCTGGAGTAGGCGTGGATGCCTGGTAGTTGGGTAGGCTCATAGAATTCTTGTTCGGAGTTCTCGCGGAACCCTGGAATGGGCCGTTTGTGGCTCCATCAGTGGAGACGGGCAGCAGCTCGTGCCCTTCCCTTTGCTCCAAAGGGTCCCCCTCTCCCCCCTGGAAAAGACCCAGGAGTCTCAGCTGGAAGATGCCGCCTAGGGCGGAGTTGGTCGATGTGCCTGCGCAGGACACGACCGTTGTCCAGAGCTACCTCGTAGGATAGAGGACCCGTGACCCTGGAGACAGAAGCGGGGACCCATGTATGACCAGGCCCGTAATTGCGAGTCCAGACCGGGGCACCCTCAAGTAATTGTCTAGGTGCCCTAGGATGTGAGGTAGATGAAGGCAATCTGTCCGGATGCAACCGGTCAAGTTTAGTAGTAAGTTGACGCCCCCAACGAAGTTCAGCTGGACTTCTCCCTGTAGAAGTGGACGGTGTGGTGCGATAAGAAAGGAGAAAGTCAGCCAACCTGTGATGCCAGTCCCCGTAGGTGAGTCTTTTCAAGGCGTCCTTTGTGATGCGCACCATACGTTCAGCCATACCGTTGGTGGACGGGTGGAAAGGCGCAGAAGTGGCATGATGAATCATGTTAGCCTGTAAGAAAGCTTGGAATTCGGAGGAAGTGAATTGAGGGCCGTTGTCAGACATGATGACATCTGGAAGCCCGTGTGCAGCAAAAATCCCCCTCAGTACCTGAATAGTCTTTGCAGTGGTGGTGGATGAGACAGGTACAACCTCAAGCCATTTCGAGTGGCTGTCAACAAGGACCAAGAAGAACTGGCCCTGAAAGGGCCCAGCGTAGTCAATGTGCACCCTAGACCATGGGGACTGTGTTTCCTCCCATCGGTGCACGGGAGCTTGGGGCATCTCTGGGCGAGATCGTTGGCACAGGTGGCATGCATGCACCTTAGCCTCAATATTTTTATCTAAACCAGGCCACCATAAGTGGCTGCGTGCAAGAGCCTTCATACGAACAATGCCAGGATGACCCTCGTGGAGGATTCCAAGACCCTAGTCCTCATTGAGGTAGGAATGACAACTCTGTTTCCCCAAAGCAAACAACCCTGAGAAAGGGACAGCTCGTTCCTTTTGGACCAGAAACTCTGAAACTCAGGACTAGGGCAGTGCTCAGGCCAACCAGACAAAACCCAGGAACGGACACGTGAAAGTGTGTGATCTGTACTGTTTCAGCGGCAACATCCCTGGCACTAAGAGGGAGCTCGGGCAAGGCTTGGATTGATAGACTGTTGACAGCTGGCGCAGGGTCAGCTTCCACTGTTGGCAGAGGCAGTCTACTGAGGCCATCAGCATGGCCCATATCTTTCCCAGGCTTGTGGAGTAAAGAAAAATCATATGCAGACAAAAAAATAGACCACCTAAGCATTCTAGGGGAAATGATTTGGGGAGTCTGCTTACGTGTGGTAAACAGTCCCACCAGAGGCTTATGGTCAGTGAAGACCGTGAAATGCCTGCCATATAGAAAATCATGGAATTTTTTAATTCCCGCAACAACAGCCAGAGCTTCCCTGTCTATCTGAGCGTTGTTGCGCTCGGCAGAAGACAATGTTCTTGAATAATATGCAACAGGAACCTGAGTTCCATCAGACCTGAGGTGGCTCAGGACAGCCCCAACCCCGTAAGGGGACGCATCACACGCGATGCACACAGGAAGAGACTCGTTGAAATGTGCAAGTACACTGTTAGAAGTGAGCAAGGCCTTGACTTCGTTAAAGCAGGCCTCATGCGTCTGTGACCACCGCCACACTGCTTGCTTGTCTAGTAGCCTGTGAAGAGGCTCAGCTACACTAGCTTTAGGTGGAAGAAAAGAATTGTAGAAATTCAGGAGACCCAGGAAGGCCTGAAGTTCGGCCTTGGACTTTGGCCTAGGTGCTTCTAAAATGGCAGTTAGTTTGGATTCAGCAGGGTGAATTCCAGCAGCATCAATTTTGAATCACAGAAATTCAGTAGAAGGCACCCCAATTTTGCATTTGTCTTTTTTGAGCTTGAGGCCTGTTTTCCTGAACCTTAACAGAACAGCCCTTAGCCTTTCAGCTAGAATGTGTGTGGAGTCTCCTGCACTTAAGACATCATCAAAGTAGGGGCAAACCCCCGGTATGCCCCGCAGTGTGTTTTCCATTACGCTTTGGAAAATCCCAGGAGCGACATTCACTCCAAACTGCAGCCTTTTTACCTTAAAGGCTCCCCTGTGGGTCACAATAGTCTGAGCTATAGCAGCAGCATCATCAACAGGCAGCTGTTGATACGCTTGAGCTAGGTCAAGCTTTGCAAAAACGCGCCCCCCTTTGAGGGAGGCCAGAATATGACTGACCACAGGAACAGGATAGGCATGTTGCTGCAATGCCTTATTCAGAGTGCATTTGTAGTCAGCACAAATGCGAATGTCCCCATTTGCCTTTAGAGGCGTGACAATGGGGGTCTCCCAAGGACTGGAATCAACAGGGTCTAGGATTCCCTGTTGAATCAGTTTGTCTAACTCAGTGTCAATTTTACTCTTTAAAGCAAAAGGGACCCTTCTTGCTTTAATTATAATGGGAGTGACAGTGGGGTCTAGCTTTAAGGACACAGGGGGTCCTTTGAATGTGCCCAGCTGGGGGCTGAAAACATCTGCAAATTCTTTGCAGACTTCCTGTAGGTCGAGTGTTTGTAAACTGTTGAGTCCTGTGACGTGTATCCCCAGGGCATCAAACCAATCGAGTCCTATGAGACTCGTTCGTTCACCCCCTACTACTAATAAGTCTAGTGGACCTTCAAAACTCTTGTATTGCACGTTAAGGGTGGCCTCCCCTTAACACACACTCTTGAATTTTGAAAATCTGTTAACACAATGTCAGAAGGCCTTAACTTGGCCTGAGTTCCACTACCGGAACAAATCTTCCTAAATGTATGCAAGGAGATGATTGAAAGGGCAGACCCTGGGTCCAGTTCCATAGACAATGGAACCCCTTGTAGCTTCACCTTGAGTGACAGCTTTTTCTTAATGGGCTTGTGTGTGCCTGTCCTAAGGATGCTTCTTCGCGAAGCGCAAAACCCTACCCTATTCTGGCTGGGGAATCTGGTACCTTTCAGGCGCAGTTCTTCCTGAGGTTGTACCTTTCGTCGGCCCAGACACACAGCTGCAATGTGTCCTTGTTTGCCGCATGCCCGGCAGGTAGCGAAGCGGAACTTGCAGTCGGTTCTCCTGTGGCGACCTCCACAGCCGATGCACTTGAGCGGAGTTGAAGAGCTTCCCTTCTGATTTTCTTCCTTCGTGGGGTGGAGACGGTTGACTTCCTCGTCCGGATCCTCCTCGGAGTTTCTTTGGACGTCTTCCTGGTGCACGGATGCAACCTCTGGACTGTTTCTGATCGGCCGCATGTTCTTGACAGCGCCGCCGGCTGCTTCTTCTGCGGTGACTTCCCTTAAGGCATCTTGGTAGGACAATTCTTCTTTAGCGAAAAGTCTCTGTTGTAGATCTCGATGCCTTAACCCGCACACGAATCGGTCCCTCAGTCGTTCTTCGAGGTCTTTGAACTCGCAGTGCTTGGCGGCCTTCCGTAATGCGGCGATGAATTCTTTGGCCGACTCACCGAGCCGTTGATCCCTCTGCTCGAAGGTGTGGCGCCATGCGATGACAGACATCTTGGGGTGGAAGTGCTCCTTCAATAGCTTCTTCAGATCTGCGTAGCTGACAGACTCTACTGGAACAGGTGCTGCAAGGTTTTCTGCGATGTCGAAGGCGTCTTGACCGCAAACACAAACCAGGGTGGCAGCCTTCAAGCTCTCTTCCCTCACTTGGTTTGCCTTGAAGTAGTTCTCCACCCTGGCTACGTAGGACTCCCACCGCTCTGGATGTGAGACGTCGAACTCTGAAAGCCTTCCGATTTTTGCCATCTTCAGGAGACGGGTCTATCAGCCAGCCTACCCCCGAATGCGCACTGGATTGGCGGGCAGCTGCCGAGTCGACACCGTTCCGCCGCTCAGGACTCACTTGGGTAAGCTTACACTTCTTCCTTTCCAGGCGGTGTAAGGCATCCCACCTTCGTCGCCAGTGTTGAGTCCTTGGCGCAAAGCAGACACGAGAAGCAGCTGGAGTTCTCATTTTCTTTATTCTGCGTTCAGCTTACAAGTAGATGGCTTTTCCTTAAGCTTCCCAAACGCTCGCAGCCTCTTATATAGGCAACTCCCAGGTAAATGTGTTACTTTTCCCGCGCCAGCACCCGCGCATGCGCACGGCGCTGGCGACAGCCTGTCTGGTCCCGGGCAGCCTTGCACCTGCCCGGGACTGCCTGCAAACGCCCAAGCCGTTTGCAAGGCTCGGGACATAACAGTGATATTGTACTTTATAATTGTATTGCTTAGGAATGGAGTTGCCAGTCCCAATTACCATCATTAAGATATTTTCTCTGTTTTGAGGCCTTGTCCATGGAGTACTACTAAACGGGCCGTTGTTTGCTTGATCTGGGTTTGCAGACAGTGTAATAAAATTTGGAAACTGAAGGTCTCTGGTGCCCCCCTTGACTGAGAAAATGAAGTTCATTTTGTCCTGAGCGACCAAGGGAGAAGGGAGAAAAACTTATTAAGTCATAAGTATGATGAAAATGAATTCAGGAATTCTATCTTGCAGATTTTTCTCCAACAGTCATATGCAAGCTTGTTCAGTAGCCAGTCCCAGACTGTTCACTCATGGTTTTCCTAGTTAGGTGCATTTTTCTTTCTCCTTTTTGCTTGATCAAAAGACAAACAATTCTTATTCATATATGCTTTCATATCTATATATTTAATGCATAACAGCAGATGGGATTTAGATTGCCTCTCTATACCTTAAACACAAAGATTACCTATTTCTCTCTGTCCAGATTATTTTATCTAAGCACACTGGAGATAAAGTAGAAAATAGTGTGAAGGTGCCACTAAGTAAATAACTCAGAGTTGCTATGAACAAATTACATTAATGTTAAAACACTTCTTTCTGGAATTGCTATCCTAATTGAAACACTTCATTCTAAGTTACAATGCCTTGTGTCCTTTCAATCTTGCAAAGATCTTAGTCAGCACCTTGATTTAGGAATACATACGTTAAAATTCTCATTATAGAAAAGCTGGTTTGGGTTTTGCCTTTCAAGAAAAATTTCAACTTACATAATTGTTTTTGTGTTGATACTTGTTCTATGATCATGATGGGCGTCTAAATAGTATAAGAATTACACAATACCCATTAAGAGACATAATCATACAGTTAAAACACAAATATTGTCTAGCATTTGGGGGAGTGTATTTCCACATCCATTGTACTGGTAGAGACTTGCTGTCTACTAATATTAAAGTCCTCAGTTACAATCTTTGCGAATGAACAATGCATACCTTTTCCAGGGAATAAACCATACCAAACACTAGTTGAAAGAAAAATCATCAGGGTCCAGTTCAGGCTGGGAATAAACAAAATGGAGACTGCTTTAGAAAGAAGGTTGTAGTTTATTGAAGAGCAGAGCCAGAAAGAAGCATGGCTCTGGGAAAGCTGATCACATGGAGTGGTGGGCTTTTATACCTTCTTGGGCTTTTGTGTTTGGAGTTGTTCCTGTGGCATAAACTTTGACCTAAGGTTCAGTGTGCCTTTCTGGTATTCTGATGGTGGTGGGTTAATCCTATTATGTCCTAAAGGTCATATCCTGCTTCCCTGGGGCTGTGATTGTGGCTGATTGCTTTGTCCTGTGTTGGGTTTTTTTGGGTGAAGGGTTGTTAGTTCTAGGGATCTTTGTCTTCCTAATCCCATCAGCTCTAAGCTTCTTGGTGCCAGTCTTTCTGAAAGGATTATGATAATCTGCATTTCTACAGAGCTGGTTTCTGCTTGGGGGAGGGAGACTTGGGGCTATTAAGAAAAACTGGGCATGCTTTTCTGCCTTTTTAAGATCCGTCGAGAAAATATAATATTCTGCCTTTTTAATATTTCCTTCTCTGGGGGGGGGGAGGCTGACTTCCCACACACTCATTTTATATTTTCTGTAAATCTGAACTTTCTTCTTCTAGTCATGATTATTTTGTTCTGTTCCAGTACAATATAACCATTTCATTCAGATATAATCCCACTGTGACTTCTTGATTTGGTATATTTAGAATGCTCTGTTCAGAAACATTTAGAAAACACTTTAAAGCAAAGGTAACCTCAGATTCAGTTGTGCAACAGCAAGAAGCTGCCAAGACATCTTTTAAAGTAATGCTTCTAAGAACCCTCAAAATTTCTGATGGACCTCAGAGAATTGTAACCGAAAAGCAAGAATTTCTTGACTATCCTGTGACAGTGTCTAAATGCAGCTGTATCTGTTATAAACATAAGCTACGATTAGGTTTTTCTTGAGCATCAGGCTTGTCTGACTCACCTTTATCAGAATGTAAACAATTTGATTGCTTAAATAACAATATATTATTGTTCACATACACTACTGTTTTATATATCCTTCAGCAAATGCTTCTAAAGCATCCTAAGACCTTTACTGAAAGTTTTTCTACAAAGAATAGGCTGTATGATGACCTTGTGCTGCTTTCAATAACAGTTCAAGGCCATTTCAATTACTTCAGCATTTTAAATTGCTTCTGTTGCTTGCTGATTTAGCAAGTCCCTATCTCTCAACTTTAGTATATTGACATTTTAATTTCTAATATTATTGTAACAGTCTTAAAATAATCAGAGCTTAGAATTCGTTTTATGAAGATGACTGTTTAGCATTTTATAAAGAAACATCCAGATAATGTGCATTTCAGGATATAATGATGAATAAAAGCACTCAAATAATATTTTTAAAAATCACACGAAGTTCATCCAATTGTCATCCTTATAATAATTCCAGAAGTATTACTTTTCCCCATGTTGAGATTTGGAAAGTGGGGAACTGAGTATGAGAAACAGAATGACAGAATGACAATGGGTGGGCAAAAAAAAAAAAAAAACAGTGAGAAAGGAGCAACATCAATTTCCTACCAGCTTCTCCATTGAGTTTCCTTGTAGGAAGCTAGCAGGATGCATCAGAAATCTTCCTTCCTTTCTCCCTCCCTTCTTCCCTTACAGTTTCTTCCACCATTTCTTTCTTCCCTTTTTTTCTACATTCCTTCTCTGTGCCTTCCTTCATTCCTTCATGTCAGTGGGAAAGCCTGCAGGAAGTTGCAGTGGGGAAACCTGCAGGAAGTCGCAAGTAGCTACTGCTGGGTGAGGGAGGGAGTGAGGTGCAGGTCAGGAATGGTATGTGTGGGTGTGTGAGAAGTGTTGTGTGGGTTGGGAAGGGTGTATGGGTGTGCGCCAGAGATGCCACATGGGTTGGGGGGTACATGGTAGGCAGTATAGGTCAGGAGTGTGTGGGTCACAAATGTGTAAAAGGTGTCATCCAGGTCAAGTAAGGTGCACGAGGGGGGCATGGATCAAGAAGAATGCATAGGGGTTGCAGGGGTGACGGGCGGTTTGGGTATGGCGCACAGGGAATGACGTAGATTGGGAAGAGTGCCTGAGGGTGCTTGAGAATGTGATGAGATACTGGGAAGGTCAGGGATGGCACATGAGGGAGATGGTGTAGTTTGAGAAGGGTGTGATGGTATGATGAAAAGGTGATGCATGGGTGGGGGAAGGCATGTGGGAAGGGAAGGTGGGTCAGGGAGGGTGCAAGAGAGTGAACAATATGTATTTCGTAAGTCAGGAAATATACATGGGGATGTGGGTCAAGGAAGGCGCACAAGGAGTGGTACAGGTCAGGGGAGCACATAGGCTGGCATGGGTCAGAAAGGGTGTGTAGGGGTTTCTTCCTCTCCACCCTTCCCTCCTCTTTCCAGTAGCAGGTAAGTAGCTGCTGCTGTGGGGGGGAGTGAGTGAGGACTGGCCTGGAAACTTTCATAGAACATTAAAAATGAAAATAACATCATTGCGTCATCAGTATAGCAGCTGCTAGTAGCACTGAAGCAGGCACAACTTTTCCAAACTTCATTCCCTTGGGAGTCATGGATCCTGGATTTCGGTTACATTCTGTAAGATAACCCATTTGAGATCCTTGGTTCAAAAATTGTTGCCATATGATACAGTACTTCTTTTCGCCCAGTTAAAAGATCATGACAATGAGTAGTATATAGCGTGTGTGTGTTTGTGTATGTGTGTGCATGCAGAAAAGTTCCTATATGAATGATTGTGGGCTTCTTGGGATACAGTGCAGGTGCAATATGACCACTTTATTCCTTGTTTATGTGAATGCGGCTTTATAATAGGACTTTGTCTTTCTATGCAATCCACCTCAAGAAGAGAAAATGGGACATTATGTTCATAGCTGAAACTCAGATCCTACGAGAATGGCTTTCATTACTCTTGTTTTGCTTCTTGAATAGAAGCAAAAATATTCCTTTTATTGCAAGTATGCATTGAAAATATGCTTCAGAGATAATTCCTGTCTATTCAAGCATAAGGCTCTGATTCCTAAGGCCAACATCTTTCTCTTTTGACTTTCTTTTTAAGAATGTACTCATTTTTTTTTACAGAGCATACACCTCTAGCACAAATGAGCCTATTATAAGATGCAATTCAAGCATGGTTGGGCTGATTTAGAAATACCAGTAGGAAATCCATTAGAGAAACAACAATTTCCTTTTTTTCATATTATTGAAATAAACCAATCTTGTTTAAACAGTATTTGTAAGTTTTGTTGGAATGCTTTTTGAATTAGAAATAGAAAGAGGACACACAGACTAAAGACATTTGCAGATAAGATGGTTTCATTGTGTTCTCGCTCTAACTCATTCACAGAAGTTTTCAAGGAAAATAAATGGCATTCACTTGTAGTTCTCCAAAGCTAATGCAACACTTTTATAGTCTCTTTCATGTAAGTAAAAAACAAACAAATCTATTGCAGGAAAGTAAAGCAACAGGTGTGCAGGGGCTTTTGGTGAGAGGAAATACGGTTCACCTCTTACAATTATTCAGAATAAGGAGCCTTTAATTCATTCAGAATTAAAGACTATAATATAAAAATTATAGGATTGGAAGATATGACAACTAGGGTCAGAACTGGAGGTTGTTATGTTCTTCAGTTGCTAAGTCATGTCTGACCCTTCACAACCCCATGGACCAGTGGTTCTCAACCTGTGGGTCGGGACCCCATTTGGGGTCGAATGACCATTTCACGGCCAAACAACGCAGTCCGCCATTTTTTCCCCTTTTCCTTAGCTGTGCTACTCCCTTTTATTCTATTGGCTTTTGAAAGCCAATAGAATAGACTCTCTTGAACAGAGTCTAATTCTATTGGCTTTCAAAAGCCAATAGGAATGGTCCAGGCTGTCTCTGCCCTGCTGAGCCCGCCAAAAGTCCCATTCTGCAAACGGTGCTGCACCAATTGAGTAGTCCTCGACTTACGACCGGTTGAATAGTCCTCGACTTACAACCGGTGGGGGTCGCGGCATTAAAAAGGTTGAGAACCACTGCCATGGACCATAGCACATCTGCCCCCCCCCATCCTCCATTATCTCCCAGAGCTTGTCCAAATTCATACTGATTGCATCGGTGACTCTATCTCACCATCTCATCCTCTGCCATCCCCTTCTCTTTTTGCCTTTAATCTTTCCCAACATCAGGGTCTTTTCCAATGAGTGCTTTCTTCTCATTAGGTGGCCAAAGTAGTTGATTAATGACTGCAGCAGTCAGTTTATGACTGCCACAAAAGTCATAAAACTGGGTCCCGTCACATGGTAATCACTTTATGACCTTCATGACTTACAACCATAATGGGCGAGCTCCATTACAGTTGTAAGCCAAGGACTACCTCTATCCATACACAAACCTATCTGTGCCAACATGAATTTGACAACAGACCCTTGCTCACCCTAACTCCATGTCACCCTGAAGTTTGCCACTGGGCACTGTACTGTCCCCACTCTTAGGGACCACTTGGTCAGGCCCCTTTGAAGGAAGTTCAAAACAGCATACACATCTGAAAATTCTTGGGCAGCTTATGAGGAATATGCTACTGCAGTGGCCTTTTTCTCTGTTTTGATTCTTTCCGTTTTCTCCTTTTTTTCAATCTAGATATGAAAAATAGTATAATGTTTTTGTTTCAGACAATACCCAGATTTGACAAATGATGTATCACTTTAAAAAATGGCAAAAAATTTACCTAAGTTTGTATGGCACAGGAAAAAGCCACAAGTTAAATAAGATTATTATATGATGCAAAGGAAAGAGGAGGATTGATTTTATTATATTTTGCAGCTTAAAGTTTGGTATGGGTGTTGTTGAGAAATAAAAGACTTTTAGAATTAGGAACACATGACCTGAGATTTAGGTGGCATGGATATTTGTGATATGATAAAGTTACAGTTAATTTGGATTTCAAAAAGCATTAAGTTAGACATGCTATATTGAGAATATACAAACTCAGAAGATTTTTGAGAATGCAGTGCTCAATCAAGAAAAGAAACCAATGGATAATTAAGTAAATCAAGCCAGAATTTTCACTTATGGCATAAATGAATGGATTCAAATTATCTTACTTTGGACACATTATGTGAAGACTCTATTTCCTTAGACAAGCTTCTAATGTTGGGAAAGGTGGAAAAAGATGATCAGCAGTAAGGTGGATGAACTCAGTTAAAGGGATGTTGGAAGACCTGAAAGACCAGGTCAGGGACAGATCATCAAGGAGAAAATATATCTATGCAGTACCTAAAAGTTGATATTGACATGACGGCACATAATTAATTGTATATACACGCACATAGCTTTTATACGTACAGAATACAAAATTAGAATCAAAATGTTGCAGATGTAATCATCCAGACAGCCAATAAGTGACCTGTTTTACTCAGTGCTTTTTTTCTAAAAAAAAAAAAAAAGGTGCCAGAACTCACACACGTCATACAGCCCACCTTGCCTACCCTACAAGGTTCCATCCAAAAAAGGTGCTAGAACTCTGTTCTGGGCAAAAAGCCCTGGTTTTACTACATTATTTGACCACCTCCCATGTTTTATTTTTATATCCTACTTTTCTGTCCCTAGGGCAGGCACTTATAGGCTTGCTAATGCCATTTTTTTTAAAAAATTAACTTAATATACCATTTAAAAATATTACAATAATTATAAACCTACTAAAAAGCTTGAACTCTTTCCTAACATCAGGAATAACAATGGAGAAAAGCAAAGGAACATGTTCCACAGCTTGGGACTAAGAAAGGAGAAGGAGGCCTTCTTATATTTGCTTGGCAAATGTATTTCTGGCAGTGAGGGCTTCATAAAATTTTCATAGCCCCTCAAACACTCCAGTTCCGAACCAGTTGGGAACTAATTGGGGCTTTATAATTTGTGAAAAACAATGGACAGTCACATGCTTAATGTTCTGTCATCCTTCAGAAGGGTTAGTTTTTGTGCCCTCCACCTCCCACTAATTTTACAGGCACCCAAATTATTTGCTAAATTAGATATTATTTTTGCAAATTTGGGGTTTCTCCAAATCTGTTTTTAACTCTCAATGACATTAAAGTTATAATCTTATTTCACGATAGCATATATTCATACCGATGTACTGTAAATAATATGGAAAAGTGACTAAAAGTAGAAATGACTTTCCTTAGTTAAAATGTTGATTTCTACATAAATGAGATACAAAATATTCATTTTATTGATTTATATAGTAGAATTTGTTTACTTTTTAGTAACTAAATAATAGGCAGATTGGATATGCCACATTAATTCATACAAATTATATTTATTTTTCATTTAAATATGATACGAACATCTCACCCAGACATTATTTATTTCCTCAGTCTTGGTCCAAAGAGTTTATTCTTATTTTACCTTTAGGGTATCTGGGTTGAGTTATTTTGCTAATTTAACCAGCTACAGTTTTTTCTCTATTTAATTGCTTACATTTTACATTCTCTCATTGTTAGAAAATTCTTCGTGCTCTTTCCATGTAAATAAATGTACAAGTTACCTCCAGAAAAAAATGCAGTTTCTTAAAGGCATAAGCAATATTTGTGAGATGAAGCAATCTGAATAAATATTTATGTTTAATAATTTAAAATATTTTTAGAATAGAAAGAATAGAGCTGGAAGGAGCCTTGGAGGTCTTCCAGTCCAGCCCTCCCCCCCCAGCTCAAGCAGGAGAACCTATACCATCTCAGACAAGTGACTGTCTAGCCTCTTTTTAAAAGTCTCCAGTGATGGAGCACCTACGATTTCTGAGGGCAAGCTATTCCATTGGTTAATTGTCCTCACTGTCAGGAAGTTTCTCCTTAATTCCAGGTTGCTTCTCTCTCTTTGATCAGTTTTCAACCCTTGTTTCTTGTCCTGCCCTCTGTTGCTTTGGTGAATAACGGGGCTCCGTCTTCTTTGTGGCAGCCCCTCAAATACTGGAATACTACTATCATGTTTCCCCTATTTCTTTTTTTTAGACTAGCCAAACCCAAGTCCTGCAGCCGTTCTTTATATGTTTTAGTCTCCAGGCCTTTGATCTTAGTTGCTCTTCTCTGAATTGTTTCCAAACTCTAAATATCTTTTTTGTGACATGTTGGCCAAAATTGGCTGCAATATTCCAGGTGTAGTCTTACTAGGGTTTTATAAAGCAGTACTAATACCTCGCATGATCTTGATTCTATGCCTCTGTTTATACCAACTCAAGATTGTATTAGCTTTTTTGGCTGCTGCTGCACACTGCTGGCTCATGGTCAAGTGATTGTCCACTAGGACTCCAAGGTCCCTCTCACAGTTACTGTTTTTAAGTCAGGTCTTGCCTAATCTGTATTTGTATCTTTGATTTTTCCTGCCTAAATGTAAAACTTTGCTTTTCTCCACATTCAAACTCATTTTGTTGGATAGGGCCCATTGTTCAATTTTGTCTAGATCTTATTGGATTCTGAACTTGTCTTCTGGGGTGCTGGCTATTCCTGCCAGTTTAGTGTCATCTGCAAATTTGATGAGTTCCCCTTCTGTTTCCTCATCTAAGTCATTGATGAAGATATTGAAGAGTACTGGGCCTAAAACGGAACCTTGTTGTACCCCACGCTTACTTCTCTCCCATGTGGATGTAGTGCCGTTGAAGACTACTCGTTGAGTACAGTTTGCCAGCCGGCTACAGATCCATCTGGTGGTGATGTTGTGCATTCCACCTTTTTCTAGCTTACCAGGGAGTAGGTTGTGGTCTACTTTATTTATTTTAATACCATTCCCACATCAAACATAATTCACATCAAATTAAAATTATTTAAGCAAACATAATGATGCAAGCATGACATAGAACCTACTTGGAATGGTTCTATGAAAAGTTGCTCTTCATGAAATTCAGTTTAGTTCACTCAAATAAGGATATAAAAACTACAGTCCAAAATTAGTAATAATGACTTTAAAAAGATCCTAAGTGGCCCTGGGATAGATTTATATTTGAGCTTCCAACCCTAAACCCACCAAGCCACTCAGAGTTCTGGTTTTAAGATGGGCCATAGAAATATTTTAAATAAATAAATAAAATCTGTCCAGCCACTATGTATATAACCATGTCAGAACCAGCCTAGCAGGATGGATATCTGTATTTTAGTGGCCGGATCACAGGAAAAGTATTCTGTCAGCATAAATAAATTAAGAATGGTCAAGTAATATATAATTGTAGTATATTTTTTATAATTTAATCTGAGAATCACAGTTATCATCTCTCTCATATGTAAACGTCATGTCTTGTAAGATACTTCAGTGCTTGCAAAATTGGTGTCATCCAGATGTTTTGAATACCTATAGTCACTTGCCATTGCCATATTAACTGAAGCAAACAGGATCTGAAACCCAAAATATTTCAAGGCATCAGAATACCTAGTTCTGGACTAAATGATTGGCCCAAAGTTACTTCTTTAGGTTCAAGGCAGAAAATAGATTTCATCCTGGACCCTCCCAGCAGTAATCCAGCACTATGTCATTTTTTTACTAGGAGAAGTAGAAGTATTAGTTAGACCCTAAGATCCTAAGACCCTCAATGTAATGATATGGGGGAGAAAGACTTTGGTAAAAAGGAGGAAGAGCCACAGACTAGACAACAGTCTGATAAAATGTAGCTTAGACCACAACACAAATGTGGGCATTGCAAATGCCACAGAAGGGATTCTGCCTAGTTTCCTGGGCTGTAAAAATGGGGGGCGTGTACTTTCAATCTTGCACAATTCTGTTAGTGTGACCTTATAAAGTAGAATTAATCCATCTAGTCATGCTTTCTGTCTGAGCTAACTTGCAAGACTGGCAGTTAATAATTGTTGGGAATGCCTAGCAAGACAGAGGAGAAGTCAAGCAGGGAGTTAGCCTTGAATCACTGTGCAGCCACAAGTGACACCCCTCCCCAAGCTTCATGGAACCTTATCTATCTGTTCCCAAGGGAAGATAAGAAGTCTGGGGAGATTCCTTTATTATAGATAGGATTGCAATAACGTAGTGAATTTGAACTCTTCATGTATTAATCTATTGCCTGGGTCTGACAATAACCTGGCAAATGATCTATAGAATTCCTTTTCCCAGTCCATTTCATCATTAAGAGAATTCAGAGGAGCCCAGTGGTTTCAGCCATAGGTCTGCGTCCTCAAAGGACCTACATAATCCCAGAGAAAAGAACAACTGTAAGTGTCATTTGACATTGACAAAGCAAAACTTTGGAAATCTTAATGCCTACTTTCCTGGATGGCAAGGACTTTGTTTCACATATTATAATTGTACCTTGAAGCATGATTCATAATCCGGATGCCTCTCTCCCATATTTCACTAATGCAATGCGAGGAGGGACAGGGAGACAAAAAGAAAGAATTTTAAAAAGTATGTGTCTCATTCAGTTTATTCTGTCTATGGAATATTAATGATGCATTTAGAATAACTATTCACATGGTACTGTCATCATCTGCAGGTATTCTTAATTTTGACATTCGCTATTCATACAATGAAAATGCTGCTTTTTAAAAACATCAGCCTATATTTTCATGGAGTTTGAAAAAGAAACCCTTCAGTGTGACAGTCACAACTGTGGTATAAATATTTGAACATGTGAATTCATGTGGAAACAGAACTGTATTTGATCATAAATGGCTATAAAATACGGGTTTGGAGATTTCAGTATAATTCAAAGCCAATTTGCTCCCAGTATGGAGTGGAAACCCTATTATGTTTATGTATGAGACTTTCAGGATGGAAGATGTGGATGAACAGCTCTTTCCATTGAGGACCACATTTCTCCTGGGGTCCATGGGGTGGATGGGGCTTCAGCAAAGAGTAGGTGGGCCAGAATAAAATATATGCGAAGGTATTAATTAGATGCAGTTGCACAACAAACATAAGTAAGCATGGTGCTATTTACACTATCTTGATCCTGGGTTTATTTGTCATACCTAACCATATAAATTACAGTATGTGTGGCCCTTACGTTTCATTTCCCACTAGAAAACATTATTCCTCAACTAATTTCAATGGTTTCTTTCATAATATATAAGAGATTAGACCAGGGGTGTCAAACTGCTGGCCCGTGGGCCAGTTTCATCATATCGAAGCCGCACCCATCCCATTGCCGGCAATGCAAAAAGAGTCACGATATGTCACGACACGTGACATGGCGAGTTTGACACCTGTGGGTTAGATGATCCACTCCTTTTCACAGATTGGTATCATATCTCCCAAATTCTTTTTTTTATAACACACCTATGTAAACAGCGCAAAAGAATTGAGGCCTTTGAACTATAGTGCTGGAGAAGACTCCTGCGAGTCCCCTGGACTACAAGGTGATCAAACCGGTCAGTCCTAGAGGAAATTAACCCCGACTGCTCTTTAGAAGGCCAGATCCTGAAGTTGAAACTCAAGTACTTTGGCCACCTAATGAGAAGGAAGGACTCACTGGAGAAGAGCCTAATGCTGGGAAAGATTGAGGGCAATAGAAGAAGGGGACGACAGAGAATGAGGTGGCTGGATGGAGTCACTGAAGCAGTAGGCGTGAGTTTACATGGACTCCAGAAGATGGTAGAGGACAGGAAGGCCTGGAGGAACGTGGTCCATGAGGTCACGATGGCTCGGACACGACTTCGCAACTAACAACAACAATGTAAACAGGTTTTTAGAAAAAAAAAGACTCACATATGTAAGGTATGTATTTGGTGTGTGCATATGTATAAGGGGATGTGTGTCTTTTTTTTTAGTTTATGACATATTTCCTTTTTTGCAAATTTTATTTAAAAAATATAAATGAAAGAAATAAAAGCAAATGCAAACTATGAAAAATGCAAAGAGATACAAAAAGGAAAAAAGGTATGAAAAAGGAAAGAGAAAAGAAAGAGTAACTTCATCCCAGCAATTAAAAACAATTTTAATAACTCATATTTCTAAATACAACATAATCTCTCTCCACCCACCCATAGTTGACCACTTGGTAAAAAAAACATAATCCATGTATTTCATCCATTGTTCCTTGCCAGTCAAAGTCCAGTATGGGAACTGGATACAACTATTTTCCTCTTTTAGTTCTGATCAAATAAGCCAACTTCATAAACCTTCCCTGAATTTTTAAGGGTCTCATTTTTAATCCCTTCAGAAACAAGGTTATTATTACCAGTATGTATATGTTGTGTGTCTAGTATTTCCAAGTTTCAAGAGCTGTAAACTTTTCCATACTTTACTTTTCTTTCATCAAATCGTTATTGGAGTACAAGAATATTGTGCTGTCTGCTAGAAAGACTGTAGCTATAAAAGATTAATAGGTGGGAGGAGAGGGCTGTCTTTGAGCAAAGAGTGCTCCAAATCCCACTTGATTAAAGCAGCCCAAACAGATAGTCTAAAAAAAAAATAGGCTTCTGGATTCTTTTTTCACTGCAAAGGGAATTGCATTGGGTTGTGTACCATGTCTCGGTCCGTGTCTGCCGCATCGCTTTGCTTCTGCGGCAAATTCCCATTGTCATGGCTAATGACACCAATCTATTTGCATGGCAGTAACAGATGTTCATCCTCTCGCAAGCAGATGTATAGATTGAAAACTATGCAATTTCATGCATCAGATCTGCGCTTGTTGATTGCAGTTGAGGAATCTGTAGTAACTTTATGGAATAGAATGTGATCTTTCCCTCTTTTGACACTTTCTATTTATCATCTATATCAACCTATTTAACTAAACATCTATCTATCTATCTATCTATCTATCTATCTATCTATCTATCTATCTATCAACAAACAACATTAATATTATGTAGCATGGGGAAGAGGGAAAAAAGAATGAAAGGAGGTGGTTTTGGTGGGAAATGGGAGAGAGCAAGGGAGAGAGAGAGAGAGAGAGAGAGATAGAGAGAGAGACTCTCTCTCCTTGTGGGACAGGCCTGAGAGAAAAGAGAGAGAAGCAGGATGTACCAGCTGATTTGGTCTTGATCCCACCGAGTGAAGGGGGAATGAAAAGGAGGAGGTTTTGGTGGGCAAGGAGAGCAAAGGTAGAGAGAGAAGGCAAGAGAGAGAGGTGAGTCTCTTTGGGGGACAGACCTGAGGAAAAAGGGGCTATTGGCCTACTTGGCCTCCACCCCACTAAGTGAAGGGGGGAATGCGCTTGAGGATAGGTAGAAGAAAGATAGAAAAAAGGAGTGGGAGAGAAGATGGAGAAAGGAGTGTAGGGAAAGTAGGGGAAAGTGTTTGAGGAAAAGTTGGGAAAAGAGAAGGACGAAGAGGAAAGAGAGAGATTGATAGGGAGGTAGGCAGAGGAATCAATGAAGAAATAGAGGCCATGGCAGGAGAAACCAGCAAGCAGCAGGAGGGGACGGAGAGAGAGAGAGGAGAGAGGAAGAAGGACCGACTGGCAATGGGACTACCACCCCCCCACTGCGTGATCCGACTGCTGAGAGGAGACTGCACAAGGGACCAGCTGGAATGACAAGACAGCAGAGTCCAGTTGATCCAGACAAGTGGAGGTGCCTGAGCGAGGGATCAGAGTAGGCTAGCAGCTATAACAACAGACTGTAGCAGGGGAAGGTACCTGGATGATTGGAAAAGAAGGCCAGTGGAATCCAGACTCCAGCAGCCCTTTCGGGGGTAGTGCTACAATTAGATCAGGATAAAACAAAGAGAGCTCACCTGTTTTCAGTTCTACTACAATTGCACATGGTTTGATGGTAAAAAAAATAGATTCTTAATCTTAAATTACACTGCGTTGTGAAAATTCTTGTGCATTTGGAAGAATGACTTATGTCAGCAACATTCCTTGTAATGATTTCATACCAGGTTTATTATTATTTTGTTTCAAAGCTTCCAGCTATACAGCTGTCTCATATTTTAACACTGTGGCAATTCTTATAAGAAAAACAGAAAAAGTAATGAATTTATTTCAGTAAAAACCTAATAAAAGTTTGTAGTATAAACTGGCTAACCAAAGCATTTCATTACTATCCAATTGATTTACAAATATGCAGACTCATTAAATATTTTTTAGTTAATCTTAGCTTAATTTAGATATTTAAATGCCACATAATCCCTTAAGAGCCATAAGTGATTAGCAACATACAGATATCCATTCTTTTAAAAAATATGTGTGTGTGTGTGTGTGTGTGTGTGTGTGTGTGTGTATTATAAAAACAAACAAACACAAACACCAGGAAAGATTTAAAACTAAAAAAGTTTAATCTAATGCCAAGCCGGTCGATGGGAGTCTCCTTTATAGTGCTAGTCAGTTTATGCACATGGCTCCTGGACCTCGTCATCGTCCTACTTGATTGGGCTGTGTGTTGGTTATATTCTTGATGTTGATTGATGCTGCTGCTCCGTTACTTGCTCTGCTTCCTCCACTCTCCTTCTTCGTACGTGTGTTGTTATCTATCTCCTCACTACAGGCTCCTGAGTTCGGCATACTCTTCCCCCCCTTTTTTGGCCGTTCGTTTCCTCCGTGTTTTCCCAGTTACTCCTGTGGAGGAATTTGCACGTGCAGCAAACTGCCATGCATTGCCCCCCACAAACCTCATAACCTTTTGATACCCTTTGTCCCAAGGAAGCAGCCAAAAGATCACCCCCTTTTGACTTAATATCTTACCTACCTAAATAATAAGTTCCCCCTTATCTCTTCCTGTCTTTATCTCTTCTTGTCTTTATCAGTTCTTTCTCCTTTTCTAATTTACCTGTATTTGTTTTACCTGCTCTCAACAGGTAATGTGTTACTAGAAAATAATTGCTTATATGAAGGAATTTTTCAATTACTTTATGTCAACAACTAAAGGTTAAACTTCTAAATGTAAAATGTCAGCAGTTAATGGTAAAGCCTATGTATGTAAAAAGTATATAAAAAACAATAAACTCAGAGTTGGAGAAGCTGTGTGAAGCTGTGTCATGCAGCTTCAAAACCTCTGCTCAAGACATGCCTGAGTCTTTTTCTTAGCATCGTTACAACTCCTTCTCGCTCCATTGGGCTGTGCGCTGGGTATTCTCCTCTCATCTTCCCCCCCCCCCCCGCTATCCTTCCCATATATTCATGGCCATGTCCTATGCATACATCACCTCCTATGGTCTCCACCCTCTCTTTCTCGTCTCCGATGCTCATTACGTTTGCATCGCGCTGATCATTGCGTTGCAGTCTCTGTTTCGATCCGTTGCCTTTGTCTAATGTGGCTAGTACACATTTACTCTTCATGGGGGTATTGTTGCATTGTGTGTTTGAGCCTACACCTCTCTTTCTCATGGCCCTATGCTTGCATATAGGGTTAGTTGGTGGGGTGGCCATTTGTTCCTCCCCCCTTTTTTATGTTCGTTATAAATCTGTCGTTGTGGTCCTTGTATTGTCTATGGTGTTCTGAGTTGTTCTCTTCTTTCAATCACGATCGAGTTGGCATTAGATTAAATGTTTTTAGTTTTAAATCTTTCCTGGTGTTCGTGTTTGTTTGTTTTTATAATATGACTATACCCAGGATTCGTGTTTTTAGCGAAATTAGTATGTGTATACACACACACACACACACACACACACACATATAGTGAGAGTAAAATATGATCACCAGGAAAAGTTAAAACATTAAAAGTTTTAATATAAAACAGATGTTTTAAATAAAAACCTTAAAAGTTTTAAAAATTAGCAACCTAGCTTTTGTTGGCTCCTGCCAACTTCATCAGGGCGTACACAAATTAATGGGAGTAAACATTTATATGTAAGTTAACGCCTGTGCTCGACTCCTGGATCGTGTAATAGGTCCAGGTCGGCCAATCATAGCATTCACTGCAATTGCTGCATGATTGAGTGACTCATCTACTTGTATCACGCGTCCCTCATCAGAGTTTAAACAAGCCTCCGACTCTCTACTCATCCGTATCCGTGGTCTAGGAGGATCCTCGATCTTATTCCAACTCGAGGTGTCATCCCCACCACCAAGTCGTCTCCCCCTTCTCTCTTCCTTTGAACTCTCTGTGAGTTTAGGGTCCTCCCCTTCTCCACCATTCTGACATCTACCCTTAACATCATGATGTTTTTTACAATGAAGCCTCACTCTGGGTAATGTACTTGTGGTCTCGCTGCATGTTCTCCCGCACGCACTATTTCCCCAGCTTTCCCAGTCTCGCTAAGTTCCGTAACAGTTGCTCTCCCCTTTTTTTGAGCAACTGCCAACCCATTGTGGAGGTTGGACTGTAAATCATGTTGGCCAATCATCGAGGCCGTCAAAATCCCCAAAGGTGGTTGCTTGCAAACTCTAGTGGGTTGGCTCTCCTCGCTTCTCCCCCGGAAGGAGGTGTGTGATGTAAAGCGCGATGCGGATCCTGATGAAATGCACACGCTACCATTCACCCCGGCTAGTAATGCTGCCTTCTGAGATCGCGTGATTATTCCTTCAGCAGGGGGTTTACGGTAGCCCTCTCCTTGTGTGTCTGTAGGGGGTGTGGTCAAACTGTCAATCCGAGCTCGCGTTACACTCCACGGAGGTGAGCGCATCTCCGATCGACCGACATACGGGTTGGTCATCACGGGGGTTTCTGAGGAGGTGGAGAAGATGCCTAATGTGTCAGGGATTAAATCCCTGGCCCCGGCAGGTGTTTCTTGGCATGGTGATCGCGTTTCTATTGCAGTGCTCCGGGGAGTCTCAGGCCGTCGGCTATTGTTTGACTGGATATTAGTCCTTGTTGTCGTAAACCCCCTGCCAAAGGAATAATCACGCGATCACGGAAGGCAGCATTACTAGCTGGGGTGAATGATAGCGTGTGCATTTCATCAGGATCCGCATCGCGCTTTACATCACACACCCCCTTCCGGGGGAGAAGTGAGGAGAGCCGACCCACTGGAGTTTGCAAGCAACCACCTTTGGGGATTTTGACGGCCTCGATGATTGGCCAATATGATTTACAGTCCAACCCCCACAATGGGTTGGCAGTTGCTCAAAAAAAGGGGAGAGCAACTGTTACAGAACTTAGCGAGGCTGGGAAAGCTGGGAAAATAGTGCGTGCGGGAGAACTATGCAGCGAGAGCACAAGTACATTACCCAGAGTGAGGCTTCGTTGTAAAAAACATCATGATGTTAAGGGTAGATGTCAGAATGGTGGAGAAGGGGAGGGCCCTAAACTCACGGAGAGTTCAAAGGAAGAGAGAAGGGGGAGACGACTTGGTGGTGGGGATGACACCTCGAGTTGGAATAAGATCGAGGATCCTCCTAGACCACGGGTACGGATGAGTAGAGAGTCGGAGGCTTGTTTAAACTCTGATGGGGGACGCGTGATACAAGTAGATGAGTCACTCAATCATGCAGCAATTGCAGTGAATGCTATGATTGGCCGACCTGGACCTATTACACGATCCAGGAGTCGAGCGCAGGCGTTAACTTACATATAAATGTTTACTCCCATTATTTGTGTATGCCCTGATGAAGTTGGCAGGAGCCAACGAAAGCTAGGTTGCTAATTTTTAAAACTTTTAAAGTTTTTATTTAAAACTTCTGTTTTATATTAAAACTTTTAATGTTTTAACTTTTCCTGGTGATCATATTTTACTCTCACCATGTATACACCCAGGAATCATGCTTCTATTTTTAATATTCTTTTTAATATATATATGATAATATCTGTAAAAATACGACTCCCGGGCATAATTATGAATAGAATAAATAATATGCGATCACCAGGAGAGTTTAAGTAAAAAATACTTTACTAAAAGCTGCCTAGCTTTCATTGGGAACTCCCAACATCGTCAGGGCTAAAAAGCCAGTTTAACAAGAATGACTTAAATAGGTTTGGCTGACATCTGCACCCGGCTCCTAGACCGCGTTACCGGCCTCAGCTAGTCAATTAATGTTCCAGATGTTTCTTTGGTGTTACGTTCTCTTCTATTGTTCCTTCGGATCTTCCTACCTGCCCCTTTGTTGTTAATTTTTAAGTCTATTGACACCCTCGTATCCCCCTCCCCTTCGGTGATATTTGCTCTCATCACATCCTTCTTTCTGCTACGGGTCTCAGGGGCATTTGATTCAGTGTTAATCCTCATTCCATTAGGGCTCCAAGTACTTTTCACCCCCTTTGATTGTAGATTGGTATTTTCTTCCTGTTCTGTATTCCCCTCTCCCTTAACCATATGAGTGACATTTATCCGGGCATTGTGCATTCCGGTGCTTATGTTTCCACCCTCCATCATAGCGTTCTCTGCATCAACTGTCTTTCGTTGTTTAGTGTCCAGAGTAGATCTTTCACGCTCCTCCTGAGGAGGATCTAATTGCAAATAGGAGTGTTCCTCATTCATTGCTTCTCGTCCGTTCATGAAATTGTATTGGGAATCCCTCTCCGTTACCGTAAATAGCCCCAAGCTCAGGGATCTCACCATTAGATCTTCCAATTCCCTATTGTCATTATCATTGTTTCTCTTCCACCTGAAAGGTGGGGATCTATCGGGACACTGTTGAAGAGTATACAAGTTGTCTACCCGGTGGATTTCCCCCCCCCCCTTTCTCTTCCGGAGGGAAGTCCACAATCAGTGCGCGTCTATATGTATTCAACAGCGGGGAATTCCTCAGCTGTTCAGGTTGTTGTTGATTGGATGTTGAGGAGGCATCAGTGGAGTATTGGTGGTCAGTTGGAATTCCATGCACCCATTCAGAACAAGAATCGGATATAACATCATATCTACGATGTTGCAGATGTTGGTCTAGTTGTTTACAACGAGTGGAGTGATGATTAGAGTCCCACTTTCTCAATGCTTATTGCGCTGAATACAGGTTGATATGGCGGTTAATTGAATTCTTATTCGAGAACCAAGCTTCCTTCAGCAGCCGGCCTCCCTTTGTGGCATCATTGGACATAATACGTGTCTTATCAAAGTCAAATTGATGTCCATGTTGTGCCATGTGCATCCATATTTGAGAATGTTGTTCACCCCGTCTTATGGCTAGCTTGTGCTCGTGGAGCCGAGTTTTTAGCCGTTTAGCTGTTTCACCCACATAATTGCCCTGGCAGTTTTTACAGTTGATTTTATAAATTACTGCTGATTTTTCCATAACAGGCAATGGGTCTTTGGGGCGCATGACTTTGGACTGCAAAGTCTGATTGGGTTCGTGAGCCACTTCTATCCCATGGGGGCCCAGCAGTCTGGCCGTTGCTTCCGAGACATTACTAATGTAAGGCAGCGAGATGCATGTTTTTTGTAAAGATGGTTCATCTCTCCGCTGACTGCCTCGGAAGTGGGATGTCACTCTATGCTGTCTGATAAATCTCATAGGATATCCATTATGTTGACAGACGTGGAAGAGGTGTTTCCTCTCTTCCTTTTTAAACTCATCCGTGCTGCAGTGGGAGTCCACGTGCTTAAATAATGCTTTAATGCAACTAACCTTAAAACGCATCTCGCTGCCTTACATTACAATCTTCGATCTCCGGGAAGAGCATAACCTACTTGTTTATTGTTAAAACAATATTTAAAACAATAAAAACAGTTATATGCAAAGTTAAAAACAACTTAGCTTTCGCTGGTCCTCTGCCAGCGTCCTCAGAGTGAGGCTCAGGGGGTGGGGAAAAATTGGAGAAGGGAGGATTGATAAGAATGGATGATGGAAGGCAGAAATGGGATATAGATCAGCAGGAGAAAAACTGGAGGAGGGAGATGGGATAGGAATGGATAATGGAATGCAAAAACAGCAGGCAGACCAGCAGACCAACAAGGAGAATAAAAAGGGAAAACCCCATGGCAGGACTCTTGTAATACCAGATTGGAAGGTGTACCCCGCAATGAGTAGTAAAGAGCGATTGGAGAATATATCAGTAACAACAATACAGGGAGGAGGAGGCTGGACAAGGATGATAGAGCAGAAAAATGCAAAATTGGAGAGCAATAAAAAGAGGGTGGGGCAACTAAGGCAGTTACAGGCAATCAGGAAGAGTGGCCCTGTCACGCGAGCAATGAGCAAGCAGTTAGATCGGCAAGGAGATAAAAAGAACTTCCCCGCCCCCTGAGCCTCACTCTGAGGACGCTGGCAGAGGACCAGAGAAAGCTAAGTTGTTTTTAACTTTGTATATAACTGTTTTTATTGTTTTAAATATTGTTTTAACAATAAACAACTAGGTTATACTCTTCCTGGAGATCGAAGATTGCATTATTGAACACACACACACACACACACAAACACACACACACACATATGTTCAATAATGCATATATATATAGTCAATTACCAATAAAACGTGAACACCAGGAATATAATAAACTATAAAAGTTTAATACCATCACCGATCACCAAGCTTTCGTCAGATACTTCTGACATCATCAGGGTTAATGCTGGTCTGTGGGAGAGTGCCTTTATAGGTGAGCCGTCATTTGCACACGGCTCCTAGATCTTGTTGTAGGTCCTAATTGATTTAACTGCTTTTTCATTATGGCTTCCATACTGATGACTCCTCTTTTCTTGCTTTTACTGCTGTGGGTGTGTCATTGTTCCCCTCTACCTCCCACTGTCTTGAATTAGGGAGGTTCTTTCCTCCCCTCCCTTTTTTGGGAGGGATACAAAGGAACCAGGCATACATATTCAAAAAAGGAGGGCACACAAGGGCTTGTATGAGGAGGAAGGAGATATTCAAAGGATTCAATCTGACGTGGAGTCTGAGAACATTGATAATGGGGTGAAAGAGCAAGTAGATGTCAGACGGAATGGCAACAACAGAAATGGAGTTTATGCAGCCAAAGAGAGGGAAATGGAAAGCAAGGGATGGGGAGAAAGGCTGAGAGCATGCCCCCATAGAATGAGGGATGACAATTGGGGAGCAAGTAAAGATCAGAAGAAGGAGGAAGGTAGGAGACATGGAGGTATGAAGAGGGAACAACTTAGAGATAGGAATGACCAAAAAAGGGGAGGAAAGAACCTCCCTAATTCAAGACAGTGGGAGGTAGAGGGGAACAATGACACACCCACAAGCAGTAAAAGCAAGAAAAGAGGAGTCATCAGTATGGAAGCCATAATTAAAAAGCAGTTAAATCAATTAGGACCTACGACAAGATCTAGGAGCCATGTGCAAATGACGGCTCACCTATAAAGGCACTCTCCCACAGACCAGCATTAACCCTGACGATGTCAGAAGTATCTGACGAAAGCTTGGTGATCGGTGATGGTATTAAACTTTTATAGTTTATTATATTCCTGGTGTTCACGTTTTATTGGTAATTGACTACCCAGGAATCACATTTTTATTTTCAAAAATTTAATGAGCCGAGCTTTCGTTAGGATCACCCAACATCGTCAGGGCTTTAAAAGCAGTCACTGGGAACGAAAGCTCAGCTCATTAAATTTTTTACTACTTTCCTCTTGATGATCGGTATTTATTGGTTTTTATTATGGACTTACCCAAGAGTCGAATTTTTAGCTTTAAAACGAACACCAGGATATAATAAACCAGCCTGTTTAATATAAACAAGCCTGTGGTTAAGAAGAGTCGCTAAGCTTTCATCCGGCCAAAAAACTGCCGGCGTCATCAGAGTTAGAATAGCAGGAGATCGGGAAGGGAGCTCATATAGCCTCCTGCCTCTGCGCCTGGCTCCTTGAGCGTGTCATCGCCCCCTTGATTGTGTTAATCCGTATCGCACAGAGTTGTTCCGCAGCAGGCAAACAGTCTTTGACAGCTATATGAGCTGCCTTCCCGATCTCCTGCTATTCTAACTCTGATGACGCTGGCAGTTTTTTGGCCGGACGAAAGCTTAGTGACTCTTCTTAACCACAGGCTTGTTTATATTAAACAGTCTGGTTTATTATATCCTGGTGTTTGTTTTTTCTATATATATATATATATATATATATATATATATATATATATATATATATATATATATATATATATAGTGCATGCTGGATTCAGCTGATTATTTTTACTGCTAATTTTGATCCATTGAATTTAGTGGAAAATGCCTTTGAATTTCTAAGAAATATGTAAATCATTTGTAGTTCCTTTGGAATGTAGAACTTGGTATTAAATTGGTTGGGAAATATGGACCTGTGTCTTTTAGTTGGAAACATGGGCCTGTGTCTTTTTTCTCTCCTTTCCTTAAATCATAGTAACCTATATTTCACAATGTATCTAAGGTTACCAATCCATGCTTTCTCTGGCACCCAATATATATATTCATAAATCTGTCACTCTGATAGAGATAGTTCCTAGAACTCCAAGCTTCTTTCAGAGTGATCTGTGACTCCCTAATCCCTCTATTAATCCCTGTTATTTCCAGAATGTATTTTGAAGGGAGATATCTTTTAGTACCATCTTGGAATGACACTTCTAATATCTTACCATCTATATCAGGGGTGTCAAACTCAATTTCATTGAGGGCCGCATAAGCATTGCAGTTGACCTTGGGGGGCCGGGTGGGTGTGGCCAGGTTGGGTGTGGCCTACCAGGTGGGCATGGATGTAGTGGGTGTGGCCTACTGGGTGAGCGTGGCCAGCTGTACATCGTTTGCATCAAGGGTGCCTGTGGGGGCCTGGGCATGAGTGGGACAGATCTGGGGATGGCAGAAAGGGGTGGGACCAGGGCAAGTGCCAAGGCATGGTCTATTGAAGGAGCCTCACTGTTCCTCTCAGGCCATGCGGGGGGGGGCTGGATGGTGGTGCAGGTTACCCGGAGCCCTGGACAGCAGAAGTCAAATGCCCAGCCTGGCCCTCAAGCACCCGCAGCACCAAGCCCAGCCCCACTTCCCCAAGGGGCGCCCAGCTGCACTTATCTCTTCCTCAAGGCTGATGCTGCTGTGCTTGCTCTCTTTACCCAGGTTGCTCATGATAGGTATGAGGTCAAAGTCAGAGGGAGGCTCATTCCTTCTCCATGGAGTAGACCTGGCTGGGAGAGGGGGTGTCATGAACTGTGTGAGAGTCAACATTACCTGCACAATGCTGCCCAGCCCCTCGAAACCGGGTAGGCTGGGGGCTGGGTGGCATCGTACTTTTTGGATTCGTGCCACCCGGCTCAGCCTCTCGGCGCTGTGAGGAGAGCGCCCTGCTGCCTGCCGAAACCCCTCCCCCGGAGCCCATCAAGCCGGATATGTGAAATAGGCGAGGGCCATTTGCTGGCCACTTCCAGGCGATGGTGCATTTCTTCATTCCTCGCAAAGGGTGACACCTCCCCAGCATGCATCAAGGGAGTGGGGCCGATGCAGCAGGGGCTGATTCCTCACTGTTTCCAGACGGCCTTGGGGAGCTAAGACTGAATGCGTTTCAGCATAGATGGCCACCACAAAATTGTACATTGGCTCCTGGCTGGCCTGGGCCAGGGCCAAGGCCAAGGCAGAGGGGACCGTTCCCTCACTGTTTCCAGGATGGCTTCGTGGTCCATATGAAACCACTTTGCGGGCCGCATCTGTTCTCTGGGCCTTGTGTTTGACATGTCTGATCTATATGTATTCTTGGATCAGTCCTAGATCAGCTCCAATTCTGCATGTTTCCATGTTGATATCTCATTTGGGACATGTTTCCCAGACCTGCGCAGATTTATCACAAACTAGAAGAAAGCTGGCTATCTACTAATCCTACTACTAGTACTACTACTACTGCTACAGCCACTGATACTACCTCTTCCTCTTGTTATGAAGGATTAGGAAGGGAAGAAGTTGAGTGAGAATTGTGTTATAGGAACTAGAGTACTTAACTAAAATGTTTGTTTCAATTATTTTCACTAAATAAAGAATATATACATTTCAGTTTTGCTCAAATTCTCATTTTTATGACCTTAGGTTCTTTCTGCTTTAATTTATCATTTTTATTTTTATTTTTTTTAAATGGCATGCAGCTCTAAAATCTAAATTGGTTTCATATGCCATTTTAATACACTGTTTGACAAGCAGTTTTCCTTAATACAATGCATTTGGGACATGGGTTTCACCAAAAGTTTTGTTTGTGTTTTTGCCCAATATTACATATTTTTCTATGCATGTTTCGATTGGAGATCTTTCTTGAACAATTGGGAAAGTGAATGAGGAAGCATAATGATATCTTGATGGGTACAATGCACATTAATTGAACTTGCACAAATGCATCAAAATGAAGAAATCTCCCCCCCCCCGGCTAAATGTGCAGATACATGCAAAAGAAACATTACTTTCTTCTTGAAGGATAGGGCAACTCCAAATCAGATACATTTTCCACACCGCTTTAGATGGAAAACCAAACTTTCAACAGCAATCAAAAAAATGTAATTGGGTGGACCAATACTTCCCTGCTTTGTTTCACATTTCCTTTTCAATGCAGAACAGTCTTGTACGATCTTGATTGCAATACAGGACACGCATAACATATGCATGTGTTTTCTTGAAATATATTTTACCCAACTAAGCGGCTACTGACTGTTTTCTTGCCAGCATCATGTGGTACAAAAATTGCATTTCAACCTGATATTTCTCCCTTTGACGTCTCTCTTCTTGTTTGGCTCAAAAGAGATCTGATGTAGCCAAATACATCGGAAGCTTGGAGAATACCATGCAATGAATTATCAGTGTAGAAATTTTGGTCCATTAGCCAGTGGATTAACCTGGTAGATTAAAATAAACGGACACATGAGGCAAGCAAGCACTTCGTTAGTAGCATTTTGCTTCAATGCTTTTAAATGCTCATTTGAACCAGGTTGTACATTTGTGAAACACGTGTACAAGTTCTTCAGAAAGGAAGATAACACTGGAGAATCTTCTCTCCTCTACGGTGTAATGCCTGATGCTACTTGCGCTTTATAAGCTTGGTGCCATACTATTGTTTCTGGGGAGCAGTGACCTACATTTCCTTTGTGGCAATAGTTCAGTTGTGCTTCAATTTCTGCTTGTTGATTAAAAAAATGTAATGTAATGAAACAGATGGGAAATGTCTCAAAAGATGTAATTTCTTGTGTCAGCCAGCAACGCATGAAACCACCTGTTCCAATATTATGGTCTCCTCTGCATTCTTCAGTTCTTCTGACTGGTTCAGATGTTGGAATAGGCAAACAAATGCTAACCATCTGCTCTCTATATCTATTCCTGCTAGTGAGAGTGGATGAAAGAAACAGAAGATCTCTGATCAAGGCTTTTTTTGTTTGTTTGTTTGTTTGTGGCATTGGTTTCCTAGGAGAAGAATTTGTGAAGGATCCTGATTCAGGCATAATACAGAATCAGACAAGCCAACAATAAAGGCTGAAGGAGTTGAGCAGCAGCAATTGGATTGTAGGCATGAAGTTACTTGTGTGTTCCTATATATGACCTGAAATCTGAACTGTAAATTATTGTTCCATACACATATTTCTTCTTTGTTAACTCTTAAAAAAACTCTATGACAGCTGTTGGGGTAGTTAAGGGCATTAAGGAGATCCAGGTTTTAGCCCACCTTCAGCCACTGTTATAAAGTTTACTGGATGGATTTAGGCCAATCACACTTTCAGACTTTGCCCAAGCTTGCCCAAAGTTGTAGTAGTGGGTTAAAACAGAGACGTACCATGTATATCTTAACCTCCTGAAGGCAAAAAGGGATATACGCGTAACTATAAATATAACTAATTAAGAAATTAATATAGTAATATCTATCCCATACAAAAAAAATCCCTTTACATGATTAAGATAAGTTGTGCAAAGAAATTATATTTAGGAATCCAATGTACAGAGCTTCCCTTCACTGGAACATATTTCAGAATTTTATACTACATTTAAACATAAAAATAGTTCAGAATCATCTCTACTGTTTTTCACTTTTTAGTTATAACAAAATTATCTCCTGTTTTAGCCCCATACCATTTCGTTTCAGGTGTTTTCAGAGGTTTGCTTTCAGAATCCTTGCTTATACAAAGTAAATTAAAGATACCAGTTTTCAGGATACCTGAATGTTGTTTGAGAGATACATACGGATGTGTTTATATCCAGTATCATCTGGGTTGAAAGATGTTTTGTAGGTTACTTGAAAGATGAGTCTGCTAGCACTTTTTCTAGCTAATACACTTGCTTGAAGAGCATGAGGTTTTGTGTGTTGTAGTTTATTTCATGAAATGCATAAAGTGGCTAGACTGATGTAGCTTTAAATTGAGAGGGAAGATGGGGATAGGAAAGGGAGGGTAAGATAAGGCTATTCTGCAGATGGAGGCTACACAAAGCGGATTTACAAACATTAGAATCCTCCTATTTCATCACCAAAGACCAGCATGGCCTTCCTCTTGGAACATTTTAAACAATACATTAATCTACCATTCCCCCAAAAGGGAAATTCCTGAGGTGGTTGTACACAAGAACAACACTCAAAGCCATACACAGAACAACAATCTGCACTTCCTTTTTCACACTCCTCTCAACTCTGGGGAAAACCAGTGCCCATAATGCTCCTTCTGACACTGTGTTTGACACTTGAAATGTGAACAGTCATTATTATTTTCCAGGTTCCTCAGGCAATACATCTTCCCAAAGAAACAACTGCTGTTTTATCAGCCTTACACCAATCTAATGGAAACAGCATGGATTGCAAGCATTTGAGAAAGTTCCCTTTTGATGTACCGATTGAGGGCTTGTTACCTCTCAGTTAAAGTTATCATCTGTCAAGTATGTATGTTTTTAAACCTACTGCTGTCATCATTATAATTAAAAATCTCTTCATTATATGTTAGCTTTTTAAATTCGTAACTACTCAGATACTAATACTACTACTAATAATAACAATAATAACAATAATAAAGTTGGAGGGGACCTTGGAGGTCATCGAGTCCAACCCCCTGCTCAGGCAGGAAACCCTACCTACACCATTTCGGACAGATCAGAAGTTGACAGATAAAGTGTTTCTTTTGTGACAAGTATTGGCAGAAGTTGCTTGTCCGTTGGCATCAATAGGGTTTATGCTGAGAGGGCAGTGTTCTTGCTTGAGAACTGAATGGAAGGTGACATTCCATGCAACAGTAACGGGGAAGTAAACCAATCATGTATACATTTTCAAAATAAATAAATACAGATGATCCTCACTTAACAAACATGATTGGGACCAGCAACTCCATTGCTAAGTGATGGGGTTATTAAGTAAAACATCACATGACCATGCCCTACAATTTTACTGTTGGTTTTTCTGTTGATTTTATAGAAAGCCGGCTATGAAATTCACCAATGGCAAACATGTAATCACTAGACACTGAAATAGCTGTAAATGGATGCCAGCTGGAAAGCACCTAAATCTTGATCACATGATTGTGGGGATGCGGCAACAGTCGTAAATGCAAGGGCTGGTTATAAAGTTACTTTTTCAGCACCGCTGTACTTTGATTAGCTGCTAAACAGGGCAGTCATTGAGTGAGAAGTACCTACCGTAAATGCCGGCGTACAAGGCGACCCGGCGTATAAGACGACCCCCGTCTTTATAGCCGGGCCGCATTCCTAGAACGTCATCTTATACGCCGGAAACTACCAGTATTTCCGGCGTATAAGACAACTCGGCGTATAAGACGACCCCCGTCTTTGGCGCCGATTTCAGCGCTCGCGGAAGTCGCCTTATACGCTGGCATTTACGGTATATAGTTAGCCTGAAGATCCATAACTAATTATATAAGGGGAGAAAAACATAAGAGGAGAACTAGTGTGATGTGTAGAGTAGACTAAGAATCCTGACAGTAAAGTCCCAGATTTAAATTTCAACTCATTCGTGAAGTTTTCTGGGTGTTTGGGGGGACGTCCTTCAACAACAACAACAACCAATGTTCTGAGATGAAGAGAAAAAATTCTGTATAACATCTTAAGCTCCCAGAGGCAATGTAAACTACCAACATAAGCAAATATCTCAGTTAAAGACTGCAAGATGGTGATACTCCGCTCACGTCACTTAAAGTTTAAAAACCAAACAGAGCTAGATCTTGTTAGTTTTTAAATGAGAGACCACCCAGAAAACCCCAAAGTTATGGACTAACATGGGAAATATCCCCAAAGAAGACAAAGATTTGCCATTTCTGTTTAGTTGCTAAGGAAACTACATAGACATAGGCATGAGCATAAATTCACCAGGGATTGTGGTCACCTTGAAGGAGATGCTTCTTAATGCTTCTTTATCTACAAACTCAAGAACTTCTGAGGGAGAAATGGTGGAGATGGCTTTGCGAAAAAATGGAGCCAAAGACCGTGGTGGAATGAAAAACCAGCGAGTAGATTGGCTCTTTAGTAATTCCTCACTGGTAAAGGAGAGGATTTGAGATCACCCATGAGAGGTAGGAGATGGGATATGGGAAGAAGAAATCATTTGTTGTATTTTAAGAAAAGGTGATAAGTTACTAAAATTGTTTATACTTTCGCTTTAATGAAATAACAGAATTGGAAGGGACCTTGGAGGTCTTGTCCTGCTCAGGCAGGAAACCCTATACCAGTGGTGGTGAACCTATGGCACGGGTGCCAGAGGCGGCACTCAGAGCCCTCTCTGTGGGCATGCGCACTATTGCCCCAGTCCTAGGCCTTCAGCTGTGTTTTATAAAACTTTTTCGCTTTAGGCCTCCGCTGCCATGTGCAAAAAAAAAAAAAAAAAGGTTCAATCAATCAGTCAATTTCAAGTTCTTGCGGGGGAAAAAAAGATCTTGCAAAGTTGGACTTGACTGATTGAATTTTTTAGTCCCACCCAGTCTGCCGTTACCACCACAGCCACGCCCACCCAATGGGCCACACATTCCAATTGGCCACACCCAGCCAATGGGCCACACACCCCAATTGGCCACACCCAGCCAATGGGCCACACCTACCCGGCACCCGACGATGCATAAGTGGGTTTTGGGTTGCAGTTTGGGCACTCGGTCTTTAAAACATTCGCCATTACTGCCCTATACCATTTCAGACAAATGGTTGTCCAATGTCTTTTTCAAAACCTCCAGTGTTGGAGCACCCACAACTTCTGGAGGCAAGTCGTTCCACTGATTAATTGTTCTGTCAGGAAATTTCTCCTTAGTTCTAGGTTGCTTCTCTCTTTGGTTAGTTTCCATCCGTTGCTTCTTATCCTGCCCTCAGGTGCTTTGGAGAATGGGTTGATCCCCCTCTTCTTTGTGACAACCCCTGAGATATTGGAACACTGCTATCATATCACCCCTAGTCCCTAGCTGTCATAAAGGGGGGAAATCACTTCTTTATATATTTGTTTTTCTTTACTATATTCTTACTTTTCTTTATTCTTACTTTTCCCTTTTTTCTCTTTCTTTTCTGCACCTTCTATTTTTTCTTTGTATTCTTTTATCTTGTATTAGTTTTTACTGTTGTCATTATAATCTTTAATAAAATTACTATTAAAAGGAACATAGTTTTGTCTCTCTGACATTTTGCAATTAATTGTCTATGTCAGTGGTGGCGAACCTATGGCACGGGTGCCAGAGGCGGCACTCAGAGCCCTCTCTGTGGGCACGCGTGCCGTCGCCCCAGTCCTAGGCTTTCAGCTGGGTTTTATAAAACCTTTTTGCTTTAGGCCTCCGTTGCCGTGTACCCCCCCCAAAGGTTCTATCAATCAGTCAATTTCAACTTCTCATGGGGAAAAAAAAAGTTCTTGCAAAGTTGGAATTGATTGATTGAACTTTTTAGTCCCACCCAATCTGCCGTTACCACCGCAGCCACGCCCATCCAATGGGCCACACCCACCCAATGGGCCACGCCCACCTGGCACCCGACGATGCAGAAGTGGGTTTTGGGTTGCAGTTTGGGCACTCAGTCTCTAAAAGGTTCACCATCTATGTAATAATAAAAGCAAAAACAAAACAAAGATATAGGTTTCATGAAGAGTCATACCTTTCAAGAAGATTGGTGTACAGTTACCACAGTTTATTAATTTCTGCCTTCAGCATTTTTATTTCCTAATTAAGATTCATGTGACTGCATTGTCTGATTGCTTCATTGCATAATTTTTTATTCTTAGAAATCCTTGATTTCCACCTTCACTACATTTAAACCAGATGGAAGCATATATCAAGGATACAAAAATGTGCCATCATCCCTTTTCTGCTTCCTAGCCCACTTAACTAACTGAGTCCCCAAAACCTAGCCTCTTTTTTTGCATTCACAAGTGTTGGGGGGGGGGTTAAGGGGCAAAATGAATGATGTAAGTCTTGGAGATGTTTACGGCAGTCATTTTACCCTTTCTCCAAATAAGCCCTCGCTTGGAATCAGGCATTCATCACAGCACACTAACCTTGTGTGGTTTTTTGGGCAAATGAAGATATATACCCCTGGCATGCATAGGGCTGTAAGTGGCAGGGGGCAAGTGAGCCATTTAGGCCAGACCAGGCACAGTTGATCCAGTAATCCAGATATAGGCTGTCATGTACAGGGGGAGCAGAACAAAGACTTTTCAGCCAATTTAAAAATCTCTTTTTAGAAAGACCATATCTTATTAGGGTTTGTTGGCTATTTTGCTTTCAGAACAGTTTTCTTAATGTGAATCTAATTACTTACAGTAGAAGGGTGATAGATTCTTCCTTCATGGAATTTTCAAACAAAAACTGGATAGTTGCCATTGGCAACATTTCCGCTCTGATTTCCTGCATCAAGTAGGAAAGTTGGACTAAATTATTTAGAATGTTTTTGTTGACTCTGTTCTTTGTGCAAGCAACCTATCACTCCACGTTCCCAGAGGCTTTCTTATACTAGCTGCATTCACATACTATCCCATGATTTTGTTAAAAAATGGTTTGAGTAAGCCATAATTAGTTGAATTCACATCTAAAACTAAGTCAGGCAGGCCCTTAATTCTATATTAATGCATATGAAATGTGGTTGAAATAAAACAAAATCAAATTTGATGCTATGCATACTTCTACACATTAGTGTTTTTATTTCCCCAAATTTAAGAAATGTTTCATATCAGGTCCCATGTTCCCTCCCTGTAGCCAGTCTTAAAATGTTGAATTCCTGCATTTCTGCTTTTCAATGGTTTCAAGAACAATTCCTGTGGCTCCTCAGCTCATCTGGAAATAAATCAACTCAGCAGCCCAGTGGGGATAACAACACAGGATCCTCCAACCTGATTCGGAACCGTGTAGATGCAATATGTGAAGCTGTGTTTTTGTTCCATAAGGCCAAAATTTAAAATAACTCCCAAACTGTGCTTTGCCACTAGAGGGCACATAAAGCTCTCTGATTGATAATACTTGATCACAAGTTTTACAGATCAAGAACCAGTACAAGAGGATAACAAAAGGTACCCTTTGTGGGTTTTATATTGTTTATTTTCTAGGCAATCTTGCACACTCATGGAAGAATAAACTTTGAATCCTAGAAAATACTAATAAGATGCCAATGCACAGGAATTAGGGACCCATCTAACTGGGACTAGATACCTTATTCTCAATACTGTAGGACAGACATGTCAAACACAAGGCCCGGGGGCAGGATGCGGCCCGCGAAGTGGTTTCATGTGGTCCACAAAGCCATCCTGGAAACAGTGAGGGAATGGCCCCCACTGCCTTGGCCCTGGCCCAGGCCGGCCGGCCTGGAGCTAATGTACAATTTTGTGATGGCCATCTATGCTGAAACGCATTCAGTCTCCCTCTGACTTTGCCCTGGTACCCATCATGAACAACCTGGCTAAGGAGAGCAAGCAAAGCAGCAGCAGCCTTGAGGAGGAGATAAGTGCAGCTGGGCACCCCCTTGGGAAGTGGGGCTAGGCTTGGTGCTCGAGGGCCAGGCTGGGCATTTGACCTCTGCTACCCAGGGCGGGCAGTCCGCACCACCATCCAGCCCCTCCCCACATGGCTTGAGAGGAACAGTGAGGCTCCTCCAGTGGACCATGCCTTGGCACTTGCCCTGGTCCCACCCCCTTCTGCCAGAGACCCTCAGGTCTGTCCCACTCCTGCCCAGGCCCCCACAGGCACCATTGACGTGAATGATGTAGAGCTGACTATGCCCACCCAGTAGGCCACACCCACTCCCTCCACACCCACCCAGTAGGCCGCACCCACCCTGGCCACACCCACCTGCCCCCCCAAGGGCGACTGCAATGCTGATGCGGCCCTCAATGAAATTGAGTTTGACACTCCTGCTGTAGGAGAAAGGCAGGCATGGACTTTTTGTACTCGTTCTTCAAATGAATGGAACTGCTACTTCACTTTAACAAATCAGCTGGACCAATTAACGAAGAAAACTAATGAGGTTTGCCTCATATTATGTTTCTACAGATAGTCCTTGACTTACAACCAATTGGTTAGTGACTTATGACAGGTTTTCACACTGACACCGTTGCAGCATCCCCATAGTCACATGATCAAAATTCGGATGCTTGGCAACTGGCATGTATTAATGACGGTTGCAGTGTCTCAGGGTCATGTGATCGCTTTTCTGATAAGCAAAGTCAAAGGGGAAGCCAGACTCACTAAACAACCATGTTACTAGCTGAATAAGTGCAGTGATTCAGTTAACAACTGTGGCAAGAAAGGTCGTAAAGTGGGACAAAAGTCTTGTTGAGCAATGGAAATTTTGGGTTGAATTCTGGTTGTAGTTTGAGGACTGCCTGTATTGCCTAAACATGGTTCCTCAGTCTAAACAATTATTTTTAGCAAATGGCTATACAGATTCCTTTATTTGCTTCAGGGGTAGGCAACCTTGGCTCTTTTATGACTCATGGCTGGCTCAGGAATTCTGGGAGTTGAAGTCCATGAGTCATAAAAGAGCCAAGGTTGCCTACCCCTGATCTGCTTGCTCCAGACCTTGATTCTCAGTCCTGTTGCCACATCTTCCATATATGCTGCCTTTGATTTTTAATCCTTTCCTTCATGCCCCAGAATTCTAGCTGGCTCATTTTCTGTCTTTGGTCTTTGGATTCTGTTTGTTGGTATCTTTAGTGTAACTTCATTCAAGAGACCTGTTGCAAAGCCAGACTACAGGAAGTAATGCCCAGCTGGAAGATTAAAAAAAAAAAAGTCCCCCTGTAATCAGTGGGATATTTTAAAACATTTTTGTATTTAATGAGCTCATCTTGTACTTCAAAGCTTGGCCAAGGCCTGAGACTACTAAATAGATCTGAATTTTTTGTCTTATTGTTTGTTCAACAGGTCTGCAGAATCTTGGCTGATCTTGGAAGCTCTACAGGATTGGCCTTGGTTAGTACTTGTTTGGGAAGCTGCCTAGGAATTTGGGCTGCAGGGTAGATTGGGAATATAAACACACACAAACACAACACATCCTGGAAGAAAGCAGTTGTAAAGCTCTTTACAGCCAACAACACTGCAAGAGCTGAGCTCAAGCTCAGGATATTTTTATCTTTTATATGACAGCCAAATTCTGCTAATATGTGTCATCTTAGAGCCTGAGATCAATTTCTAGTCTCAGATTATTAAAATGAAGGTCATTACATGGCATTGATTGCCAAATGCGTGCTGAATTGTAATAAAGGTATGTTCTTATAGCAAATTTACCTCTTATTAACAGGGGGGGGGACAGTAAGAACAAGCATAGCTAAAAATTGCTATAGAATAAAGGGCAGGCATTCTCAGTTTGGAATGAGGAGCATATTACACTAATCAAAAGCAAAAATTAACAAATGTAATGAAAGTCTGTATTTGATAGGTGTTCACTGCCCTTCCTGAGAAATTCACTTCCCAAAAGGAGCATCTTTGGATTTGATTATGTAACCCTAAGAGAAATTTTCCCAAATTGGATTTTCCAATGGGTTTTACCCGGAAACATAGATAGGACAGCCTAGAAAAGTCAGTGCCCTCCTAAATATTCCCAAGCATGCATGTTTGTGGGCGATGTCTGTTTTGCTCTCCGAATTCATGCTGACCTAACCCTAACCCTAAGTGGATTTTTCCCAAATAGGATTTTCCCATGTTTCCCAAATAGGATTTTCCCATAGATAGGACACTGTTGAAAACTCAGTACTTTCCTAACCATATCCAAGCATTCCAGGTTTGTTGCCGATGTCCATTTTGCTCTCTGAGTTCCTGGTAACCTAACCCTAACCCTAAGTGGAATTTTCCCAAATAGGATTTTCCCATGTATTTTGCCAGGAAACATGGACAGCAAAGCCTAGAAAGGTCAGTGCTCTCCTAACCATTCCCAAGCACCCCAAATTTTTTTGCGAAGTCCATTTTGCTCTCCAAGTTCATGATGACCTAACCCTACCCCTAGGTGGAATTTTCACAAACAGGATTTTCCCATGTATTTTACCAGGAAACATAGACAAGAAAGCCTAGAAAGGTCAGTGCTCAGCTAACCATTTCCAAGCAATCTGAGTTTGTTGGAAATATCCATTTTCCTCTCCGAGTTCATGCTGACCTAAACCTAACCCTTAGTGGAATTTTCACAAAGAGGATTTTCCCATGTATTTTACCAGGAAACATAGAGAGGACAGGCTAGAAAATTCAGTGCCCTCCTTACCATTCCCAAGCACCCCGAATATGTTGCTGATGTCCATTTTGCAATCTGAGTTCATGCTGACCTAACCCTAACCCTAACCCTAAGTGAAATTTTCCCAAATAGGATTTTCCCCTGTATTTTACCAGGAAACATAGATAGGAACGTCAGTGCCCTCTTTACCATTCCCAAGCATTTTTCTCTCCAAGTTCATGGTGACCTAACCCTAACCCTAAGTGGAATTTTCACAAATATGATTTTCCCATATATTTTACCAGGTAACATAGATAGGGTAGGTTGAAAAGTCAGTGACCCCCTTACGATTCCTAAGCACTCTTGAGTTTTTTGCCGATGTCCATCTTGCAATCCGATTTCATGGTGACCTAACTCTAATCCTAAGTGGAATTTTCCCAAATAGCATTTTTCCATGTATTTTACCAGGATAGATAGATAGGACACTGTAGAAATGTCAGTGCCCTCCTTATTGTTCCCAAGCACCCTGAACATGAACTCGGATAGGAACATGGACATCGCCAAGAAACACGGAATGCTTGGGAATGGTTACGTCTGGGAATGTCTTTTTTAGCAATTTATTTTCTTTTAAAATATAGAAGTTGAATGTAACTGGAGGTAAACAGTAGGCTATTTTAAAATGCAGCAATCCATTATTTCCCATTAGAGGTTTTACTTGGCATGAGATGTCCTCCACCAAATCTCAGCCCTCTGCTTCCCTCAATATTCAAAACCTCAAAAATATTGTCTTTAGTACCATAGTCCCTTCTAGGACTAAGGAGAAAAAAACTCCCTGCAAAGGAATAAATGGGGAAAAGCTCTCAAATGCACTCAGCCAGTCGCTCCAGAAAAGGCAGTTTGTCAGCTGATGTGCAGAAGCCCCAACCCCCTTAATCAGGGGTTCCAGAACTTTACACACACACACACACACACACACACACACACACACACACACACACACACGTTCTAACCTGTCAACCCTTTAAGGCAGGCCAGACTAGGAAACCAAAACATGAAGGCCAATATATCTCTGATTATGAAAGCATAGTTGCACACTCTGAATCTGAATGCGCTTCCCCTTACGTCTCCCTTAATCTTGATGAGAACCGTAGATTTCTTTTATTTGTCTGTAGTCTTGGTTTGCAGCTCTTCCTCTTGTTCTTCAAATATATTTTTTCTGCCATTCCATCCCTGTGAATGGGAAGGGAACAGTCACCCTGAACTCCAATAGGATGGGTGAAATACAAACCCAGTAAAATATGAATATTCATTTGTAGCATTCCATTTCTTGTCACTATAAAGAAGAACATTTTCATAGTTTGATGAGGCTTCCAATGGGATTTCTAATAATACTAATGAAAATATTCTTTGCTGTTGGCCACTCATTCTTTCCCTTGTGAACAAATGTATGGCAGCAACAATTCCCTAATTCTCTGGCATTTGGTTTTAAATTCCAAATTTTAAATTCCAAATTTATACAGACTGCTGTATATCAGTCTAAAGTTTGTGATAATCACTGAATGGATATAATAATAATAATAATAATAATAATAATAATAATAATAATAATAATAATATACAAAACAGACTAAAGCTTTTGACCCAAAATTGCTTTAGAACTGTTAAATGAATAAGGTATCTGAGAAAAACCAAGGAGATTTACAACTAAAGACGATGACCAGGCCATCTATCAAATTTTATCAATACGGCACAACAATTACACCATAAAAAGCTCTTTGGCAGTCCTTCCATTCACAATTCACAACAATGCTGCAAGACCTTCTTAGGGCTGCCACAAAACATTTCGTCTTTCAGCCAAGACAATAAATAGTGCTGTCTTATCAAAGTGGATTACAAGGCCAGCAAAGTTATTTTAGCCAATGAAGGGGAAAGCCTACAATATTTTTCCTCCTCTTCCTTCAGTAAAAGTTACAACGAAAATTAATTAAATACGTGACAATTTCTTGCCATTTCATGATATCCAGAGAGCAGCTGCCTGAAGCTCTCTCATTTTGCCTAAGGGCAGGGTCACATCTAGTCACTAGCTGTCATGGAAAAGCAGGACTAATAATGTGGTGCTTTTAAGGTACTTATTTAACTAAAACAAAGTCTAATTCCATTTTTCCCGTGTGTTTTCAACATTACACACTCCTGTAAAATGCTTTTTTTTAAAGAAATGAAAAAAGAATAATCCTACCAATATCTCAGTCGTTTTTCGAAATATATGAAATATATTTTTTCTTTCAAATGTTCAGACTTTACTTATTTTTATAGAAATACTGTAATTGGCCATCCTCAAAGCAGTAGCAGGTTGTGCTAAATGCATTTTTAATATTTATTAAAAGTGGAACAACAGTGACATTAATTATAAAGTGATTTTTATGTATGTGTTCAGAAATAAGTCTCATTAATTTCAGGCAAATTGCTTTTAGCCAAGTACATGGGCAAGATTTTAGCAAAAAAAGATTCTGAAGAATTGCTTTCAAGATCCCACTACTGGAGAAATTTAGTCTATGACTTTTTGACAATTGATAAATATCCCCAATGGTTATTTTATTGCAGGCAATTGCAATTGTGCATAATCTAGGATTACAGAAATCTTTATCCATTTGGACAAGCTGATATCCTATTTAAATGTGATTGAGTTTCACATCAAATCTAAATGATCAGAACACATTGGAAAAAAGATTTTCAACTGAGTACAGAAGAATGTTTATTTTTTCCCATGACATCCATTCATAGGGAGGAATTGATTCCCTCACTGTGATATCAAAAATAATTCAGACTTTTGATCAAAGACCATCTCAGTCTTATCTGTCTTGCTAACCATCTAAGGCCAATGCCAATACCATTTCCAGCCTGAATTGTTTCAGGAGACAAGAGACAAATAATTGCATTATTTTTCAATAACTTGATTATAAGCCTTTTAAGAAGAGTGTGATGTATTTCTTCTTTGGCCTAATTGAGATCAATCCCCTTTTCTCCCTTGTGCAAATAGTCTGTGTATAAAGGAAATTAATTTTCTTATAATTAGCTGAGTCTTCCCAAGGATGACTCAGAAAAATAAAGCAGAAATAGCTTGTGTCAAAGTCTTCACTCTCTCTTAAAGAACAGATAAAAACTAACAACCACTGTAGCTACAGCTACTTGACACTTCTGCTTCATGAGGTGCACTGGCCAGGTGCAATTCCAGATGTTGTTTGTGCAATTCCAGATGTTGTTTATTACTTACAATATGGCCTGTTACCTGAAGGATCATCTGTTTTCTGTAGTTTCTGCCTATCTCATACAATCCAGCAGAATCATCATGCTTTAGGTCCCATTGATTAAACAGTGTCACCTGAAGGGATCCAGAAAGTATGTCTTTTCTGTCATAGAACTTGGCCTCTGATATTGTTCTCACATTTATTTAAATGAGCCCCTAAAACAGTTCCTCCAGGACTTTGGCTGGAGGGTGTAGCCAACACACTATCAGATGAATCTATTGTTCTTTCCACATGTATGCTTTGCATTGTATTGCTTTAAGCTCTTTTATCTTGCATGCCACCTAGAGTGGCAATGAAGTCAGGTGGCCTACACATTAATAAATGAATAATGAATCAATCCAGGGGAGAGGTAGAATGGAGAGGTCATGAGCCCATGTGGGTTCTGTGTCAATGACCTCATGCTCTGGGATGAATAACAAAGTCCTGAGGTTGTAGTACCATCTTCTTTCTGTTCTTCTAAGTTACTAGGAAGAGTGCTGGTGACCACAGCCTTTCCAATGCCATTATTCACAGCTTTCCATCTTTTGCCCTTCCCTTAGTTAATCAGCAGGAAAAGGATAACACAGTCCTTTTATCTGTGTATTGAGTTCTGTAACAAAGAAGCTTGCCAATCAAAGATCCAGAGTGGTCAGCAAAATTACCCATGGTATCTTGATCATTTCTACCACTAATTAGGGAGAAGGACTAGTGATAATGGCTGTTAGGAGAAGGCAGCAAATTGTTGGTTCACTTCATATTGTAGTCTAATAAGGAAAAGGTCTGTATGGGAATTTCCTTTTGGACTGAGATGCCAAGAAAAGTTGACCAGTCCACAAAGCCTTGATTTTGTTCCCATTAAAATAGTATAACATTATCCAGTCCCTTTTTGTTATTGTAGTAACACATAGACAGTAGAGAGTGAGTTTGGTATAGTGGTGAGGATACCAGACTAGAAACCAGAAAGCTGTGAGTTCAAATTTTGCCTTAGTCATGAAGCCAGCTGGGTAACCTTGGCCCAATCATTCTCTCTGAGCACAAGGAAGGATCAGGCAATAGCAAAATATTTCTGAAAGAAAACTGCAGAGACTTGTCCAGATAATGGATATTGTTATGTCCTGAGCCTGCTGAAGTATTCAGCAGGCTCAGAAATGTTGCAAATGGTCCTGGGCAAACCAAAAGCTGCCTGGGACTAGACTGGCTGGCGCCAGCCTTGTGCATATGTACAAGGCGTGAAATAGCCAGATTTCTATTGGTTGTTGTCTGGGGTCCGGATACTATAAAAGGCCTGTGTACCATTTTTGCTTTGTTGGTTGTAAGGAGAAGATAAATAAAGAAGCTTGTTGTTCACAATGTGCCTTCATGTAATGCCTGAATCCCGAATACATAAAACTGGCGACGAAGGTGGGATCCCTGCAAGCAAGAGAAACAAGTAGGACTCACCAAGAAGGGCCTGAAGACTGGGAAGTCGGCGTCCTGCATTCGCAACTCAGCCCGCCAGTACAGCATCGCTGGAGGTGAGCTCGGCAAACAGACCCCTTCCCCAACTACAAGCTTGCAGTGGAGGCAATTAACGAGGGCAGTAAAATTTTACAATGTCAAAAATTGGCCACTTGATGGACTTTGATGTCTCCCACCCGGAACGATGGAATTTGTATGTAGCAAGGGTGGAGAACTACTTTAGAGTAAATCAAATAAGAGAAGATGGCCTTAAAGCGGCAACTTTGCTCTGTGTCTGTGGCCAGGAAATGTTCGACATTGCTGAGAACTTGGTGGCCCCTGTGCTTTTGGAGTCTGTGATTTATACAGACTTAAAGAAAATGCTTAAGGAACATTTCCAGCCTAAACTGTCTGTAATCGCTTGGAGGCACACGTTCGAGCAGAGAGACCAGAGGCTGGGTGAGTCTGCCACGGACTTTATTGCTGCCTTAAGACAAGCAGCCAAAACTTGTGAATTCAAGGATCTGGAAGAGAGGCTGCGAGATCGCTTCGTTTGCGGTCTAAGAAGTAGAGCGCTGCAACAGAAGATCTTCACCAAAGAAGAAGTTTCATTCCAAGATGCCTTGAGAGAGGTTGCAGCTGAAGAAGCAGCGGGCGGAGCTATGAAACCTTTGCGGCTCGCCAGAAACCTTCCAGCCACCGTGACCGTCCATCAAGAGGTCTCTCGAGAAGATCTAGAATCGGATCCTGAAGAGGAGGTGGACAGACTTCACCAGCCAGCAGAGAGAAGGCCAAAGGGGCGTCCAGACAAGGCCCCAGCATCTCCTCAGTGCTTCGGGTGTGGAGGACGCCACAAGTGAGCTGACTGCAGATTCTGCTCCGCCATCTGCCAGGCGTGTGGCAGGCAAGGCCACATTGCTGCCATCTGTTTGGGTCGCCAGAAGGCCCAACCTAGGGAAGAATTGCTTCAGAAAGGTACCAGGGTCCCCAGCCAACACAGGGTGGGTTTCTGCGCATCATGCTTTCTGAGGACAGGGACACACAAGCCCCTTAAGAAAAAGCTTCGCATTGACATGAAGTTGCAAGGGGTTCCCTTATCGATGGAGTTGGACACAGGGTCCGCTCTATTAATCATTTCACATGACACCTTCAAAAGGATTTGCAGCAGTAGCGGCCTTCGAGTCAAACTCAGGCCATCGAACTTAATTCTCACTGACTTCCAGAATTCTAGAGTCAGTGTAAAGGGGGAGGCTATGCTCAAAGTGCAGTGTAAGGCCTTTGAAGGCCTACTAGATGTGGTGATAGTTGGGAGTGATCACACAAGCCTTATTGGCCTCGATTGGTTTGAGGCCCTGGGAATCCAAGTGACTGGGCTGCACAGCCTGCAAACGCCAGGCCTTGCAGAAGTCTGCAAGGAGTTTGTTGATGTGTTTAGCTCAGAGCTTGGTTCCTACAAGCCCCCCCTCCATTTCCTTATGCTTAGACCCAGCTATCACACCCATTAGGATTAAGCCTAGAAGGGTGTCTTTTGCTCTCAAAAGCAAAATTGATGCAGAGCTGGACAAGCTGCTCCAGCAGGGAATCTTAGAGCCTGTGGACTCTAGTCCATGGGAAACCTCCATTGTGATGCCTCTAAAGGCTAATGGAGAAGTCCGAATTTGCGCAGACTATAAGTGCACATTAAATAAAGCGCTGCAGCAGCATGCATACCCAGTGCCTGTGGTAAGCCACATTCTGGCCTCCCTCAAGGAGGGGTGTCTCTTTGCAAAGCTTGATTTGGCTCAGGCCTACCAACAGTTACCTGTTGATGAGGCAACAGCTGAGGCTCAAACCATTGTAACACACAGAGGAGCCTTCAAAGTCAAGGACTACAGTTTGGTGTTAATGTAGCTCCTGGCATCTTTCAAAGTGTGATGGAGCGCACGCTTTGTGGTATTCCTGGGGTCTGTCCCTACTTTGATGACGTCCTCATTGCTGGGAGTCATCTCAAAATCTAGCAGAAAGATTAAGGGCTGTTTTGCTTCATTTCTGCCAAGCAGGCCTGAAATTAAAGCAAGACAAATGTCAATTCTACTGACTTCCTAGGATTCAGAATTGATGCTCAAGGCATCCACCCTGCTGAATCCAAGCTTCAAGTGATTCAGCAGGCCCCAAGTCCCAAAGCGAACTTCAGGCTTTTCTGGGACTCTTAAATTTATATCACACATTTCTCCCACATAAGGCTGCAGTGGCAGAGCCATTACATCGGCTCTTAGACAAGCAGGCTCCATGGCAGTGGACTAAAGTCCATGAAAGGAGTTTCAATGAGGTTAAGGCCTTGCTCTCTTCAAATGCTGTGTTAGCACATTTTAATGAGCAATTGCCTGTTTGCATCGCATGTGATGCATCCCCTTATGGTGTAGGAGCAGTACTTAGTCACCTGAAGGCTGATGGAACACAAGTTCTTGTGGCCTACTACTCAAGGACTCTGTCATCTGCAGAGCGTAATTATGCTCAGATTGACAGGCTTTGGCCATAGTGGCTGGCATAAAGAAATTCCATGATTTCTTATATGGCCACCACTTCACTGTCTACACAGACCATATGCCTCTGCTGGGTTTGTTTACAACAAACAAACAAACACCACACGTCATTTCTCCACGTATGCTGAAGTGGTCTATTTTCCTGTCAACATATGATTACACCCTCATTCACAAACTTGGAAAAGAGATGGGCCATGCAGATGGCCTTAGCAGAGTACCTCTAAAACAGATAGAGGCAGATCCTGCTCCTGTTACAACATTCTCTCCATTCAGGAGTTGCCTGAATCTCCCCTCAATGCTAGGGATATGGCTGCTGAAACAGCCACTAATCACATGCTTACACGTGTGCTGATATGGGTGTTGTCAGGATGGCCTGACACATGTCCAAATACTGAGTTTCAAAGCTTCTGGCAAAGGAAGCACGAGCTTTCCACGTTCAAAGGGTGCCTGTTATGGGGTAGTAGGATAGTCATCCCAGCCTCATTGAGGTTTAGAGTCTTGCTCTCTCTGCATGAGGGACATCTAGGAATAGTAAGGATGAAAGCGCTTGCGCGCAGCCATCTCTGTTGGCCTGGGCTCAATAAAGACATCGAGGCCCAGGTGCATGGGTGCCAAATGTGCCAACAGTCATGGCCTGAAATGCCTCAGGCCCCAGTACATACTTGGGAGGAAACACAAACCCCTTGGTCAAGGGTACATATAGATTACGCTGGGCCCTTTCAGGGGCAATTCTTCCTTCTCCTCATTGACAGCCATTCCAAGTGGCTAGAGGTTGTTCCTGTTTCCTCCACTGCCAGGACCATCCAGGTGTTGAGAGGAATTTTTGCCTCACATGGACTTCCAGATGTCCTGGTTTCAGATAATGGCCCCCAATTTACCACTTCTGAGTTCCAGGCTTTTCTTCAGGCCAACTTGATCCGGCATGCGACTTCTGCTCCCTTCCACCCATCTTCCAACGGCCAAGCAGAGAGGATGATGTGCACTACCAAAGATGCTCCCAAGAAACTGACTTATGGTAACTGGCATCACAGGTTAGCAGATTTCCTTCTTGCACACCGCACCACACCTTGCACAGCCACAGGAAAGAGCCCAGCAGAACTCTGCTGGGGTTGCCGCCTCATCACCAAACTGGACAGGTTGCACCCAGACCAGGTGGCTTCACAGGTGTCACAGCCGCGAGCACCCAGGAGACTTCAGGTGGGCGATCCGGTCTGGGCAAGGAACTATAGGCCTGGACACCTCTGGGTCACAGCAGTGGTATGCAAGGTCTCTGGGCTGCTATCATACAAAGTGGCCTTGGATGATGGACATATCATCCGCAGACACATTGACCAACTGCGTTGGAGGCTTCACAGCAACACTTCCGCTCCTGGCTCTGCTCTGGGGGGGGGGGGGAGAAGGACCATAATCTGCATTCTGGTTCATAGTTTCTCAGTTCCAGCAGCATCTCACACAATGCTGAAACTGCTCCTGCGGCAGTTCAGGGGTTTTCACAAACTTCAGCAAGTGCTCCAGACAGGGAGTCGCACCGGGGGTATCCACATAATCCAAATACTTCAGATAGTGCTCCAGACAGGGAGTCGCACCGGGGTATCCACACAATTCAAATATAGCCCCAGACAGGGAATTTCACCAGGGGCACTCACACAGTTCAGCTACTGCTCCAAAAAGGAAGTCTCCAGAAAGGGGGTTTGCCATGGAGGCGGCTCCTGACTCTGGCACCCCCGGCACGTACATGGGGGCTAGGGGGTACTGGGGCACTTCCACCACTCAGGCCACTCCAGCTGCTGGTTTTGGGCTCGAAGGACAGTGCTCCCAAGACGGGTCCATTGTGGACTTGGGAATTCTACCCTTCCACGGGACTTGGGGAATTCCACCCCCCCAAGGAGCCCTGGCTTGGATTCAGAGGATCCAGCCAGTCAGCAGCTGGGTGGGTCACCTGGGTCCTTGGAGCATCAAAGTCCTGGTCTGCCTAGCCTGGCAGGCGAGCTGGTAGGCCAGGCACACTCACTGGCCATTAGAAGGTCACATCGGGCCAAGTGCCCACCCAAACGTCTTGGAGACTATGTGAGGTTTCTGTCAAGGCAAAGGGAACCTTGCTAGTCTGGAACAGGAAGCTGACTAACACTCAGTACAGAGTGTTATATACAATATATGATTTGGGTGCAGTTTTGTTAGTTGAAATAATTATTTTGTACAAGTGCTCTGCCTGTGTGCAAGTCATTGTAACTCCACTACTCCCTGCCCCTTGAACAAATGTACCTGTGTGTACAGCTAAGGTGTGTTGTGTCCTGAGCCTGCTGAAGTATTCAGCAGGCTCAGAAATGTTGCAAACAGTCCCGGGCAAACCAAAAGCTGCTCAGGACTAGACTGGCTGGCGCCAGCCTTGCGCACATGCGCACATGCGCAAGGTGCGAAATAGCCAGATTTCTATTGGTTGTTGTTGTCCATGGTCCGAACACTATAAAAGGCCTGCATGCCATTTTTGCTTTGCTGGTTGTAAGGAGAAGATAAATAAAGAAGCTTGTTGTTCACAATGTGCCTTCGTGTAATGCCTGAATCCCGAATACATAAAAGATACTGTTTGACATTATTATTGATCAAGCTCTGTCTCATTAAATATAATAATGCGGGGGGGGGGAGATGAAGATTGTTCTGAACATTGGAAATGTGTGTTTTTTCTGTCATTAAATGAACCAAGTATTTACTGCTGTTGAAATCCCCTATTTTTTTTTTTACCAGGAGTTAATAACATTAATTTTACCAGAACTGACTAATTCTTCTTCAGTTCTGCAATAACATTCAAGAAATTTGTCTTCTGAGCAATGGAGTCAGGCTTTTGCATTTTCTTGCATTTTCTAGAAAAATGCAAATAGTCTTTGAAAGTTCAGACTGTCTAACCATCTTATCCGCAGGCAAGGGAAAGTAAAAACCAAAGATTCACATAGAATCTTTCCAGTGCATGGTACCCTTTCCCTTTATTTAACTTCCATTAATTCGATTGAAAAAAAAAGAAAAACCAAGGAGATTGATACAGAACAAGGCTTGCAACAAACTAAAGTCAGTCTTTCTGGGAATGAGAGGGAAAATGCCTATGCTGGCCAATGAAGCAAAGGCAGAACTTTTGGCACAGCTTTGAATGGAGCATTTAATTTTCTCTTTTATTCTAATTATGGTGAAACAACGTCCCCTTCCTCAAACTGCCTCATCCAGCACTGGTGAGAAGGACATCCTCTAAGGAGGGGACTCTGGTTTTCTATCATCTGCATTTTCATTTGTATTAACTATGCAATTGTGGCTTCATTGATGAAAACAATGCCCAGAGCTTTCAAATAAGCAGGAGTGAGAGGAATGCCCCCACCCTGGGTGATTCTGAGCAGTTGCCTAGGATAACTCTTGATCGGGCTATCTTGCTCACATAGCAGATGAAGGAAGAGCTGTTTGCACTGCTATCTTTCAGCACACATTTATCTGCTTGGATAATGGAGAGCTAAAGGAAAAATATGTTGAGGGAGGGAGAGCTATTACTCTGTAGTAGACTGCAAATGCTGGCTTTTATCTCCCCCATTACATGCACTGGTAGCTACAGCAAAGCAGCCATGTATATTTGTTGGGAGAAGGGGAAAATATGTTAGTACTTCAGAATAGAAAATTGACTGCCATGTAAAGCAAAAAAATCCAATCGTAGAATAATATTTCCTTTACTAAGAGCCAGAAAAATGGCCTGGATGAGCATGAAAACTTTAAGGGTCTTCAGAACTCTTCATCGGGCAGAATCTCACAAAAGAAGGAGATGGGAAGAAGGAGAATTGGTGTTTGAGGTTCAGCATTTTGGAGGTGGGAGAGCATAAGGGTGTGCGCACAGCGGCAACTTAGGAGGAGCGTGGGGGGGGGAGCTGATGATATCAAAGAGATCTTGAGTGGGAGACATGGGTGCCTGTAAGGGTCTAGTGATGGCAGCCTTGAGAAGAGTCTGGAAAAGATTACGGTTGGAAAAAAGATTTGGAACTTCATTATTGTATCCACTGACTGCAGTGAGAAGTCTTCATGCACAGAGATGGACAGATGCATCAGTCCTCACAATAGAAGAACCAATGGAGAAAGTGATAGAGCTAACAGAGATGGCAAAATTGACCGTTTTAATTAGAGAAAAGAATATATCCAGTTTTGTTTCTACTTACTTTCCTCCTCTAAAATTCTTACTTTGGATGTCTCCCCTTGAAATGTCTCCTATTGATTAAGCTGAACTTCTTGGGGCTGTCTTTTCATTGCATTGTCTCACTCATGGTTGACTTCTCCTTTTTTTTTTTTTTTACTTCAACGTGCACTTTTTCCCGTAACAGAGGGGTGCACATTAAATGTTCTTAGCTGCAGACTAGTTTAAGTAACTCAGGTTTTCCGGTTACCATGGTTTTCCTCCCCCCCATCAAATAAAGCTTATATTTATTTTTCTTTCATGCAAGCCCCGGCCCCCCAAATAATTTCTTATAAAAGTTATATTCCAGTGTTTCCCTCTATATGCCTTCTGTCTTCTGTATAAAGCTATTTGCGGTGCAACAGTGCTCCATTTGCAGGCCACCCCCACTGTCTTGTAAATTCAGCTGCTGCTGCTACTGAGTTTTGGTGACAACTTTTAGCAGGGTAATGATTTCTTTGTTTTTTTTGTGTGTGGAAAATAACACTGGCATTGGGAGTGGGAGGCCTCAGCACCTATCCTTGAAGTCCTCCTCCGACAGTAAGAATCCTCCTAGCAGCACTCCAGAAGGAGAGGTGGCAGAATTGTTATCTCAGGTCCTCAAATATTGTCTCCCTGCTGCTTTAAATTTGTGCTTTGCTCTTGGAAAATATCCTTGCATTGCCATTATTTGTTATAATTACTCCATCTTCCTTTGCTTTGGGACAAGGGGGACAATTGTACATACTTATCAAGCCTCTCAACTAAGAAGCAAACATTTGGTTTTCTACTCTGAAATGTGCTTGAGGTTATCTTGCCAATAGCTTCCGTGGGAGATTTGCGATTGTGTTTCCTGGGGAAACATTTGCTGGCAACGGCCAGGTTTACATTGTTCTCGAAGATGCTTTTTTAAAAAAACAAAAAAAACAACAACACACCAAGATATTTTGCTAGAGTTCTTTCTATGTTGGTTGCACCCCTATAGCCCTGATTTACAATCTGGCTTAACATAATGGCAAACGAATAGAGTACCATGGTAACTTATGATACAAAGCTGCCTACCCAGCATGTATGCAATCAATGCGTTCCTTTTAGGAATAGCTGCCAGTGAGTGAGAAAGCGTCACTAAAGCCTAGCTTTCATTTACTTTATTGTCGTTGTTAACGTCATTGTTTCCAAATCTAGTGCTCTCCAGATGCATTGGGATCAGAACTCCCAGGTTCTTGGCCAACAGCTGTTTGAGAATTATGGAAGTTACAATCTAAACCAGTGGTTCCCAACCTGTGGGTCGGGACCCCATTTGGGGTCGAACGACCATTTCACAGGGGTCGCCAAACAAGGCTGTCCGCCATTTTCCCCCCTTTTCTTTGGCCACGCCCCTGGCACCCGGTGATGTATAAGTTGTTGGGGGTCACCACAACATGGGGAATTGTATTATGGGGTCACGGCATTAGAAACGTTGAGAACCACTGATCTAAACACATCTGGAAGATGCCAAAGTATGGCCCCTATATAGTAAGGGAATGCTGCCTTATACATTTTTAAAAGATGTATACCCAAAAAAAAAGAGAGAGGGTAATTTAAATGCTTTGAACAAAGCCCACCTGCCTCATGAAACATCTCAGTAGCAAGAAAGATTTGTAGAGGACGAAACACAGAGAAAGATTGTCACATCACAGCTAGCCTTTGGTTTGCTTTGCTGTTTTTGTTATCAACTTCCCAAATACATAACACGTCTGAATGTGTGAATGGATGGAAACCTTTAAAATGGGAGAAGCAATGCTGAAGTAAGACTAGGCATCTCACAAAGAGCCGATGAAAAATCAGACTTGAATATCAAGGGCAAAGTAAGATCTTCGGCAAGTTGCAAGACAAAAAATGTCAATACAGTGGAGAAATACAGAGTAGAATGTCAAAAAGACAAGATTCAAATTGAGGAAGTTGTGAGAAAAGCGACCAAACAATAACTGAGATAAAATTCTCATAATACAGATTTCATAAAACAAATGGCAGTAAGGCCAAGATGACCTAGCCAAGCCAAGATACTGAAACAAGCACCCCATTCCTGGATATATGCTGACCATAGACAAAACAAAAACGATGTTGATAAAACCTGATAAATATTGCAAAGACAGAATCCTGAGAGCTCTATTTGCAATAGTCTATGAGTGAAATATCTTAACTTCTGCCAACATATTTGGGGATGCTAGTAGAACATAATGCATTTTCAGCATACCTGGAAGATTAAAAATAACATGATGATTTTTATTATTTCTATATGATTTTTAACATTTTGTTTCTGTTTTGATCTTGTTATACTCCACCCAAAATCCATTTGGATTGGGGTGTGCTCTAAATCTGGGGTCCTCAACCGTGGCAACTTTAAGACTTGTGGACTTCGACTCCTAGAATTCCTCAGCCAACAAAGCTGGCTGAGGAATTCTGGGAATTGAAGTCCACAAGTCTTAAAGTTGCCAAGGTTGGAGACCCCTGCTCTAAATCTTCTAAAAGCAAAAAAAAAAAAAAAAAACTTTATTCTTTTGCGCAGTCACAAGAGACCCAAGTTCAGCCCACTCCCCCATGAATTCCTTTGACCGTTATCTAGCACCAATTTGGCTTGATCATTAGTTTCTTACCTATAAGTAGCATGGAATAACTTTTAGTGCTTTGAACTCAACTCCTGTTCCTGGTTACTTGTGCCTGACAACCGTGGCCACAACATATCACAGCTAAAGCCCATAAACCAGCAGCTTAAAGGAAGTTCAGAACCAAAAACACAAAAAACTCCCAAAACTTTCAGATTTTGACAGAAGACTCACTTAATAAATTAACATTAAATGCTTACATTAATTTCAACAGTTCCCATAAAGCTATGTGTAGGTTATGGATTAAAAAGTTTCCACATTAAAGTTCAAAATATTCTACATTAAAGTGCAATATTCAGATTGGTCATCTTGATATAATTATATCAAGATGACCTACCTGAATATTGCATTTTAATGACTGCATCGATAGTCAAGGTTACAGTTTTCAACAGAGGCTGTGGAGATATTTCTGGGTAACCAAATAAAAGGACACAGAGAGAACTAGATCTCCCTTCTTTTTATGTTCTGACAAATAATACTCTGAACATACAAACTGTAGGCTGCCATCATGATTAATCACATTTCAGAGTCCCATACTTCAGATTTAATGTATTGCTACTAAATGGGTAGTTACATGACAGATATTGCTCAAAGGTAAAGTTAAATATCCCTATTATTTAGTGGGTAGTAAAAATTTAAAAATGGAACAAATTATTTGAGAAATCAGAAACATGAGGCAGAAACATGAGGCAGGCCAAAATATGTAGGGCAAGAAAGAAGGCCCTAATTCCTACTTTTAGGAAGAAAAAGGTAGGAAAATAGAGTCTTTTTTAGTCTTAAAAATTATTGGAGCATTAAGAAACACCCACTGAAAACCAAATGCCTAGAAAAGGCCTTTTGATTTCGGCCTTCAATTTTGTATTCACAACACAGAATTCCAAAGTTTGTTCATTTGTTTTTTTCAAAATTAATGTCCTAATTCTTCCCTGCCCTCTTCCCCCATGATCTTTCAATTCCCCCCACCATTTCTATCCATCTAGGAAGAAAAGACCAATGTTAGTTACATTAACTTTACCTACAAGTATCCCAGGAAGTCAGGAAGTTCAAGATGGGGAAAAAAGAGAATTAAAACTCCATTTGCTCTTTTAAAAGATGTGGGTTTTTTTAGGTGGGATAATGAATAGAAGTAATAATAGTACATATAGCTTAAATTTTGGCATTTTTACCAAGTAAAATTACTAGGGACACTTCTGCACACCTGTTAATTTTGCCTCCCTTACCTTCTGCAGCGGTCTTATGAGACTATCTTTACTCTCCTCAATGCCTGTGAAAGGTCACAGAATTACAATATCTTCATAATAAGAGGCAGGCTGAGGAAAAATTCAGGAACCAAGGGAATTAAATTAGTAGAGAACCACTTATTCTGCAGCTCCAGTAAATACTGCAGACTTACCTCCACAATTATACATTGTGAAGATACCTGGAAATTTTGTTGCTTTTGGGGAGTAGGGGGTGAGGGGTGTCACAGGCCAAGCAATCTTATCAGTGGAAGGGGCCTAACAGCACAAACCGGTTAAATGGGGGTACTTCCAGGTAATTGATTAAAACAAAAGTAAGAAACCTTTTAGAGGCTGAAGGCCATACTTAATACAAGTGTGAGAAATGATGGGGAGAGTCAACCTTTTTTTCGGCATCAGAATGATGCAAAGTTGGTGCACTGATTCTCCATGAAGTTTACTGCAACCTACTTATCTATCTGTCATCTATGTATTATCTCTATGTATTGCTATCTTCTTTCCCTCTTTTTCTTGCTGTCTCTCCACATACCTTAAAAACCTTTGCCCCAATTATGTCACTACAGGTAGTCCTTGCTTACAATTGGCTACGTAGCAACCATTTGAAGTCACGACAGACTTCCCAAAAGGTACAACCTGCTTTGGAAATTCTGATGGCTAGGGGCCTCTGCAGCTAAGTGACTGCCGATTGGGTCATATACATAAATGTATATGTTAAAATTTTTCATAATATAGATTAGTTTATATTTTATAAAAACTATTTAGAGCCAATATTTTAAGGTATAATCATGTAGCCAAAGTGCAGCTGTATTTAACCTTGTTAAAGTGATGACATACACAACTTTTGGTTTGAAGCAAGCATTAATTGTAGATGGATAGGCAAGGGAACAGGGTTGAAATATTTGTATCATCCAGCTTAGACAAACACAATCCTATTGTGAGCTGAGCTGGTTGAATGTCAGGAACACGAAAAGGGAAAGATAAAGATAAAACAAAGGAGAATTATTAATTGTATAGCTGGAGTGTCTACTAGGCAGTTAGAAAGCATGTGACCAGACTGGACCTATCAACTGGGTCTGGAAAAGAAGGATGTGGCATATTCTACAAGACAGGTATAAAGGTTTATGCTGAACTAATCTAGGTGTGGCCCTTTACTTGCAGGTATAAGGGTCCACCAGCCTTTGCAAATGCTTCAATAAAACTTGTTTTGTTTTCCAACACCCTTGGAGTTAAATTTCATTCCTCACAGGCCCTCAGCAACTACCTGCATTTATGTCGATTTGCAGCATTCCACGGTCATGTGACCATAAGTTACAAAATTTTTGCTGCGGCCTTTACTTCTGGTTTTCGGCAAAAACACCCCATGACTACCTCAATTCACTTTACATCCATAATGATTGGCTTACAGACTGCCCCCCCAAAAAAGGTTGTAAAATTGGGTCAGTCACATGATGACCTACTTTATGACTGTGGTAATTTACGAACATAATGGGCAGGCACCATTGTAGTCGTAAGTTGAAGGCTATCTATATAATGCTTAGTTACAAAAATAATAAATGCGGGATATAACTAAATAAAATAAAATAGTCCTAGAATTGGCAGGCCCCCAAACCCCTCACTCAGTCTTGCCAGAGTTCAGCTGAAGTCTTCTGTTCTCCACCTAGACCCTTGCAAAGGATCACTATGTCCAACAGCACTCTTGTGTATATTGTAATAATGTTGTCATATGCACAGTACATCCACTGCACCTCTCTCCCATCTCCAAATTGTAGTTTCCAATTCTCTGCTAGCAGAGAACCGTTTCCTGCCATACTTTCCTATGGTCACTCATTACATGACCTTCATCTGATGTAAAAATATTGCTAAGAAGATAGAAATGAGCTATAGTTCTGAAATGTTTATACTGTAATATATTTCTAAATCTTTTTGGAGGTTGGGGTGGGCAATAAACAAGCATCTGGAAATTATATATTTCTCCTGCAATGTCTGTATTTACCTATAGATGGCAGACAATTCACAATTAAGGCGATAATAAATGACAGCATCTGTGTCCTTTCTGCCCTGCTTAGCCTCACGTAGACAGATCTATAACTGCTAGCCATTTTTTACATGAAATTCACAGTCATTTTTCTCTTACTCTCTGAGCTGCCAGCTTTCTGAGCCGAAGATGCCCAAAAGGCTATTTAAAAATCAGGTTTTTGCTTAATGAGTACACCTATAAATTGATTTTAGCAAAACCTCTTGCTCTTTGGTTCCTGGCCCCAAATAAATGCAGTTGTTTAGTATGACATTAGTGCTATAAGGCCAAGTGATTATTTAGCTCATTTTTTTTTTTTTTTTAGCAAATGGGCTTTGGTTGATGTTGCCAGGCACTGACAGTATTATTGAAATGGCAACTTACTGAATTGCTTCCCAGTTTGAGTGTAACAGAGCTAAAGAGAGAAAGAATTAAATTACCTGAAATGTTCCTGGCAGGTTTCACAGGTTCTATGAATCAGAAGTGATGGATACAGGAGGGAATATTTCTTCATATCCTAATTTACTAAACCACAGTGTAATAAACTGAAGGTATCTAATTATGCTTCAATTCTCCCCCCCCCCCTCCCATTTGCTATCCTAGCGAGTGATGAGGATGGGAATAGAAAGGGTGCTTTTAAATTTGTTCAGTACTAAGCCAACCGTTAACACATTAATTAAAAATTAGCATTGACATTTATTCACCTATTGCCTGGAATATGAAAAAGTCGATACTAGAACCTGGGAGTGTCCCTTTCTCCTACTCTCAGGAAGACTTCTCAATCATGGTCCCCGGACGGTATTTATAACTGTAATTACAGTAGAAGATCCTGAATGGACAATAAATGACTTATAACTGGTGCTTGGAATACAAGCCTTTCTTTACAAAACCTGAGCATAAAATTTGGATCCCCAGCAGTCTGCTTGTTAGTTCATTCCACCCAACATCTGAACCCATCTTGTTCAACAACCAGAATGCCCAGAGCAGCTATGAAATTTCAGACAAGATCATGTGGGAGAAAACATCTTTCCAGAATTTGTCTTCACTGGTGGTCTATATTTCCTAACCAAGACATCCCTAGTCTATTTAGTTCTTGTAATTTTAATTTTAATTAAAATACTTCTATTTTTAATGTATTGTAAGCTGTCCAGAGTTGCTCTGGATAGTGAGATGGGCAGTATATGAATTTAATAAACACATTAATAATAAAAATGTGGTGGAAAAAGTGAAGATGGAGGCTGCAACAGTGTGACACAAGCTCTGCAATCCACATAAAAACCAGGCAGAGCTTGGACTGCACTGTCTTCTTTTTTTTCCACCATACCCTGTGGAGAACCATATTTCTAATTTTTTTTTAAAAAAAAGCCTGTTCTGTGGCTGTTTTTTCTGTTAAAGCAATACTTAATTGCAGAAAAAGAAGTGCAGACAAACATACTTCAAGTACAGAGTTAAAAAACATAGCTTATGTACCAGAATATATTTGGAAAGCATTCCAGATGACTGTCACAGGCTGAGATTGTCTCCTCTCTCTCTCTCTCTCTCTCTCTCTCTCTCTCTCTCTCTCTCTCTCTCTCTCTCTCTCTCTCTCTCTCTCTCTGTGTGTGTGTGTGTGTGTGTGTGTGAAAGATCAGTTGCTCTCAGTGATTTTCTTAATACCAGATATTTTTTGCAGTCAACTGAAAAGCTATTTTGTTTGGTCCATTTTGAGATCTCAGAAATCCTAAAAGGCCAGACTGGAATCTTGCTGAATAGCTGCAAGAATTTAACTGTTTCTTTTCTGATAGTACACCTTGTGGTCTTTTGCACAATATTCATTATTTTTTTCAAGGCCTGTGATAAGGACTATTCAGGCTTGGCATATTGGCAGTAGATAAATGATGTGGAGTCAGTGGTATGATTGTACAATCTGTCCTTAGATAATTGCAAATATTTATTAAGTATACACCCACTTTCCATCAACAAATGCTTTCCAGTGTGGCTTATAATTAAAAAAAAAAGTAACAAACTTCACCTACCTAGCTGATATTATATAGAGAAAATAGAACCCCAAAGAAAAAGTTGTATAGGAAAATGCCCTGTATAATAATACTTTCCACACCTACTTTAATGTTTAGAAGGGTCTACAATCCTTAGGTTTGTTTTATTGAAATCTTAAGGTTCTCTGAAGCTTGCTGATGCTTGCTTTTCTTCTTTCCTAGGTGGACAAATAAGGAATAGTGAATTATGATTTTTCTTAGCAAGTATAGTCACAGTTTCACTCAGTGCTTTTTTTGTAAAAAAAAAAAAAAAGGTGCCAGAACTCACACATGTCATATAACCCGCCTTGCCTACCCTACAAGGTTCCATCTAAAAAAGGTGCCGGAACTCCGTTCTGGGCATTCTGTGATTAAAAAAAGCCCTGGTTCACTTAATGTCTGAGTTGCTAGGCCAATTTTGGTAACTAAACGAGAACCACCTGTATACCAAATTGTAGTATAGAATGCTCTGGTTTACTGCCCAGCCAGTCATGCCCCTTTCAAGAATATTCCATTCCGTTGCCTCAGGTCTACCCTGTGAGCTTCCCATATTCATCCAGCATTCCATTTCCCCTGATAAAGTTCCCCGGGATTTATTTTTTACATGCAGTGAAAATTCTTGACCTTGCCAATTCTCCTTTTGTGAGTGTTTTGGTTACCCCTGTGACTCCATTCTAAGTATATGACGATAAATTATCTCTAAATTGTATAGAGGTTTTTTTTTCAGTTCAAGGCCTCATTTGGGTAATAACAATTAATTGCTACTATTTTATAGTTCTGGCAAAATAAAAAAAAGTAATGGTACTTGCATTCTTATCCCTTGTGGGCACAAGAATATATCAAATGCAGAGTTCAATATAAAACTTAAAGAGCGTCCCTAGATTTTGTTGATTTTTCTTTATAAGCTTTGAGGAGAGACAACATTATCTTGATAGAACATGGATTAATTGGACAATTAAAAGGAACACATATAATGGAGGGCGTTAATTAACCTTTCTTGCTTTAACATGAAAAACAATAGAGGACCCTATTTGGCAGCCAGATATAAGAAAAGCAGTCAGCAATAAAAAGGATCAAATGAAGCATAAGTAAGAATAGAACCAGTAGAATAAGTTTAATATGTTTACCGGATTAATTGCAAGGGAACTGAGTTTTGAGCACACAATTAGTCAAAACATGTGCTAGAATAGAATTTTGGCTGCTCTCTTGTGATGGCATGACTAATTTTGAAAAGGCCATGGACAAACTTCCCATGTTACTTTCCCATGCCTGTCCCACTTTCTCTTCCCTTACTTTTAAAACTATTCCCACCCCAAATCTCTGCAGCATTACATTAGCTACTCGTCTCCTTTCCCACTTGCCATAATATCGCCTGGCAAGTTCCAGTGAACAGAAAAAAAAAGGCAGCACAACTGATTTTAGTGGAGATCACTTGAGACTGATAACCATGGAAAAAGGGGAGGAGGAATGGCAGGATGGCTCCACATCTCCAACCAAGACTGGTGGTATCAACCAGATGTATCCTTTCAACATTCCAGAATTGCAAGGCAGTAATGGTGGTTGACCTCTGACAAATTAGCCATCAATAGACACTAGACATAAACAATGTCTACACCTACTATGCAAAAGAAGCAATCAATAAGCCAAAAAGGGATCAAAAAGACCCAAACATCCCCGCCAGCAATCAGCATCCAGATGAGCATAGATTAACTCCAAGATTAATAACAGACCAACAATCAAGTCAACAATACCCAGTCAAGGAATGCCAAACAAGCCAACAGTAAACAGCCCAACCAAGAATCTCTAAGACCACCCTCACCAACACTGACAGACAAGCCACTAGAATGTAAACTCAGAGCAAACCCCATTACTTATTAGCAATGATGATGTTAGCTAGTTTGGGTAATGGAAGGTCTGCAAGAAAATAACCAAGCTCAGAGAGCACCAAGTACTCCTTATGTCAACCCTAAACTCCACATATTTTCATTTCAGATGGGAATAGAAACCAGTCAACTGTAATCTTGGCTCCTGGAGAATTACATTGCTTAATCCAGCATGCTATGCATCACCACTGCCATTCACTTGCCAAACTTCAGTGTGGTTTGGAGAACACCAAGCTGTCTCCAGAGGTTCAGCTTCCTGAGGTTTTTGATAGCACAAAATTGGCATAAACTTTTGCACCTGCAGAAGATTATGCAGGCCACCGTTCAAATAATCCAGCAGCTATAAATCAAACATCCAAAATCAAAGAGAGCTTTCTATCTGACTTAGTCGAGGTCTGCAAAAAATGCCTGTATGAGTTCCGGTGAAGTTACGATTTCCTTGATATTCTGATGACTCACTTACCTTTTTCTCAACTTTTTAAAAATATTTTTTAATAGTCAAAATTTAAAATCCATGTAAAAGCAAATTAATCTCCGGCATCAAGCGTAGTTCTTAAAAGGTTTTTTACAGTGTTTCTCAACCTTGACAATTTTAAGGCATGTGGACTTCAACTCCCAGAATTCCACAGCCAGCAATGCTGGCTGTGGAATTCTGGGAGTTGAAGTCCACATGCCTTAAAATTGTCAAAGTTGAGAAACACTGGGTTAGAACCTCACAGCATTCTTGGAAAATAATGGGTTACTCCACCACTGCCTTGCTTGGAAGTTTACCCAGAAAGAGAAGAGAAGAATAAGCTGGATTGTTTCGGTGGATTAGAAGGAGGATAAACTTCAGCAAATTCCACCATCTGGTGGATGGTCCGTCCTAGCAGCCATTTGGTCAGAGCACCCCTAAAACCCATTCTAAATTTGAAATGTGTCCACAGACTCCCACATTTTGGAAGCTCAATCCCAAATAAAAGACAGAAGGTTCAGAGCTAGGCTTCAAATGAAATCCTGGCTTGGATGGGCACCACACACATTTTGCAAATTAATAAACAACGTTCTTGAGAAGATAGTACAGGTGGTGGTCCTCGACTTACAACAGTACTTTTAGTGATCGTTTGAAGTTGCATAGGCATTGAAAAAAGTGACTTATGCCCATTTTTCACACTTACGACCATTGCAGCATCTCCATGGTCACATGATTAAAATTTTGCCCCTTGTCAACTGACTCATATTTATGATGGTTGCAGTGTCCCAGTGTCATGTGATCCCCTTTTGCGACTTTTTGACAAGCAAAGTCAATGGGGAAGCCAGATTCACTTAACAACCATATTACTAACTTAACAACTGCAGTGATTCCCTTAACAACTGTGGCAAGAAACGTTGTAAAATGGAGCAAAACTCACTTAACAAATGTCCCACTTAGCAACAGAAATTTTGGGCTCAATTGTGGTTATAAGCTGAGGCCAATCTGCATAAATGGGAACAGAGCAAAGGCTGGATGTGTTGGTAGGATGATCAGCAGTCTAGAACAGATTTTAGATGGGACTCAGTAAGTGGAACATAACGTAAGTGTTTGAAATTATACTTTTTGAAACTTGTCACAAATGATAACTATTACAGCAGAATGCCTAAATTTATTGATAAAGTTTACAAACTACTCTATTCCAGAATTCTAGGCAATATACAAAGTCAAAATCTAGGAACAATGCAAGGACTGGATTTTACAAAAAAGAGAGGATGTACTGTAATAAAAAGATAGAGAATTGTACACAAGAACAAGCAATATTGATGTGGATCTTTCTCTACCTGCTCTGGAAAGACAAGTTTTAATTGTTCTCTGGAGGGCCCTAAGAATGAGGGGGGCATTTTTGCCTCAGGGATAAACTGCTAATGAAGGGAGCATTCACCAAGGATGCCCATCTCCATGCTCTCCTTTCTATGTAAACGTCCTTCTTGGGAAAAGTGCATTTTTTAAGGATGAATCATGAAGGTTCTTTGACAGAGACGGTTGATGTGGGAGTTGATTCTCAGGCTGCTAAAGACACTACAACTTTTATCAGAACCATGAACAGGTGCAAAGCTTTCTTGTCTTTACACAAACGGCTGGCTTTCAGTCCCCTTTATTATGAGAGCCTGAGAAAACATATAAGGCTTTAGCTGCCAAAATTGGGTAAATAGAGAAACCTCATTTGAAAACAAATGGAATTCTTGTACTTTAATCTTCATCTTCTTTCTAATAAATATTACTAGTTTTTGAATTAACTGTTCCTTATCCAGACTGCTAGGAGGAAAACATGTCAGGTATGACTTAAAGTATGTGAAAGGCAGAGCTATGTGAAAGGCAGAGAACCACTGATTCAGAAGACAAGATCCGTATCCCCATCTCATGGGCTTTGTAGAGAAGTTCTCCCCATGTTTTATCATTGTAACCTGATTTCATCTCTTTGCTATTTCTCCTTTTCAGGGACACAGTATTGTCTGGAGGCTGTTAGAGCCTCCTAACAAACTTAAGCTCAGTCCCTGTGAGGTAGCATGGTTTTAAGTGACAATCCCATCTGAGTATTAAGTGACAATTCCAGGAGTATTCCATCTTTAAACAAGGTTGTAGTCCCAAGGTCAAACTAGTTCATAATTTGGGAATCCCTTTTGACCCTCATTTCCTGAGTAACAGCTGTGGCAAAGAGGGCCTTTACACAATTCTGTCCGTATATCTCCACTGACCTTTCTTACAATGAGCTCCTTCTCTCCATCACATCTTAGTTTCCCCTTACTTGGGGCTTCTTTGATGTTTTTACTTTATGACTTTTTTGGCTTTCTGATCACCTTTCAGCTTGTTGGTGCTGCCTTCTGCTACAGGGAGGATTTATTTGACCAGTTCATTCAGGTGACTAATAGATCCAGATGGATTTCACAGAGGGCTTAGGCTTTTTCTTGGGGATGTGTATGTAGTTCAACTAAGGTTTTAATCTCTGCATCGAATGGGTATGTGATGAGGGCTTTGGATTAGATTGTTCCTATATGGCCTCTGTGCATCAATCAAGTGGTACTCTGGTTTTCTGAGCGGTTGAAGTAGCAGAAGAGACAGAGCATTCAAGTGAGAACTTTGGCTTGAGTTGTTTGATTATCCATTTGTTTATCTACTTGGCTATCCATGATATTCCCAGGAATCTCCTCAATACTCTTTCAAATCCAGCTTTCACTTCCATAGAGTGTCACAGGGAAGCCCATTCCTACATGATTCTGATCTTTTGTAGTAGTAGGCACATCTCTGCATCCGAACATCTTTTCCAAGGTCTTCATTGCCTCTCTACTTAGGGCTAGTCTACTATGCATTTCATGATTGCTGATTCTTTTACTGCAGATTATTATTAAGATTAATTGATTATGTGCCATTCAGTCATTGTCAACTCTTAGCAACCAGACACTGTTTATTTTTTTATTTATTTTTATTGAAAAGTTTTATACAAATTTTCCATTTTATTACAATACAATATCCCTCCTTCCCTCCCCCCCACCCTAACCCTAACCCCCCCTCACTTCCCAGAGCTGATTACAGGGTTACAAATAAGCAAACAAATTCTAACTAAGCTTATCCAACTATACCAATAACCAAATCCGTAAAATACTTTAACTCAAATACAAGAAAATTTAAAACAAAAATAACAATATAAACAATTCCCACTTTAAACTATAAGTTATTCAAAAACTAAATGATACTTTCTAATCCCATATTTATTCTATACATAATTTATCCATCTTCTCCACACAGAGATGTATCTTTCTTGTGAATGATCCTTCACATAAGCAGAATTTTTGGCCATTTCTGCTAAATTAGAAACTTTAAGCGACCATTCTTCTATAGTGGGCAAAGAATCTTTCCTCCAATATTGCCCAACCAGTAACCTTGCGGCTGTAATAAAATTCAACATTAAAATAGTTTCTTTAGCATCACAATCTACAATAATACCTAACAAAAATAATTGTGGTGAAAACTTTATCTTTCTCTTGAAAACCTTTTGAATGTTCTACCAAACAGACATTGTTTATTTTGACTCTTATTTACAAAAAAAGGTACCAACTGGAGCAGTATATACAGCCTGAAAATAAATGAATAAAATATACATTTGAAGAGGATATTAGTAATAGTAATAGTAGTAAAGTTGGAAGGGACCTTGGAGGTCATCTAGTCCAGCCCCCTGCTAAGGCAGGAAACCCTACACCATTTCGGACAAATGGCTGTCCAGTCTCTTCTTAAAAACTTCCAGTGTTGGAGCATTTACTGCTTCTGGAGGCAGGCTGTTCCACTGATTAATTGTTCTCACTGTCAGTAAGTTTCTCCTTAGTTCTAGGTTGCTTCTCTCCTTGATTAGTTTCCACCCGTTGCTTCTTGTCCTGCCTTCAGGTGCTTTGGAGAATAGCTTCATTCCCTCTTCTTTGTGGCAGCCTCTGAGATATTGGAATACTGCTATCATGTCCCGCCTCGTCCTTCTCTTCGTTAAACTAGACATACCCAATTCTAGCAACCGTTCCTTATATGTTTTAGCCTCCAGTCCCCTAATCATTGAATAAATATATATTTATTCCCTCAAGATCCAGGGAATAAAGGGAACCTGTGCCTCATGTTTGGACAAAAAAAGGACTGGTTGGCATTTTACTGGGTACTGATATTCTATGAGACAATAATTCCAAACCTCACCTTCTTTGAAGCAAGAAAAAGTCTACTTAGCTGGAACTCCTTTCACAGAAAGAGGAGCAAATTCTTTTTTTTTTTTTAACCTCCCTGATTTTTTTTTTTTTTAAAAAAACAGGCTGGCAACTCAGAAAAATGCATATTCAATAGCTGTTCTTTCTTGCTTGCATGATGTACTCAGCCATTTCCTGGGCCACTGCCACAACAACCATATGTCTTTATCTAATCACATTGAGATAAGCATATCTGTTCACATAATATTCCAGTTCCCTGCAGCAAGGCAAGGCCGAGTGTTAAATTACCTTGAAAACAAAATCATGGATGCTGGAAATGTAGGTATCCTGTTATGTTTAGGGGTTGTTGGGGAAGGGGGAAAAATTTCTATGAACATGCCTAAAACAAGAAGCCACTCAAATACCTTATTAGGATTAGACAAATGAGTTACAATACAATTAACAGTAAAATACTTAGGGAATCTTAGTAGCTATTATAGAGAGAGACAGTCTGATATAAGCAGTGAAAGCATCAAGCTAGAGATCAGGAGATTATGAATTCTAGCTGTGCTTCAGGCAAATAGCCAGCTGGGTGATCCTGGGCCAGTCATCCTCTCTCAGCCCTAGAAAGTAGGCAAGGGCAAATCACTTCTGAAATCTTGCTCAAAAAACTGCAGGGACAATTGTCAGGAGTCAATATCTATCATCTGTCTCTCTTCAGAATTTTGTCATAAATAAATTCAATATCATATTAATATCTTGGAAGCTATTTCTCTTTCACTTTCTATTTCAGATTAACAATAATATGAATACTGAATCCAAGTGGAACAACTGGAGAGCAAAAGCCAACCATATATGTGATCATTTCAAATATATCACATTTCCAGCAAGAAAATTGCCATGTCAAAATAGGAAAAATATCAACAAATATGTCTTAGTGCAGGGGTGTGAAACTTGCCATGTCATGTGACGTGTCGCAACATATCACGACTTTTTCCCCATTGCTGGAATTGGGGTGGGCGTGGTTTTGGTATGAAGCATCCAGCCCGCGGGCCGGCAGTTTTACATCCTTGTCTTAGTGTTTTACGGGAAAAAGCTACCACAAATATATCCAAATCAAAATATAAGCCCAACAATAAAGTTGAAAATCAGGAAAATTAAACTCCTTATCTTTATATGGAAGACACAGGTTAGATTTAAAAAAAACCCTGGAGGGAGGGCAGAATTTATCTATCCTATAAAACCTCTCTCAATGACTTATCAATATATTTCACATACTTATTAACTTCAGGATCTTTTTCCTAGTGTGCATATGTGTCTCTGTGTATATAATTTAATTATATTTATTCTTCCCTATTGAGTGATAAGAATTTTTAGCAATTTGTTTGCTATATTCCTTATAGAGGGATGAAATTCAGATATTTCAATATTTATAAAGTCAACATTCAGATAACGGTCAAGACATTTGCTCAGAATAGCTTTCTTCTTCTTCTAAATAGTTTGCTGTGTTTCCAGTAATGCTACATATCTTCCAAGATAGATATACTTTAGATTTTTGTTATGGAACCCAGAACACTTCAGGGTTTAAAATAACATATTTTGTGAAATATATTAGAACTCAGGGTAGACATTTAATCCAGCCACAGGTCATGGCTGTGATTCATATCATATCTAAATATTTAGCTGATATGAATGCTAATTGTCTGTGGCACTTAGTAACTTAAATATGGCTTCTGGTTCTATTTTTAAAAGATGCTTTTCAGTGCTTTTTTTCTAAAAAAAAAAAAAAAAAGGTCCCAGCACTCACACATGTCATACAACCCGCCTTGCCCACCCTACAAGGTTCCATCCCAAAAAGATGCCGGAACTCTGTTCTAGGTGTTCTATGAGAAAAAAAAAAAGCCCTGATGCTTTTAGCAAAGATGAGACAACTCTAGTATTGACTTATGTGGAAGAAGTTTCTCTGATAATCTTCGTTACCAGGTTAAAATCAATGTTGAAATATGTCTATGTTCTCACTTTCCTTTACAGCCAAATAGCACCCGCCTCTTGGCATTTTATTTCTATCTAATTACAATGAAAGAGCACAGAATCCATCACTCTTTTTTCTTAGGTTATGTATATAGATGGCAGGATTGTTCTTTTTCTAAATCTATCTAGATACCAGAGATTGTTTTATTCTGAAGCGTGTCCCTTTCATGTGCTTTTAGAACCTGTTTTCAGAAAATAAACTCTATATATATATCCAGATTCTTAGGCCCAAGTTTTCCAGGCATTATTGGATGCCTTATTCATCAATGGCTAAGAATGTTTTGCTGTTCAATTGGCTATGATTAAGATATGTTCCATTAGGTGTGCCGATGTAGTGGTTAAGATGTTGGGATCAGAACTGGGGAGACCCTTAGTCATAGAAACTTGTTAGATGACTTTGAACTAGCCACCCTCTCAGCCCAGTCTTTCAAGGATTGTTCTTGTGGGAGAAAGTGAAGGAGGAAATGGTATGTATGTTATCTTTTGCTGCTAGAGAAAATGTGAGGTGTGAATGTAAGAAACCAACCAGTGAATAAGTAGTAAAATATGAAGCAAGTATTATATCAGCTCAGATCATGAGTCCATCCCAGGGGTAGGCAACCTTGGCTCTCCTATGACTCGTGGTCTTCAACTCCCAGAATTCCTGAGCCAGCTATAAAAGAGCCAAGATTGCCTATCCCTGGTCCATCCAGTAACCTTTTAAAGGCAGAAAAGCAGGACTGGCTTCTCTTCCTTACTCACGCAGGAATCTTTGTTCATAACTGTTTGCATGAGCAAGTAAAGTTCAGATCCAAAGCATGCCTCTTCTCCTTTGCCCAGGGATAAAAAATGCTGAAATAAGGAAATCTAATAAGATTCTAATCCCATTCATTTTGTCTCCTTCTATTTGAATTTGTATATAGCCAGTGATGGGATTCAGCCGGTTCGCACCACTTCGGCAGAACCAGTAGCTAATTTTTTGTTGCCAAGGCCCAGAATGGACTTCCGGAAGCGGCATCCAACACAGAGAACCGGTTGTTCACATATTTGAATCCTACCACTGTATATAGCTAGTTCTCAACTTATGACCACAACTGAGATCAACATTTCTGTTGTTAAGTGAATTTTAGCCTATTTTATGATATATTTTTTTGCCACAGTTGTTAAGCAAATCACTGCATTTGTTAAGTAAATCATGTGGTCATTAAGGAAATCTGGCTTCTCTCATTGACTTTGTTTGTTGGAAGCCAGCTGGGAAGGTTAAAATGGTGATCACATGACCCTGAGACAATGTAACTATCATAATTATACGCCAGTTGTCAATGCCCAAATTTTCATCATGTGACTATGGGATGCTTCAACAATTGTAAGTGTGAAAAAGGGTCATAAGTCACTTTTTTCAGTGCTGTTATAACTCTGAACAGTCACTCAACGAATAGTCGTAAGTTGAGATCCATCTGTATATAAATGTACGTGTGTATGTGTGTGTGTGTATGTACGTATATGCATATTGGTAGTTATAATGAATAATATAACGAACTGAAATGTTCATTCAGCAATCACTTTCAGAAAAGAAACTGTGGTTTGTGCTCATGCTTGGCCTTTTCTGAGACAGTACCTGTTGGCTCCCAGAAACTCCTTCAGACATCCTCATATTTGATTATCCCAAAGCAGCTAACAATAAATCCTGAACGGGGGCTGCTGTGCTGGGACTCATATTTACTCATGGGTGCAAATAGTTACTATTGTGACAATTCTTAACATGACCAAATGTTGCCATAAGCAATTCCAATTTATTAAACAAATCTTAAATAAATACATATTTCTACAAATAATAATAATTTATATTGTCCTGGAATGTGGGGCAGAGTCATAGGAGAGAAGGGGTCTTTCCCAAGGAGCTAAAAGGCAAATCATCCTGGAATCCTTGGTAAGCAGGAGTCCCAAGGTGGAACCCCCCCTCCCCTCAGCAATTCACAGGGATTATATGTCTAATATGTAGGCAGACTGTGCTTTAGTCTGGCAAGAAATCCGGTCTATGGGTGGACAGCAATAAAGAAACTACTCTGAGTAGATCCTGGATACATTCTTGGTTCCTCATGCCTGACAATATAAATATAGTACTAATTTAGTTCTTAAATAAAAAATATTATTGAAGCTTACTCTAAGCCACCTTCATTGATTTGAAGATGGCTTTTTAGTCAATTTTCAGGAAAGGCTGTGAAGGGCATTAACAGTCTCACTTTTTGATAAACGTATAAAAATGCTATATGAAAACATTTATGCTTGTTAAATATTCATGTAATAATGACACAGCGGATTCCATTCCCACTCTGAGAAAAATCAAACGTGGCAATATTTTAGCTCTTCTATTATTTATCTTTTCTGTTAACAACATTGTTTCAGGCTCACACCAAATTTGATTTCCATCCCTGAACCTTGGCCCGCCAATCAATTTCTATCCTTCCAAATGCTGATGACATTGCTTCTTGGCTTGTGTCCAGGAATGGCCTGCACATCTTGTTCTGAAGATAAAAGCTGGAAATCAACCTTTGAGAATGATGACAGATGCATCACAAAGAGCCAAACAGCTTGCATAACTGGAAATTATATGCAAATTGAGCAGGTCAAGATATACCTGGAAATTTGTTTCAAATCTTCCACTGCCTGAAAAAACAACAAATTCAGGATCTTTTAGTACAGGCTACTAATGCTAAAATCAAACCTATTAGCCATATGGGTAATAATTGTATTTCAGCCACAGTCAAACCATTAAATGCCAAGAAGACAAACTTTCTCATGTAGAGTTTTGCACCTAAATACATGGATGCATTTGCATTTGAAGCAATTCCATGCAAATTTTGGAGATCATCCAGTGTGCCCTCTCCTTTCCCCACACCAGGGTAAATATTGTCCTCCGGCTGTGCCCTGTTAAAGGCCCCAATGAAACCCTGCTAGTTGAAATATTGGTTGAAGGGAAGTATTTGAAGATGAGTTCTTGGCTTACCTCTCCTTGACTGATCAATTTTTCTCTTCTTGGAAGAAATAAATAGCTGCTGATTTGGGTTATTGTGGCCTCTCAACCCACACTTTACTCATGCTGTTTTAGTAAAAGCTATAGGTGAGCTTACACATAAAATATTTCATTCAGATTTTCAAAACGGAATATTTTATTCAGATTTTCAAAAGGGAATCTCACCCCCATGTTACTCTTATCAGCACATCTTCCAAATAATTTTACACATTCTTTTAGTTTCAAGCAGAAGGACATTTTTGTTTGATAAGTGATCTTTAAAAATCATGGAGAGATTTTTTTTAAATGTTTGTGGTGACCCGTGGAATGGAATGCCCATGTCACAGCTGTTGATAGATCGGGACGTAGATCGTTTGAAAAAAGTGTGGATTCTGGCATGATGTCACATGTTCCGACTAATGAAGCACTTCAAAGAACTTTCAGGCATGTTTCCTAAAGTCTTTATTTGCAGAGCTACAATTTTTGCCGGTCACCATGTTGGACTGGTTATGCCAGAATCTGAACTTCCTGTCGCTGGCATCAAGCTTTCCTTGCTCAACCCCTCCCTTCTCATGCAGTCACAGGTCACATTATCCAATTAGTGAGAAGGTCAAACGTTTACTTCCTCTTTCTTTCCTGGGCTTTTCCCCCCCCCCCCGCTCAGTCTAAGCTAAGTATTAACCCAATAAATGCCAGACAGTTTTGCATATTGTCAAAGCAAGAATATACAGTATTTGCAGCATTGACAGCCCACTCTTGTTAGGCATGGCGGGGCTAATGAAATGGAACCCCAGGGTGGATTGGAGAACCATACAACTGTTTAGGCAAGGGATGCCAGAAAAAGTTGCATTAAGAGCTCTAATAGACTCCGGCTGCACTCACTGCCTCATAAGCCCAACCCTGGTGGAGAATTTAGGAATCCTGGTGAGGAGGCTGAAGAAGCTGATTTCATTGGATGAGTGCATTGCAGGAGGGATCCCAGCCACCCTTGCCACACAACCCGTTCAGTTTACCATAGGGAACCACGTAGAGTGACATTTGTTCAAGCAGAGCTTGAATCAATCACATGGGCTTTTTTGGACATGTCTCTGGAACCAGGTGGCGCAGCAGTTAGAGTGCAGTACTGCAGGCCACTTTAGCTGACTGTGTTCAGCAGGTCAGCGGTTCAAATCTCACCGGCTCAAGGTTGACTCAGCCTTCCATCCTTCCGGGGTAGGTAAAATGAGGACCCAGATTGTTGGGGGCAATGTAAATATATATATACATTGCTTACAGGTGTACACCACTTAGAGAGTGCTTGCACTTAAAGCGGTATATAAGTCTCATAAATAAATAAATAAATAAACCACACCTGATACCTGGGTTCTGATTATTAACAGATGTCCAGGCTCATCCTCCTAATCCTAAACTGATCTTTTCTTTTCTAGAAAAATCTCTCAAAAGTCTGTTAAAATTTGTGGGTCCACAGTCTCCATACTGACTTATAATGTCCAATAGCATTATAGCTGATGAACAACACCTAAAACCCGAACTACACACTCTCACCAATGTATTAACATCCAATGGATTCCATAGAAATAAGATTACAAACCTAATCCAAAAAGAAACCCCCACTAAAATCCAAGACAAAGAACAAGAAAACGGCAAAGCCCTCCTCCCATACATAAAAGGCACCACAGACAGAATCAGTAAGATCCTCCATAAACACAACATCAAAACAGCATTCTGCACAAACAGAAAAATATCCACCATCCTTAGAAACCCCAAAGATAAAATTGAATTAGAAAATCAAGGAGTATACGAAATCCCATGCACCACTTGTCCCACCACATACATCGGACAAACCAACAGAAGAATAAGTGCACGCATTGAAGAACATAAGAACTCAGTCAAAAAAGAGGAACCAACATCTTCCCTGGTCCAACACCTTAAAGCCACAGGACATGAAATTGACTTTAAAAATACCAGAACCATTGCCAAAAGTGAACATTTTAATAACAGAATAATCAGAGAAGCCATCGAGATAGAAAAACGCCCACACAGCATGAACAAGCGAGATGATACCTCCCGCCTACCAGCCATTTGGAAACCCGCCCTTATTGACAAACGACTCCCTAACACAAAAAATGATACCAGACCCACACTCACAAAAACCACACAGGATGTCACCACCACACATCCACGCAAAAAACAAACCCAAAGCCACACCGATGACGAGGCACGACCACAAACCAGAAGCCAGACCACAGCTGCATCATTAGCCACTTTAAACCCCTCCAATCCATACATGAAGCAAACTGACACCCTCCATGAAGATGAAGCACGACCACGAACGCGAAGCCAAAAAGTAGCAAGGCAGCCCAAAATCTCAAACCCCTCTGCAACTCAGACTAACCTGAGCACAACCAAACAGAACACTCCCCCAGCCAATCAGAGCACAGCCAAGCCCCTAACCATTCAGAACACACCTCCACCCAATCAGAACACAGCCAAGCTCCCACCCAATCAGTTCATACCCCCACTGGCAGTTAAAAGGAAGAAACAGCTAAGACCACACATTGCTGCTCAAAGCACGAAGCTGAAAACACCAGCCTGAAGATGACGAATGGGACTTCGTCGAAACGTCGCCAAGCATATATATATATATATATATATATATATATATATATTATATATATATATATATATATATATGTAGGTCTTTGGTTGTTCGGGTTTTCTCTCGCGTAAAATTGGAAGTGTCTTGGCGACGTTTCGACGAAGTCCCATTCGTCATCTTCAGGCTGGTGTTTTCAGCTTCGTGCTTCAAGCAGCAATCGATTGCTGCTCAAAGCACGAAGCTGAAAACACCAGCCTGAAGATGACGAATGGGACTTCGTCGAAACGTCGCCAAGACACTTCCAATTTTACGCGGAGAAAACCCAACCTCAGAAAACAATATATATATATATATATATATATATATATATATATATATATATATATATATATATATATATATATATATATAAAAGAATCATAAAATATTATTTCAGTGTATAATTACTGTGGTAAAATGATTATACGCACAAAGATGGAAAGATTTGGTATTACCCACCAAGGAGGAATGAATGGTGAAATTGACAGAACTTGTTGAGACAACCAAACTATCTTCTTTGATTAGAGAAAAGTCATTATTGATATTCATGGATGCGTGGAGACTCCTTATGGACTTTTTGGGTCTATGAGTATAAATTTAATAGATTACAAGATCACAACCAGGAGGGTCACAGCATCCCTGCACATTGTTAGTTAAAATATCAGATACCAGCTGAAGGATGTGTTCAACTGAGTGCTCTGCTACTCAGTGTTGACAAAACTGACTTGGAGAGATGAATGGTCTTACCTCAGAGAAGGTCTTTCCTATGCTTGCTCTTAGATTTTGCTAAACTGGGCTGAGATTAGGGCTCAAGTGTAGCTTTGAGGAAAGAGCTGCTTCTGGTAATTGCAAGCTGAAAGATGAATACACATGCTATGACAACATATTTAGTTTATTTAGTACAAAATATAAGCTTCCAATAACAGCAGTGTCTTCTACATAGATCTGCTAATGATTTCATGGTTTCAATTAGATTTTGCCCACATCACTTATCTTTTAGTTACTATTGTGCCAGCCACCATGTTTTAATATAATTACTACTATATTATTCTATACATTATTAAAAATATCCAATTGATTGCTTTAATCTTCTGACTGACTTCTGCAAATCTTTGACTAGACAGTAATTTCTACAATTATTTTAGAGACTATGCGAGAATTACAGCATGATAAATAGTTTTGGGATCCTGCTCAGCTCCTAATGTTTACAATACTTGAGGCGTGATTATTTAATGTCCCAATAGTAAGACATTGAAATGCTAACCACCATTAAAAAGTAGCTTGTGAACGAACTCCTAAATTTGAACCTAAACTAAAGTGATTCTGCAAGCAATTTCTTATGTTTGTATTTCAATCCAAAATTCAAAGCAAAGAGACTCCTGATTTTGCTTTGCAACTGATGGAAATTCTATTTACATATCATTTCAGGTGTATGGTAGAAAATGAAAATGAAGTAGAAAACACACCCAGCTACAATCACTTGCTGAGAATTCATGATTGGAATAAAGTTAACATGTGTGATACAGGAATAGTATTTCTTTGAAAATGTCAACACCCCAGATCTACTTCTGCTGTGGTTACAAAGCAAGTTTATTAGATTGGTGAAATAACTCTGTCTCTCTGTCTCTCTTTTCAACACAAGCAAAAGTATTTAATACAGAGAGGCTTAGGAAACATCCACAGATTTTAATGAAGACAAATACATTTGCTCAACTAAATATACTGGATATATTTTAACATTATTTGGAAGCATTCATGACCTGAAAAATGTTTGAAAATGGTGTAAGTTTGATTTGGGTGCTCTAAAACAGTCTCATGTTTACAAACCTTTAAATAAACATTATGATAAACAAGAAAACTTTCTCTTGCGCTGATAGCACTCCAGGTGGCTGCCATTTTGATTGCAGTAGCCCTCCAGCAGTTATGGAGCATTATAGCTTGCCTTAACCATACATCTTGCCTATTGACCAAATGAGCACTTGGTTGCAAGGCTAATATTAAAGATATAAATCCTGTATTAGAGAAATGCAATCTATTTTGAAGATAAAAATAGCTATGTTCCCAGAAAAAAAAAAGGCTCTGGAAGGGTTGGAGTGCAAATCCCAAAATAAAGCCTGGTTAGAGATACCAAAGATTTATTTATGATAGTCATCATACTTTTTCAGGGTTCAGCAAATAAACTTGGAGGAGCAGTGACATCACCCTGAGAGTTTTCTTTCAGCAGGAAAAAAAGTATGGAAAATGTAGGAATGATATTGGAAACAGCTGTTTCCTGAAGCCAGCAAATATTCCAGCAATTTTGAAGTGCTTCAGCAATAACACCTATGATCACATCCTTTTCCTGGAAGTTCAGACTCTGACAGTGTGAGATCTCTTCAGCATAAAAGTATAGTCTATATACATCACCAAGAATAAATAGTCAAGGATACCTTGTAATGGATGGAGCCTACGTGAGTTTGGTGTAGTGGTGAAGGCACCAGAAACCAGGAAACCAAGAGTTCTAGTTCTGCCTTAGTGGAAATCTTTCCAAGAAAATTGCAGGCACTTGTTACAGGCAGTCGCTGAAACCAACGCTCATTTGAAAGTGTGTGCTTGTTTGTGCATGCACAAACACACACACACACACACACACACACACAGAGGCTGTAATAGACATGTAGGCTTATGTTAAACTGATCTTTTTGAATTACACATTTGCAGGAATAGTTTAGGACAGTGGTTCTCAACCTTTTTAATGCCGCGACCCTCAACCGGTCGTAAGTCGAGGACTTTCCCTGCCCGGGAGCGCTGCGCATGCGTGGTGCCACCCCCTGCGCTGGCCGAGGCGTAGCTGGCAAGCGGCAGAGACAGCGCAGGCCGACCACCGGCTGGGCCACCAGCTGGCCCAGCCCAAGGGAGGTAAGGCACCCGCCGGGCCCCACGCACACCAGTAACCCTCTCTGCGCCCACCGGCCTCCCACCTCCCACCCCTGGTCCTCTTTTACTTACATTTTTAGTAGTTGCTCAGCAGGGAGGGGTGGAAGCTTCCAGGCAGCTCGCCTTCGCTGCAGACAACTTGCAGCACCGTTTGCAGAATGGGACTTTTGGCGGGCTCAGCAGGGCAGAGACAGCCTGGACAATTCCTATTGGCTTTTGAAAACCAATAGAATTAGACTCTATTCAAGAGAGTCTATTCTATTGGCTTTCAAAAGCCAGTAGAATAAAAGGGAGTAGCACAGCTAAGGAAAAGGGGGAAAAAATGGTGGACTGTGTTGTTTGGCGACCCCGGTGAAATGATCATTCGACCCAAAATGGGGTCCCGACCCACAGGTTGAGAGCCACTGGTTTAGGAGGTCTTGGCATTTATCACATTGGGATTTTATTGGAACTAAGTTTAATATTCAGAAGCAAGATTCCTTTTAAATCTAATAGGGTATGCTACTGTTTTAATATTTGTGTGTTTTAATGGATGTGGTAGTTTTGTATTTTATTGCTATCGCTTGGGATATGGGTATCTAACCCAGGTCATGGTGGTTATAGCCAACCATTAATTAGAAACTTGAGTCCTGGTTCAAAGTTATGTTCCCTTCCAAAGTGGCCGATTGAATCTTCCCGCTTTTGGCGTAACATGTGAGCAACAAATGATGGTAATAGCTGCAAAGGCAATATAGGAGCCATCTCCAGTGCAACCTTTCCTACTATGGTTCCCTCAAAATGTGTAAGATTACCACTATTGTAATTCCTACTTGTTTAGGGACAAAGTTGATTTAATCTATTATTCAAGTGTTGTAATGAATGGCAGTATAAATATTTTCCTATGAATCATAGGCAGCTTGAAGAGCCTGTATTAAACCGAATGCCAATGTGTTGAATGAAAACGCTGACAAGCTTAGAATTGCTTTGAAAGAAAAACACTTCAGAAAGAGATGCTGTATTTGTATATATGCATGTACTGTATGTATGGTATAAATCATATTTAAGTGACTTCAATATTTACTTTATCATTATTTTAATATACTATTTTACTTTACTGACCAAACGTTTGTTTTTTGCATTTTTGTTTTTGGTTCTTTTAGCTTCTTCTGAATGGGTTTTTATGTCTTTCTGTTCTGAAATGTTTTATGTTAATTCTTCTCTAAGGAAACACATTTGGGTAAAGAAATGTTTCACTTCTCACCAAAAGCACTGCTTGAGTTTTACACAGTTGAGCCACGTTGCTATTTCTGATTCTCAAATGTATGATGTTTTGAAAAGTAGTAGCAATTTTCAGAGTACTGTGTACCAGAAGAATATTTGGTTGTTAGTTTAAAGAATCCTATTTGTATCTTAGCCATTCTTTGATGGTGGTGGGAAATAACACTTCTTTAGGCATAAAACGAAGAGGGGGGTAGTAGGAAAGACCAGGAATATTGATGGAAACTCCTTGGAAGACTGAGAAAAATATACTGTAGTTCCAAAAATCCTTCTATTACAATTGAAAGTCACCGGATCTAAAGAAATGTGGTCTGGACCACAAAAGTGTTTAATCCATTAATTTTGGTAGCATTTCGTGAACTACTGCAAAAACTAATGAATCACCGTTGGCAGGGTAGGAGCAATACCTACACAAATTTCAATTGAGATTGAACAACCCAAAGGGTGTAATTTATTCAACTCATAGAGGAAGTTGTTTTACTGTGGATGAAGAGTTGTATATTTTAATGATCCAAAAACTGGGCTGTGATCTGTGAAATCCTATTAAAAACACAGCTGAAAGCCTCAGCCATCTATATCAGTGGTTTTCAACCTTCCTAATGCCGCAACCCTTTAATACAGTTCCTCATGTTGTGGTGACCGCCAACCCTAAGGGCTCTCCAAGCGTGCAACGACGCCACCCACTCACCCGCCGTGCCCAGGGCTCAGCGCGCCTCGCCTGTCCTTGCCTCACTTCTGAAGGTCGCCAGCCTGCCTGGCTCCAGCTGGCTGGGGGGGGGGGGCAGGAAGGCCACTCCGCCGGCTCCACCCAGCCTGTTTGGAGAAGCGCCCAGGCGGGGAGAGGGAGAGCCAAGAGGGCGACAGTGCCGGCAGAGCTTAGTTCAGCCTTCTCTGCGGAAAGGGCCGCAAAGCAGCGCAGCCTCCCTTAAGAGTTCCTCGACGGAAACAAATACGGCGCTGCAACAGCCCCCAGCTCGAAGGCGTGTGGAAATGGATAGAGGAGCTGTGGTCTCGGTTCCTAAGACCATCGGAAATGTGTTTTTCGATGGTCTTAGGTGACCCCTGTGAAAGGGTCATTCGACCCCCAAAGGGGTCGCGACCCACAGGTTGAGAACCGCTGATCTATATTAACAAAATGCACAGGAAGCTTTTGGAACAATTAGGAAGAGTACTAATGGTGGATAGGAAATAGTATTATGATATTGTCAAATTAATAGGGTTGGAAAGTATCGTGGATGTTTTCTAGTCAAGCCCCCTACCCAGTCCAGGAATCTCATACCATTATTTAAAGCCTTTAATGCCTTGTTACAATGAAGTGTATTTTCATGATTTAAGTTATTAATATCTTTTACCCATCAATCAGTATCTTCTGCAGCACAAAAGGCGATTTAACAGAACAATTCTGTAGCCCTCATTACTATCATTATGCCAGTGCTGGATGAAAATATGAAACTAGAGCTCTCAAGGAACATCATTAAAACAGAGCAGCATCTAAATACATTTTTAAAAAAGTTATATGCATTGTGTTTTGTCAAATTGAGTCAAAAATTTGGGAATCACCCTTTTATGGGAATATCCCCCAGCATTTTGGAAGCCCAGAAAAATTCTAGTGTCTTTCTCTGCGATTACTGAAGTTTAATAGTAGGCTTTGCATCAGCCGCAGTTAAGTTTCATTGCATTTTCTTTGCATATTTTCATCAGTGCAAAGAACTGTGTCCACACTGACATTAATTTTCATAAGAGCATTTCCTCCCTCCAAAGCTGTCAGCCTTAACAATTACTTTTCATCAGTGTCATCTTTCTCATAGGAGAGGTCAACAAAACTTGTGAGTTGAGCTTGCTAACCTACCATTAATTCTATATTAAGGTAAAATGGAACAGGCTGAACAGAAATAAATTGAAACTCACCATGGCCTTTCATTTGCATAATAGAAAGTGTGACGTGTGTGGACTTCCAGGGAAGAATGCTGAATTGAAGATGGCTCCAGTAAAAGCAGAACCGATGACCCTAGCAATGAAGAGCTGGCAAATGGATTGGCTCTTCATAATTCCTCTCTGGACAAGGAGATACTCAGATTGCTCACAAGTACTCCAGACAATTGCTCCTCATAAGGGGACAACAAGACAGCAGTCTCCAGTGGGCTTAGAGTTCTGGGAGACGAGGCAAAGACATCTTCTCTCAAACCTAAGTTGGTGCCTTTCAAAAGGATCCACACCCTTTCCAAAAACTGCTGATTAACTGTTTTCCAGCTATTAGGAATCTTTTAATCTACAATTTTACAGCATTGGGTGATTTTCTTTCAATCCTTAGTAAAAGAAGCTTTACATACAAGTTTAAGGATTTACTTTTTTCTTTTGGAATAAACAGCAAAACAGAATGGAACAAAATATCTTTGCATTGGATATATTGAAGGGTATTTTTGAACAATGGACCCAGAAGTTATTTTAAGAGTGTCTGCCTCTATCTATAGATAGTCTGTGTCCAAAAAAACAGGAGAGGAACAAGTTTTATTGGACAGAACTGAAATGGATAAGAAGTAGATTTCAGAATGACAGGTTACAAGAATGATATGGAAAACAATACTGCATTGAATATACAAATGAAACCCGATGTCTTAATAATAATTATTAATAATAACAAAAGGGATATGCAAATAATAAACCAAAAGATTGACCTGGAAAAGTTTCCTATATGAGTTTTACAAAAGAGACTTGTTAAAAATTTTGAAGGATATTGTGAGGAGGAACAAAGAAATAATGAAATAAGACCAAGTTCTGGGACAATGTTTGAAGGGACTAAAATCAAGATTTGTCGGTGGAGATTCTCAGTTATCTAGGTCATATTTTGAGCTTAAGTTGCTGGATGAAGTTGCCTTTTCCATCACTATTTTCTAAATGTTATTATAACCATATGTTCCTTACACCTTTGTGCCCCTCAGTGATTTCCATTGTTCTCAGAAGTGGGCATGAGATGTCTTCAGCTCCCCGAGACAAATTGATGAAAAGATCTCAAATGTTACTTGTGATCAGATATAAAATGGAACAACTACTTTGTCATAGCTTAGGTTATTTTTGGTCTGTAGAAAGCCAGAACAATTCCTTTAAACCTTAATACAAACAGCATCATGTAAACATTCTCTGATATTACTAAACTTCAAAGCGAATGATTCTACAGCAAACATTTTTTTGCCAGAACTCAAAGAGAAATAACCAGTGAGTGAATTCAAGGTACTTGATAAAGCACTGCAGATGGGGATATGGTCAATGATTCACATGGCACCTTACCTTGACTTATACAATTGGCATCTTAAGCATTGTGAACTAAAGGAATTATATAAGCTCAGTCTCCAGGTATGTATCAATCTTCTGCTCAGAATTACAAACATTTTTGTTTCTGCTTGTTCTTCCATCTATGGCTTCATTTTGTTTATGAAGACTGTAATAGATTCTACTTATGGAGCAGCAGCAATAACACAATCACAACCAGATGCAGCTAAGCAACAAATAAATCCTAACTAATTAGAATTGGGTCTAAACACTGAGCCCTAATGAGCCTAAAAAAAGTGAATGGAAATAATGCTCTTAAATGAAAGGAAAAAATGTAGGAAGAGGTATATGAGCCAATTGGAAACACTATGGGAATAAAAGAGAAAAAAAGAGGATTTTTTTTTATTCTGTATCATGTATTTTTGAACAGAAAATGAACTGTGAACAGCAAAAAATAATGGATGCTGGGAAATAAAAAAAAAGACCAAAAAGTACATAGTTTCGTGTTTCGACAAATAAGAAATAATTCTGGACAACAGAAAAAAAATGCCAAAAACTTTGCATATGCATATATTTAAATCCATTTTTACAGCTAACAGTGAGCATTTACAACTCTTGATCTTTAACAATAAATGTGAAAAATAAAGAAGAATGAGAAGGGAAGTACTTTCCGTGGTTGAAATGTCCATATTTATTTTCCCCCCCATAGGCATTAAAATGGCAGTGAAGTCTTCTGAGAAAGAGGCAAAGAATGAGAAAGGTGCAGATATATTTTGACTGAAGTTTGTGCTTCAAAAGTACACTATTTGTTTTAAAAACCAAATGATATTTATTTATAACAATCAACTCCATATGTGTTTTCTCTTTCTCTGGCCAGAGTTGTCAATATTTGAAATCAGTTTTAAAATGACACATGGCATTAAAATGATGGCACTTCTAACCAATGTGGCATTTCCATATTTACAACAACTAAAAAGAAATTTACAAGACATGATAGCATACAATCTTGACATTTAGTAATAGCGGTAAAACAAAATGGCATCTGGGCATCTTTTTCTGTACAACTATGAGAATAAGACTTCTATTCACATTTTTTTTAAAAAAAATCATTTGTAATTTCATCTGATCTACACATTTCCCAAATCCATTTCCCTCAGTTCTCAAACCTTTCATCACGTTGCCCACACCTTCACCGAACTATAGGAACTACAAATAATGAGATCTAAAATCTAAACAGAGCAAACCTCCTCTCTTTCAAATTTCTCCCGTCATCCTGATTATTAAAACTCTTCCTTCTTTCCTTCTTTGTAATTCACTTTCACACTTCTCCCTCAAAACAATGAATCCATTACTCAATTTCTTCCCAAGCAAAGTTTGAAACTGTATGATTTATGAATGCTACACCCAAGAATCAGGGGACCCAGGATATTGTTCTGTTCTGTAAGAAGGTCGTCTGGTAGAATAGAAATCGACATAGTTTGTGGTTGATTTCAGTCCATACTGTGTTGTGTAATCTGTAGAAGCTGGGAAGTGAACCCGATCATCAAAATATGGGTCTTCGTAACTATGTGGGGATTGCAAATACAATCTATATGCATCATAATGCTTTCTGTTGGAATCATCTTGACTGTAGTATAAGTGCTGATGCTATTTGGAAAATAAAACAAAAGCACAAGCAATATTATTCACTTTCTTAGAACTGTATAACAGATTTCCATGCATAGAAGTAGCAGTAAATTAGTCGTATGAGAAATGAGTTCTGTGATGACATTTCTACAGTGAGAAATAATATTTATCAAATCTTGTGCAGTTTATTTTTATTAGCCTTTTTCAGATCCACTTTCAAGAAGGCCAACAATGAGCCTGTATAATTTGCAGCATAATGAGTTAGCTCACAAGTACAGTGTGTATATAAAATAATACTTTTGATCTGGTATTTGAGCCCAAGCATCTGTGGAGTCAAGAGACAGTTTCTTAATCAAGTATGAAGATGATGGTGATTATGCATGCTTTAGTCTTTAATTAACAGTATTTTCATTTTTTTGTCCTCCCTAGTAAATATACAAATAACTATCAGGAGATATTTATTCTTAGGAAACTGTAGTCCATTTCAATCGACACTTTCATTGTTATTTAATAAAACATACCTAAATTACTTTCCTGAGGAATATGGTGGCTCACGTGGTTAGGGCATGGCCGGAGGTTAGAAGCTCATGTTTGAGACATGAGTGCTGCTGCGGAGCAGGGTTGAGCCCCCGTCCTTTGCTCCATCTCCTGCCGGGGACATGAAAGGAACCCCAATTGGGAGTCCCCGGGGCAATGGTGATGTCATGAGTTAATCCTTTCAACCCAGAAGTGCCTTGATCTCTTCTTCAAAATAAAGTTCCAGTCTTCCATTCAATACTTGTTCCATTGCCTATTCGTTTGCTAGAATGCTAGAATGCTGCAAATGCATTATTTTCTCTCTAGCGCATTTGTGTTTGGGCACTATACACAAACTAGTGTCCTCCTTAGAGAAATTATTCACCTCTTTATAAACTTCCATCTTTGACTACGCCCTGAGAAGAGTTGCTTTTTTTCTATTATTAGTTTGTACTTTTTCCACAATTCACGAAAATTCAAAATTGTAAGAATTATGCCCTGCATTTGAACAAAGTTCATTACTATGAATAATGATGGAAAACCAAAGTGTCCTATTGTTTCTTCAGCTGTTTCATTAGTAAGCTCACACACTAGCATCTCATCAACCTCCTGCTAAAGGCATTTTTCTGTATTGAGGATTTGGTTCTATGTCATTTTTCATTCTTTACTAATTGCAAATCTTGTTGTGCAATTGATTTTATAATTTCCCTTTTTCTGGTGGCACATTTTAAGGATATGATTAATTATGCCTCTGTAGGAAAAATTATCTTTCATGTATAGGCCACCTGATGTGCAAATATTGCATATGTGCTTTCAGTGAAGATGCTCCATAATCCATTTTGGTATACCCATGGCTCCTTTGTTTAATTTGTCTATGTGTTATTTGTATTCCTGTTACCTAATGTCAGACAAATTTCTTAAGGAATATAGTTACGACTTTTTAGGACCTTGTTGTGTCTATGAGTATTGGCCAGAGTTTTTCTTGGAGGGAAGAGGGAATACATTTATATTCCTGTGCTATCGGACATTTTTGGTGAAGAGATATTTTTTTCATAAAATTTTACATGATTTCTCAGGATAATGCCCTGTTTAATGTCCTCAGATTACTGCAATGCCATTAACATAAAATGCACCCACACTGGGACACAAACTGATTATCTTTAGAATAAGCTTCCACACCTTACCTGTAGGCGCCGATTTTGGTCCCTTGCTGGTGAGGAATAGGAACTGATATAAATTGGCGAAGGTTTACTAGAGCCTGTAGGTAAATAGCAGTATTGTATTAAAACCAAATTTCATGCCAATTGATTATTTTATGCTTCATTGAAAGAAGAACAAACTTTTTCAATCAATGTCAAAAATAAACTGGTCTGGTATCAGAAAAGCTCCACTGGCTCTCAATACATTATTTTGGAAGCTATTTTATAGGTGATTTGCAAATATAACCTCAACTTGCTTCCAGTATGCTTCCCCCATCCCAACCCCTGAACTTTTATAAACAAAGAGGTTAAATAGAGAGAGTAGTTTACATTCTTGCTTTCAGTTTCATCTCACTGGGCCCTTACCAGTATAGATGTCTTTATGTGCAATCCCATCGCCTTGGCTATTATAATATTGCATAGAAGACTGGGTCCTATCATATTCAGAATGAGGGTCTCTAATTCCCAAGAGTGCTGGTGAGGAAGATGTGCTGCCAACTGAGGAAAAGAAGGCGGGAGAGAGAGCAGACCAAACCAAGAAAGAGAGAGAGAGAGAGAGAGAGAGAGAGAGAGAGGGAGGGAGGGGGAGAGAGAGGGAGAGGGGGAGAGAGAGAGAGGGAAGGAGGGAGAGAGGGAGAGGGAGAGAGAGAGAGAGAGAGAGAGAGAGAGCGAGAAGGGATGAGTATCAGATCCATTCAGAAACTATACAAGTGATTGATAATAATCAACTGCTTGACTAATGACAAAAAAGGACAAGTGTATATCTGCCAGTATTAATTGTGATCTGGAAGAGAGACTTTGCACTCAGTGCAGCAAGTAATCTGTTAAGATTAGAAATATGATGATCCAGTTAAAATGTTAACTTCAAACTCCAACTCCAGTCGTTTATTGGACAATGTGCCCATCTCTAGCTCTCCACTTATCCAATTGCACAAGGCTATTGTAAAGATTAAATTAGGTGGTAGCAATACCGTGGACATAATGATGGGACACAAATTTGAAAATATATAATCAGCAACTAGGTAAAATAGACATTTATTAGACATTAAATACATGGCTTTTAAAACATTAGTTAAGTTCCTAAGTAGTGGAACAGAAATGATTAAACCAAAATAACAACAAACAAACATCTTTAAAAGCAAGGCTATTTCCTAATGTATACAAAGGCATTAGCAATTTTCTAGCAAAGAACCTTTTGACTTTATGGATCTTTAGAGGATGTTTGCTGATACTTTTTCATTATCACAAAAATATATCTACTTGTGCAAAGTAATTGTTTTCTTTAAGCAACACAGCCTTCTTTTGGTCTCTTGCTGCTCCAAGGGGGAAAATGGCATATATCTCCTGAAAAGAAGTTCCCACTTCAGTGGACAGGAAAAAAAAAAAAAGGAAGGAATAAAATTCATATCTGAATGCTGGACAACGATAAGGACATCAAGGAACATTGATTTCTGCCACTCTTTCATCTCCAATTCAGTGTATCTGATACCACATATGTTTTGCAGCATCTTTTGGAAGTCACATACATCTTGGCAGCTGGCAAGAAACTGAACAGACCAATATGCTTGGACACTGGAATTTCTAACATTTGCAGAACTTCAAAGAACCAGCCCCCTGCCTGATATATTCATGATTTCTGATCAGCAGAAAACTTCCTGTGTGTCTCTTTTCGTCTTCTTCTTGGCCCTCCCTTATCCTGTGCGATAACGTATCTGTGAGGATTGGTCAAAGAAGTCCTACCTGGGAGGCTGCAATGAATGGCAGAGCTGTAGAATGCAGGTGCACAATATTCAGGAATGCAAGTGGATGGGTATGGGGGCTAAAACTATCTGTTGCCTCTCTGCTTGAAGGAAAATGTTGCTGTCCTTGGGGGCAGGACTATGCATACAGAGAAAGGAAGCACTCGTTCCTCTCCTGCTTCCAATAAAATGAAAAGTTGATTAATTGTAGTTAGACCTCTAGGCTGTTGAGCTTAATATTGTCAATACTCATGGGGGGTTAACTGAGAGGGTTTCATTCAAGAGTTTTTCCCTTTCTCATCTATAGAGACAAGAAATTGAACCAAGGGCCATTCAAATACTAATTTTTTACTCTTTCTCTGATCTGAGCGTTCCAGTATGAATACTGTTAAGGTTTAACTTCAAGTATTCTCTCTTTGATTGTGTGCTTTAGAAGTCACCTTGGAGAGCTTTTGATTAAAAGTTTATAAGCTAGCCTTGCTTGATTTTGTCATATCAAAATCAAGTCAGGAAAGATAGCTTCAACTGCATAGGAGAAGAGAGGCTGACAGAGAACAATTTTCTAAGGTTTCAAAAGATGTGTGCAAAACCTGTTTGGTTAATGAATATCAAGTTTGGCACATACAAAAAAGGTGATTGACTGACCAGATTGAATAATAGGTGACATCTGCTGATTTGCTGTAGACAAGGAGGGATGTGACTTGAATCTATCACGCTCAAGTGTTGACACAGGAGTAATAAAATGATTTTGATTCCAGCCATCCTGTGGAAGAAGGAAAAGAAGGTCACAATAAATAAATTCCATTTAATTAAGAGAAATTGTTCAGACTTCACTACGGCATTGAATCTTAAAGAATATTATGTTTGTGAGAAAAACAGTTGATATATTACCTTTTTATAAATGCTACGTAGGTCACGATATTGCCATAATGTGTTGAGCACCTGGGCTGCTGCCTTGACAACCTTCAATGATGATCTAAGAAGAAAAGATGTGTCAGACATGCACGCACACACACTACACAATGGCTGGCATGCAGTGCTAAGTTACCGTTAAAATAGTTTCCTTTAACAGAATTTTCCTCTTGCAACCCCAAAATCTAACTCTGAAAGCAGAGTCTGCAGCTCTGAAAGTGAGAAGTTCTATTAGATTAACATGGATCTGCTAGCAACATTCCTTGACTGAAAATTAACTTCTGCTTTACGTGAACCATAATTCACTTGAAAGAACATCAGTATTTTATGATCAAAATGAACTATCAGCAACGAACAGATAAATGGATAAGTTGGAAATGAAGTCTCATATCCCTATAAAACAGTGGTTCTCAACCTGTGGGTCGGGACCCCATTTGGGGTCGAACGAACATTTCACGGGGGTCGCCAAACAATGCAGTCAGCCATTTTTTCCCCTTTTCCTTAGCTGTGCTACTCCCTTTTATTCTATTGGCTTTTGAAAGCCAATAGAATAGACTCTCTTGAATAGGGTCTAATTCTATTGGCTTTCAAAAGCCAATAGGAATTGTCCAGGCTGTCTCTGCCCTGCTGAGCCCGACAAAAGCCCCATTCTGCAAACGGTGCTGCACCAGTTGAGTAATCCTCGACTTACGACCGGTTGAGGAGTCCTCGACTTATGACCGGTTGGGGGGGGGTGTCACGGCATTAAAAGGGTTGAAAACCACTGCTATAAAACAAACAGGTTATGGCCCAGATAGCAAAGGACCTTGACTGTACCCATGGAAAAAAGATGAGGAGAAAACCAAATGCACCCTTTTACTATGTGCACGGCTCTTCCTTTTTAGGAGACTGAAGTGCATAAAGGCTGTAAACCAAGAGTTGATAGGTTAACAGAGAACTTAATTCATATGCCTATCCTTTTTGGGTAGCATGATACATGTATTTCACCTTGTAGCAGTTATGCCAGCATACTGTGATGTATATTTCAAAACCACCTGGTGTAGGGAGTTAGACTGGCATGGACAGGTGGGGTTTTTTGATCTATCCAGATGTGTTCTTTATTTATGGAATGGCTGTGGTATAGTTAAGAGCACCTAGGAAGAATTAATTTAAGTGGTTCAGAAAGAGGGGAAGACAAATATTCATTAAATTACCACTAAGAAATGAACCTCTTTATAGACTTGTAGCACCACCGATCTAATGAGGAAAGGTGCTAAATGCTAGAGAGCATAATCTGGGAAATGCCCGATGAGGATGAGGGATACTAAAGGGATATGAGATTCTTTTCTATATTTACGCTTTTCTGTTGGATGATGCAGTGTCTTGTTCCCTTGCCTATGAATATTTTCTATCTATATTATGTTTTTTAGTTAAAGTTACCCTTTTGCTATGCTTTGCTTAATAAACATTTGTGTTTTTATTTGTGTGTTTATTGCTTTAGAGTCCACAAAATGCAAAATCCAGTGTTATTTAAATTTGGGGTATTTCCGGATGTGATCACAGCAAGCTTCTTTTTTTAAAAAAAAAAAAAATGTGGAGATTGCCATGCATAGCTTTGACTATGTAGCCATTCCAAATGAAAACAACAGGGCTCGACATTCATTAGCAGAAACAAGCTTGAATGTATCATACTTCATTTAAAAATGCCTTAGTTACCAATCCATTTACAAACTCAGTTAAAGATGCAGGTTTTGGCTTACATGATGTGAGTTCTGAACAGCTCCTTCCATATAAGCTGAAAGCAGTGATTCTCAAACTAGGGTCTGTGACTCAGAATTGAGCCACACAAGGACAACTGTAGTCTCCCTGCATTCACCATCAGCCAGCTGGCTGGGCAGAATACACCACTTCAATCCCCACCTCTCAGTGTCGTTCCCTGCCAGTCAGCTGCTTCATAGGAATACATAAAAACTGAATTCACTGAAGTTCAGAAGTGGCACATGGATACTGTTATTAAAATAGTAATCCCCCCCCCCCGAAGAGGCATCCATTTAGTTACCCACTCTGCATCCATGGTGTACTGTGCTACATGGAACTGTGATTGTGACTATAGCAACTCAAGAAGTAGAATGGGAATGGGAAATTTGATGGGTTCTGTTGAAAAATGGGCAGGTTTGTGCTAAGAGTTGATATATATGATATACGCCGCACAAAATAATTTAAATCGTTATGTTGAAAATTTTGGAGCTGTATTGATATTTAACAAGTTAAATATATACCTTTGTTTCAAAAAAAATTTTTTGCAGGTCCATGATCAAAATAAAATGACTGACTGACTTAATTTTTTGGTACATAATAAATTTGATTAAAAGGGACTTTTAAAATGGGGTGGACGGGAAGGCACACACAAATGCAACTATAATTATCATTCAGTGAAAAATGGTATTTTGTATGAACATGTAGGCCAGGTTCTTTTAACCTGGAGATCCATGCATTTTTCAAACTTTTCTTTGGGATTACTTACAAAAGATTTAACAAACACTGGTCTAATTGTTTATGAAAATCAGGCTTTCTATCAATGATGACCTCTAAACATGACTTTTCTTTTCCTGAAGCTAGAATTTCACTTTCATTCTCCTCCTTTATTTTGTTGAACCTGCTGGGTTTGATTTTACCTTATGAGATTGGAACATGCACACAGTGCCATTTATTTATTTATATTTTCCTCATATCCTTTATTTTATTAATTGCCATTCATTCATTAATTCATTCACACTGTATTCTGCTCTGCCCCAAAGAATCTGAACCACTAAGACACTGAACATGAGAATAACAGAATTCAAAGCCCTAGTAATAAGAATAAAATATTTAAAAAAAATTCTATAATACAACTTAAGAAACAATCCCAGGCACCAATCTTACGATCTCCAAATAATTCTTAAAGAGCCAGGCCAAGATTTAGTTCTTTTGAGTGTTGGAGCCAAAAGAGACACAGCGACTGTAAAAAAAAAAACAACCTACTTTCACACCACTCCCTGTAATCTGATGAGGAGGAGACACCTAGACATCTTCTTAAAGGTTAATCAAATAAAGTTGGTAATTCTGTCTGAAGTAGGAAGCCCTGAAGGTAATCTAGACCTATGCATATAAAGCTTTACAAGTAATAACAGGAAACAAGCAAATAACTAATGCAGCATCTGAAGGATCACTGCTATATCATCAAAGCAGCTTTTAGGAATTTGATAATTCAACTGAAATGTACTTTTATGCACTTTGACAAATATAATGGCTAAAAAAATATACTGACATTTTTAAATAATCAAGATTGCGTCGGCTGGCAGTATTGACTAGCATGCGGCAACAAAACTGAATACAAAAATGTGTCATATTAGGGCCACTGGCTTGGATTGGCAAGTGCTTCTGTAAACATTCAAGGTCTTTTCACACACCTCATTTCATTTAGGAGAATCCCACAACCTCAGTAACAATTGTTCGTGTGTATAGAAGTAGAGAGCAAGAATTCCTTTGGTACAGGTGACCCAGTGTCCTTACATATGCATAAGAATTACATATTTAATCTAATTTAAAAAATCATCCCTAAGTGGCACTGAGAGTAAACCAAGAAAGATAGCGATAGAGAAAAGAGACTAGACTTCAAACACAATTTAATGCTTCATTATCGCATCCTTCATTTCGCTCTCTCTTTTTTTCCACTTTCACAGCAGACATTCCCAGCAGCTTTTTCATGCTTTGCAACATAGCCACCTTTTAATGATCAGGCAGACATTGTCTTTTTATGACTCCAACCAGCCTTTGGCTGGAGGTTCCAACAAATACACACAGAAAGACATATATATGTGAGCACATATATACCCACATTTTCTTTGATCCGGTGTACAGCATCAACTTGGAAAAGCGATAAATATCACTGGCATTTACAGAAATTTTTAATCCTGAAGCAGTTTGCAAGAAAAGTGCTTACAAATAAATGCTCCGTAACAAGGAGAGTGGCAGGCACTGTGTGGACCTTATGAAAATGAAAACAGGAAAGACGCTAAGTTTCCTCTATTTCCTCCCAAACTAACACATATAAGGCTAGTCAGTGAATTTAATAAGCGGACAGTGCGGAAACAAAGTTCCCCAAATCAACAGCTATTTCCTTAATTTGATACATTCCTGTTCTCAGAAGCTACCGAAGGCTTCTATTGGAGAAATTCAAACATCCGGTACTGACCTGTCCCCTCTTCCTTTGGTTATGTTCACCAGTTTTTCTATTCCTCCCGTATCAGCCAAAGCTTTGGCATTTTCCATGTTTTTACTGGTGACCTCGTGCAAAGCACAGCAGATGGCTGCTACTGTTTCGTCAGAGAGAATGTTGGGCCCACTGCCTCCTGGAAGGCGATTTACCAAGTCCCGCATAGCGTATTTACCTGAAAAGCAGGCAATGAATTATGCCACAGTATATACTTTCATCATCATAAAGAATGATGATACGGAGAAATATACACATTCAAAAACAATGGAAGGAGGTTCTATTTAATATGGGAAAATTAATTTCATAAAAAAATAAATAGTCCTATGCAACTCTTTATATAGAGCAGTGTTTCCCAACCTCAGCAATTTTAAGATGGGTGGACTTCAGCTTCCATCATTCTCCATGCTGCTTAGGGAATTTGGGGAATTGAAGTCTATCCATCTTAAAGTTGCTGAGGTTGAAAAACACTGGTTTAGAGGGAAAAAGTTAGGTACTGCAACATCAATTTTCAAATTAAAAAAATATGTACTAGATTCATTTATTGGATTAAGGGAAAATGTGATTAAAATGATTCTGGCAAGAAGCCAAAGTACACAGACATATACAAATCTGTTTACTTATTTTAGATAACCTTGTTTTAGCTGAGCTATTTTTAAAGATAAAAAGGCACAGTTGAATTAATTGCATAGCTTTCAATATGTGGTTTCTTGAAACATGGCAGATATTTCAGCAGGCTGCTCTCCCTTTTTCTTTCAAGCATAACATGGAATACGCAGACAACAAAACAAGATCAATGTTACGACCTAATCTTGGCTCTAGTGAGTATGGAGGCAATAAATGTGTATAGAAGAGAAAAACCAGTTCTTCACATTATGGGTCTGTTCTTTGAAAGGTATGAATAGGGCACAGATATTCTGCTTGCTTCATTTTTCACCTGTTACAAATAATCTCTGTGAATCTCTTAGAAAGGAAAAGATGGACATTGCATGATAAAAAAAAACAATGACCTCAAGCTTTGGCTTGATACAATTTAGGGACTTTTAATTAGTCTCTTTTTTACAAACATGAAATGTATATGGATATAAATCATAATTTTTGGATTTAATTAGACAAGTCGTGCCCTGTTTGGGTCATCCTTTCCCAGATATTTCATTCCTGAAATAGAGAAACAGAACGACTATGAACAGACTGCTATTGAATCAAGGAATTCTATTGGAAAATGAGTAGTATTGTTTCCTTCACTGACAGTACTGAAGGAATAATATTTTTTCATCATTTCGGGGACACGTGTAATGCATGTGGAATTGATTTTTCTCATTGCTTCATTGGAGGGAACCCAAGATAGAGTTCTTTGAGAATAGTTCTGCAGGAATCTTCATTGAGATGTAGGAAGTTGTCAGAGCCCATTTAAAAATATGATCGCATGACTTCCTGAGGGCTAGGGCAGGATTAGTCTACCTCAGTGGTTCTCAACTTGTCGTCTGCGAAGGCTTGAAGAAATGTTATGATTTAAATCTTGAGTCTTGGGGGTCCACGGTGAAGAAAAGGTGGAGAACCACTACCTGATCTCCAGTGGCTGAAGGAGGGGTTGGTCAATATTCATTTTCAAAGTAAGAGCAGTTGAAAAATGAAACAGGCAAGGACTAAGACAAATTGGCTAATGTATTTATTTGACTGAATATCCAGGCCTATGTTTATGTCAGATATAGTTGTTGCTTCTTTAAGAGCCACATGATGAGTCAATTTCTCAGTGCTGGGTGGGGAAGGAGCAAGATTGGCTGGGAAATTGTCATGGAATGTTCAAAATGACTATCATGTGGCTTCCGGTTCTGGATCGCAGCGCCAGCAGATGTTCAGCAAGAGCCCTCTCTCCGCTGTCCGGTTTTCCTTCTTCGGAAGACCCTGGAGGGGCGACCACCATTGAGGAGGATCCTCACTAGATTGTGGAGGGGCGGCAGCCAAGGCAGTTCCTCAGGACCGAAGAAGAAAAGATTGTCCATTAACATGGTCGATCACCAAGTCTCACCAGCCGAAAGTTGGGTGAGACCCTTCCTTACCTCTCTTTTATCCTAACTACTTTCCTGTGAAAGCCTCCTGAAACTTCTCCCCTGCTCTTAATACAGCGGCATTTGCCTACTTTGGGAATTTAACTCTTGAAAATAAAAGAAAAGAATAACTAATCTCAACAACTAAATAACTGGATTTTTATTTTTGGATACTTTGGGGTCCCAAAAAATTCCTATTATAGAGACCTATCATTTTATCTATTTATTAACTTTTTAAAAATATCTTCTTTTCCTTTTTCTAACTGGAATAAAAACCTAATGGGCGTCTGGAAAAAGAATTCATAGCCTGTAGGGGACATCTTGTGGCAAAGCCTGGTACAGCAACTGCATTTTTCTGCCTGTTGACTCCCTTGATTTGCCATTCACATTATCTAAAAAAAGATAAGAGTTGGAAATAGCTGGGTGGCGAAAACAACTTCTAGAAATTGTGGAGGTGGACACTGGACTCTTACTAAGCATAGCCTCCACTAAAAGACTATCTCTAACCACAACTTAACTATAAACTTATACTTGAAAAAATTCTTAAAGCCACGGAGTTAATGAATTCCAGAGTAAAAGCCAAAGATGTTACCCCAAAAGTACAAATTGAACCCCAGATGCCAACTAATCAACTTACAAGCCAAAAAACAACAGAAGAGGAACAAATTAATACTAAAGAGGATTCTACACAACAAGACGTACAACATTGAGAACTTTGATAACCAAATACTGATTTCAACTAAAGTACCTTAACTCCAAAAGCAACAGGAACTGAACAACAAATACAACACATTGAGAACCTAAACAATCTAGAAAATCAATTAATAACTACAACACTGGACATGACCTTCTACTCTAGTCAGACGAAATTGGAAGAAAAAGAAGAAGACCAGACTGAAGTGATGATAAACACTTTAAACCAAACAGGGAGATTGGAATTATTAGGCCAACAACCTAATAACTACAAAGGGGCCAGTTCCTTTGAAAAATTGATAATTGGCTGTTCTCCCTTGATTCAAACAATATGTGTAGGAATGAAGGGAGACCTATTTGAGGACTTAAAGGCACTGGTATGGAAACCTGCCTGGCAAAAAAAGAAAGCCAGAGTTAGTTTTAAAAATTTTAAAAACTTTTTCTTTTTGTCTTTTTTCTTCTTCTCTTCTTGATTGATGATGGAATAGCTTAAAATTCTATTTAACGGGTTAAGGAGATTTTTAGAGATATTGATTGATTTAATATTTAGGACCTAGATTTATAATGTAAATGAAAATTAATTGTTAGATTATAGTTTTGAGTTATAATATGGAAATGGGTTTGTGACAGAAAGATATTTTATTAGCAAATGAGGAGCTATCAGGACGAGAAATAGAATATATTTGTGAAATAAAGTAAGAATTTAATTTTCGGAATAATATATGTATTCTAGACACGACAATTATTTAGTAATGAAATGAGGGAAATTAGGGTTACTCGAAGTTTAATTATTGGTTATTAATGGCTAAATTGGAACATGGTAATTGGAATTAAGTAAAACTTAAAAAACAGGATTTGGATATGTATAACTAAAATTTTACTGATAAATGTATTGACTGATTCAGCCCTATCTAGAAACGTATTAACTTGAATATGATATAAAAATTAAGGGAAACAGAAAGGGAACTTTTAATGAGGTAACCTGAGATATATAAGAATGATTCTGTTATTGGATTTTTGATTACCCTATCACCATGCTGCTTCCTAATTACTTGGGATGTAAAAATTAAAAAAATTAATAAAACTTGTTTTTTAAAAAATGACTATCATGTGACTGCAGCAGCCTGAAGCAGCCACAACCTCCCCAAATTTCATGCTCTAAGGAGTCACTGATTCTGTATTTTGGACACATTTGGTAAGTTAGTCCATTTGAGGTCCCTTGGTTCAAACACTGTTGTCCTATGGCGCACTGTTTTACCCAGATAAAAGACATGACAAATTTTTCAATAATATATAGATGAGAAAAGCATTAATTCTGTGCTATAGTAACCGCAGACAACTTTCAGTATTTAAGTAAAAACTACGATCGATCATACATTTAAACATTTATAGTCTCCAAAGAGGAGGGGATGGGTCATCCCCTCCAGTTGATGCCAATTTCTCAGCTTGTGCCTCATTGAAATGTGAACTGAGTATGTATCTCATCCTTTTTTCAGTACTTCTCTCAATTTTTATGAGCTGTCAGATGATAAAACAGATGCAGCATAAATGATTCTTCAAGTTATGATGTCCATGATTTATCTGCTGCATGAGCCCTACATTTTACAGAAAATGTTGAAGCCTGTTTGAATTTATACATTTTATCATGATATTAAGCACGTCTGAAGAAGCTAGAACATGGCTAACAAAATGTTAGCACATTCTCATCATGAAATACCAGATGCATCACCCTGGTATCATTTCACCAATTGATCAAATCCATTGGTTCCTTATCCCAAATCCATTTCTTATTCTTTCAGCTAAACAAAATCCCAAATCGTATTATTATGTACAGAGGCATATTATAAGCCAGACATGTCAAACACAAGGCCCGAGGGCCAGATGTGGCCCGCGAAGTGGTTTCAGTGGCCCGTGAAGCCATCCTGGAAACAGTGAGGGAACGGCCCCCGCTGCCATGGCCCTGGCCAGCCAGGAGCCAATATACAATTTTGTAGTGGCCATCTATGCTGAATCTTAGCTCCACAAGGCCGTCTAAAAATAGTGAGGAACCAGCCCCTGCTGTGTCGGCCCCGCCCCCTGGGTGCATACTGAGGAGATGTCACCCTTTGTGAGGAATGAAGAAATGGACCATGCCTTGGCGCTTGCTTCGGTCCCACCCTTCTGCCAGAGACCCTCAGATCTGTCCCACTCTTGCCCAGGCCCCCACAGGCATCCTTGACACGAACAATGTAGAGCTGGCCATGCCCATCCAGTAGGCCACACCCACTCCATCCATGCCCACCCAGTAGGCTGCACCCACCCGGCCCCCCGAGGGCAACCGTAATGCTGATGCGGCCCTCAACGAAATTGAGTTTGACACCCGTTATAAGCTTTTGCCCTGCCTATGAATCCCTTTCCCAGGTGTGTTGTTTCCCAGGTAAAGTGTGTTTAAACTTTCCTATTTTCCTAGCTATGTTTTAACTAGCTTTTTATATTAAGTGATCACAAAATCACTTTTATATATTTTAAATGCTTCCTTGCACAACTTTTTAATGAATTTCATAAGTTTCCACTGTTTTTAATAATTAATTTTGTAATCTCTCCACACATTGGGAGTATTTGAAGGAATGTTTTGTCTACTGCCATACCAAAAGGCACATAGTATTCCAAGCATTGCAGCCAGAACGTTATTCTGATTTCTTCTACTTGATTTAAACTTCATAAAAAACTTGGGTTCAGATCTAAAAGTGTAACCTCATATACTTTCTGCTCTACAAGAAAGAACATTTCTTAGCTGGCAAGCTACATTTCAAGCAAATTCATCTGGTTTGATGAAATACCAAATCAATTCCTACTCATAGGCTTTTCAGGAACTCAAACCAATAATCTAGACTGTACTAATAAACATATTAATAAACATTCTTCCTTCATTTATAAAAAGAAATCCAGAGGAAGAAGGGAAGAGTGGCTTATTGGTAAGAAATGGGTCTTACTTATCCACATTGCCATTTTGAGAGAAATACAAAAGTTAAAAATAAGGTTTTAAAATTATTTTTTTTTATCAAAAAACCTGTAAATCTCCAAAGGAAAAGCATCTTCGGGAGCTGTCAGAACCCACCATTAGATGTAAAAGATCTATGGTTATACTGAAACTGAAAAAAAAATCCAATCAAGTTCAGCAAATATAAATTCCACCCAAATTAATTTATCTTTGGTGGCAGTTTTTCACAGTGGAGAGGCATGATGGAATGGATAATAGAATTCTAAAATGATTTCTTTAAAACACGTCTTCAAAGTTTCTTGTATTTATAGTTTGGAAGTACCCCTCAATACTCACCAATAAGCTCCTTGTTACGCACATCTAGTGCCATATTTCTCAGGGCTGTTGCCACGGAAGAAACAACTCTATCATTGTCCATTCTTAGCAATTCCACAAGAATTGGAAGTCCTTTCTCTTTCCTGACAGCCGCTCGAATATATGCTGCAAACTGTTGCATAAAAATAAAAGTTACTTACAAGTCTTTTCTTATTTATGAATCCATTGAAATTACCTTTCAAAACATAAATTTTTATATCTTTTCAAAATTTATTTTATAGCTTTTCAAATGAGTTTATTCTAACTATAAATGGGAATCCTGCATCCAGCACCCATTAAATTAAGTGCGGGTTTGGCACTGATTGAGCTCGAAAGGTTTTTTCTTATGAGTCATAGAGAAATAAAATGAATTAAAATACTAAATTATGTGATCATTGTTTCAATAGCCATTAAAGATGCAGTGACACTTATAGAATAAAGACAAAATGTTTGGAAAGTTAAGCTGCTGAAGCAATTTAACATAGCAGTATGTTATTTATTTATAAGTATCTTCCAAAGTAGGTATTAAAAAAAAATCCTTGGAATGACAAAATACTTTGAAAAGGAATGTTGACGAACTCTGTAGTCCAGTATCTTTGTCTTTCACTTTTTTTCTTACTTTTTGCTGGAAACCTAGCTGTATTTCAGCAAAGTCAATTAGCTGAATTAAATTCTTTTTCTTTTACTAAACAAATGCTAGATTTTTGAATTTTACAAGAATATAATCTAAAAAGTATGATAAATGATACTACACAGTTATAAAACTATGTTCAGACAAGATGCTCTTAACAGAGTGCTATTTTTCTCCTGAAAAAAACGATTTTTTTTGTTCCTGTTATATGCTGTAAAAGATCAGATTTATAAATTGCAGAAGGCAGTGATCAAGAACCACCATCCATCTCTAATAGCTTATTTTTTAAAGAAAAATTAGGAGAGAAGAGTTGTAGCTTTGTCCTTGAGAGGAGGGGGAATTTGAAACCATGGGACATGTTTTGCTGCATTGCCTTTAAAAAAAAAAAATCTATGAGATACTTGTATTTCCCTATGTGTATAACATAAATACCTAGGCAGCAGAGGCCGATTGCCTTAGTCCAGGGGTCTTCAAACTTGGCCCTTTTATGACTTGTGGACTTCAACTCCCAGAATTCCTCAGGCAGGCATGCTGGCTGAGGAATTTTGGGAGTTGAAGTCCACAAGTCATAAAAGGGCCAAGTTTGAAGACCCCGCCTTAATCTCTTGCTAATTGACTGGAAGCAGGGATTTCAAAGAATGTAGGCTACTTCTGTATCAGAACTATGATTAAATGTAAACAACTCCTTCAAGTGAGGTGATGCTGAACCTTAACTAGGCTTCCATAACTCAATGTATTTTCTCTCCCCATTTTCTCCCTGCCTTTTCTCTTTTCCTTTTAAATATGCACATAAAATTCTATGTTTTACTCTGCTATTTCTTGGTTATAATTGGTTGGGCCATACTTGCTACAAATAAGTAGGACAGATAACTAAAAAGACCATAATGATATTAGAAATTTTAAGATATTACAAGAATGTAAAGCTGCCAAGAAAGCCAACTCAGTGCTGGGCTGCATTAACAGAGGGATAGAATCAAGATCACAGGAAGTATTAATACCACTTTACAATGCCTTGGTAAGGCCACACTTGGAATACTGCATCCAGATTTGGTCACCACGATGTAAAAAGGATGCTGAGACTCTAGAAAGAGTACAGAGAAGAGCAACAAAGATGATTAGGGAACTGGAGGCTAAAACATATGAGGAACGGTTGCTGGAATTGGGTATGTCTAGTTTAATGAAGAGAAGGACGAGGGGGACATGATAGCAGTATTCCAATATCTCAGGGGCTGCCACAAAGAAGAGGGAGTCAAGCTATTTTCCAAAGTGCCTGAGGGCAGGACAAGAAGCAATGGATGGAAACTAACCAAGGAGAGAAGCAACCTAGAACTAAGGAGAAACTTCCTGACAGTTAGAACAATTAACCAATGGAAAAACCTGCCTCCAGAAGTGGTGAATGCTCCAACACTGGAAGTTTTAAAGAAGAGACTGGACAGCCATCTGTCCGAAATGGTGTAGGGTTTCCTGCCTGAGCAGGGGTTGGACTCGATGACCTCCAAGGTCCCTTCCAATATCATCATCATCATCATCATCATCATTATTATATTAAGTCTAATACTTGCTGAAGCCCTGCAAAGGGATCATTTTATCCACACCTTATTTTCTTCTATCAATTTGAATTTTTTATTTTTATGTTTGTTTTTGAGCCATCTATCCGAAATGGTGTAGGGTTTCCTGCCTAAGCAGGGGGTTGGACTAGATGACCTCCAAGGTTCCTTCCAACTTTATTATTATTATTATTAATTGTTATATTATTAGTTCTATGCTGGTCTATGACCAAAATAAAATTGATTGATACAAAATGTTCAAAATATAAGAATACCTTCAGATGTATCTTAACATTTAGCATTTGTTTGAATTTAGTCACTGGATCTGAAAAGAATGCAATGAATATTCAAACAACTCTCTGATTTTCCACTTCTATTAAACAATGAATGTTGAGGAGCAATTGGCTTTGTTCAATTGGCCTAGATATAAAGGCCTAACTATGCATGACAATGACTGGAAAAGCAGTTCTACATTTTGATGTAGAGCTGCGATTTACCTGCCAGGATCCCCAAACCATGCTGTTTGTTCTTCAGAAGGACAGAATGTTGTTTAGAGGCCCACATATCACTTTCCAGGTCTTGCAATTGTTGTTGACAGCAATGGTAAGGTCATGAACTACATCAGCTTCAAGGTCAGCATAATTCTTCCTCTATTCTATGACCATATTAGAAGCCCGAGAAAAGGAAGAAAAGATTCCTAGCATGCTCAGGGAATGTCTATGAACCTTCTCCCTTTTCTTGCTGGTTCCAGTACCAAAGCTTTTTCAGATGGCTAAGAAAGAATGCCTAAATACCTATACACATTTGTCCTTCAAAATCCTATCTTCTTTTTCTAGCCCTAAAAATATATCGTGTGTCTCTGAGGATGCCCTTCCAGACTTCACAGAATTGCAACCTACTGTTAAATCTGTAGATAAGTTGCAAATGCATTATCGGGAATCAGGTCAATTACTTTTACTAGCTGAATAACAGTCATATGATCCTACTTGTAGATTCAAGTTTTGTTAGATCAGTGGTTCTCAACCTGTGGGTCGGGACCCCATTTGGGGTCGAACAACCATTTCATGGGGGTCACCAAACTACGCTGTTCGCCATTTTTTTCCCTTTTCCCTAGCTGTCCTACTCCCTCTTATTGGTGGCCACACCTACTTGGCCTCACCCCTGGGGGTCACCACGACACAGGGAACTGTATTATGGGGTCACGGCATTAGAAAGGATGAGAACCACTGTGTTAGATTGAAGTAACTTTAGAAACATTTCAGGAGAGACCTTGTGATTTCAAGCAGTTGGATTAAAAAAAAAAAAAAACTCTTTGCAGTTAGCTGTAATATTGCAACTCATACTCCAAATTTCATAGTCTACATCACAAATATCAATGTTGTAAAGGCAGGAGGAATGAACTATCACTACTCCCAAATTTCCTGTACTACCTTCCAGTTGCCTGCAGAAAGATTCTGAAGAGATCCTGCAGAACCCTCCAAAGTGGCCGGATTGGAACTTTCAGCTAGAAGAGTTAGATATGGTTTTACAACAGATGGGTGCCACAACATTTCCACACCTTTAGGAGACTTGGACAACCCTGGTATTGGACCAACTCCATCCCACTGTACAAAATAAGCACAATAAAAATAATTACGTTCAAACAGTTGTTTCTTTTTAACGTATAGTGACTCAATGTTCTCATAAAAAGCTTCCACTGCAATATAAATAGATAATGGAAAACTTCTTTTGGGTATTCCTAAGAGAGTTACTACGCAAAAAAGGAAAAAAAAAAGAAAAGAAAGAACCTGATCCTCTTGCGAAGTTTTTTTCTTTTTCTTCTTCTTTTTTCCCCAGCAGCTTGAGTCAGAATCTTTGCTGGGCGATTCCTTCCCCAAAAAGTCATCCAGCTCACTGATGCCAAGAAGGCGGGCTTGAGGAACCTCAAGCTCTAGACGATAAGAAAGGTTCCGAAGTGTGCAGACACAGTTTTCGACGGTCTAAAAGTGAAATGGAAGAGATTCAAAGAAATCCAATAATGATTTGGCAGATAAAGTTTAGAGACTATTTAGGGAATATTGTGTTGAGAAGGAAGGAAGGAAGGAAGGAAGGAAGGAAGGAAGGAAGGAAGGAAGGAAGGAAGGAAGGAAGGAAGGAAGGAAAGGAAGGAAGGAAGGAAGGAAGGAAGGAAGGATCAAGCTATTTCTCCTTAGGTTTTTCACTTCTCCAAGTAAAGCAATGACGATTAAATTTTCTAATCTTTTAATATCATAATGCTATCCAACTCATATAGAATGATTAATATAAAAAAATCATGTTAAATTCCTAAAGTACTGCGTTTTTCAAATCCTGAATTTGTGATATTGAAGTAATAAGAAACATCAATCCTATCTGAAATTTAACAAACATGGCACCTCAAAGCTGACTCTGTCTTTTTGGCTGTATTGTGACTTTTTTTTTTCATCTTTGCTGAAATGATATAGATATTTTAAGATGTTGTGGTATATCCCAACTGTTTTCCTTATTTTGAAGTACTAACAATGAATTATTGTCAGTATCAGATAGTGCTAATATAACTAGCACCCTCCTGTAGGTGTTCACAAACTTTATTACAGTGAAATCTTCCTTAAACAACAAGTATAGTTTTTTTTTCTTAAAAATGCTAAATTGGAATAAAGGCTGAATAGGAACTAGAAAGGGCTGAAAAGTAAACAGCAGCAACAGCAACAACAACAAACCTCTTGTCTATTTAAGTTGTCTGTCCGCACAAAAAACGTACTAATGGTGACATTTCACATACAAATTATTCAGTAACAAAAAGACAAATTCTGACTTAAAATAATATAGACATCTATCAATTCTATATAACTCTTATTTGAAAAGAAAATTGATAATTAAAACATTTGCGTACCTTGCTATCATAATCAGAAGTGTTCACACAAGTATGGATCACATATAACAAAGAATCAACCAATCCTTCACAAGATCTCATTTGTTTCCTTGCCTCTTCTCCTGCAGAACTTAAATTCCTAAGGCACAAAATAAAGCAAAAAATACAGAACCTGTGATATATCCACCATATTTTATTATATCAGCTATAATATACCTATACAATAAATTGATTATAGGAGAACATTTATCCAAGATGATACTATTGACTTGTGGGGAAGTATAAAAAATCTGGAAGCATTCAGTTTGATGTATGATGATGATATTATTATTATTATGTACCCATAGTTTATCAGACAGTTCTGACTAATTTTCCTACTTTTCACTATTGGATCCTTTTCAAGAATCTAAGATAGTTAAACACATTATCTGTTGTTGTTGTTGTACAAGGATATTGTCATTATGGTTTGCTAAATGAACAGGTAACCAAAACAATAATTTAACAGAAAATCTACAGTATTTTCACAATGGGCAACAACTAATATGGTACAGACAGATTTCTGCCTTCTCTTCCATTTCTCTGATTTGCTCTGGTGTTTACCTCCAACACTCGACTTCATTTGGAGAATATGAACAAAAGGAGAAAAGGCCATTTCACTGGAGAATATAATAGCAATAGTAGATTAGCATCTCTGAATACAACCTATTCTATTTTTTTTCTAAGACCATTCGTATTTGGAGAGAAAATGCAGAAACTTCTACAATATTTAACAAGGTACGGCTTTCTTTAAACATATCAGTTCACACTGATCAAGCTACATGTGTAAATTTGACAAATCTGTAAATGAGATTTTCAGCATCTCCCTTCTGAGCCCCAAAACTATTTAAAGAGATACTTGAAACTCTTTAAAACCCATCTTTTTTTTGGCCTTCTCTCTAGCCATGGTTCTATTTTAGTTAATTTAATTTAATTTATTTAATTATTAAGTTTTTTGTGTGATTTTTAATTTATTTTATGACTATTATAGTTTGCTTTTGGATTTTCAGTAAAAAAAAATCTCTTTTCCATTATTTATGTAGATAGGTGCCTGATTTTTTTGATTCCCTCAATAGGGAATTAACCCTCCCCATTTATCCGGGCTTGGGACCGGCATATAGATGTGTTACTATCTATATGGCTGGGTTGACAGTACTGGGATAATATTGCTGCAGAGTCACAAAAAGTAGCTTGGCAACAAGAATACTGTATATTATATACTATATTGCACCATCTTGGAGGTCAGATGCATAACTTCAGTGATAACATTTGCAAACCCCATGGTACCTTTAGTGAAAAGTTGAACATCTACAATATAATCATTACGAAATGATATACCACTTCAATATAACATCTACAATATAATCATTACGAAATAATGTACCACTTGCAGAAAGAGTTTAGGTTTTCCTCCAGAACCAACACCAGAGGCAAGATCAAAAATCAGCGAGACTGAAGAGGCTATAAAATAACTAAAGCAAGGCACACAGCAGGTTGTGTATGATGAGGTCAAAGCAGAAGCACTGAAGTCAGGAGGTAAGCTTTGCTAAGACCTGTGCTCATTAATTATGCTCACTAATTCTCCACTTTCTGATCTGGACATCAAAGCAAGCCATCAGAATCTCCATATGTAAAAAAAGGGGGGACCGCCACAAGTGCAGATCTTATCATGGGAACAGTTTTACTTTCTATAGCTGATAAAATATTCAATGGACAATACAATTCCAAATACAAAAACAAACAGAACAAGAGGCTTGCTGGTTTCTCTCCAAACTGCTTTCACCAAATATTTATGCTACATCATGGCATGGAAGAATGAATGAAGTTCAGCTAGCGCTGGCCACTGAAGAAATATCAAGCAAGATCCCATGGTTCCTACAGCACAGATATAATATCTTAATCAGTTGCATTTGCCTCAAAAGTGAATTATAAGAGGGTTTCCCGGAGTGCACTGGGTATGCCAAGAATGTAACTGCTGTTCAATACTACAATAGATGCCTTCCTGAAAGAAAATCTCCACCATTAAGCATGGACTTGAATATGGTCAGGGACAGCTCATTGACGACTTAATGTATGCAAATGACGCTGCAATTTTTGCCATGGGAACATGGTCATTTGGATTGGTAATCAGTATGGAAAATATGAAAATATTGAGTGGTGATGGCTCATCAAGAGTCATGTAGCTAATGAGCTACAATTAAAAGAATTCAAATATTGCAGCTCCATAGTACAGAAAAAGAGAGTTCTCTCAACATCTCAGTGTAACTGAAGTGATAAAAACTAAATTGGTGCTACCACCACAGCTTTTGGTTAACTTATTTGTTGTCTACTGTTACTGTCTTTTACTTTTACTGCCTAACATTACCGTATACACCAATTTTTCAGTCAACGGTACTACCAGTGCTATTCTATGGGGCTGAATCACAGATACTTCTACAATTAGAGATCTAAAAACAGGATACCTTCCAAATGCAAATGTATTTGTAAGATCCTTGGCATCACACTGATGGACTGCGTAAAAAAATGAAGCCATCCATCAGTAAAAGAACCACTAGCCAATAATAGCTAATGAATTCCCAAAACAGTTATGGATGTAGGATATTTGCATAACTTTTTATTTATCTGTATTCCTTTGTTATTATAACAAATAACTCAAGGTGGTGAACGTATCTAATACACCTTCCTTTTCCTATTTTCCCCACAATAACCTTTTGAGGGGGGGTTGGGCTGAGTGTGCGTGTGTGTGTGAGAGAGACTGACCCAATATCGGGCATAATTCATTCTATTAAAAAGTACGCTGGAGAACATGACCTTGTGGCTGGAAAGTTCAGTGCAGGGCACCAAGTAAAACCTAAATAGGATAAATTAAAACTGAGCCAGTCTGCTGTAGACTGGCAAAAATCACACTAATGGACAAAGCAGTTTTCCCAATGGCAGGTACAAAAATACACTGGTTGTGAAACTGTATTCAGCCAATTGTGATGTTAGGAAATCAAGTTGTGGGATTTTGCATGATGAGAAACAGCACATAAACACCATCAACAAATAAATAAAGTGGTCAGTTGTATGACTGAGCACAGAAAGTATAAGATTTACAAAAGAGAAAAAACGACCATTTTTTTTCCTTAAATGTTTCCATTTTGTTCTTGGGGATCAGCAAGTTCTTACCCAGATACACAATCACTAATAAATGACCCATATGGTGTATTCCTTGCCATGTGCTGTTGCTGCCTGCCATTTCACTTGGCACTGTAAGGCACTGTCTGATCCAGAAACAGAGCATAACTGAGAACTGTCACCCAAAAGATTTTGGAATCTGCAATTAACTTTACTATTTAGAAAAATGGTGAAGAATGTTATTTGCTCTTTAGATGTGCATAGAATATTCTTCTGTGAAAAATTCCTGCAGTCTGGCTCAGAAGACCTGAACTGAAGAAAGAGGCATATAAGAAAAGCCACAACTTTGGAAAAAAGAGCATTTGCAAAGAAAAAAGAGCTATGAAGGGCCTTTCTGTGGAGATGAGTCAGAGGTGCTGTTACTGGAGCTCATTGAATTTTAGATGACAAATGATGAAAGAAAATGATATGACACAAGAGTGGAGGGACTGAGATGTTATTTCTTTCATCCCTGACACTACACGAAGCAGGCAGCACTTGCTAAAACATGACCACATCTTAAGCTGCTATGATTTGTTGCTTGGCATGATGATAAAGAAGATAGTAACTCTGCTGGAGATGTGGTTACAAGGAGGCTTCCTATTATCATATTTGGTGGTCATGCAGAGAGATAAAAGCATTTTGGATCAAAATATGGTGGAATATCCAGAGAATTTTTAGAAGGAGGGTAAAATTCACTCCGCACTTATTTTTGTTAGGTATTGTTACAGATTGTGATACAAAGGAGGTTGTATTGATGTTAAACTTGATCACAGCCGCGAGGCTGTTGGTTGGACAATATTGGAAGAAGGACTCTTTGCCTACATTGCAGGAATGGTTTTTTAAAGTAGCTTATTTGGCGGAAATGGCAAAGATTTCGGCTTTCTTAAAGCAACAAACGCAAGAGAAGTTTTTTGTTATCTGGGACAAATGGATAAAATTTATACAATTTAGATTGGGTATACAAAAATATTATATAGCCTTTTCATAAGTTTTATTTTTATATATATTATAGATATCTTTTTTATATATATAAATATAAAGTTTTTAATTTAATTTTTATTTTTTTTTTTTTATTATTTCTTAAGCCTATATTCTGCTCTGGGAAGCTCAGGGGGGGGGAAGGGAGGGTTTTTGGGAGGGGTGTGGGGTGGGGTTTTTTTTTTTATATGTATTGTTTAATTTTTTTTCTCTTTTGTATATGTTGTTTTTTGTTCTGTATTGTTCTTGTTTTTTTTGTAAAATTTATAAAACTTTTAATAAAAAAAAAAAAAAAAAAAAAGAAGATAGTAACTCCTTGTTTGTTCTTTCCCCCCTGAACAATCACTTGTCTTTCCCTACATAAATTGTTGGTAATAGCCTGTAGGAGCTTGGGGATTAGTGGTATGCTAGGACAAAGCATTGACTGAATACTGTAAGAATTACATTCTTTGAAGTTGAATTTCCTGCTTTCCCTGTCTGTCAACAGGTTCCAATTTTGGTGCTGGGCCATACTCAACAGTTACGGAGGTTAAGATAAATGACGAGGCAAGAAAGTGGTAACTGTCATCCTTCATCTTTAATAGGTTCCCTACTTACCTAGAAGCATGGAGCATAATAAGCAGCTTCTGCTATGCATTCTTGCCAATCTAAGAACCACTGGAAGTAAAGGAATGGGCACCTGGTACACATACCTACTCACTCATAACTGATGGAGCCTGGATGACATCCAATACAATATTCAATAGCCATTTGGATAAGCTTGCGGGTGAAATGAAATAAGGTTTATTGGGTCAATGAACAGGAGTTTAAGAGTGGGCTTCCTCATATGGAGAGAGATCTCTTGGTCATTTATCAGCTAGTCTGGAGAAAGAATGGGCAACCAGTTCAAAACAAAAGCTTTTAAATCCAGTAATCACCTTAATAAATGTATTAGTCCATGAGCTTCCAGAAAAGATTCTAAGTGGCAGTGAAGCAGCACCTGGTTTGGATGGCAACTGAACTGAAATCTCCACTGAAGCTAAGATTGCTTGAACCAGAGCTGCTAATGCTGAAGGGGCAAAAATCATAGGTAGAACTAATTCTGTAACAGGCAAAGATATGTTACCTAGCTCCCATGTCAAAAGTACTACTTACTTTTGAATTTGACATTTCAAAGTAAGCCAATATGAAGATCAGTAGTGCTGAGAGCTTAAGCAATAAGATTTCCTTGAGAAATTACTGTACTATTGTAAGGTAAGAAAAGCCCACTTTGAAAACATAAAGGCAGTCCACTGGAAGTAAGTAGTAAGTACCTTTTACCCCAAGATTTTATTTATTTGTCAAATGTATATAGTCACTCATCTCACCAAAGGCAACTGATAAAAACCAGTAACCAGGAAAGGAGTTCTGATGTTATGGTGCTCGATAACTAAGAAAAATTATAGAATAAATTGAGTGCGTTTTTAGATTTTGGGGTGAAAGTCTATAGATTTATTTTAGAATCTGGATTTACAGAATGCAGCCAAGATCGAAAAGTCTTCTCTGAGCTGAAATTGTGTAGCTTGAACAACAGACTTCCATGCAAAATGGACATATTTGGCGCTCATGGGCCTATTGAAACATTTTTGGTAAAATATGAGAAGTACATACATACCAACTTTTCTTATATTGATTTTGATCAGTGGTTCTCAATGTTTGTGTGACGGCGACCCCCGTCACACAAACGTTATGCACATGCGCGGTGCCCATGCACGGCGGCACCCCCATGCGCGGCACCCATGCGCGGCGGCGCCCCCTGGGGGGAGAAAATGGCAGATCACCGCCTTTGGCGACCCCTGAAAAATGGTCGATCGACCCCAAATGGGGTCGCGACCCATAGGTTGAGAACCGCTGATTTTGATGGAAGTACTTTGTTTTAATCTTGCAATGCTTGCATTAATAAAAACCATACAAACATTGATAATATGCTGCAAAATAAATTACTACTTTGATCTGGACCAAATCAACTCGGTGAAGGCTAAATCTGAATGAGCATTTAATCAAGCACACAGGATTATTTGATTCATATTAAATCTTTGTGTCTACATTTGCAGCACTTCTTTCATTACTGAAAAGAAAGATTACCTGGAATGACAAAAACGAACTGTTGAAAAGGATGCATAAGCATTTATTAGTTAAGATGATTATTATGAAACTATGATTTTACCTTAGACAACCTGTTGTGTTGCGCAGAACTAAAGAAGTCTGGAATTTAATTTTATGATCATCATCAAAGGAAGAATTATTCCATCCAGAATGAGGAACTATCACACTGTTCGTTAATGTTGCTAGAGCATCTCGGATGATTGTCATTTTTACTGCATCACACGAAGACAGGTTCCAGAGGACACCTTTGGAATAAGGATATATCACAGGTTGTAACAGAAAAGATCAAGAGGCATATCAATTTCAGCTATCATTTCAAAAGATCAAAGAACTCATAGCAGTAAGCCCAATACATTAAAAAACAAAACAAAACCCAATGATTGTAATCTCAGCTATTCTAATAGGAATGCAACCATTGCCAACATCGAACAGCATAAAAAATATCCTTTTTTTCTATGTGTTTTTTGTTCTGCCACCAAACATATTACAAAGAAAGAGCTCTTACTAGGTCTATAAAACATGAAGTGTCATAGCTACTGACGATTTTATAAATCGGAAAGAACTTAGAATGGCACAAGATTGTAGTGCAAATGGTGGATTGATGCAACCTAAACACCAATCCCACATCCATTTTCTTTGCAGTAAGCTCCACTTAATCCAATAAACAAATATAGCATTGTGCACTGCTTTATAAAGGTTTTCCAATATATTTCTGTATATTCTAAGGCAGTGGTGGCGAACCTATGGCACGAGTGCCAGAGGTGGCACTCGGAGCGCTCTCTGTGGGCACGCATGCTGTCGCCCCAGCCCCGCCTCCCCCCGCAGCCCCCTCACCAGTAGCCCCCCCAGAGGAGTCACCCCGGGTGCGGCCCACGCGGAGCAGCGCAGCCAAGCACATGGCAGCTGCGCAGATGATGCTGCGGGGCACAGGCGGAGCTTGTGGCCACCATGGTGCTGCAGGGTGGGGGCGGGTGGGCTGGGATGGTTTTTGGGCACTCAGTCTCTAAAAGGTTCGCCATCATTGTTCTAAGGCAGTGATTCTCAACCTTTCTAATGCCGTGACCCCATAATACAGTTCCCCATGTTGTGGTGACCCCCCAAGTGGGTATGGCCACCAATAAGAGGGAGTAGGACAGCTAGGGAAAAGGGAAAAAAATGGTGGACAGCATGGTTTGGCGACCCCGGTGAAATGGTCATTTGACCCCAAATGGGGTCCCGACCCACAGGTTGAGAACCACTGTTCTAAGGAATGAAAGGAACAGCGACCCGCCATTTATAATGGAAGTACAGAGCAGGAGTAATTTAGGAAATATGTAAAAATTTTTGACTCAAGATATTGTTAAAGATTGATTCAGTGTAATAATAGTTTAGTTATTTTTTTCAAAGAATCAGAACATAAGCAATCACTATAATGGATTTATTGTAGATGAAATTACAACGCTATTTTTATAAATAATGAATATAATGGAATTATATTCCTTATCTTCATAAAGATTGACAAAAAGAAAAAGAAAAATTGCAGTATCAATTTGCAAATAAAGCCTATCCTTCTTTCTGTAGCTCTATAAATAATACTCTTAATTCATAGCCTGAAACAAAAACATTTAAGGATTTTTTTCTCTAGAAACAGTCATATAAGGGCGATCATTATAAGTGTACTCAGTGTAGTGTGGTGTGGAGAAAATAAATGAGTCTTTCTTCGTCTTTCAAAATTCTGAACAGTGGGGTCATCCAAGGAAGCAAACTGTGTGGGATTCAGAACAGACAAGAAATAACTTTTTTTTAAACAGTAGCACAGTTAAACTAGGTAATCATGCTGGCATATCCTGATGACTGCTTGCTTGAATGGCTTTAAAAGAAGCAAATTCATGGAAGATAAAAGCCCATTAATGGCTACAATCATAAGCCTGACCTAATGTGTACCACCAATTGAGTCACTATAGTTTGTAAGAGAGAGTTGAAGTGGTTTCAGCATAGCTTTTTCTTTTACAATCTTCCTGAGCTAATATTTACTTCACTGTTCAAACCTAACACTTGACAAATACTTACAAGAAGAGAATCTGAAATAACAATAATCTGTTTCGCCAAATTGCAATATATTTTTTGGTCCAAACATTTTTAACAATGTACTTTTTTCCTTAGATAGTTCTACAAAGATAAAATATTTCCAATATCGGAACTTCTGAGCAGCCGCTTCTTAACAAATATTCTGTTAGTATCTGGGTACCGAAGAAGGAATGTATAATTCCAACATTTCCCATTTTATGGTTCTTTCTCCACTGTCAACATATCTCAAGTCAGTATTAGGGCAGCAAAAATAGGATGCTTTCTATCAAATTAGCTGTCAGCTTTCCTTCCCAGAATCCTTTCTGTTTTATCTGTGACTAAACTTTGGGGAGATTTTCTGTATATGAATCACTAATACTCCCATCCAAATACTTCCTTTGTTATAATTCATCACTCTATTGAATTGTTTTTATAATATTTATTAATTTTATGGATATAATTATTCAACCATTTTTTTTTCTTGGTATAAATAGGAATGCCACAAATAAAATCTGAAGTAAAAAAAAAATCCCTAAATGTTGCCTTGACAGTGCTATTTAAAATAACCTCTCCAGTATTTGAAATGGGTACTAGTCTTTCCAGAATATGAAAAATTGGAAGAATTTTGAGAATTGATTTTGTTATAATTGATCTCTTTCATTATAATTTCATTTCATAATATCCAATTAACCAGTAGGAATCACCTGTAAAGAAAGTGAAGAGTTAATTTTTATAAAATATGATTTCCATTCTTTTACCAATTCAAACCTAATGTTAGGCAACATATTGTGTGAACATGTTAAAAAGTCTGTTTCCCTTCTCTCTTCCTTCCCTTGTACATATTATAGATATGGAAAAGGCAAAAGATTTACAGTCCCAATAAAATTACATTTGCATAATAGATGTAGTCCTTTCTTAAGGACAGCTTCCAACAAGCAGAGTCAACAGAGAAGCCAGCAATAAAATCGCAAGGCAGTCATGTCTTGTTTAATGATTGTGGATGATTTGCTTAACAACCACGGAGGAAGTAAGTCTGTTGTGGTCATGTGATATCTTACTTAATGACCATATTGCTTATGACAGAATTGCCGGACCCAATTGTGGTACTTAAGCAAGGACTACCTGTAGCAGACATTTGGAGGAGAAAGTCTTTATTTACAAAGATTTGGGGCAATTATTCAGCAAACGGTGGGCTGCAAACAAGAATACACTTAATTAAATTTGGCATGGTTTAGTTGCAACTAATTACTGACATGCTTACATTAATATCTCAGAAGAAATGGAAAGTGCTATTTTTCGTACTCAATGCTAAATACGACTGATGAGTAATGGCACTACAATAAATGTTGGTCCAGGTGCCTTCATATTCTTTTCTTGAGGCAACTAATCACTTTGCACTGCATATTCTAAAAAGAAGATATAGGAAAAGACACATACTGCCTGAATCACTTCTAAAATGATGAAAATCTTTAATGACAGTTGGCTCTAAAATATTCTGTATCATTTCTTGCCAGTTTTGATTCAGCTTTAGACTGTATGATTTATATTCCCTTATTGTTTGAAAAGTAGGATTATTCTGTTCTTAAGTTATTACAAACTTAATAACTCTCGCAGATACTTCAGAAAGGAGGATAAATGAAATTTCAATGAGAATTCTAATAAAAAAATGGGGAAATGTCTTAAGATCAGTTTCAATGTCATCTCAAAATGTACCAAGCTGAAATCCAAAGAGCCATGTGTAAAGAACATATTTAAATAAATAGTCATGCATTCATAATTACAGCAATATTATGTATTCTTGCTTGCGCTTGCAGGTGTAACACACCAGGAAACTCTGGTTTACTTTGAAATTATGCTCTTCTGTTAATTTGCATGTGCAGAGTCAAACACTTGATGTAAGTAAAATGCCAACTGCATACAATTCCCCCATCCTATAGCACTGTTTTATTTTTAACATAAGCCTAACATTAAACTTAAATCAGAATATTCTGAAGTCTGCATCTATGATTATTAGCTGTGTCATTTTCCGGCTGCTGTGCTGAACTGTCTTCCATCCAGCAGTGCAATTTATTGCAGATTTGCATCTGATGCTGGTGTGCAGGGCAAACCGTTGTAGGCATTGGTGCAGAAAGAATAGTTATTCCTTGGTGGAGGTTTGCCTACATGCAAATTTCTGTCATTTGCGTGCCTATTGAAGCGTACGACATCCATATGTGGCTCCATCAAAAGAGAATATACATAGCTCAGGACTGAACTATGGAGTGCTTAGTGTTCTCTGAGCTTAGTTGTTTGCAGATGTTTCATTACCTGACTAGATAACTTCATTAAGTAAAAATATTTATTTTATTTATTTATTCAGTAAGATTACTTGCCAATCCTCCCAGGTAAACCAGGCAGGAAACAGGATAAGCTAAATCTACTTTACTGTAAGGCTACATTGACAGAATCTTGAAAGCCTGAAAGTAAGATTCTTCTGCCATCAATTTTTAATAACCTGATCCTAAGTTTCTTTCTCTGTCTCTTAAGCCACTAGGGAGTTCCCCCACTCTTGGCTGATTATTCTCTAATCCAGGGGTCCCTAACTCATGGGCCATAGCCCACTACTGGGCCTTGAGCCCTTTGGAACCAGGCCACGGAAGTGGAGGGCGAACGCGTGTGTATGCATATGGATCCCCACTTGCTGAGCAGTGGGAAAGCACGGGCGTTCCATTTGCATGAGAGGTGGGCGTGTACGCCCACTTGTACAAATAGAATTGTTTGCATATTTGCTTGCCACTCACGCAAAACCATTCTCTCTATCCTGCGCCGCCCCCCCCCCCCAGCCAGTTCGCAAAGCTGGAAAGGTTGGAGAACTCTGCTCTAGGCAACATCTTTTTCTCTTATCCATCAAGATCATTCCTACATGCCAATATATTATCCAACTAAGTATCATCATTCATGAAAAACATGAATACCAGAGTCAGAGAGAATCATGGCAGCGTTAGAGTTAATATTACAAATATTACACTGAATATTAGGTAAAATATTATGCATACCTTCTAGCTATGTAATGGAATATTCAGAATCTTTGGCAATATGCATAATCCATGACATGGATGGAAAATGGGCCCTGACCAAAATTGGCCCTTGTTATATACTAAATTGCCAGTAGGACTAGTTTAACTACATCATGCTATCTATGTATTCTTTTAATTTAATTTTAAATTTCTTTAATTTCCAAAACAAATTGTCATCTAAGTAGTTAGTATAAGCAACAGTTCAATAATGTCCTGAATGAAATGGTAAAGAAAGAATATTTGTATAATATCCTGGGAAAAAATAAGTACAGGCAGACCTTGACTTATGTCTGTAATTGAACCCAGAATTATGATCATGAATTGTGTTGGTCATTAAGCAGGTCACCGTGTGAACATGCCTGATTTCTTGTGGCAGTTGTTAAATGATCCATGGTTGTTAAATGAACACCACAGTGTTTAAGCAAACCCGTTTAAGCCAATGGATGTTTTTTTGCCTGAAATGAAAGTAAAACTAGTTTCTGGCAAAAAAAAAATGTAAATTGTGGTTATGTAACCTCAAGACACTGTAAATGGCTGTAAAAGTGGGCCAATTGTCAAATGCCCAAAATACAATTACATCACTACATGTGTGTGTGTGTGTGTGGGGGGGGAGATTGACTGTCTTAATTTTGAAACTGGGTCATAAGTAACTCTGGGGAGGTCCATTGTAACTTTGTAAGTTAAGGACTTGTGCAGCACTATAACCTGCAGTTGCAATATTGTTGTTCAGAGGGACAACAGTGTTTTCCCATCTTTTTTTCTGACTACTGAGGTATACCAGGATTGGAAAATAATGTTTCTAGAATTCCAAGCTCCTATTTTTTCCAATTATTGGAACTACCAAAAATAGCTATATAAGATTATTCTCTATCATAAGCAATTATATCACGATCTTTGTTTCTGTCTTATTTTGGGAATGGAGAAATTCTGGAAATAGTTGTCAACTCACTGTATGTGAGTACTCAGAGTGAATGACTAAGCAGTGATGGAACAACTTTCTAGGAAGTTGAAAGTTTCAGGTTAAATAGAAGCAGCAGATTTAGGTAAATAGGTTAGAAGTAGCAGATTTACTGAACTGAAAGTTGAATAAAGAGATGTTTCAAGGATGCAGGAAAGCAAAAAGAAAAAAATATGTTCTCTCTCTTTTTTAATTTACTCCATGTATTGCAAATTTCCATGTTCTTTACAACTTGCAAAAACTAACAGCATTCTAGAAATTCAGTTTGGCTAATTCTTAATGCATGTGTCACACTCTGTAAAGTAGTGCGAAATGTGTGAATGTTTTCTAACACTATGAATAATTTTCTAAAACTGCAATCAACCAACCACACTCATTTGTGTGGGTCAGAAGTTAAGATTTCTGAATTTGAAAGGGATTATTTTGAAGTGAATAGTTATAGTGTTTGTGAGCACAAGCTACACATAAGATAGAAACCCTCTAGTTTCTCAAGCCAGTGCTTGAATTTAAAATAAGATGTTGAGGAAGTGAATCTGCACACAGATTTTAGATTTAGCTGGTGTCAAAAAAAGGTTACATCATTGGATTCTCACAGAATATATTTCCCAAATTAGGGGATCAGTCTTTCCTATTGGCATTTGTAAATATCACCAGATTCCAGCTACCCAAGGATTAAAAAAATATTTAAACAAGCTTAGATTAATAGAATAGAACAGAATTTTTATCGTGCAGAAAATACACAGCACATTTCTCACTCTGAACACACAGTGAAATCGTATACCATATATTCCGGCGTATAAGGTTACCCGGCATATAAGATGACCCCTGTCTTCGGCGCCAAGTTGCATGCCTAGAAAGTCATCTTATACGCCGGAAACTACCGTTATTTCCGGCGTATAAGACGACCCCAGACTTTGGTGCCGATTTTAACGCTTGAGAAAGTCGTTTTATACGCCAGAAAGTACGGTAGATATATACTAAACATTTTACACTGTTTAAATAATTTCTGGAGATTGTAGGCTTTTAGGCAATATTTTAAATTTTTACCTGAGTTATCAATACAATCTTATAGAGAAGACTATTTGTAGTTCAGGATTGAACTGTGGGGTCCTTGGTGCTCTCTGAGCTTGGTGGTTTTCTTGCAGACATTTTATTACCAAAGTAGGTAACATCATCAGTGCTGATGAGCGCTGATGAAGTTATTTAATTTGGTAATGAAGTATCTGCAAGAAACCCACCAAGCTCAGAGAGCACCAAGGATCCCAAAATACAATCTTATGCCTATCCAACCAGAGGTAAGACTTACTCACATATAAGATATCATAAATTGTTTTGAATAGCACTTATACCATCAGATCTTTACAAAAGAACATGATGACCAGAACTGATAAGGAAATGATAGGAGCCGATATACAAAACATCTGGAGGAAACCAGGTTGTTTAACTTTGGTATAAGTCTCAGTGAACCGAACAGACATAACTTAGAGCTGTAGTAAATATTTTTTTTCAAATAAATAAGAGCTATTTCAAAGGAATGCTTTTTCTTGCACACATATTCATTGCACCTGACTATAAATCATTTATTTCCTATCTATTAGCAATTACCTGTGACAAGTTCTCTTACTTCTGCATCAATTGATTTTCTTAGCAACCGTAAAAGTGCAGCTATTCCACCAACATTTTTCATTGCTATCTTATTTTCATCTGTAGATTTCCCAAATACCAGGTTCCGCAGGGCGCCACAAGCATTCTTCTGAACTTCAAGAACTCTGTGGTCCAACAGGTCAACCAAGTGCTTAATTCCACCTAATCTGCATACCTATAAAACACATTGAATAGAGGAGTCAGTGAATACGTGAAGTGAAATTCTGGAAAAATATATTTTTCTCACACAGGCTGCACATACCAAGCTTACTGTCTGCCTATTTAATATTTGGCATTTCTAGGGGATATACAGTATGTCTAATTTATTGAAATACAGTGCTGTGTATAGTGTGTGTATTAGCCATCCCCCCCCATTTTCAGCTAAAATAAATGTTCTGGAATTAAAACATAATTTGCAGATATTTTAATAAAACCCATTAATAGTAATTTTTATAAACATGCTTGGCTGTTATCTCAACAGTTTAGAGATGCACTTTTCTCAATCTTAAAATCTTTCATATGACTGTAAAAATAATATTCCCAATCCCTGGCCACACAAATATTTAGCTGCTCTGGTTGCAGATGATGGACGTTATCGTGTAACACCTCTGAAAGACAATAGGTTAAAGAAAGTTGTTAGGGAAAATTATTTTTTCAAACATCTTTATATTAATGAAGGTAACTTGAAGTTTATAGTTTGAAATATCCAGAAAATTGCCATTAATCCAAATCCCTATATAATATATATAGCATATGCATTATATAGTGCATCATTTTTATATGAAATATCCTGCTAGCGGTTTATAGATATATGATAATAAACATGACCTTTTCAAGTGCTCAAAGCAAAGGACATGAGTTTTGTTTTAAGATTGGAATAAAATGTAGAGTTTTATTCACAAAATTAGCTGCTTCAAATGTTTCCATTGTAGGTGTTTCAAGGGCTGTCTGAGTTTTGTGATTAGGATTCCCCTCCCCTCGAAGTTTTTCTAGTTCAGTCAGTAGAGTAGGATACACCAATCATGTACTCAGTACTATTGGTTTGGAGTTATTGTAATGGAGAGATGTAAGAATGGAGTGCTGAAAAGAAAGCAGCAAATAAGGATGCTGATAAAGATTGCTTGCAGCTACATTTCTGCCAGCCTTTCTGGTTACTGGGCTTTTTTTTTTTAAGTGTTACTATCAGCAAGTTAGAGTTAATACTTGTGTACATTGTATTTTGCTTTCATAGCCTCTGAAATCCTGCATGGCCTTTAACTCAGAAAAATTATTTAATAATTATTCACAAGTGCTTCTGTTGTTATTATGGATTGTCACACAGTCAGCCAGATGTTCAGACTGGATTTGGAATTTCTGTTTACCTATCGAGTCTTTTCCAAGGACCTGGGATAGGCAGATGTGGATGTTCGATGGTGTTACAGATATCATTGCAGGTTGTAAGCTGTTCTGAGTAAAGCCAACTTTTGCAATTGGCTGATGGTGAATTTGTTAATGCCAATGGTTTTCAAGTGGTGCTCCATTCATTTGGGATTATTATTATTATTAATAATAATATATTAATTATCAAAACCTAAAGATAGCTCTCATCTTGTCAGTGTTACAGATGTAACTAATTTGAAGGAACTTTGATCAAAATGTTATGAGAAGACAAGGTAATCTGTGCTACTTATCTACAGAGAAATTGGCCAAGGGGATTTTTAACTTAAAAAAAGAAAGAAAGAAAAAACATAGGAACAAAAATAATGTAGTATATTTTGTGTTGCCAAGATGGCTTGCTTATCTCCTACTGGAAAGCAAACATTGGAAATAATATAGTTCAAATTATGTCTGTTATTCATAGCGATGCTTCAGTCTCAACTGAGCTCAAGATTAATGAGTAAATCCCATCTCTGTATAAATAAACTTGCTATTTGAATCGCTAAGGATAAAATCTAAGAAAATATTCATGCTTTTGTCTTAGATTTGAAAATCTGCAAAAGTCTGCACTGGGGTTTTAAAATTCCCTTATAAATAGAGAAAGCATGAAAAACAAAACTAGAAACACCTGTCAATTTGTTTATTTTGAAACTGGCTTAACAAGATTATCTTTGTATATATACTTCCTTATATAAATACTGTATTGTGAACACAGGAGAGAAGTGTCCAGAGAGATGGATTTCTTTAATATTTAAGAGGTGGCAGCTAATACTGGAAAGCATACTTTCAAGTAATTCGAAGTTAAACACTATTCTTTGTAGTATTATTTTTCCTTCCATTTCATATATGCATAAATTTCACTAAAAACTTCATAAATATTCATATACTTGTTTTAAAGAGCCACACCGAGAAAATTGAGATTTTAAAAATCTCCATTAGCCTTATATGCAAATATTTAGAAATGTTCCACAAAAATCACCAGGGTTTGCGTCTAAGTGTATGAGCAAATTATAATGTTAATGAGGGAAATAGCTAATTGCACAATGTTTTTCTACTGACCATAATAAAGCTTAAAAGCATGACTATATTTCCATTACAAGGTTTCTCAGTTCATAGAGTTTACAGTGTCTAACCTGATGAGTATTTCAATATTAAGCCACATGTTCTAATAGTTATAGAATATTCTTCACTGACAGTTGATCAGTAAGACCTGTTCCATACCTCAGTTTTTACTTTATTATCTCCAAAGCATAGGTGCTGTAGATAGGCTGCTGCGTTGGCCTGAACTGATGGGAACTGGTGTTGAAGCATATGAATGACTTCTGGCAACTCTGGATCCCGCCATGCAAATTCTCTTCAGTAGATAAGAAAATTCAAAGGAAAGAATGAATGCACTGTTATTTTATGACATTTATTAGTTAGCCCCTAAGAGAGGTGACTTTGAGAATGTGTATTTAAATCCAACAATAGTTTGAATTTTTGGATATCGGTAACTAAATTTAGCTAAATTAAATCAGAGGTGAAAAACTAAAAATGAAATTCAAGGAATCACTTAAGGATTTATCTTTATTACTCTTGTGCTAATTGTCCGTAACTGATTAAAATATCATTTATACTTGCCTGGGATCTTTCTGGATGCTGTCTATAGAGGGAGATCGTGTTGTTCCATCATCAGCAGGGACTGCATGTTGCATCCTGTTATAATTCGATTCAGACATCCGATAATGAAGTGACCTATAGGGTTCTGCGTAGGTAACTGATGTGTTCAGCGCGTAATTATTTCTTTGGTATGTAAGAGTGCTACGCTGACTAGATGATCTTTGAAGATTTCCAACACCTGATATACCAAATAATTATGAGAATACTCCTCTGTACGGTTAAAACACATATAGTATACACAGATACCGGCATGTATTCTTCGTTGTTGTCTTTCTCTTAATTCCTTTTCAAGAATATTAAAAATATATTGAATGTTTCTCTCTCTATTGGTTTGTGAAAAATGTAGCTAAGCAGACTATAGCATTATAAAAAAACTCCCTGCATCAGACTAATGCAGTGATTCTCAACATCGGCAATATCAAGACTTGTGGGCTTCAAAACCTTCAGAATTCCCCTAGCCAACATGTTGGGAGGAGAGGAGGGATAAGTCCACACATTTTAAAGCTGCTGAGATTGAGAAACACTGGACTAACAGCTCCTAGATTCATCATTATTTTTTCTGCTGAAACAATCAAATGCTTATGGGCAGTCCAAGAGTAGACAATTAAGGGTAATAAACCTGTCCTATTACTGCTCACATAAAATATATTTGCAACCAAGCATTAGTCAACATTTAAGGTTTATTGCTAAATAAATATGAATGGTATTGTTTACACAGTGGAGGAGGGCTTATGTGAGAGACAAATTCCACAATGCCTTTCCTGATATTGCTTGTCATAGATCTCTACAATCTTCAGAAGGTTTTTATGGGATTCAAAGGAGAGGAATAGTTAATGTATTTCCTTCTATGAACTTCCTTAAGGTAACTTATTTTAGGATGGAGGGTACAGTCTTACTTAAAAAAATATTTTGAAGTTTAATTTCAGTACTGATTGACCTTTTAATTTCTTATTCTGTATCTTCAAAATGGATTAGTCATAAAAGTGATAAACAGAGAGAGCTAGATCCAAATTTAGCCCTTCTTTGAAGTTAATCAACTAAAATTAATGGAATATAAATTAGCCATGACAAAAACCGGATTTGGTCTGTAATAAATAATGCATTTGGTTAATGACTTGTTTAGAAGTAAAATAAATTTGGCCTACGATAATACTTTCCTACACTTTCCTCCCTGAAAATCTCAACATCTCCTCCGAATTTGCTTTGGATTTTTTTAAAAGCAAAATACTATTTTTTTCACTAAGCATTCACATTAAACAGGATTTAATCTTTACACTGTTTTATACTTTTTATCAAAATGTATGAACATTGTTGAAATTCTATATTAAATGAGAGTAAAGTAAAAAAGCCATAAAGCAAAAAAGTCTAATATAAATTCAATGTGCCTTAATAGAGCCATAAGGCTGTTAAGTAATTTTCAGAAGGTGACAATTTTGTTTCCTGGTGCTACGAAAGGCTGCAAAAGGCAATCTACAGTATTGCGATGCAGCTGGAAAAGGTATGGCCAAAACTTTTGTCTGGGATTTTTTTTTTTTTTGTCCTTTGGGGAGTTTTAAAAAAGATTAGGAAGTGTAACCCTGTGAAAAACAGGCTGAAATTCAGCCATTTTGCTGTCAATTCTAGCAGTGTAATGAAAGAGTGCTTAAAGAACCCAAAGGGCCTGGTGAGTGTGTGGGTATGAGCTCTCCATCTTTATAGTTAAAAAACAAGTAGCAGCTGCAGTTATATATACATAATTACACAGTCAACACTGTGAAATGAGTAGAATGTTGAACTAGAAGAGGATCAATTTCAACTCATTGGTTTGAACCTCACAGCAAATTATCTCTAAATCAGCTTACTTTATACTACGTTTCTGAAGGAAAGGTTGAATATGAATCTAACCACAACATAAGAATATAACGCTGGTGCAGAGGTTCTAGGACAGTGGTTCTCAACCTTTCTAATGTCGTGACCCCATAATATAGTTTCCCATGTTGTGGTGACCCCCAATCACTTATACATCACCGGGTGCCAGGGGCGTGGCCAAAGAAAAGGGGGAAAAATGGCAGACAGCCTTGTTTGGCGACCCCGTGAAATGGTCGTTCGACCCCAAATGGGGTCCCGACCCACAGGTTGAGAACCACTGTTCTAGGATAACAGAGAAGGGGCGTTGGTCTTACCTGAACGCCTTTTCTCAGTACGGAGATGGATAATCCACGGATGGGTTTTCTCTGTCTGCCTGCTCTTGAGACCAAGTAGCCAAAGCTTGACACGCCCCCACTTCCTGTGGAGTCCATTCTTAACGAGGGCGAATTGGCTGATGATTGACGAGGTATTGGCTCTCAGCTCCCTACTAGCGGCCTGCTGGCCTTGGGGTGGGTGTGGATTATCCATCTCCGTACTGAGAAAAGGCGTTCAGGTAAGACCAACGCCCCTTCTCCAGTACAGGAGATGGATAATCCACAGATGGGACGTACCAAAGCCTCACTGTCCCAAGGGGTGGGATACAGATAAGGCCGGTAGATTGATCTCTGAGACAACTTGCTGGAGGACCCTCCTGCCAAAGGAGGCGTCCGCCGATGCAAAGCGGTCTATCTTGTAGTGTCGTATAAACGGGGAAGGCGAGGACCATGTCGCGGCCCTGCAAACTTCCTCGATTGACGCCTGGGTAGCCCATGCCGCCGAAGTTGCAGCGCTTCGGATGGAATGGGCTGTGAGATGACTTGGGGGCGGCAGGGATGATACATTGTAAGCTTCTGCGATACAGCTTCGGATCCACCTTCCAATGGTGCCCGCGGAAACTTTCCGCCCCAAGGTGCCCGCTTGGAAGGACACAAACAGGGCCTCCGATTTGCGGAAGGGTTCTGTACGCTTTATATAACACCGCAAGGCTCTGCGGACGTCCAATGTATGCCACTGCCGCTCCCGGTCATGTGTTGGATTTGGACAGAAGTTTGGGAGAATTACTTCCTGTGTCCTGTGAAAGAGTGAATTCACCTTCGGTATGAAGGCAGGATCTAACCTAAGGACCACCCTGTCCTTGTGGAAAATGCATAGGTCGTTTCTGACTGACAGTGCGGCCAGTTCCGAAATTCGTCTGGCCGATGTGATGGCAATCAGGAACGCCACCTTTAGCGACAGGTGTCGCAAGGAAACGGTCACCAATGGTTCAAATGGTGACCGAGTGAGTGCGTGAAGGACTCGCGGTAGTTCCCAGGACGGGTACCTGTGAATTACTGGAGGTCTGGTGTTATAGGCGCCCTTGATAAAGGCGCGGATCCTGGGGTGGTGAGCTAAGGGAACCGAATCCGTGCAGGTGAGGAGGGTGGACAAGGCCGCCACTTGCCTGCGGATGGTCGCGGGGGCGAGGCCTCTGTCTAGTCCCTCCAAGAGGTAATCTACTATCTGAGGGATGTAGAGTTTGTGTAAGTCAAACTGCCGTTCCCTGCACCAAAGGCAAAAATTTTTCCAAGTGGAGTCATAAATGCGGTTTGTTGCCGGACGGCGTGAAGCTTGAATTATGGTAATGGCCCCGGGAGAGAATAGTTCCTGTGCCATTATCTGGCGCTCAAGTGCCAGGCGGTCAGTTGTAACCATTGGGGTTCCGGGTGACTGATGGTTCCCTGGTGTAGGGACACTTGATGAGGGGGAATGTTCCATGGGGGCGACTGAGACAGGTTCATCAGGTTGGCGAACCACGGTCTCTGTGGCCAATATGGTGCTACTAGGATCACTTCTGCCCGCTCCTGAATCAGCTTGCGGATGACCGCCGGTATGAGTGGTAGTGGGGGAAAGGCATAAAGCAGACCCTGAGGCCACTGAGTTCTCAGAGCGTCCGTCCCCTCTGCTCGTGGGTTGAGGTAACGAGAGTAAAATCTGGGGAGCTGGGCATTGTCTGATGATGCGAACAGATCGAGGATCGGGTACCCGAACTTGCGGGAGATGTCTAGGAACAAGTTCGGGTGTAGCCCCCCACTCCGAAGGGTCCACTGTGGTGCGGCTTAGGAAGTCCGCTTGCTGGTTGTTGACCCCCGATATGTGTTCCGCTTTTAGTGACTTCAGATTGGGCTCTACCCAGCTGAATAGGAGTCGTGACTCTGTCATCAGGGTTTTTGATCTGGTCCCCCCCTGCCGATTGATGTGCGCCTTGGCTGCTACGTTGTCTGTTAGGACTAGAACGTGGTGGCCTCTGATTCTGTCTTTGAATTGTTGCAAGGCTAGGTGGATAGCCCTGAGTTCTAGCCAGTTGATGTTGTTTCTCAGATCCGTGGCGGACCAACGTCCCTGTACAAACTGGGAGTCCAGATGGGCTCCCCAACCATACAGACTGGCGTCTGTAGTGATGGTAACTCTGACTGGTTCCTTGAAGGGTGACCCCTTGGTCACGGCCCGAGAGCACCACCAGCGTAGCGCCCTGCGGATTTGTGCCGTGACCCTGACTAGGTGGTTGGATGCGCTGGTGTTCTGCCGTTGGTAAGGGAGCAGAAACCACTGTAGTTCCCATAGGTGGAGCCTGGCCCAGGGTACAATGGCTATGGCCGATACCATCTTGCCCAATAATTGGGAAAGTGTTAGTATCGGAACTGAACGTTGCCTGTGAACCCAGCGAGCCAGTTCCCTGATGCCGGCCACCCGGTCTTGGGAGAGATAGACCATACAGTTGGTTGTGTCTATCATGGCCCCCAGATGCAGCAGCCTGGACGAGGGAACTGTCTGGCTCTTCTGAAAGTTTACTGAGAATCCGTGTAATTGGAGGACGCGAATGACGGTCCTTACGTCCGCCTGAGCTGTCTGTAGGGATGTTGCTTGGATTAGTATGTCGTCTAGGTAACATTGGACGCGTATTGGGATTTTTCTCAGTTTGGCGGCTACCGCTGCTAGTATCTTGGTAAATACCCTGGGTGCCAAAGATAGACCGAAGGGGAGAGTTCTGTATTGGAAGTGTTTTCCCCCGTAACAGAAATGTAGGAACCGGCGGTGGTTTGGGTGGATGGGGATGTGAAGGTAGGCTTCCGTGAGGTCTATCGATGCCAGGAGGTCTCCTTCTCTGATGCTTCCCAGGATGGACTGAAGGGATTGCATCTTGAATTTTTTGTATGTGATGTAGCGGTTGAGGTTTTTTAGGTCCAGGATTGCCCTCCATCCTCCTGAAGTCTTTGGAACCACGAAGAGGATGGAGTAAAATCCTCTGCCTCTGTATTCCGCTGGGACCGGTTCTATGGCTTGAATGTCCAACAGGTGTTGGATGGCCTCCTGCATGAGTTTGCATTTGGTGGGGTTCCTGGAGACCGAGCAGTTGATGAGTCGGTCTGGGGGTGTGACCAGGAACTCCAGGGACAGCCCGGACTGGATGGTTTGTAGTACCCAGTTGTCCGTGGAGGTCTGCTCCCACTGGTGGAAGAAGTGAGCTAGTCTTCCTCCAATGGGTAGGTCTATGTAGGAGTCATTTTGTCTTCCGGTACGGACGACCCGTTCCACGAAAGGGTCGTCTCGACTGGTTTTGTTGTCTGGGCTGGAACCCCGGTCTGTCGTAGGGGCGGCCGTACGGTTTGTTCTGCCTGGGAGTGAATGGCTTGGGTGCCTGACTGATAGGCGTGGTTGTCGGTTGGCGAAAGGACTGCCTACGAAAGTAAGGTGTGGTACGTTTGTCTGACCTTTTGTTCAAGTGTGCCATGACCTTCCGCTTGTCTTTGTTCTCTACAAGATAGGGGTCCAAGGCCTCCCCAAACAGACCGTTGCTTGAGTAAGGGGCGGTCGCTAGCCGCCACTTAGCCTTGGTGTCAGCTTGCCAGTGTTTTAGCCATAGCATTCTCCTGGCAATTATGTTGGATGCTATGGATCTGGATGAAAAAATGGCCGATTGGAACGTTGCGTCTGCAGCGTATTCCGTGGCTGCTACCATCTTAGCCAGGTCCTGGTGTGTTCGTATGTCCTCCATAGGAACTATGGTTTGTAGTTGTTGCAACCAGATGAGGGTGGCCCGGACAAAAAAGGAGGCCGAGGTGGCTGCTTTGATGGCCCATGCCGCTGTCTGGTGGGTTTTGCGAAAGGCTTGTTCCCACTTTTTGTCATCTGCCTTAAGGGCCTCCACTAGGTCCCCAGCCATGGCTGTCTGGGAGACCAAGGGGGTCCAGGCTTCATCTACTTTAGGAATTTCTAAGGCCTCATTGAGGTCTGTGGCAGTGCTGTATAATTTTTTGTCCGTACCACTCACTGATGGGAAGGAAGCGGGAGAGTCCCATGGCTTCTTGATCCCTTTCAGGAAAATGGCAGGGCAAGGTATATGGTGTTGCGTTGTCACCTTTTCTACGAATACGGGTCTGGATGTGGTGGCCGGTGTCGCTTGCGGCTGAGAAAACTGATCCGTCCCCATGTCCGCAATGGCTGTGGCCTTGCGTAGTATCGTGAGGAAGCGGTTGGGATTAAATAATCCCCCTGAGGGGGGCTCAGGGGGAAGTTCCTCATCCTCTGACATAGAGATCCCAGGTTGATCCTCCTCTTGTGGTGAAGAATAACCACTCATGGAGGACTGGGCCGGGGAGACGGGTTCCTGAATGCCTGAGGACTCTGAGGGGAGTTCCGAGTGTGGCATGGCTGAGATGGAGGGCCCCTGGTCGTGGTGGGCGGAGCGTTGTGCTAGGGCTCGGTCCACCACTTTGGTTAATAGGGCCTCTAGCCGTCCATCTGCCCAGATGTCCCCTATGTCATTATCTTTGGGTGTGGTGACCGCAGGTGGAGAGTTGGACTCAGTGGTTGTGCCTGCCGCCGTGGTTGTTTGTTGGGCTGATGTAGATGGCGGATCCAGTGGTTGCGGTGTTCCTGGAATGGACCACGCGCTCTGGGTTGATGTGGATGGACCCAATGGTAATTCCATCTCGGTGGCCGCTATTTGAACCAATTCCAATTGGGCCTGCCTCTGCGCTCTGGAGAACTCCTTCTCCAGGGCCTGGTGCCTACGGCTGGCTTGCTTTTCCGCCAACTTGGAGGGCCTCTTGAGCGAGTGTTTTGTCTTCGCTTTGCACTTGCCTGCCGCCTTCTGGTCAGAAGGTGTGTTGCAGCCGTAATTGGGAGATGGAGGGGTCGTGCTCATGGATTGAGGCAACGAGGGTCCCTCCATTCCGCTTGAGCAGTCCCAGAAAAACTGAGAAGACGCTCAGGCAGGCAAGTATTGGAAAGAACAAGTCCCCTGATCACCCGACCACAACAAAAATATTCTCTCTGGGCTAAGGTCACGGTAGCTGAGGGAGGTACCAAAGGCACGTTTGGAACCACTCTTTGGGTTCCGCCCGGAGGCCTTAGGTGACCAGGCAACGTGCACCAGTAGAAAAAGGAAAAGGGAGGCAAAAAATATCAGTGGCGACCTCAAAAGGGTCTGTAGGCCTGACTTAATACACAACAGGTATCAAATGGCGGTCACCTAGAGCAGAATTTATTCTTATTAATACTATTACTATTATACTAATAATAGGAACAACAACAATAATAAAATAATAATAATAATAACAACAACAACCATAATGGTGATGATGATAATATTGTGTGTTCTGCCTTTAGGCCTGTTGGCCCTGCAGTCGCTTAATTTTTAGCTTTAAAAAAAAATTTTTTTTAATTATTATTATTATTATTTTTAAAATTTATGTATCTATTTTTATTATTATTATATTTTGTCATCGGGGGTGGAGCGCTGGTTGTGTGCTCCTATTCCGCCTCTATCAGTGATTCCAGATATGATGTAGAGCTTCCTTAAGCTCGGTTTGCCTTTCTCTGGCAAGAGATGGCAGCCGCAGCTCGTTTCTCCCTGAAAACGGGCTTTGCGGATCCCAGAGGGTTCTCTAGCCTCCGTTTCTTGGTTGGGGTTTACTCCCTTCCTGTGCTTCGGCTTTTTAAAAAGGAGGGTGGCCGCGGCTCGTTTCCCTCTGAAAATAAGCTCCGCAGCCTCCCAGAAGCTGCTTGTGCCCGGGGATTTAAATTTGGCGCGCTGGTGACGTTTTAAGGGAATCCCAGTCAGGGATTGCCTTTGTTGTCTGAAAACGGCAACTAAAATGGCGCCCGCGGTTGCCCTGGGCTGCTAGGGAATCTCCGATGATCCGAATTCAAGTTTGAATCCGGACCTGGAGATTGTTATTTTTTCCCCCAATTTGAGGAAAAAATCCCTTGGAAGGTTGGGGAGAAAAGCTCAGCAAGTGGTCTCTGCTGATGCCTTCCCCCCCCCTTTTCCACCTCCAGAGCCCTGGGGCTGACTGGGATCCGTGGGGAGTTCCCCCCCCCACACCCCCTTTTTCAATTTTAATATAGGATCAGGGATGATCCCAAGGAAAACTTAGTGGTTGGGGAAAAGGTTCAGCAAGTAGTCTCTGCTGATGCCTTCTTCCCCCCCTTTTCACCCCCCAGAACCCTGGGGCTGGCTGATATCTGTGGGGAAATTTCCCTCCCCACCAATCCCCTTTTTAATTTTAGGTTTGAGATCAGGACTGATCCCCAGAAAATTTTGTGGTTAAATTCCTATAGGTGGCAATTTTTTTGGAAGGGGAAGCCAATTATCAAGGGATAATCAATCAATGGATTTCTTGTCTAACCTGATAAGCTGAGAGCCACGCCAAAACGAGTCTTCTTCGAGCAGAGACCAAGTTAAGAATGGACTCCACAGGAAGTGGGGGCGTGTCAAGCTTTGGCTACTTGGTCTCAAGAGCAGGCAGACAGAGAAAACCCATCCGTGGATTATCCATCTCCTGTACTGTACTCGACCCACAGGTTGAGAACCACTGTTCTAGGATAACAGAGAAATATCTGTTTCAAACTTACCTGAGCCAGTTCGATACAATGCCGTTTGAGATCCTTGGGGTACATCACCTGTTCCATGGCTTGGACTGTGGTACACTGGACTATAATAAGGTCTACCTTCATAAATGGGACTGATATGTAAATCAGGAGATACAGTAGAACGTAACTCCTGTCCAAGTTGACTATGTTGACTAGCATATGAACTCCTTAAACCTAGGAAAAGAAACAGAAAAAAGCAATAAATGGGGTATGATGATTACCATGAGTAATCTATTTTATTTCCTCCAGGTTTTTGTCAGTAGTACTGAAAAAAAAAAAAAAAAAAACCACAAGAAAAATTCACTGCCCCAAAAGAGGAGACATTGAAGTAACCAGGAAGTAATTTAAGCTAAATAAATTCATATCCAGACTTATACTTTTTGAATGAATTGGCATCCTGTTATTTATTGCCCTTTATTGTTTCTAAAAATTTTACTACTTACTAACCCACTTCTTTTTGAATGGACGACCCAATTTTCTTAATCAGTTCTTCCACATGATTTAGGAACTTATTTTTCTCTTTTGGTTTTCTTGTTTTAATTTTGATTTAAAGTGAAAAGTTCAGATTCTCTCCTGGTACTTTCTCTTATTTATAACCCTTATCATTTTTGTGCTTGCTTAATCTTCATCCACTCCTCAATTCTACTGTTATCCAGATCTGTGTTCATTGTTCAAGATGACAGGGAAATAAAATATGTGAAAATTGATGTACTGTAGTGGTATTATAGTTAATAATATTCCATTTATCTGGAATATTGCCTTAGGTTTGGAAAGCAATCCTTTTCTTAAATGATCATTCCAGCATAAATCAAAAGTTGTTCCGCAGCCATATATGATGCAGTACAAATAAACTGCCCAAACTAAGAAGTGCATCACATTAACTTCATTTCCAATTGTGTGATTGATAGACATATGCTTTTTGATCCTTTAAACCAGTGACACTTTCTTCACATTCTGACTATGTCATCTTCACTGTTCCATGAAAAATGTGTCCTTACAGCTGCAACTTTTCTTCTGAAATGTTTGCCAGCAATATTTAACATTTAGGCAGTATAAGAGCCAGAACACCTTGGATTTTGGAGGACATAGCTAGTGCTTCTGTTATAGAAAAATAAGGCTTTCTTCACACCTCAGAAGTCTCCTGACCTTTCTCACCCTTCTAGTTTTGGTCTGGCTGCCTGGCCAGCTTGTTGACATATAATACTACCCAATGTAGTGGGTGGTAGATTGACTGAATAGATTGACTGAAATAAGAATAAAGTCAGTGAGAATTTGGAAACATATAGATGTACACTTGGCACATAATCAATCATTCCCAACAAATTGTAAGCTATCATTTATTATTTTTTCCTAAATCCATGTGAAATTGTACAATTGAGACTGTTAAACAGTTAAATTTATAGTGCATATGAGAGGCTGTGTTTATTTTACATCTGACAACACAATTCCATTCTTCAAACAGGTGAAAAATCAGTCTTGCAATGTAAATATTTATTTATTTATTTATCAATCCTATTTCTACACACATTCTTTCCCATCTCAGCTAAGTTACACTAGAAGGTTTATAAATATGTTATTTAGCTCCAAGAACATATAGTTCTTAGATGCTTTAGAAGATACCTGAAGATAATTTATGTCACTAAAGCCATTGTGAGTGGCTGTTAAAGAGTTCTGAAATAAAATGTCATCAATATTAAGATGACAGGCAAGATTTTTTCCTACTATCCAAATGAAATAGCAAATGCTGTAAGGATATTTTTGGAAGTCTAAATGAGACTGATAAATTTAAAATGAAATAGATAAAGCAGAGGTACTGAAAAAGGGAGAATGATCACAGAGGTTATTGTGCTTACTCTTAAAAATCAGATTGGTTTCTTGAGGTACAAGTAACCAACCAACCAATAAGAGGTACTGTCTGTTGGATGTTGAGTAGCTTCTGGGAAAATCAGAGATTTTCCAAAGTCAGTTAATAAGTGCTTTCTATTAGAGAGGTTCCCCTTTATGGATTACTGCCTTGTCGTGGCGAAGGGGCTTGCGTAACTCAATGAAGCTATAAGCTATGCCGTGCAGGGCCACCCAAGATGGACAGGTTATAGCAGAGAGTTCTGACAAAATGTGATCCACTGGAGAAGGAAATGGCAAACCACTCCAGTATCTTTGCCATGAAAACCCCATGGACAGTACTAAAAGGCAAAAAGATATGACGCTGGAAGATGAGCCCCTCAGGTCGGAAGGTGTCCAATATGCTACTGGGGAAGAGCAGAGGGCTAGTACTAGTAGCGCCAGAAAGAATGAAGCGACTGGGCCAAAGCCGAAAGGACGCTCAGCTGTGGATATATCTGGTGGTGAAAGGAAAGTCCGATGCTGTAAAGATTTTTTCTCCATAGGAACCTGGAATGTAAGATCCATGAATCAAGGCAAGCTAGATGTAGTCAAAAAAGAGATGACAAGACTGAACATCGACATCTTAGGAATCAGCGAACTAAAATGGACAGGAATGGGTGAATTTAACTCAGATGACCATCAGGTATACTACTGTGGGCAAGAATCCCTCAGAAGAAATGGTGTAGCCTTCATAGTCAATAAAAGAATAGGAAAAGCAATACTGGGATACAATCCCCAAAATGACAGAATGATCTCAATTCGAATCCAAGGCAAACCATTCAATATCACAATAGTCCAAATCTATGCCCCAACCACTGGTGCTGAAGAGGATGAAATTGACCAGTTTCTATGAAGCCCTACAGCACCTTATAGAATTAACACCAAAAAATGATGTCCTTATCATCATGGGGGATTGGAATGCTAAGGTAGGAAGCCAAAAGATAACCGGAATAACAGGCAAGTTTGGCCTTGGAGTACAAAATGAAGCAGGGCACAGGCTAATAGAATTTTGTCAAGAGAATACGATGGTCATAACAAACACTCTTTTCCAACAACCCAAGAGACGGCTCTACACATGGACATCACCAGACGGTCAACATAGAAATCAGATTGACTATGTGCTCTGCAGCCAAAGATGGAGAAGCTCTATACAGTCAGTAAAAACAAGACCAGGAGCTGACTGTGGCTCAGATCATGAGCTTCTCGTTGCAAAATTTAGGCTTAAATTGAAAAAAGTAGGGAAAAGCACTAGGCCACTCAGGTATGAACTAAATCATATTCCTGATGAATATACAGTAGAGGTGACAAATAGATTTAAGGAATTAGATCTGATAGACAGAGTGCCTGAAGAACTATGGATGGAAGTTCGCAACATTGTACAAGAGGTAGCAACTAAAACCATCCCAAAGAAAAAGAAATGCAAGAAAGCAAAATGGCTGTCTGAGGAAGCTTTGCAAATAGCTGAGGAAAGAAGGGAAGCGAAAGGCAAGGAGAAAGAGAAAGATACACCCAATTGAATGCAGAATTCCAGAGAGTAGCTAGAAGAGATAAGAATGCCTTCTTAAATGAACAGTGCAAAGAAATAGAAGAAAACAACAGAATAGGGAGGACCAGAGATCTCTTCAAGAAAATTGGAGATATGAAGGGAACGTTTCATGCAAAGATGGGCATGATAAAGGACCAAAATGGCAGAGACCTAACAGAGGCAGAAGAGATTAAGAAGAGATGGCAAAACTACACAGAAGAACTATACAAGAATGAGCTTAACATCCCAGATAACCACAATGAGATGGTCACTGACCTCGAACCAGACATCCTAGAATGTGAAGTGAAATGGGCCTTAGAAAATCTGAGCAACAACAAAGCTAGTGGAGGTGACAGTATTCCAGCTGAGCTATTCAAAATCTTAAAAGACGATGCAGTAAAAGTGCTACACTCAATTTGCCAGCAAATTTGGAAAACTCAACAGTGGCCACAGGATTGGAAAAGGTCAGTTTACATTCCAATTCCAAAGAAAGGCAATGCCAAAGAATGTTCAAACTATCGCACCATTGCACTCATTTCACATGCTAGTAAAGTTATGCTTAAAATCCTACAAGCTAGACTCCAGCAGTATGTGGATCGAGAACTACCAGAAGTACAGGCAGGATTTCGAAGAGGCAGAGGAACTAGAGATCAAATTGCCAACATACGCTGGATCATGGAGAAAGCTAGGGAGTTCCAGAAAAACATCTACTTCTGCTTCATTGACTATGCAAAAGCCTTTGATTGTGTGGATCACAACAAATTGTGGCAAGTTCTTAAAGAGATGGGAGTACCAGACCATCTCATTTGTCTCTTGAGAAACCTATATGCGGGTCAAGAAGCAACAGTGAGAACCGGACACGGAACCACTGATTGGTTCAAAATTGGAAAAGGAGTCCGGCAAGGCTGTATACTGTCGCCCTGCCTATTTAACTTATATGCAGAGCACATCATGAGAAAGGCAGGGCTAGATGAATCAAAAGTTGGAATTAAGATTGCCGGGAGAAATATCAACAACCTAAGATATGCAGATGATACCACTCTAATGGCAGAAAGTGAAGAGGAACTAAAGAGCCTCTTGATGCGGGTGAAGAAGGAGAGTGCAAAAGTTGGCTTGAAACTCAACATTAAGAAAACCAAAATCATGGCATCCGGCCCTCTCAATTCCTGGCAAATAGATGGGGAAGAAATGGAGGTAGTGACAGATTTTATTTTTCTGGGCTCCAAGATCACCTCAGATGGGGACTGCAGCCAAGAAATTAAAAGACGCTTGCTCCTGGGGAGGAAAGCTATGGCAAATCTAGACAGCATTCTAAAAAGCAGAGACATCACCCTGCCAACAAAAGTGCGTATAGTCCAGGCCATGGTTTTCCCAGTTGCAATGTATGGCTGTGAAAGTTGGACCATAAGAAAGGCTGAGCGCAAAAGAATTGAGGCCTTTGAATTATGGTGCTGGAGAAGACTCCTGCGAGTCCCTTGGACTGCAAGGCGTTCAAACCGGTCAGTCCTAGAAGAGATCAACCCCGACTGCTCTTTAGAAGGCCAGATCCTGAAGTTGAAACTCAAATACTTTGGCCACCTAATGAGAAGGAAGGACTCACTGGAGAAGGCCTAATGCTGGGAAAGATTGAGGGCAATAGAAGAAGGGGACGACAGAGAATGAGATGGCTGGATGGAGTCACTGAAGCAGTAGGTGTGAACTTAAATGGACTCCAGAAGATGGTAGAGGACAAGAAGACCTGGAGGAACGTTGTCCATGGGGTCGCGATGGGTCGGACACGACTTCGCAATTAACAACAACAAATTAGAGAGGTTAATGACTGCAATATATAGTAAACTGGGCTAGCTTTGCTCTGTAGAAATAATTTAAATTATTTCTATTCTGATAATCAGGGTTGTTGACTACTATCTTGGAAAGCTCTCAAAGGAGAAAATCATGGAAGGCAGGCCCTTTGAGGTTTATTATTAATTCGAACATTTAATACTACTTTTATGCTGGAGCAGCATGCCTCCAATTACCAGCAAGAGAGCATCATGACTCCATCTGCTTGTGAGCACACTGGAAGCATGTGGTTGACCTTTGGAAGAAATAAAATGCTGGACTAAGATGGGCTTTGGTCTGATCTATTAAGGTCATTCTTCTGTTCTTATAACAGATTTGTGCAATTAGGCTACTATGGGCTACTATGGGATTGCTCCATTAGAAAATGTAATTGATTACGATACCAACATATTTGTTTATGGAATACCACTATTTATTACATACTACCCTTTGAGCATCTTTTCAGTTAAATTAGCATCTAAAAAACAACAGCCACTTCCAGAGAGGAAACATCCTTAACCAATACTGTATAGACAATAGTGTTAATTCTACATAAAAGGAAATCCTATTACAATATAAGGTAAGCATTTTTATATTTTGAAATATGTATTTGCTGGCTATGTTTTTTTTTTTTTTTATTGAAAGTTTTATAAATTTTACAAAAAAGGAAAAATAATACAAAACAAGAGGCAACATATACAGAAAAATAAAACTAAACAATACATATATTAAATAAAAAAAAAAAACCCCATCCCCCAGCCCTCCCAAAAAAAAAACAAAAAACCCTCCCTTCCCCCCCCCCGAGCTTCCCAGAGCAGAATATAGGCTTAAAAAATAAAAATAAAAATTAAATTAAAAACTTTATATTTATATATATAAAAAAATTATCTATAATATATATGAAAATAAAACTTATGAAAAAACTATATAATATTTTTGTATACCCAATCTAAATTGTATAAATTTTATCCATTTATCCCCAACAGCAAAAAACTTCTCTTGCGTTTGTTGCTTTAAGAAAGCCGAAATCTTTGCCATTTCTGCCAGATAAGCTACTTTAAGAAACCATTCCTGCAATGTAGGCAAAGATTCCTTCTTCCAGTATTGTCCTACTAACAGCCTAACGGCTGTGATCAAGTTTAACATCAATACAACCTCCTTTGTATCACAATCTGTAACAATACCTAACAAAAATAATTGCGGAGTAAATTTTACCCTCCTTCTAAAAATTCTCTGGATATTCCACCATATTTTAATCCAAAATGCTTTTATCTCTCGGCATGACCACCAAATATGATAATAAGAAGCCTCCTTATAACCACATCTCCAACATTTGGGTTGCACGTCAGGATACATATAAGACATTTTTTGTGGATAAAGGTGCCATCTATAAAACATTTTATAAAAATTCTCCCTTAAGTTCTGTGCTTGAGTAAATTTGACATTTCTCACCCAAATAGTTTCCCAGGTGTCCAATGAAACTGGCTCACCAAAATTCTGTGCCCATCTAATCATACAATCTTTAATTAGTTCCGTTTCTGAGTCCAATTCGACTAAAACCCCATAAATTCTCTTAATGTGGGTTTGTCTTTGATCCTTCAGTTGCTTAATAAGGTTTTCATCTTCTCTAAGAAAACCCACCTTACAATCCATCTTCCATCTATCTAATAATTGCCTATATTGGACCCAAGAATAAGTAAAATTTTCTTGTGCTAACTCTTCCCGTGATTTTAATTGCCAGTTTTGTCCATCCCATTTAAGTAACTGTCTATAAGACACCATATCCATTTTAACCCCTCTTTTTATTCCTTCTATCGCATGCAAAGGTATAGCCCATAATGGTACTTTAAAATCACTTTTATAATATTTTCTCCAGATCCTAAGTAAAGAAATTCTTAAAATATGAGATTTAAAAGCCCAATCTATTTTTTTATTAAATATTAAATAGGCATGCAACCCATAAAGTAAATCCCATCCCTCTAAGTAAAGTATCTCAGAATTTGTCAAATTTACCCAATCACTAATTAATGTTAAAACCACCGCATCATAATATAATTTAAAATTTGGTACCTTAAGTCCACCCCTCTCACGGAAGTCTTGCATAATTTTAAACTTAACCCTTGGTTTTTTCCCTGCCCAAATAAATTTGTTGAGACCCTTCTGCCACTCATTTAAATTAATCTCCTTTTTCAAAATTGGTAACATTTGAAACAAAAAAAGAAACTTGGGTAGAATATTCATTTTTATCACTGCAATTCTTCCCATGAGGGATAATTGCAACTTTTCCCAATTCTTCAAGTCCTTCTGTACCCTGACCCACAACCCTTCATAATTATTTTTAAATAATTTTGCATTAGAAACAGACAGCATCACCCCCAAATATTTTACCTTATTAACAATCTCAAAACCCGTCAAGTTGACCAAAATCTGCTTCTCCTGACTCGACATATTTTTAGGTAAAATTTTAGTCTTATTTACGTTAATCTTAAAAACCGAAACCAAACCATAATGATGAATCAACTGTAATAAGTTTACTACAGAATAATCAGGTTGCGACAAAGTAACAACCAAGTCATCCTCAAAAGCTCTCAACTTATATTCTTTTTTATTAACATATATTCCTTTAATTTCCTGAGACTCTCGAATTTTGATCAATAATATTTCCAATGTTAAAACAAACAACAATGGCGATAAAGGACACCCCTGTCTAGTACCTTTCTCTATTGTAAAAACCTCCGACAAACCTCCATGAACAATAAGTTGTGCCGTTTGTTTTTGATATATTACCGTAAGGGCTTGTAATATCTTTTCACCAAAATTCATTTCTTCCATTACTCTTAACATAAAATGCCAATTCAATTGATCAAATGATTTTTCAGCATCTAAAAATATGAGCCCTGCAGGAACTTGGTTGTTCTTGTCTAAATATTCTAGTAAATTAATAATTTGTCTGACATTATTTTTCATATACCTTCCTGTAATAAATCCTGATTGATCTTTATGCACAAGATGATGCACCACCCTCATAAGCCTATTTACCAAAATTTTTACAAATATCTTATAATCCACATTTAAAAGATATATAGGCCTGTAATTTTTTGGTAGGGTAAGATCTTGATCCTCCTTTGGAATCAATGATATAAAAGCACTACGCCATGAAGGAGGAATCTCTAAACCCTGTAAAATACCATTAAAAAGATCATTTAATGGTTGGATCATCTCCTCTATTAGAACTTTGTAATAAACAGCTGTTAACCCATCCGTACCCGGTGCTTTCCCTAATTTCAATTGTTGAATTGCTGAGGTAATTTCCTCCATAGTAATTAAACCATTAATTTCATATTTCTGATCCTCAGTCAGTTTAGGAAAACTTGCCTCAGCTAAATATTTATTTATATCTAGCATTTGTATATTAGTAGAGTTATATAGGTTTTGATAATAATCCAAAAAAGATTTTTTAATCAATTCCTTCTGAGAAACTAATTTACCCTTATAGTTTATTTTCTCTATTATTCTTTGTCTCTGTGTCTTTCTTAATTGATAAGCCAACCATCTCCCAGGCTTATTGGCATTACAAAATGTATTTTGTTTCATAAATAATAAGTTGGTTGCAGCTTGATCTGCTATCAACATATTAAATTGTGACCTTAATAACTTTACAGATTCTTTAATACTCTCATCAGAAGGATTTAAAATCAAAGCCCTTTCTTTTAATTTAATTTCATCTTCAAGTTCTCTACGTTTCTGAATCTGATTTCGCTTATAAAAATTATTCATTTTTATCAAAACACCGTGCATAAATGCTTTACCTGCATCCCATACCATTGACATTGAAGTCCCCTTATACATATTCAAAGCAAAATAGTCCTTTAAACACTCCTTTAGTTTTTGAACATTCTTTTCTTGTCTAAACAAATTTTCATTAACTCTCAAGGATCTTCTTTCCTCTTTCTCTTGAATCAGCTCCATCCAAACTGGACTATGATCCGTCAGTGATCTAGGAAAAATCTTTACATTCTTGACTTTATTATACAAGTCCGTGGTAATCAAGAAAAAGTCAATTCTTGAAAAAGATTGGTGTCTATCAGAAAAAAAAGTAAAGTCTCTCTCCTCTTGATTACGTTCCCGCCAATAATCCCTTAATTCCCAGTCTTCTTTCATGTCAAAAAAGGCTTTAGGTAGCCTTGCTTGTTTAAGAAAAGGAGAGGAACCTTTCTTATCCCTTAATGTATCTAAGACACCATTCCAATCACCCATTAATACCACTGATCTATAATCAAGCAAAGTTATTTTTTGATGTAACTGTTTATAAAATTGTTCCTGTTGTTGATTTGGAGCGTAAAGTCCAACTATAAGTACTTTCTTACCATATATACCAAGTTCAATCATCACATATCTCCCCTGGGGATCTGATTCTACCAGACAAGCTGGTAGGTTTTGTGTAACATATATAACAACTCCCCCTTTCTTCCCAGGAGCAGGAGATATAAAATGAGATCCCAAACGAGCATTAACTAAATATTTCTGGTCTTTAAGTAAAATATGAGTTTCCTGTAGACAAATAACATCATGGGTATGTTGCTTCAAATAATAAAAGATTTTTTTCCGTTTCTGAGGAGAATTCAATCCATTAACATTCCAGGTCAAAAACTTTGCCATCTCCCTTGGCACGCAGCCTGGAGAAGACACCATCAAAATCTGACAGAGCTGCGTGTGTTGCATAACTCTTGGGTCTTGCTCCTCCCACCGGCGGTGAAGCACTTCCAGGAGAACTCTCTTTGGGCTCTTTGTTACGTTGCTCCTTCTCTTTACGCTTATAGGCTGCACGAGTCATCCTCTGCTCTTTAGCCTCCGTCTGGCGTTGCTTTGCCGCTTCTATCATCCCTGCGGAAACCAAATCTAATGCCTCAGATTGCTGCTCAGCTTCCTTACCACTCAAAGATTTCCGACCGGATGAAGTTGAGCCTGCACCCAGGACCGAAGTATAAAAATCTCTAGCTTTATCAACTGTATTCAATCTGTAGCGTGTCCCAGCATGGCTCAAAACAATACCCATCGGAATTTCCCATCTAAATGGCATCGATCTAACTTTAAGCTCATTGGTTAAAAAAGCAAAGTCTTTTCTACTTCTTAAAATTTTGGATGGGATTTCCTTTAGAATGATGACATCTTGGGCGGCAATCTGAAATCTTTTGTTGTAAAAGGCTTGTATAATCTCATTCCGCAGGGACTTCTTTGTAAAGTAAATCACCACATCTCTAGGCAAATTCTTCTGCTTAGCAATCCAGGAGTTGAGTCTATAAATTTTTTCCACTTCTCTCTGTAATTCTCCTTTATCCATATCCAAGGCCAGCGCCAGATCAGTAAGGACCACCTCCACCAAATCTTGATTGATATCTTCCTTGAGGCCTCTAATCCTCAGGGCATACTCCATCTGTCTATACTGAAACATCAAAATATCTTCTGGTGAGGAGTCCACCTTCCTTTCCACGTCTTGAATTTTGTCATCCAAAGAGTCAACTTTGTCTTCCACTTCCTCAAGCCTTGCATCGAGCTTAACCACCACAGTAGCCAAACCTGAAACAGCTGCCAATATATCGTGTCGTAGTTCATTATTATTTTCTTGCAATTTAGACTTTATCCCCGTTATCTCTTCTTTGAGATCAGATTTAATTTCTGATTTAATCTGTGAAACAAATTGATTCATTTCCTCTCTCATTTTAACTACAATCTCTCCCATTATGCCTCTAACCTCTTGTACTGAAAGTCCAGGTAGAGGAGGGGAGGGTGGTGGCTGAGCCGGTGGTACATGTTTAGATTGTTGTTGTAGCTGTGCAGTGGAAGTTATAGGAGAAGAAATAACCTTAGGTGCTGAGGAAGGCTGCTGCCTCTTTGAAGCCATTTTAGAAAGCACAATTGTCACTTCCCTTTCCTCTCCAGCCAAAAAGGGAGGAGGAAAGAAAAAAAAAATTTTTTAAAAAGAGACAAACTATAGTCATTAAAAGTCCAGAGTAAATCCAAAGAATAAGTAGTAAAAGAGCAAACAGTTCAAAAGAAAAAATTCTAAACCACAAGCAAAAGCAGAAGCAAAAAACAGTCCTTAGAAAGGGAAAGTAAAACAAAAGAGAAAGGAAAAAAAACTCCGACAGTTTCAAAACGCCATCTTAAATCCTTTCACTAGTATAACAAAAAAAAGGAGGAAAAATATTAAAAATCAAAAGATAAAAAAATAAACACCTAAAATATAACAAAAAATCCTTTAAACTGCTCCGTCCGTTTAAAAATTACTCACCAAAATGCTGTAAACACGGAGATAGAAGCGGCGGTTTCTTTTGCTTCCTAGGAAGCAAAAACAGCTGGGAGGCGGAGATAAGCAAGAGCTCCGAGGGAACACTCCTTTCACCCCCTCTAGAAATAAATCCAGAGGGGGTTCAGGGGTTCTACCTCTACTCTTGCGTTCTCTATCCCTTCCCTTTGCCCGGGAAGGGATTTCCGAGCCGAGGGCCAGCTGATGCGCGCTGCGCTCCGCGGCTCTGACACTTCCCCAGCTGGACGGCTAAAAGCTAGCCGCCATCGCCGTCGCCTCCCACCGGAAGCTCCCCAGCTGCTGGCTATGTTTAAAAACAAACTGGATGGTCACTTTTTTCCTTTTGCTTCTTTCTCACTTCTTTTCTTAAGTTATAATCCACTAGTTTAGAACATAAAAATGGATGGCCATATAAAGTCCTCTTCATTATCTGAAGATTTATTCTTTATGTTTCACATTTAAAAATAAATAAAGGCTTCATGTATTACATACAGGGAATCAGAAAATACAAACTGTAATGAATCAAAGAATGAATAAGGATTTTGAGGGCAGGGGAACTTCAAGTATATAAAATGTTGTCCACAAACAACTGTTATGGTAGGGCATTAAATTTTTCTTCCGTGAAGAACACAAGCAATGTGCAAGAAATATGAAATAAGGTAGGGCATTCATTCAGGAAGAAAAGTTGTGCTTTGGTGGAAGTGTCCCTGCAGGCAATTTTTCCCCATTTGTGTGCTGTCTGTAGAAGACACCTTCACCATAATAATAAAGGACCAATGAGAGAACACCACAGAACCATCAACAACATTTTTAAAGGAATCCAGTTTATTAGAGAAGAGGAAAAGAGCAACTTGCTATCCTTCCTGGACATCCTGATGAGCAAAGACCACAATGGCAAACTAGAAATGCAAGTCTACAAAAAAAGCACCCATACTAACCAGGTGCTCCACTATTAAAGCAACAACCCAACCTCCCACAAGAGAAGCTGCATAAGGACTTTTATTTAAATGAGCCCAAACACACTGCAGCAACCTGGAACAGCAAAAAAAGGAAACAGAGCATCTATACAACATATTCCAACAAAATGGATATCCACACAACTTTATCAGAAAGTCCCTGACCACTCAACCCAATACAGCACAACCAACACAAACCCTAAAAAGAATTGTTCTAACTGTCAGGAAGAACTAAGGAGAAACTTCCTGACAGTTAGAACAATTAACCAGTGGAACAACCTGCCTCCAGAAGCAGTGAATGCTCCAAAACTGGAAGTTTTTAAGAAGAGACTGGACAGCCATTTGTCCGAAATGGTATAGGGTTACCTGCCTGAGCAGGGGGTTGGACTTGATGACCTCCAAGGTCCCTTCCAACTTTATTATATTATATTATATTATTATTATTATTACTATTACTATTATCAGTGCTTTTTTTAAAAAAAAATGGTGCCAGAACTCACACATGTCATACAACCCACCTTGCCTACCCTACAAGGTTACATCCAAAAAAGGTGCCAGAACGACAAAAAAGCCCTGATTATTATTATTATTAGTATTATTATTACATTGCCATACATCAAGAATATCTCAGAAACCACCAACAGACTCCTACAACCACATGGAATCAGCATAGCACACAAGCAAACTAAAGTCCTTCAAAACATTCTAAGCAGACCAAAAGACCCAATAACCCCAGAAGAAAAAAGTCATCTACAACATGCAATGTAACGATTGAAACAACCACTATGTAGGACAAACAGGCAGAAAACTGGCAGAATGCATCCAGGAACATAAACTAGCAGTCAGAAGACATGATGAAAATTCTTTAATTTCACAACATATAGACAGATTTAACCATAGTTTCAATTGGGAAAATGTGACCATCCCAGACTAGGCCAAGTCCAAAAATGCCAGAGAATTTCTAGAAGCCAGGCACTCTGACAAATCATCTATCAATAGACACACAAGTATTAACAACATCTGTAGACTATGCAAAACACACGATCACCCAGCCCAAAAAAAGGAGCAAAAAGACCAGAGCACCTCTCCACCAGCAATCAGCATCCAGATGAGCACGGATTAAGTCCAAGGTTAATATCAGACCAACTGTCAAATAAACAATACCCCAGTCAAGAAACTGCCAAAGAGCCAACAGTAAACAGAGTCTCTAAGACCACCCCCACCAAGAGTGACAGGGCAAACCACCAGAATATAATTTGACAGCAAACTGCACTCCTTACTACCGTGTTTCCCTGAAAGACCTACCCCCCCCAAAATAAGCCCTAGTTTTTGGCCAAGGCGCACGCCTAAAAATCAAGGTAGGGTGGGGGTGTGGAGCTTACCATTGCAACCAGACCTCCCATGGATCGACACTTGCCTCACTGGCCCACTTCTCCTGCGGCCGAAGGAGCAGCTTCATTCTGCAGCTGAGAATGGAGCTCAGGCCTACATTTCGCAGTCAGAGGCTATAGCTCAGTTCTTGACTGCACAGGCCTCCCAGAAAGGCCTCTGATGGCGAAATGCAGGGTCGAGCTCCATTCTCAACTGCAGAATGAAGCTGCTCCTTCGGCCGCAGAAGTGGGCCGGCTGGGTGGGGCTGTCAGTGCCGGAGTTGAATGGAAAAGACACCCCCCGAAAATGAAACCTGGTGTCTCTTTTGGGGGCAAAAAAAAATAAAATAAGAAACATGGTAGCACTGATGTTACCTAGGTTAGTAATGAAATATCTGCAAGAAAACAAGCAAGCTCAGAGACCACCAAGGACTCCCTCATCCCAACATACAGTATGTTCCCCATGTACTAGACCAGTATTTTTTAAAATGTGGTCCTGGTAATGTGGGAAAGAAATAGAATAACATAGAATAAAGAAGAATAAAGTAAAATGATGATAATAATAATAATAATAATAATAATAATAATAATAATAATAATAATAATAATAATAATAATAATAATGATGAAAAATCACTAAAAGCAAAAATCATGTGTCTGCATAATCTCCGAAAGAAAGCTGTGTTAGCCAAAAGCTGTATTAACAGTACGTGAATGACCTAATACATATTTAGAAACATTGTATAAAAGTAAAAACTGCCTTCATTGTATTCCCATGAGAAATGGAGCTAACATGTGAGAAACTATCTGAATGTTACACAAAGTAGATTCCATATACAATGTAAGATTCCATCTATGCCTCCTTTGTTCCTGAGAAAAAGAAACCTATAAAGCTTTAGTTTAGACCCTCCCCCTTGTTCAGAAATTTGTTGATTGTTAAATCACTTTTGAACCTTTTGCGCAAAAATAAAAATCTCTCTTTCACCCTTGGAATTTCGTAAAAGTCCTTTATTTTTTTAAGGCTTTATTTTTCCACAAGACTGGGACTCCTAGAAATTCCCCAAGAGGCTGTCAGAAATCCACAAAATCAAAATTATTAGCCAGCCTATATTACAAATAATATATTATTAAAATTACATAAAACAATTGTGAGAAGCAAAAGTGCAGCAGATACATCAATTTTAATTTTTAATACATTAAATGTTGATAAATATAACCCATATGAACAAAAGCTCTCTTGGGATTCTCCATAATTTTTTAAAGTGAGAAGGGGTTCTTAACTGCATAAAGATTTAAAAATCTTAGGGAAATAGAGGGATAATTCCATTTAACAGATCCTTATTTAGCAGTCTTCAGGTGTAGCAGATAAATTTTTAATCTGGATATCCGCCCCCCTGCCCCCAAATATAATGGACAAGCCCAGGGCACCCAAAGTAGTCTAGATAAGGCAATTAAATATGTTAATTTTATGATACTTTTAGCTCATTTGAGATTTAAGTCATTTGTGTAATGATGTCATTATGTAAATGACATGAATTGAGGTGAATTACATCATTTACTTAACAATATCATTATGTAAATGATACAAATTATTGTAAATTATATAATAATGCGATTTCACAGACATTTGGGAGTAACAGATGCTATCTCCCCACAACTGGTCTGTTAAATCATGTTCCTATGAAACATTTGTATCAGAACTCTTATTTCAGAATTTCAGCTGGCTTATATGAAATAACTATAAACAAATTTATGCAGATGGATATTTATTTTATTTTTTAATTACTTATTTTAGTGAGCTTAAACGCTGCCCCAATTATAACTGATTCTGGGAAGCTTACATATTCTGTGATATAAGGAAAAATATATGGAAAATGAAGCAAATAATAAACAGATCACAATTATGTGGATATCATACTTCGATATCATACTTCGAAAGAGACTCATTAAACCAGTAGAGGTTTTTCCTTAAAAACATTCTGAGTTTTCTTTTGGGGGGCAAAATGAGCATGATGCAGTCATAATAAAGGACTGCATCATGCTCATTTTCAAATTTCAGGATTCACTGAAATTTGCTGAATCAAGCACAAAGTATCAACTTTTCAGTATCTCTTATAAGATAAATTTAAACACATTTTCTCGGCTGCCATATTTTATTCCTTAACAAAACTTGTAAAATTTATTCATGCTGGTTTAATCTGTTTTGAAAAGTATCACTGCATAAAATGGGTTAATTTCAGAATTTATGTATCAGTTTTGGGACAACCGTGACCTGGATGACTGAGAATTTCCATAGACATCTAACAAAAAATATAATTACCTGTAAGATAATGCTGGTGCCAATGTTATTGGATTTTTATGCCAGTTGAAGACCTGATTTTTTAGCTCTCGGATTTGACATTTCATGTTATGTTTCACCAGGCCTTTGTCTTTTAAATGCCTCCCCGATACTTGTTCATTATAGTTTTATATTGTATTTTTAAGTAATTTATTATTGATTTTTTTTACCCGGTGCTACTCTTTTCTCTTTTTAAAAAAGGATTGCAATTCGCCATGTGAGTCAATAGATTGTGGGTGGGCTATAAATATTCCAAACAAATAATTAAATATCATGTTGGCTACTAAAGATATAATTATCAACTGCAAAAGAAATGTTTCAATAGCTTATTTGCCTGAAGTTTTTTTTTCCTGAAAAAGTAGCTTGTGTTTTTCTAATTCTCAAGATACTTTAGAAATTCTTTAGAACAAAAGTTAATGGCATTTTTAACTAACTTCACCCCTGCAGAGCAGAAATTGTGTTCATGTTTCATATTTCTTCACCATTTTATAGCCTCCAATATTTTGTGATCTGAAAAAATTCTATAGGGGAAAACTTGTGAGATATTTTGTTGAAATTTAATTGAGGAGTGGAAAGCCAGGGAAGCTGCAGATCTTTAGATCTTTATTATTATTACTGCATAATTAGACACCACCAATGTGTAAGTTAAATAAATTGAAAGCCAGTTTGGTCAGTTAAGTCATTAGGCTAAAAAGTAGGAGATTGTGAATACTAGTTCTGCCGTAGCCATGAAAGCCAGCAGGTGATCTTGGGTCTGTCCCTCTCTTTAGCCCAACTCACTTCATAGGCTGGTTGTTGTGGGGGAAATAGTAGGAGAAAGGTGTGTTGGATAAGTTCACTGCCTTGAGTTATTTGTAAAAATAATAAAATAAAATAAATGCACAACCCTATGGCCAAATAATGAAAAAATCCATTAAAATGTTCTTAGAAAAAATATAAAAACATTTCTCCCCATCAAATTGATTCAGTCTTGAAAAAATAGCAGAAAGGTATTTTGGAACATAGTATTAATAATTAAATTATTAGGCAAGATAAATGTAAACTATAGAAGAATATTATTCTCCACTTCCCCCCCCCGTATTTCTAAAAAAAAAATGCTCTGAGAGATTAAGAGGACACTCTATAATGTGATTATCAATTTTTAGGCCAACTAAGATAATAGATTTTATTTTTACCATTTGTTATTTAGTTCGAGCAGGGGTATCAAATTGCCAGGCTGGATGCGTCACGCCAAAACTGCGCCCATCCCATTGCCGGCAATGGGAAAAAAGTCCCGATACGTTGCGACACGTCACGTGACATTGCGAGTTTGACACCCGTGAGTTAGAGCATAATCATTTGTGCAATGAAAGCAAACCTATATATGTGAGATCTGACATACATTTGCAGCACAGAAATATTAGTAAGTTTGTATTTTTTTAGATCTGCTTATTCTTTCCTCCTCAGCTTGAAATTCAGTTCTGACTTAGAAAAAAAAGTGAAAATATGCAACCACACTAACCAATTATTATTTTTGAAAGAATTAATTCCTTTCTTTAAAACATTCATTTTCAGAAAAATAATTGCAATAATTGCTTCCGATAATTCCATTTGTCATTAACGTAACATATAATTGCACAAAATTTTAAGTTGTGTCTTTACCTTTTTACTAACCTGTAAGGCTGTCTGGACGAGGTGGAACCATTCTTTCATAGATGTCATACTGCTGTGCATATTGCTCAATGTCATGAAGTGTCCGTTGTAATGATGTTCCCAAATGTTGTGGAACAGCAGTCATCCCAGAGCGCTTTGGTGATGAAGATCCAACTTGAGTTAAGGGTGGAGAGGCTACTCTTGTCTGCGTATCATTTATTGTGAGAGGTGAACCAACTCTGACTGAAGGCTGGTATTGAGGAGTTCCTCCATTGGGGTTGGTTGATTGCCTAGATGTTATTGAACCAATTCGGCGCACTGCTACTGGTGAGGCAGGCCTCTGTGTAGTAAATGGAGATGCTGCTCTTTGAACAGGTAATGTTGAGAAAACATTAGAGCTGACAGACCGTGACTCAATAATAGATGGCGAACCATAGCCACCTCCTAAAGAAGTTCTGAGTGATCCCCTTGAAGGGGAAACTCCTGTAGTGGTTACATATGAGGGAGATTGGGCCCTTGATGGAACAGAACTTACACGTCTCATGGCTCTGTTGGTGGAAGCTATGTTTGGTGCTGTCTATTAAAAAGGAGAAAAATAACGATATCAACAAAATAAATTTAAGTGTAAAGATTAAGTGAAAACCTCATATACAGATTTGGGATTAGGCCCTATTGGATTCACTGGAAAGTACTTGTGAACAGGACTGAACTCTCAATTTCTCCCAATGAACTCTCAATTTCTCCCAATGAAAAGTAAAATACTTTCCTTTTGTTACATTAAGCCTAAAATATTTTTAAACAATTTTATTAATTACAGCATCCATCTAGAATGCATTGTTAGACACTGAACATTCTTTACTAAATAGAAAAATAAAAAATTACCGTATATGCCAGCGTACAAGGCGACCCGGCGTATAAGACGACCCCCATTTTTATCGCCGAGCCGCATTCCTAGAACGTCGTCTTATACGCCGGAAACTACCAGTATTTCCGGCGTAAAAGATGACTTGGTGTAAAAGATGACCCCCGTCTTTGGTGCCGATTTCAGCGCTCGCGGAAGTCGCCTTATACGCCGGCATTTACGGTAAATAGAAAATATTTTTCAGGTTTCCTTGAAAGAAGCTATAAAGACAATAACCCTGTAAAATGATTATATAATTATAACATTATAATTTTGCATAGCTGTATCTTTAGTTTAACAGTCATCTTTTCATTGCAAATATAGGCTCAGGTTTATATAGTTGACCTGTTTCATACAAACAATAGTTATTGCAATTTGTAATAGTAAACAATGTTTTTGTTGAATTTATCTTTATTTTTGTGGAATAGCTGTGATAAATATTGTGTTATTTCATTGTTTTTATTTCTATAAATTTTATAAGATTTGTTTATAATCTATGGACAATTATGTCTTAAGACAATTATGTTAATTTGGTAAATATTATTTTTTATATTGCATATACACTAAGTTATAATTTTGTGGACTTTTCTTAAATGTACATTCATACACACACTTTCAAAATTTAAAATTCACTTTTGTGGGCAGTTTTTCAAGTGCTGTGATATTTTGTTTTTTAATGAACAATAAATTGAGTAAATGTTACAAACTTAAAAACATTGGGCACGTTATATGGCAGAACAGTACCCAGGAAGAGAATATATTCTTCCTATACGCTGCCCATTCTCCACATCCGCTCAAAATAGTTGGAAGCCTTTCCCAAGCAGATTTTGGAGGAAAATGATGAAGGGAGGGGGGAGGTTGTGAAGAAAGAAAATCCCATGGGACTAGAAATGAGTGCCTCATAGGCAGAAAGAAATCAATATCATAATAAATAGCAGACTTCTACTACAGAACTTAGGGCAGGGGTCCCCAACCCCCAGTCCGTGGACTGGCACCGGTCTGTGGCATGCCAGAAACTGGGCCCCACAAACAAGTGAAGCCCCATTCACGGGATGCAGGCAGCACAGGAAACCATGCCTCCCTCTGGTCCATGGAAAAACCTCTCTCCACAGAACCAATCCCTGGTGCCCAAAAGGTTGGGGGCTGATGATAGGGCCTTTTCTTATAAAATACAGACATATCTCCTTACACAATGACAAAGCATAACTATTTGCAAATGATCAGCAAATGGAACACTGAATGAAAACAGGTGCTGGAATTTAGCTGTACCTGTACCAAAGTTTGTCCTTCAGCACGTGAACTTCGCACTAAATGGTTATTATTTGCTCCTGCAAAAGAATGCTGCTGTCTGCTCTCTCCTTTTCCTGGGTTCTGGCTGTTATGGAAACTGCCTACTTCCTGGTACCCACTATCAGAATATGAATTCATCTGTGTTGAACTTCTAGAGTTACCAACTGATCCTGCAGGAATAAATCATTACAAGACTGACATTATTACAAGTTACCACAAAAAAAACTCTTGAATCGAAAAATGTCAGATTATTTAAAATGTATATAACAGACCCTCACTTTCATGAAGCGATGTCTGCTCTGGAGAGTAAAGATTTCCTTGTTCAGGCTCTGTTCCAACATGATAAGAAGCGATAGGAACACTCTCAGATGTTCTGAGCTTATTTACACCTGTGTTTGGAAATTCTGAAAGCAGAGTTTTGTTAGTCAATAAAAACAGCTTACGTATACCTTTCTATACATTCATGACTTTATTCTACATAACATTACCAACAAAGATCGGTAGTATGGTATATTCTCCATATGAAAACAGATAAGTAAGTGTATGATTTTGTGTGCAACATTTCTATCTGAAAAGTGGCCTCTTTAGCAAATGATCTTTTCTTCTCAGCTCCAAAAAGATGATATCACACATTTTCCATGTAGGGAAATTTGAAAACAATAACTGAAGAAATTGTCGGCTAATCTGGTACTCTTAAAATGAAATCAATACAGATTCCTAAAATTCTTCAATACCTAGAATGATACCAGATGTTGAAATATGAGGTCTGTATTCAGAAAGTCATTAAACCTCAGATCATCTTTCCTTTCTTTGTTACTACAGAAATGTTAAAAAAAACTAGGGCTATCAGATTTGGAAGGCAAAAAGGCAGTCTATCTCAAAATGGCAGCAGAGTGTTCATATATTCTACTGGTCATCTGAATTTTTATACAGGTAGTTTGCAACTTACAATCCTTTGTTTAGCGACCATTTGAAGTTACGATAGTGCTAAAAACTGACTTGTGGCTGGTCTTCCCATTTACAACCATTGTAGCAACCCTGCAGTCATGTGATCAAAATTTGGGTGCTTGGTAACTGCCATTTATTTACCATATGTCAACGCTGCTAACAATGAATGTTAATAATAATAATAATAATAATAATAATAATAATAATAATAATAATAATAATAGAAAATGATAAAATTAAACTGCTCTGGGACTTCAGAATTCAAACAGACAAGCACCTGCAACATAACACCCCAGATTTAACAATTGTCGATAAGAAAGACAAAAAAGTCTGGATAGTGGACGTGGCAGTGCCTGGAGACAGCAGAATAGACGAGAAAGAAATGGAGAAGATAACAAAATACAAAGACCTACAAATAGAAATAGAAAGACTGTGGCAAAAGCAAGCAAGGGTAGTACCAATAATAATAGGCTCCTTGGGTGCAATCCCAAAACAACTGGAGCACCACTTGAACACCATTGGCATTGACAAATTCGCTATTAGTCAATTGCAAAAGGCAGCCTTATTAGGAACTGCTTCCATCCTGCGACGATATCTGTAATACCATCAAACATCCACATCTGCCTATCCAGGTCCTGGGTAAGGACTCGATAGGTAGACAAAATGCCAAATCCAGTCTGAACATCTGGCTGACTGTGCAATGATCCATAATAATAACAACAATAACAACAACAACAGAATAGACGAGAAAGAACTGGAGAAGATAACAAAATACAAAGACCTAGAAATAGAAATAGAAAGACTGGCAAAAGCAAGCAAGGGTAGTACCAATAGTAATAGGCTCCTTGCGTGCAATCCCAAAACAACTGGAGCACCACTTGAACACCATTGGTATTAGCAAATTCGCTATTAGTCAATTGCAAAAGGCGGCCTTACTACGAACTGCTTCCATCCTGCGACGATACCTGTAATACCATCAAACATCCACATCTGCCTATCCCAGGTTCTGGGTAAGGACTCGATAGGTAGACAAAATGCCAAATCCAGTCTGAACATCTGGCTGACTGCGATGATCCATAATAATAATAATAATAATAATAATAATAATAATAATAATAATAATAGTAATAGTAATAATAATAATAATAATAATAATAATAATAATAATAATAATAAAGTTGGAAGGGACCTTGGAGGTCATCAAATCCAACCCCCTACTCAGGCAGGTAACCCTATACCATTTTGGACAAATGGCTGTCCAAAATGCTTCTTGCTTTGACAACATACGAAGATGCAGCCTTTTTTTTTCTTATGCTTTATTTTTAGAATTAGATTATGTTGGGGGAGGAGGAAGAATGTGATGGGAGTTAGACATAACAATATTGTACTAGTGTGTGAATTAAGAGATGATAAGAATTGGCAGTTGGAGAACAGGAGGGAAAGCCTGCATTTCAAACTAATTGGAGAATGTGATTTCTGACTGTAAATTAGAGGGAATTGTGTTTGATACTATGTGCTATGTGAACGAACATTTCACGGGGGTCGCCAAACAACGGCAGTCTGCCATTTTTTCCCCTTTTCTTTAGCTGTGCTACTCTCTTTTATTCTATTGGCTTTTGAAAGCCAATAGAATAGACTCTCTTGAATAGAGTCTAATTCTATTGGCTTTCAAAAGCCAATAGGAATTGTCCAGGCTGTCTCTGCCCTGCTGAGCCCGCCAAAAGTCCCATTCTGCAAACGGTGCTGCAAGTTGTCTGCAGCGAAGGCGAGCTGTCTGGAAGTTTCCACCCCTCCCTGCTGAGCAACTACTAAAAATTTAAGTAAAAGAGGGCCAGGGGTGGGAGGTGGGAGGCCAGTGGGCGCAGGGAGGGTTGCTGGTGCGCATGGGGCCCGGCGGGTGCCTTACCTCCCTTGGGCTGGGTCAGCTGGTGGCCCAGCCGGCGGTTGGCCTGCGCCGTCTCTGCCGTTTGCCAGCTACGCCTTGGCCGGCGCAGGGGGCAGCACCACGCATGCGTGGTGCTCCCGGACAGGGAAAGTCCTTGACTTACTACCGGTTGTTTACTCCTCGACTTACGACTGGTTGGGGGTCGCAACATTAAAAAGGTTGAGAACTACTGTGCTAAGGGGAGGGGAATCCAGATTTTGGCTTCGTAAGTGCAGATGCTATACAACTTGAATAAAGATTCTTTAAGGTAAACAATGCCTCTCTTTGAAGAGTTTCATCTGTCAGAACCATGACACCAGAGTTGCTGGGTCCCAGGTCATATGAGTGTCAATTACAACCTTTGTAGGGGGCTTTCAATAAGCAAAGTCAACGAGAAAAGCCAGATTCGCTTAACAATTGCATGATTCACTTAGAGACCATGGCAAAAAAGTCATACAATTAGGCATGACTCTCTTAGCAACTGCTTCACTTAGTTACAGCAGTTCTGGTTCCAATTGTGGCTATAAGCTTAGGACTTCCTGTAGTCCAGCTCTGTTACTGCAATGATCTCTTTTTATATATCTTGTGTGTTGGTACTACAAGAAATTTGAGGGCTTTCTGATTCATGATTTGTTCATGTCCATTGATGGCTCCTTTTCGATTTCAAGTTGTTACATTTGTCACATCCTGCCAGTTGATGGCTAACCAAAGTAAAAAATATCACACAGGATATATACTGTATAAAAATACCTCCTTCCAAACGAAGGGAAGTGGTATAAGTCATGTAAAGTCTCCTTGGAATATGACACGCTGTAACATCCATACTTCTTTGCTCTAAGAGCTTAAGGAAAAATGGACTATATATGCCATTCTGATAGTTTAGTTATGTTATCAGTTTATTTCTCCAAACAATTCTATGATATTGAATGAAGAAAGTTTTGACGCAATAGCTGGCAACTTTCAATATGTCTTACGTGCAGTGTATGACACACAGATGAGATGCTACATGGAAGTAGGGCTTGGCTGAACCCAAGGAAACATAAAGTGAATCTGGATGCAGTGAGGGGAAAAAAACTACAAGTGTAGTCTTTGCTTACTTATTGCAATTAGGACCAGCAACACTGTTGCTAAGTGGTGCAATTGTTAAGTAAAACATCAAGTGATCACATCAACTTGTGACATCAGTTCCGTCTATGGTTGTTAAGTGAATCACCTGCAGTCATTAAGTATGACATCATGTTATCATGATTTACGAAAGGAGTCTTGAAACTTGGTCCTTTTATGACTTGTGGACTTCAACTCCCAGAATTCCTCAGCCAGGCATGCTTGTGGACTTCATGTGCTTTATGACTTGTGGATTTCAACTCCCAGAATTCCTCAGCCAGGCATGCTGGCTGAGGAATTCTGGGAGTTGAAGTCCACAAGTCATAAAAGGGCCATGTTTGAAGACCCCTGATTTAAGACTTCCTGCTTTTCCCCATTGATTTTGTTTGCCAGAAGCTATCTGGGAAGATCATAAATGGTGATCATTGACTGCAGAATACTCTGACCAACATAAATGTGTGCCAAGCTATGACATCATTATCACATGACTGCAGGAAGACTACGACAGCTACAACTTTGAGGACCAGTCATAAGTTGTTTTTCAGCACCATTATAACTTTGAAAGGCTAGTGAATGAGTGGTCAGTAAACAAGGACTGCCTATACTGGAGTTTTTATGTGAATACAAGAAGAGTTTGGATCAGGAATGAATGGTGCTGAATGAATGGAGAGTGAGTATGAAAGATGAGCAGTATAAAACAAGTAAATATGGTTTGGCCACAATATGTATGTATGTATGTATGTATGTATGTACGTACGTATGTATGTATGTACGTACGTACGTACGTATATAAGTGGCTTCAATTTTTTTGGTCTAATATTTCTTACCCCCTTTCTACACTTTGTGTAATGTTGCTTACCCAGAAAGGAAAGCTACGTCATATATCACAATTAGATTTTAGAAAGCTCCTCTGTGTTGGGGTGGGGTTAGGAAACCATCTAAAGAAAATGAAAGCATCACAAAGGAAAAAAGTTCCATTTTTGCATCACAATCTGTGGAAGCTTTCATATTTTCATTTTTCCTTTCTGCTCTTCAAGAAGAACAGATGGACTAATAGCGTAAGCTACACTTGGCAAGTGATGGCAGATGTGGGGGTGGGACTAGGAAGGTTCAGCTCAGATGGGTTGATGGGATATGCTATATTAATTGATGCTGAATGGAGGAAGGAAGAGGGGGGGGACATGATGCACCAATCTGGCCCTTCCATCCACTGCTCATATTCCCGGCACTTTCTCTATTCTTCCCCTCCCATCCCTGAACTACTTTTGAAAAGTTGAACCCTGTTTTCACCCATGCACAGTTCAAAGAACTCTCTTTTGTTCTGTGTACAGACTAAGTACGAATGTTTCAGTTAGGGCCTGGATTGCATGAAAAACGCTATTATGTAAATACAACAGATCATGCCAGGAACATTTATACATCTCCTTAAAAGATTATATAACAGCTTGCCTTTAGTGCAACTTATATTATTGTGGTTCAGAACAAGTGGGTTAACCAGGAAGCAATGAATTATGTAGTCATAAAAGCAAAACTATACCTGCAGATCTCCAGGGAAAAGACTTCTCAGTAGAACTATAGAAAAGGAAACAAAGAAACCAAATTTAATTCTTTTCAGGCATTCACATTCTTTATTGTTATACATACAGAGAGTACAGTGTGATCAGTACCCACACATGTAAAAAATTTCTCATGAGGGTAGAACAGTTCTACACATCTCCCTTCACCCACTATCCTTATGGGCAATTTTAAGCACAGGAGGACAGTTCAAGGAAAGAAAGTGTGTTCTTCCCACATCTGCATTCAGGTTATTTTTTTAGCTATCTAAAGTTATAAGAGATCCTTATTTAACCAGTGAGAACTGGCTTGGAATGCCCTATCCCAAATTGACCGTTGCACTGCTGTGCCAACAAAAGCGATGATAAACATGGGTCTATTGAACCCCATAGGCTATTTGCTAACATGCCCATTATATCTCATTACGAAAAGCAAGCAATTAATTTAACAATCCTTCACCAGGAAAGCATAGAAGTGGACTAATTAATTATTCATTAATCTGCCAATTGTTGAAAAAGATCTTGGGTCTCTGGCATATCCATCCAGTGAACTTGCCTATAAAGATCTCTGGGACCGCACAATTTAGAGCTATATTCATTAGCTTATCGTAATTACTGAGAGTACGGTGGAGATCATTACAGTGCAAAGATGGCCGTAATAAATACGAAGGTGTATTCCAAGCCCCCTTGAACTCTTATTGACATCAACAGGGGAATTAAAATAAATGTATCCAATCTGCAACATATTAGTCTTTTTGACTAATTAATAAGGACTAATCAAAACTGTATACTAAAATCTTTCCTTGTATGATTAATTTTAACATTAACATTTGTTCCTGATCTTACTCTTCTCATGTTTGAAAATTATTCCTGCTTAACTACCAACGAATTTTGAAATAATATTTTAACAAGCATAACTGAAATATTCATCTTTAACTGTATAAACAGAACTTGTGATTAAAACAGATATTCTGTTCCTATAGGATATGTGATTCTCCCTCCCAACCTTGATCTGAATGGTAATAATGCAATTTCCCTGGCAGCCAATGAGAGAAAGGACAAACTGAATGGAAACTTGGTTATATTCACCTCTCTCCCCCTTAGGCTATAGCATGGGTCGGCAACCCGTGGCTCCGGAGCCGCATGCGGCTCTTTCAGCCGTCTCCTGCGGCTCCCAGCCACGTGCAGTGCCCTCCAAAAAAATAGGACTAAAAAAGTTGAACCAATCAATTCAAACTTCTCACGAAAGAAGTTTGAATTGATTGGTTCAACTTCTTTGGTTTGTGGGACGCTGTTCGTCATGGGCTCGACATAGACGGGAGGGGGGGGGAGAAAGACAGCTCCGGAGAGAGACACCCCTTTAGCAAGAAGCCGGCAGTCTGAGCGGAGCGGCACGGAAGACCTACTGGTTGGTGTGGGAGGCTCCAGCGTTGCCGGTGAGTAAGGCCTGGCGTCCGCAGCCCAGTTCCACACCCCGATGGCTAACTGGACTAGCTTTCACTGCTTCTTTGCAAACGAACGCAAAAGGTTTTGGGGTTTTGATCGCCGCTTAGTTTGTGCTGCCCAGTGCCTTTCTGCCTGCCTGCCTGCTTGCAGGCCTCCATGCTCCTTTCCCGAAGCATGCAATTGCTCAGAGCCAGTCCCAAAAGGTGCTGCTTCCCTGGCAGGAGCTGAGTTTGCAAGCCTCGTTGGCACGTCGGGAAAACCGAAGGTCCGGAGGATTCCCTCCTGATGTGGAGCTGCGGTGCCTGGTCCTGGGCTGACGGGGGAGGGGATGGGGGTATCCGGGGACTAAAAAGTCCTCCAGGACAGGCTCGGGGCCGGCCCTCTTTCCCCAGCCGCAGGAGAAGGGGAGGCACAGGCTCTCAACTCGGGCGGGCAGGCGAGAAAAACCCCAAAAGGAGGAGGGAACCCTCCGGACCTTCAGTTTTCTCGGCTTGCAAACTCAGCTCTTGCCAAGGAAGCTCCTTCCCCGAAGCATGCAATTGCTCAGAGCCTGTCCCAAAAGGTGCTGTTTCCCTGGCAGGGGATTCAACCCTTTCTCCATTCCTCCACCCGCACCCATCCTCTTTTCATGTTTGTCTTGATAGAAAAATGTATTGTTTTGTACGGCAATGAAAGCCCCGTATCTGTTAATAACTGCAATCCCATGCTATTCAGTGGGAAGGTTTCAATAAGGTTTTTTCGAAACCCGCATTTACGCAGAAATAAATTATAAACTCAGAAGTCAATGTGAGTGTACTCCAGAATCAATTATTAAGGCTGACCTAATCTTGCTCCACCCCCCCTCCACTTCCATTCTTTACATCAAGAAATTAAAAGGTTAATGTTCTTATGCTTGCCTCCTCCAACGCTTTGATTTATTAAAGAGGACTCTATTTGCATACCTACTTGGCATAATTCAGTTTAGTTATGTGACCACCTTCCTTTCTCCATGCCCAAAATATTATCGCACCAACTTGACCTTTATAATATTTCTCAGACCATTTTATTTTGCAATTGATGTGGGACTCCCCCTCCCATTCCTTCACCCAATGATTCTAAGAGGAAAAAATGGGGGCGCATCCTGGCGGCGACAGCCTTTGTCCCCCCTTGAACCTCGTGAGGAAGAGTGCTCGCAGTTCGGTGTGTAAAGTACAGCCTAAGAGCCTGGGCCCTGGGGGCACCTTCCTTCTTAGCTCTGCCTTGTGTGCGTGTGTGTCTCGTCTTCTTTCTCTCTCCTTTTCTCCCTCCCCAGCCTGTGTGTGAGCTGCGAGCACTGCCGCTGCTGCTTGATCCCTGCATTAGTGTTAGTTAGGGGCTTGGAGACACACAGGGAGCAGCCATAGACACCGCCGCACCAGCCCTCATTATTGACACCGCATATGAGCACACACTCTCCGTCATCTATTAGATCCATTTCCATTGAGGAATATTGAGAACGGGGACAAACCAGGTGCACGACTGGGGAGCAGAGAAAGAAAAGGTGGGGGAGGGAGGGCAAGGAAAAGGGGAGCGGGGAATCCCTTTTCCTTGGCTCCAGGAAAAGTGGCTTTCTAACCGCCTCCCCCCTCCACTTGCCCACGAGAAGAAAAGCAACCTCTGTTGGGCAGCTTCCCTTGCCCTGTTTTCTGCCTGCCTCTGTCCCACTTTGAGATTTTTTCCCCCTTTGGTCTCCCATTAAACCAAGGAGGAGAATGTGAAAAGGGGGGGAAATGCCCAGGAGGAAGCAGGAGCAACCCAAGCGCCTCTCTTCACGTAGGTGCTCCTTCCCCCCCATGTCCCCCCTACCTTCCCTTTTCCTTTTGTTCCTGTCTACGACCTCCCCCTCTGCAGCCTCCTCAGTTGTTTTGTGCATTAGGGTTACAGAGGTGAAACTGAGAAAGACAGCACCCGGGTTATGCCTCTTTTAGGTCTGAGCTAAGGCAGCCATGTTGGTGCCCTTTTAATTTTTTTCTCCTCTCTCCCTCTCTCTGTTTCTCTGTGTCTGAGTGGGTCTGTGTGAGCTCGAGAGAGGGAGAGCGTGTGTATGTGTGTGTGTCTTCCCCTCCTCTCTTTCTTCGCTCTTCTAGCTCTTTCCCCTCCCCTTTCTTTTGATTGTGCATTTGTGTGCATGTACGGGCAGCTTTCTCATTTTAGTTTGAAGGGGTTTTTTTTATTGGGGTGAGGAGTCGCAATTGGAAGGGTTTCTGGTGTCTTGTGCGGAATCGGATGCAAAGTCCGTCTCCGGCTAAAGGTTGTGGCTGGGCTGGTTGGCCTCGGAGTTGGGGAAGAGGCGGGAGAAGGTGAAGAGCAGCGGGGAGGGCGAGACAGCAGCTGGGTGGGGGGGATAGGAGGGACATAGGGGACTCCAGGTCTGCTGCTTTGCCGCCACTGAGAAGTGCCGGGAGGGCAAGAGGGAGATCGTGGCGTGGCGGAGGCGGCAGCATAGCAGTGGCAGGCGAGCTGGAGTCTGCTTCGCTCCCTCGCTGCAATAAAATGAAGGGTCAGATGGAGCCTCAGCGAGCCAAAGGTTTACGCATCTCTCCCCCAGATCAGAAGGAAGGACTGAGAGGCAGGAAGGGCTGAAAGCGTGGATCACCCCCACTTCCCCCATCTGCTTTCGGGGTTTTTCTTGCCTGTGGCCGGGGAAAGAAGGCCGGCCCCAAGCCTGTCTGGAGGACTTTTTAGTCCCCGGATACCCCACCCCTCCCCCGTCAGCCCAGGACCAGGCACTGCAGCTCCGCATCTGGAGGGAACCCTCCAGATCTTCGGTTTTCCCAGCTTGCCAACGAGGCTTGCAAACTCAGCTCCTGCCAGGGAAGCTCCTTCCCTGAAGCATGCAATTGCTCAGAGCCCGTCCCCAAAGGTGCTGCTTTCCTGGCAGGAGCCGAGTTTGCAAGCCTCTATTGAGGCAGAATTGGGGGAACACAAATCACAGTGGGGCTTTCATCTCGTGCTGTTGCCAAAGTGAAGCAGCAAAACCCCGCTTGGCCTCATCCTGCAGTAAGTCTTCCCTGGGCGGCCCTTTATCCATGTTCTGCGCTGGCAAGATTGTCAAGAGGGGATGAAGTACCATTCTGTGATTGTTGGGGAGGGAAGTGTCATTCATTTACCATATTTTTACCTCGCTTTTTGGTCAGTGCACTCAATTCAGAATGAAGTCCCGTTATGTGTGTGCGTATGCGCGTGTGCACATTTTGCGGCTCCCAGTTTTTTTTTTTTTTTTGTGAGGGAAACGGGTCCAAGTGGCTCTTTCACCATTTTAGGTTGCCGACTCCTGGGCTATAATAACTAGATTCCCTTGTGAGCACTCTGTGATTAATGGCCATACAGATGCTCAAACCTGTATAGGTAAAGTTAGAAAAAATTATAACTAAATACATAATTTAGTTATGCATCTCAGTTAACCACAATGGTCTCTTCTAACAACCGGTTGCTATTTCAACCACAAATTAGCTCCTAATTTGACCTCAATGATAAAGAATTTTATGGATGATACCACTGTTACACTAAAAATATTTTTATAAATTGAGGTCCTTCTAAAAAATTATGTCAAAGACCTTGGCCAGTGGTGGCGAATCTATAGAACGGGTGCCAGAGGCAGCACTCAGAGCCCTCTCTGTGGGCATGCATTCTGTCGCCCCAGTCCTAGGCCTTCAGCTGGTTTTATAAAACTTTTCACTTTAGACCTCTGTTGCCATGTGCAAAAAAAAAAAAAAAAAAGGTTCAATCAGTCAATTTCAACTTCTCGTGGGGGAAAAAAAGATTTGCAAAGTTGGAATTGATTGATTGAACTTTTTAGTCCCACCCAGTCTGCCATTACCACCGCAACCACGCCCACCCAATGGGCCACACCCACCCGGCACCTGACGATGCATAAGTGGGGTTTGGGTTGCAATTTGGGCACTCGGGTCTCTAAAAGGTTTGCTTATTCTGGAAACTATAACTTTGGGAGTAGAAAGAGACTAATTACTGGATACATGCTATAATCATGTAATCATCAAATTTTGCCCCACTGGTCCTATTCATAATTATTTCAACTTAGTGGAAAACATCTATGTGGTTGCTCATGGCTGCTACACCACAGCCAAAAGAGAACTTTGGAGAAACTATGCAGAGATGGTTACAAAAACATGTACAAAAACACGCTTTAAGCCTGGGAAACAAAGAAAGCATCAGAAAGAATTTCAGATAAGCTTTGCCCTAACTGTCTAGGGCAGAGGCCCTCAACCTTTTGGGCAACAGGGACCGGTTATGTGGAAAGAGGCTTTTCTGTGGACTGGAAGGTGCATGGCTTTGTGTGCTGCCTACATCCTATGGATGGGTTTTGCTTGTTTTTGTGGCCCAATTGCTGGCATGCTGTGGCCCAGTACCGGTCTAATGCCTGGGGGTTAGGGACCCCTGGTCTATAGTATAAAAGAGAGGAAAGGAAAAATGCAGAACCTCTTCCCCCAAACATATATTTATTATATGGTAAATGTGTATATACAAGACACATATACATAATACACATAAGACAGACATACCCACCCATTTATCCATATGGTATTCATATATATTTAATTTAAGACAGTTTACTTATGAAAACTAATGGGAAATTAAACAGAAAATTTCTAAAGAAGTTTCTGAATTACTTTCTAGAGATAAAATACTTGTTCAAAATAAGAGGTGAGCTCTTCAAACCATTATAATTTTACAGACTATGAGCATCTTTTTCAACTTTGTGCACACATTCATCTTCCCTCCCTCCCACTATAAACAGATGCATGCAGTATTTATTTAATTTTCATCCTATTGGTATATAACTAAAAAGAAGAGGGTCAAGCTATTCTCCAAAGCCCCTGAAGGCAGGACAAAAAGCAACTGATGGAAACTAATCAAAGAAAGAAGCAACCTAGAACTAAGGAGAAATTTCTTAACAGTTAGAACAATTAACCAGTGGAACCACCTGCCTCCAGAAGCGGTGAATGCTCCAACACTGGAAGTGTTTAAGAAGAGACTGGACAACCATTTGTTTGAAATGGTATAAGTTTTCCTGCCTGGGCAGGGGATTGGACTAGAAGACCTCAAAGATCCCTTCCAACTCCATTATTGTTATTGAATAACAAGGCCAACAAGTCTTCCAAAACAATGAAATAACTTTTATCCAAAGTGAATTACTAAGCATTGAATCACACCATGTTGGTTATGCTTGGAAGATTTTTTCAACAATGAACTCAACTTATACCCTGGCCTAGACAAATGTGCAGGATGTCAGTGTCATTAATAGGTTGTTCTCCATCAATTCAGTCACAAAAGATCAGGTAAATATAGGATTTGAAATTGAGGAACAACTAATATGATGATTAAAGATCAAATCCAATATCTGGCACAACATTCCTATCTTGCTTAATTTGACAAAGCAATTCTGATCCCTGTTTGGTCTGACTCAGCTAAACATGCAGGAAATTATAATGGTTGCATATCTTAAATGAAGAAACCATATAATTTTAGTAGTGTGATTTTGTCTGTCTGTGGGTCTATCTATCTCTCTGTCTATCTATCCATCATCTATTTATCTAAATGGACTTTTATACACTATTGGGAAAGAGCATTAGATATTTAGATTTTTATTATGTTATCTTGATTTTTTAATTTAATATGATTTTTTCAACTTTTCCCTTTAATTTCTTAGTAGTTTAACAGTATATTTTATATATGTATGTCTATAAAGTTAACTATATTATTTAAATAAATATTTAATTTAGAATTCTATATATGATTTCTATTATGTATAGAAAATGTTTATTTTCTACATATAAATTATAACTTTTTGAGGTTTAAAAACATTTTTTTATTTTTAAATAAAAAAAATTATGAAAATCTGCTTGCATAAAAAATATATTATCTGTCTATGCTCAGTGATCTATAATGGGACATTCTAACAAGTCAAGCAAAAACTACTGGCATCTAACACATGGAAATGTCTCTTTATTATACTTAAACATTATTGGTTAGATCAGAAAATGACCTAACATCCCATTTCTGGATCAAATCCAGTGGTGGGATTCGGCCAGTTTGCACCACTTCGGCAGAACCGGTAGCTAATTTTTTGTTCCCCAGGCCCAGAATGGACTTCCGGAAGTGGCATCCACAAAGAGAACCAGTTGTTCACATATTTGAATTCCCCCACTGATTATATCTTCAAATTTAAACTAAGGCTACTTGAGATTTGGAAGTTAGGAGACGTCTAGACCAACGGTTCTCAACCTGTGGGTTGCGACCCTTTTGGGGGTCGAACGACCCTTTCACAGGGGTCGCCTAAGACCATCGGAAAACACGTATTTCCGATGGCCTTAGGAACTTAGTCTAAGATACGCGGCAGTGTTCTTTTGCATCCACCTCGGGATCGGGGAATGGCTTTAAAGGCTCTCCGTGCGGTCCCGGATGTCCTTCGGCTGAATCAAACAGGAGCGCTTTTTCCAGGGAAGCCTTGTCGCAGCTGAGCTGGTCTCTCCTCGTATTCTACAGAGGAGTCAGCGTGATATTGCTCAGCTTTGCCCACAAACCACGGAAGGTTGGCTTAGTCCGAACACCTCCCAGGTGCAGGAAGGCACCGAGTGGTGCTAACCGGAGTCGGAAACTTCCTCCGCTGCCCCGATTGCTAGTTCTGGCAGGCTCAATGGGAATCACGTGTGCTAGATGGGAACGGCAAGTCCAGGGGGGGAGCAGAGGACTGCCTGCAGGGGGAGGAGTTTGCGACCCTTCCGAGACCGCCCGCCTGTTGGGCAACCAAAGCAGCCGTAGCTCCAGTAGTCTTCGCCTGAAGAGGTGAGAGGCAGCCCCGCAGAACAGCCCTTCCTCTCCTGCCACCGATTCTCCTGCCTGCTGTTCCCCCACCTACCCCTGCCGAGTCCTGCCCTGTCAGAGAGCCCCGGATTCCGTGCAGGCCCAGCAGAGCCAAGCGGAAGGGAAAGCCGTTGATCTTCATTCAGGCAGGCCCGGAGTTCTCTGAAGGACGTTCGGTTTCATTCTGGCTCAGGGAAGCATCACTCCCTCAGGGGGATCATGATTTCCGGCAAGCAGCCAGTTATCAAAGCCCAGCTTCCTCCTATCTCCCTACTGCCCTGTGCGTGCATCCCCCCAACTCTGAGCCCCCTCCTCTCTCCCATCCTTTATCTCTTGCCCTGCAGTGCGGTTGGTGCCCTCCACTTTTCCTCGATGGCTATAGACAACTTTGCTCGCTCAGAGCTTTTTCCTCTCTTCCCATGGCAGCTGATTTCCCCCCCTTGGCCTCTCCTCCTCTGTGATCCCTGCAGCCCTCTGTAAGACAGCACATACTTTTTGATTTCTGCTGCTCAATCCCTCCTCCCCTCCCCTTTGATGGCTTCCTACTTGTGGGATGCAGGGGAAGGGAACACCATTTCATTACAGGTGGGAGAAGGAAAACTGATCCAGGCAGTGAAAAGGGAAGAGATCAGGGGCGGGGGGGGGGCTTTGGAGATGAACGCTGCTTTGGGTGGATGTTTTGGTCTGCAGCATGTGTTTCCCTTTCCCCTCCTGCCTGCCTTTTCTCTGTTTCCTAGTGTGTCTCTGGAAAGCTGGGAAGGGGGGGGGGGTAAAATGAATCTGCTCCTAGTGTAGAATCAAGAAGCTCCAAGGGGGCTTTTCCTGCAGTCGCTGCAGTAATGCCCCCCATTCTTCCTGCCCTGGCTGCTGCACCAAAAGCAGTTGATTATTGCTCAGTGGAACCAGAAGTGGGGTGGGAGGAAGGAATGGATTTCCCTTCTGCTGCCTCTGCCTCAGTGGACAAGACCTCCTTCCAAAAATCTCTCCTAAGATTCTGGCAGGCACAGCCCCAGAACTGAGCTGCTGACTGAGCTGGGGTGGGGAGCTGGGGGGAGAAAAGAAGACCAGCTGAAATGACCCATTTTCTGAATCACATAATACTAGAAGAATAAAGGGGTTATATTTCCATAATTCACTAAGACTGCACACAAAAAAAGCAACATTGACATCAGGTTTAAAGTAATCAAGCTTCATAAGTTGCACAAATGCAGCCATTCTGTTTTAATCCAATCTGCTTCAGCTACTGTAAACAAAGGCCTTCAGTAGAACTATTATACTGAAATTATAACAGTATAATTTGTAACAATGAAAGTACATCCTGCATATCAGATATTTACATTACGATTCATAACAGTAGCAAAATTACAGTTATGAAGTAGCAACGAAAATAATTTTATGGTTGGGGGTCACCACAACATGAGGAACTGTATTAAAGGGTCGCGGCATTAGGAAGGTTGAGAACCACTGGTCTAGACTAAACTAGATTAAATGGCTTTATAACTTACTCATTTGAGTACTAGTAAAAGAAAAGGCAGAGAGATCTAGGCATCTTGGTGTTCTGTAAGTTTAAAGCCTTAATCAATTATAATCATTTAACCTTTGTTTTAAAATTAATTTCAGCAGAAATAGTATTCTGATTATGAATGTATACTTATCTCCCTTATACCATAGGAGCAAGATCAAAAGGTTCTGGACTATTTAACGGTTGATAGCTAACCAAACAAGACTCCTCCAAAAGGCCTCCAGAGCCAGGACAGGAGATTGAAATACAACAATGAAGCCAGATGTATAAATTAAACCTTTATACATTTCACAATGATGGGTGTATATGGTCCCCAGCCGCAAAATCCAAGTATGAGAACAGTACTTTAATGGGATGATAAGAGATCAGGTTCAAAGGAATTGCATAGTGTATGTTGGGTAAATAGCTGTACCAGCTATAATGATTATGTGATTGTATCTCATGATCTCTTTCATCTTATTGATCATTTGTACTATCTCACCCAAATAGTGATTATCTGCCTCTAACATCTAGAATGCTAGACTTAATGATTTTTTGTGGGATTTGGTATTCAGCGATTAGATTAATAGGCTTCAGGATGCCTTCATAAATCCAAACTAGGGTTCAATGAAAAATGCACACATGCGCACACACTACCTTCATAATCAATTATAAGAGAGAAAGTAATTGGCCACAATAAATAAATGCATATATACAGAAGGAGAAAGGATTTGATTAAGGCAAATAACTATCTGTAAGGAGAAGACTACCAACATAACTGTAGCAGTTATGTTGAGAAATTTTCTTTGTTTTAAAAATATTTTTATTGGAATTTTTTAATAAGACACAAAATTTTAAAAAATAAAAATATATAGAAATGAAAAATGAAATGAAATGAAAAATAAAGAGAGGGAGAGAGAGAGAATGGAATGGAAATAATTTTCAATAAGATACAAAATTTAAAAAATAACAAAAATATATAAAAATGAAATGAAATAATGAAATGAAAGAGAAAGAAAGAAAGGAAGGAAGGAAGGAAGGAAGGAAGGAAGGAAGGAAGGAAGGAAGGAAGGAAGGAAGGAAGGAAGGAAGAAAGAAAGAAAGGTTTGTTCACTATGGGCTTTTTTTTTTTTCAAAAGTAAATATAGGTTTTCAGCAAAAAACATTGTAAATTGTGATCACATGAATATGGGATATTGCAAACGGCTGTCAATGAAGGCTAGTTGAGACTTCCAGTTAGGTGTTGTGGCGTCACAGATGCAGGAAGATAGGGCTTCGTCTTCCACGTTTGATTTCGCCCTGCTGGGGATCCTAAAAAGGGTTGAAAGTTGCCCCAGAGAGGCAACAAAGGAGGGGACTCTCGTCAATCGCAGAGGGGCAGTGGCCTTTCCCACTGCATCCGAGGAAGCCCTTCAAACTGGCAGGGGAAAGACTAGATACTTTCTTGTGGCCAGTCGGAAGCTGCTGACAACGAAAAGCACTAACAAGCAATTTTTGAGCAATGTGGATGGAACTGGGTAAGACTTTATCCTCTTTTTATGACCTTAATACTACTTTCCTGGAAAAAAAGAATGCCCAAAGAAAAGAATCCTCCCCAATGAGAGAGGGAAGGGAAGTTTTTACCCTGCTCCCTCTGGAAAAGAAAAGGGGCAAATTAATTGCTTTGGGGGAAAATAGAGAAAATTACAAGATCAATTTAGAATTAATACAGATATATAGCTTTGAAATTTGGGGACTAAAAGTATCTTTGAGACTTTTTTTTAGAAAAGACATTTGAAAGTCTGTAAAAGAGGCTTGGATTTGGAAAGTTGGAAGACGGTGTCAACAACATCTAACAGTGAATCATGGCACTACAATTTATTATGCTTAAAGGAAACTTGGCTTGAAGCCTGGACTTACGATAGTACTCTTTGTTGTTCCTAGAAACTTTCACTTTTGTAGACTGCAGCTGGGAAAAGGGAAAAAAAACTCTTTGGGCTGCTTATCTGTGTTGGGGACCCTATTAGACTATAATGACTACATACAAAAGCAAAATGGGTGTTCCATACTTAGCCGCAAATGGTAAAAAACCATCTTTAACACTTGTCTCCGAGGCCCCCAGCTTGATATACCAACAAGAAAATGTTAATGAATATCAGAAAAAATTTTCCAAGAGGCAATTGTTTTATTTTATGATGAGACTCAAAATAACAAATGAGATAAAATAACCATTTTCTAACCTAAACTTACAAATCCAGCCAATGACTACAAAGAAGGAACTAGTAACCCAGAAACAGAAGGAAAATTAGAAGAAACGGATCCAAAGATGGAGGACCTAAAGGAAGAAATTAACAGATACAGACAAATGAAAAATTAGAAGATGCAGTGATAACACCAGAAATGGAAAAGATATCTTACTTGTCAAGATCTCAGAACACATTTGAGGATAAGGAAGAAGAGCTGATCGAACGGATGATAAAGCTATTAGGAGAAATGCTGAATATTGACAAACAAGAAATGAAAAGAAAAACTGAAGGAGAAGGACGGAGGCTGTTTAATGAATATAAATGGGTTGAGCATTCTTCCAAAAATACTGCAATCAAATTCTCTTCCTCATTCCAAACAATATATACAAAAGCAGAGGAAGAATTATTTGATTATTCAAATGCATTGACTTGGAAAGTTATTTGGCAAAGGAAGAAAGCTAGAGTAAGACTGAAGAAAATAGAGGTTTTGACCTATTAGATGGGATATTATACTATTAAACAGATGTTTGAATATGGTTAAGAAAATAGGTAACTGTTAGAAATAAAAGTATTATTATAATTAGAAAGATAGGATTTGTAACTAGAATATTATACTTTGTTATGAGATGGGAAATATGAAAATTCTAAAAGGGTTTGAATAAGGGAAGCTTTTGGTTACCCAAATATAATTTATTATGAGAAAATTGTAAGTGGCAGAGATATTTTGAACATTGATGAGAAATTAAAATTTTAAAAAAGCGGGAAAAAGAGGATATTGATCAAACAAATGGATTTTAAGTGCAAATGCAACTGAGATATGTTCTGGCTAGAAAAGATAGTATAAACTGACACTATTGATATTATGTATGATACCAGAAAAATGTGATGAAAATGTCTATATTTAATTGTATATGCCTTAACAGTAACAAGAATTGTATTTGCCCAGTGTGGAAAAATGCATACCACCAGAAGAAGAGAGGACCAAGGAAGTACTGGATGGTGTACTATTGAAATGAGACTGAGAAAGTTAATATGTACACTGAATTACCAATGGACCCAGACAATACGTTGTTTATTAAGTACCCATGACTGTAAAATTAGAAAATTAATAAAATATTTACTTAAAAAAATGAAGTCTAGCTGCTGAGCACCTGAAATGTGGTCACATATCCATGGTAGGGTGGTTGTCATAACTTTGGAAGCAGGTCATAAGAATCTTTTAGGTTGCCCATTACAAATCTGAGTGGTCACTAAGTTAAGGAGTACCAGTTGTATGTTAATGACCAACTGTAATATAATTTTCAACCAAAGGTTAGAGTCAATTCCCTCTATTAAATAGGTAACATAGATGTATATTTTAAAATCCTAATTTATTAACTAATTTTTCTGATTGTGCTAACCATCCCTCTAGCCTGAAAATGGATCACTGTCCATGTTATTCTATCAATATAATACAATAATCAAACATTTGGGAATAACACTACATGGCTAAGCATTCTTTTGCAAATTTGAACAGCTGGGCATGAACTATAAAAAACAACAAGCATATGTTTTTATGAAAAAAACCCAGAGAAAATTCCACAGAGATAACTTTGATAAGAATCCAATTAGACAAGTAAGCTACTTAATAGAATTGGTGTGGACTTCCAATCATCTGCAGAGGAAGGTTGGAACGCATTCAAAATATACTAAGCAAATGGGGCTACTATTACATATGTCTTCTGCTCTAAAGGGAACTATTAAATCTTTAAGGGAGGAAGAGTATATGAAGTTAAAAAATATCTTGGCTGTTGTACAGAATCATTCGGATATTCTAGAGAAAAAACTGGCAGTTGGAAATGGTTCAGCCTAAAATAATTGCATTTTATTCTTGTAGCTTTGCAGTACTGGGCGCTGGGCAATATAAACAGAGAAACAATCACATGAATGTGCTTGGAGACAAGATTAGTTTTGATGGAAGAATCTGGGTCTTCTTTAATTTTTGGCTAAAAAGTGCCTATATTCAGGAGGTTCCTTTCATCCGCAAATATACATCTATATGGAAGAGAGTCTGATAAACAAATTGAAATTTTGTAGATTCTCTTCTAGATTTGGTATTGCACCATTGTTTTGAAAGTGATCTGGCAAAGTACCTGGATGCAGAACCACAAAGTAATATATGTTTGATTTCCAGTCATGTGTATGCTAAATTGGTTTATAGCGGCTTTGTGTCTAGACCTTAACTTTCCAATATAGTAATAATAAAATACTGTATGGCTTTTATGCTAGCTTAATTTAACACTTTCTCCTATGCTAACAATGGGAAGACATCAATATATATTTTAGCAATTTGCCTAGTCTAGCGCAAATAACTTCAATTATGTTACAAATGTGAATTCAGCCAATAATATCACCTGGCTGACCTTGACCATACTCAGTAGCTAAACAGGGTTGGGCTGAATTAGTGTTTGGATAGCAGACTACCTTGGTACACCAGAGCTGCAGACCAACCTTTCCAAAGTTGCAAAAAACATCTTGAAGAAGATAATGGCAAACCATTTCCACACCAGAAACACTGCATATAAGACTCCATTAAATCGCCAGAAATCTAAAGGAGACTTTTTAAAATAGAAAGGTAACACAAGTGGCCACTCTTCTACTCTAATCAACTGCTCTAATTTCTTATTCTATTCCTCCCCCCCCCAATTTTGAATGGCTAATTTGAGATAATTTAATAACTATTTAATGACACAATATTAGAAAGAGCATGTTAAATCCTCCAGTATTAGATGGGATTATAAAACACACAATGACCTGAATCTATCTGAAGTCATCAAAAGGAAAGTCTAGCAATGTTGCATGGAATTTCAGCTTTTTTTTTTCTTCCAGTGTTTTTCCTGTAGACATGGAGTCTGCTTTTTCGGATCAACCAAATGTTGATCTGTTGTTTAGGACAGGAATTGACCACTAGCTTGTCACCCAAGCATGACATCACGAGCTGAGGGAGGGTAACTGGCCAAAAGTTATCTAACCAATTAGACCAAATTGGCTCTCAGGACAAAACTGGCTCTCAGTCCCGTTGCACAGAATAATCTCATCAATCTGAGATTAAATATTTTGAGGAATCTATTGTTAATTTGACTCTTCAAGCAGGTGCACCTATTAAAAGGTTGAAGCAGAATTCTGAAAAAAAGACAGTTTTAACAAATAACAGAACTGCACTGTGCTCATATAATTGCTCTGAATAATTTTTGCAGTATGAACAGATTTAGTTCACAGCTCAGCCTTGTTGTGCAGTCTGGTGGGACATGACTCATCGCTTGCTTAAGGATCTACATCTGATCTTTCACTGGACCACAATTACCACGTCATAAAAAAAGCAAGCCACAGATAATCAAAACAGATCTGGCAACCAGGAATAATTTACTATGGAACAAACCCAGAACACAAAACAGCAGAATGCCACATGCTACATGTTCCAGTGCAATCGTTCAAAACTATTGTCTATAATGCATCCTGTACAACACATTTTATATATTTATTGATTGAACTTGTTATACCACAAGGCAATTTACAATGACATTTCCTTTTACCAATTTTGGGTAATGGTTTATATTTGTTTATAGCCAGACATTCAATCTAAATCAATTAAATTACACAAATACAGGTTTAAGAATGAGATTCTATGTTTGCTAATTTGCCCCCGAGCCATTATTTCACCTCCATTAGATTTTAACTCTATCAATGTGATATGAGGAATCCCTTATTAAATGCTACAGAAGTTACATTAGTCTCCCCCCCCAAAATAATAAACTGATAAAAATCTGATATTAAAAAAGCAATATTTAAAAACCATGGATAAATTTTTTAGATTCCCAGAACAAGCTGACACCGACCTTACCCCCAAATCAAGTATCATTATATGACAAATTATATTGCAACACCTAACCAATCTTGACTAATCATGAAAAGACTAAGCAGGGTCTGAGCTAATTGATAATTACAGAAAAGGCAAAGGAAAAAAAAAAAAAAAAGAAAATCCCAAGGCTGTATATTAGATTTGGTAGCAAAACAACAACAACAACAAAAAAAAAACATCCCAGACAACAGCAATGGCAAATCACTTTTATGATGCCTTACTTATCTAAATATGCTAAATATGCTAATATCAACTTTCCATAAAATGTTAAGAATAGAATGAAAATTAGTAAGAAGAATTTCTGCTCATTTCAGTTAAGTTTATTAGTAATTAGATGCAAATATAAAAATGGCTCCCAAATTATAGAATTTGCATTTCCCTTTTCTACTCCAATATACAATTACAGCTAACTTGGGAGCACTGGGGACTTGACAGGCAGCCAAAAAATGGATTAAATATGTAAATAAACTTTTGAGATTAATCATATTATGTGAAAGAGCTGTTTTACTGGAAACATTATAATTTTATACAAAAAATGTATTTATTTAAAAACAATGACAAAATTGTCATTAGTGCACTGCAATTAAAATCTGTTGCAGGTATATTTTGCCTGCAATGGTAGAATATGCCTCAGTCCTCACATATTTTTATTTTCTGCGGTTTATGCATATACTCCCAACTAATCTAGTATGTCTCTGTGATCCTTCTTTGTGGAAGGATACAAGGCCAGATCCTGAAGCTGAAACTCAAATACTTTGGCCACCTAATGAGAAGGAAGGACTCACTGGAGAAGGGTCTAATGCTGGGAAAGACTGAGGGCAATAGAAGAAGGGGACGACAGAATGAGATGGCTGGATGGAGTCATTGAAGCAGTAGATGTGAACTTAAATGGACTCCAAAAGATGGTAGAGGACAGGAAGATCTGGAGGAACGATGTCCATAGGGTTGCGATGGGTTGGACACGACTTCGCAATTAACAACAACAACAACAACAACTGTTCACAAGGAAAGCCTTCTCAGGGAAGAGATCACCTCTCCTTGTACAACATTCTAGACCAGCGGTTCTCAACCTGTGGGTCGGGACCCCATTTGGGGTCGAACGACCATTTCACAGGGGTCGCCAAACAACACAGTCCGCCATTTTCCCCCCTTTTCCTTAGCTGTGCTACTCCCTTTTATTCTATTGGCTTTTGAAAGCCAATAGAATAGACTCTCTTGAATAGAATCTAATTCTATTGGCTTTCAAAAACCAATAGGAATTGTCCAGGCTGTCTCTGCCCTGCTGAGCCCGCCAAAAGTCCCATTCTGCAAACGGTGCTGTAAGTTGTCTGCAGCGAAGGTGAGCTGTCTGGAAATTTCCACCCCTCCCTGCTGAGCAACTACTAAAAATGTAAGTAAAAGAGGGCCAGGGGTGGGAGGCTGGCGGACGCAGGGAGGGTTGCTGGCGTGCGTGGGGCCTGGTGGGTATCTTACCTCCCTTGGGCTGGGCCAGCTGGTGGCCCAGCCGGTGGTCGCCTTGAGCCGTCACTGCCCCTTGCCAGCTACGCCTCGGCCGGCGCAGGGGGCGGCACCACGCATGCACGGTGCTCCCAGGCAGGGAAAGTCCTCAACTTACAACCGGTTGGGTAGTCCTCGACTTACGACCGGTTGAGTAGTCCTCGACTTACGACCGGTTGGGGGTCGCGGCATTAAAAAAGTTGAGAACCACTGTTCTAGACCTAGTAACTTCTGGGAAATTGAGGTGTTCCATTCAAAATCTACTAGAGATCTCTACAGTATTCTTTAGCTATTGTTTGAAAAGTAATATTTAGCTTCTAGTATGGGAGAGGAGAGGGATATATTTATCAGCAAGAATCATCCAAGAGTACCAGAGGCTAGTATTTGGTCTCCCCTCCCTCCACCAGGAGCAATTTATCTTCTCTCCTCATCTGAGGGAAGAGAGAAAAGTATCGAGAAGGATTCAGGAACTGGGAATTCTTTAGTGGCGCTACTCTACTGCAGACCAGCTTACCCTTGGAAGTTAAGAGTGGCTTCCAGTTTCACATCCTTCAAAACTTGCCTGTTCCAGAAGGCTTCTGGGAATTGGACTATTAGGAGCTGCCAGAGGTCTCATTGTCAAAATATATTCTAATTTAATAATCTTATTTTAGAATCACTGCATTTCTATGTATTTATTATTTACATTGTTGCTGCTCTTTTCACACCAGCTAGACTTATAAGATTGAGGCAGTTTAAAATGCAAACAACCAAAATAAATAAATTTGAATATCAGTCAACTTGGTAATGGACCATCAATAGAGATTTGCATTTCTATCCTGTACTACCTGCAAAATAGGTCAATATGAACAATCATTGTGGACAGAAAAGCTAAGATACTCAATGAAAAATTTTGAAAAGCTGTAGATCAAACCAAACATGAAGAATTGGTGGAAAGCAAAGCTTCCAGTGATCCATTGACATAGCATACTGAAGAAAGAATTCTCAGAGATTAGTGAGAATGACGAAGATCAACTCCTGTATTCTTTTGGAAGGAAGTCAGGCTTTTTATTCAGTCCCACACTAGTGATTCCATTAGAATAATGTACAAATGCTATATCACATAGCAAATAGTGAGATCCGCAGAGTAATACTTTCAAAAAAATAACAGCCATTTCAGCAAAAATGGCACTGAAATCATCAAAGATATGCAAGCATCAGCAATTTTAGACAGAACCGGTGTAGCTTTAAAAGAGAAAAAATTATGCAACCAGAAGATCAAGTTGTAAAGCTACATACACACACAAACAAAAAGAGCAAAGAAACCAGCACTAATTTGTTTCCTTAGATATTTCCTTTATGCTCATATTCTTATATGTTATGTCCGTACTTAAATGTATTATTTATTGCCTTAAATAGCCCGGTGACAAAAGGCTATTTTAAACAGACAAAAGGAAAGCATTTCCTTTAAAGGTGCTTTGGTTTATTTATCAAATTATACAGAGTCCTCGACTTACAACAGTTCATTTATTGACCATTCAAAGTTACAACAACACTGAAAAAAGTGATTCATGACCGTTTTTTTAGTTACGACCTTTGCAATATCCCCATGGTCATGTGATTAAAATTCAAATGCTTAGGGACTGGTTCATACTTATGACCGTTGCTGTGTCCCAAGGTCATGTAATCACCTTTTGCGACCTTCAATCGGGAAGCCAGATTCACTTAACAAACCTCTTCCTATCACTTCTGTTCAGCCATCTGTCCCCATGCGATTCCAGGCAATGTATTAGGAGTTAAAAAGAAAAGGATCAAAAGGATAAGAGACAAAAAAGCCTGGGTTGCTGGTGGGAGGCTAACCCTGGTTTCTCCTTAAAATGTGAATTGGTTAAAAACCGGGGCTTTATTTTTTTTTTAACCAGATGAAATTGATAAACACGAGGGGGGGGGGACTATAGGATATCCACCACTTGTGGATTATGAGCAAACTCACTGAATGTGGATGTCAATTAGGATAGCAGAGTTCCAGCCAGACCTTGGGAGAATGTCTAGCTCTAAATACAACAACAACAACAACAACAACAACAACAACAACAGAGTTGGAAGGGACCTTAGAGGCCATGTAGTTCAACTCCCTGCTCAGGCAGAAAACCCTATACCAGGGGTAGGCAACCTTGGTTCTTTTATATGACTCGTGGAATTCAACTCCCAGAATTCCTGAGCCAGCATGGCTCAGCTTGGATTCTCCCTTTCCCCTCAGCATGGCTGGCTCAGGAATTCTGGGAGTTGAAGTCCACGAGTCATAAAAGAGCCAAGGTTGCCGATCTGTGCCCTATACCATTTCAGACAAATGGCTGTCCAGTCTCTTCTTAAATACTTCCAGTGTTGGAGCATTCACAGCTTCTGGAGGCAGGCTGTTCCACTGATTAATTGTTCTGTCAAGAAATTTCTCCTCAGTTCTAGGTTGCTTCTCTCTTTGATTAGTTTCCATCCATTGCTTCTTGTCTTGGCTCTTTAGTCAAAGTGGGCAAAATCCATTCCACCATGCCTCTGGGAGAAGACGTGTCAATTTCTCTAATTGGGCAAAGCCAGGAACATTGATTATATTAAAACTTTGCTCTATACCTCCATGTGTATGGGAACAACTCTCCAGGTTCCTGAACAGTACTTTTGCAGTTTCCTGTCTTTTGCTCTGTAAATACACCATCAGTTTGATTTTTGGGGGGTTGGCTTTTATGGATTCCTCTGGCTCTTGACCCACAGACTGTTCTTGGATGGCCTACTTTTTCTGTCTACACTCTGTATGAGCCAATAGCTTTGTGCTGAAATAATTTATATGCAAGAATGCCATCACTGTGAACAAAGCAGAGGAAGGGATTGAAATTCAGAAAGGGATTTTTTCTGCCAGCTTTATTTCCAGGTAGTTTATGTATGGAAATCAAGCAGCTTAAGTTTGCAGTACAGAAGAACCCTTACTGTTGAGCTACGGGATGTATTTAAAGCTTCACAGTGGAGTAGGGAGAAAATCACATATTCATCACAGTGACACTGATTAAATCTCTGTTAGAGCAATGTTTTTATTAGGTTCAAAATAACCAAGTAATAAACTGGTCTAATAAAAATATTGCCCGTGTTTGTTACCTTTAAGTTAGCCTAGAGTCTTGAAAAACTACATGGACACTCTCATGTAGTTTTCTAGGCAACATTTTTAGAAATTGCTTGCCATTTCCTTCTTCCTGTGGCTGAGTAAAAATGTCTGGCCCAGTTACTAGTTGTCTTCTGGGTCTAGGTCAGGGGTAGGCAACCCAAAACACTTAAAGAGCCACTTGGACCCGTTTCCCACCAAAAACAAAACCGCAAAACCCTTTTGATATCTAAAATGAAGATAACACCGCATATATCCTTTTTTACCTTTATTATAGGTGTGTGTGTGTTTGTGTGTGTGTGTATGTGTGTGTGTATATATATGTATATGTATATGTATGTATGTATGTGTATACACACACAGGTAAAAAAAGGATATATGCAGTGTTATCTTCATTTTAGATGTCAAAAGGGTCTCTCTCTCTCTGTCTCTCTCTCTCCCTCCCTCTCTATCTGCCCTTGGTCTGCCACTCCTCTTCCCCACCCCGCTCTCTCTCTCTCTCTCTCTCTCTCTCTCTCTCTCTCTCTCTCTCTCTCTCTCTCTCTCTCTCTCTCTCTCTCCCCCCCCCCCCCTCCTATCTGCTGCTCACCTGGCAAGCTTCAAGCTGTTGTCCAACAAGCAACCTCGTCTCTTTTATGACTCATGGACTTCAACTCCCAGAATTCCTGAGTCAGCCTAGCTGGGCTAGCTAGCTCTCTCCTGCCCTTCCTGCTTCCTGCTTCCTGCAGAGACGCAGCAAAGGGAGGAGCTCCGCCCAGTAAGCTTTTCAGCTCCTCAGAGAACACTGTGAGTGCACTCTCTTTTTTACACACACACACAGACACATACACACACAAAAACACAAACGCACACACACACACACACACAGAGAGAGAGAGAGAGAGAGAGAGAGAGAGAGAGAGAGAGAGAGAGAGAGAGAGAGAGAGAGAGAGCGAGAAGCAGGGAAGCGCAATTGCCTCTCTCTGTCTCTGTCTCTCTCTGCAAAGGCAGAGGAGGCTGGGAGCCACAGGGGAAGGCCCAAAGAGCCGCCTGCGGCTCCGGAGCTGCAGGTTGCCAACCTGTGGTCTAGGTCCTGTCTGTGACTTAGGACTCTCCACTCCTGGTCCAGCATTTTAACCACCAAACCAAGTGGTGTTTAATGCCCTGACGTGGACTTTTAAAAAACATACTGAGGGTTGTTAGTTAAGGAAAATAAAAGATTTGAGAGCAGAGATGATACCTATACAACAATGTGAGCAACTGTTTCCAGAAAATGGTAAAAAAAACCTGTCAAACTCTGAAAAAAGTTATTTTAACATGAATAATAATTATGTAACCAAGGCATCATAACAGCCAAAAAAAATCATGGTTTTGAAAAGCAGCTAGACAACTTCAAAGAGAATAGCTGTGTGAAAAGATTAGCAAGGTTTCTAGCTTTTTTTAACTCTTCCTAAAAGAAGTTCTGTACATTGAGACATATGATGTTGCAGACAAGCTGACAGAGATGTTAATTTCTTGGTACTGAGATTCTAGAGTATCTTCAAATTACTAATACAGAAAACAGAATTCTGCTCTAGAAAGACTGCTTTTCTTGTCTGATAATAGTGCAATTACTATTGAGCACCTACTTTTTAAATTTCTAGAAATTTCTGGCAAACATAAGCGAAAGCTTATGCAGAGTGTATTACATGTGTTCAATACTTGAATGCCAAAGAATAATTCTCAAGAATCGAATCCCTAGTTCAAAAAAGCTATGGTCACTTCAACAGATCAATGCCACTTATAGATATCAATTTCATCATTCTTCTGCTATTTTTGATGGGCTTAGTCAGTTTTAAGTGAATGAGTAATGGTTTAAATTGAATCCTGAATTAAATTTGCACATTATATATATATATTTGCTAATGTACTGAAGTTCATATCTATAACAAGTCATTTGATGAATTGATTGGTGAATACAAGTACATTTTTTTCTTTTTAGTTCACTGTTGTACACCACCTAGATTCACATTTTGTGAGATGGACAGTCATATAAATATATTACATAAATATATAAAAAGAACACATTTGATTTATAAATTTATAAATCAGGTCGTCTTTCCCTTAGTGAATCACTGTTCCTGTCAGAATCCAATTATATTTCATCTTTAATTATCAAACATAGAAACTCCCAATTCTGCCTTCTCTGGATTCTGCCATAAGAGGGAGAAAAGGGGGAGAGCAAAGGGGCTTTATGGCCCTCACTTCCTTCAGCACACTTCAAAGGACTGAATGTGTGTTTATTGTGGCCTCTAAGCGTTAACATATCAAAGAAGAGTAATTGCCTTTCATGTAGTTATCTGAAGTCTCCATCCAGACGGAAGAAGAAAGGGGATGGAATTGTGATACTTGAAACTATCACTGGAAGGGGGGTTGATTGGGTGGGACTACTGGGGAACCCCTTAAAACCTTGAATGGGAGAGCTTGAACCCCAAGTCCTGTCTAGCATGCCTGCAACCATTTTCTCTTAATAAAGGATTCCTGTTGGAAGAGCTATTCCAAGAGTTCTGTCTTCTTAAGATGCAAAGTGGGGTGGGTCCTTACATTAGACAGGACTTGCAAAATTAATCCACCTGGAAGGTAGACCCTTGCCGGGGGATTTTGCAAAAATTTACCATGTCAGACAACGAAGCAAGAGAGGGAGAAAACTCCCTGGAAAGAGAGCCGCTGACCCAGTTGGAACCTTGCCAGATGTTGGGATCCGAGAGGCCAGATTTCTCAGAAGAAGAAGTGGTGGAGACACAGGACCACAAGCCTCGCTGGTCGATGGGCGTTGGAAAGAAAAGCGAGTGGGGAAAGGAATCAAGAAAAGTGACCCTGAGACGGGGGACCAAGCAACCAGAATGGAAGCAGGAGATGGAGAAATCCCTGCACGCAAGTGAAGAGGGAGGAAGCTGTATGCCGTACTCAGACTGGATCCTAGAGAGAGCTATTGACCTGATGAAGAGAACTCTCAGCTCCCTAGGAGAGGAGATTCCTGAGCCCTACGCCCGCCCCAGTTCCTGGAGCCACAAAGGGAGAGACACCGAGGGGGACGTGGAACCTGCAACCCCAGGGACATTTACTGATCCAGGAGCTCCCACCCCCTACCGGACCACAGATGGAAATCTGGACGGAAGACACTACCACCCACAATGGAGGCACCGATCCATTCCAAGACGTCCACCGTTGGAGGTGAAATTCAAAGGGGAGCCAACACGCTTGGGGTTTTTCCTAACCCAAGTCCTCAGCTACATGGAGGAATATGGGCAGGACATCCCCAGCGACAAAGCCCGCATCCGGATCGTGCAATCTGCCCTGGATGGACCAGCTGCAGATTGGGTGGTGAACCTGCATGACTCCAATGCCCCAGAACTCAGTAACTTCAACCGTTTCATGTCCTCGTTGAGAAGACGATTTGAAGACCCCCTGGCTGATCGCAAAGCCCGTGAAAGAATAACAACGATGAGGCAGGGCAAACGCCCAGTGGCTGAGTATACACAAGAATTCCGAGCCATTGCCAGCAAACTGAATTGGCCAGAAGACATCCTCCTTGGCCGTTTCAAAGACGGACTAAACTATGATCTATATGATGCTTGCCTGCCCCGAGGAGACCCACATCGACTTGAGGAATGGTACGTCTTGGCAGAGGAAGCAGAGATCGACATATTGAAGAGGCATCGCCGAGGAAAACAATGGAGCCGCCCCCCGCCTGAGCTGACACACCAACCGGTGAAATCATCGGATACAGCCAAGAAGCAGATGGGGTGTTTCAAGTGCGGAAGAGAAGGGCATCGAGCTGTAGAATGCCGCTCAAAGGCCCCCCAGCACAACCCAGACAGATCCCCAATCAACAAACCCAGAGGGTATTCAGCTAAGCCAAAAGAAACAGCCATGAAAATGATGGAAATTGCAGAAAACCCCACCTCTGCTCACCAAGGGGAAAGAACTCCAGCCTACACCACAGGGACGGTGGATGCCTCAGATGACAGCTCGGAAGGCGAACCCCTGGTAAGTGGACGCATCACACCCATCTTCAAAACAGTGACTATATTAATCCCCCCCATGCCCGAAGCTGTGAAGGTGAAAGCCTTAATAGACTCTGGCTGCACCCGCTGCCTCATTAGCCCAACACTAGTGGGGAATCTGGGCATCCCATCCAGGAGACTGGAACAACCAATCTCATTTGGCCAGCTAGATGGATCCATAGCAGGGGGGGTGCCAGCTACCCTAGCCACTCTGCCAATACACCTCTCCCTGGGCAACCATGAAGAGGACTTAACGTTTGTGGTGACCCCAGGTATGGAATGCCCAATGATTCTAGGGATGGAATGGTTGAAAAAATGGAACCCTGGGTAAATTGGAGGACGACAGAAATCAAATTCCCGAAGGGGGACCCTATGGACTTAAAACCCCAAGAGAGGCTACCAGAATCAAGAATAGAAAAAGCATCCATAGGAGAGGAAAAAAGATTAACAGAAATACCAGAGGAATATAGGGACCTTGCTGAAGTCTTCAGTGAGGAGAGGGCGAATGAGCTTCCCCCCCACCGACCCACAGACTGTACCATTGAATTCAAGCCTGGGGCAAAACTCCCGAAACCCAGATTATACTCCATGAGCCCAAAGGAGAAGGAGGAAATGGAAAGATTTATAAAAAAAAACCTGGAGAGAGGTTTCATTGAACCAGCTAAGCCTAAAGTGGCTGCCCCGGTCCTTTTTAGAGAGAAGAAGGATGGCTCTTTACGTTTATGCGTGGATTATAGGGCCCTGAACACAATCAGTGAAAGCAACCTATACCCGCTGCCCCTCATGAAAGACATGCTGTCACACCTATCGAAAGGGAAAATTTTTTCTAAACTAGACTTAAGGGAAGCTTACTATCGCGTGAGAATCAAGGAAGGGGACGAATGGAAGACTGCATTTAACTGCCCCATGGGGTGCTATCAATTCAAAGTCTTGCCATTTGGATTACAAGGGGCCCTGCAGTCTTTATGCAATTAATCAATGACGTTCTAAGGGAGCACCTGTTTAAGGGGGTCCTTGTTTACTTGGACGACATTCTTATCTTTACTGAAACAAAAGAAGAACACGTCAAACTTGTCAGAGCGGTTTAAAGAAGCTGCGAGCCGCCTCACCTATATGCCAAACTCTCAAAATGCGAATTCCACCAGGAAAGGATAGACTACCTAGGCTATGCATATCCCCACGGGGGCATTGAAAGGACCCAGAGAAGGTCAGAGCACGTATTAGAATGGGCACCCACCAGCACCAGAAAGCAACTACAAAGTTTCCTGGGCTTTGCAAATTTTTACCGCCAATTCATCCCCTCATTGGCACAGATAGCCTTGCCCCTCACCAACTTACTAAAAACGAAGGGAACATCCTCAGTAAAACCTAGCCAGCCACTAACATGGACAATGGAGTGCCAAGCAGCGTTTGAGAGACTAAAGAGACTTTTTTCTGCCGAACCAGTACTAAGGCACCCAGATATGGACAAGCCCTTCATAATAAAGGCAGATGCAAGTGATGTGGCAGTGGGGGCTGTGCTATTACAAGAAAATGATGATGCAGTATTGCAACCCTGTGCCTATACATCTAAGAAACTCACGGAAACAGAACAGCGCTGGCCCGTATGGGAGAAGGAGGCTTATGGGATACGTTGGGCATTACTCACGTGGCGACAGTTCCTGGAAGGCAACAAAATCCACTTCCAGGTATGGACTGATCACAAAAATTTAGAAGCCCTGAAAACTTCCAGGAAACTCAATCCCAAACAAGCCCGCTGGTCCCAGCATTTTCACCAATTCCAATTTAAGCTCAAACATTTACCAGGAAGAAAGAACTTCCTGGCAGATGCTCTATCTCGCATGCCCCAATATAACAGCGCACTAACCACAGACTCTAGACCAATAATGGCAGAGTCACAACTGGCAGCACCAGTAACCACAAGAACCCAAGCCAAAATAAAACCACAACTGGACAGCCAAACTGGGATTGAATTCAGAAAAAGTTTGGAAACAGATGATTGGTTCCAGAAAAACAAACATGTGTGCACAATGAGAGACGGGATTGCCTTGGGTAGGGGAAAAGTTATATATACCAACAACTCAAAGACTAACTTTCATGCAACTTTGCCATGACACAAAATCAGCAGGGCATTTTGGATTTGTAAAAACTTTACACTTAATTAAACGGCAATTTTGGTGGCCATCAATAAAAAAGGACATAGAAAGTTATGTTGCCAGCTGCCCAACCTGTGCATCAGCAAAGAGGTTGAAAGGGAAATCGCCAGGGCTGTTACAACCAGTGGCAAGTCCCTCAGCCCCCTGGAGGGAAATAGCCATGGATTTTATAGTGGAATTGCCTGAAAGCAATGGGAATACTGTTATCTGGACAGTCACGGACCTATTTTCCAAACAGGGGCACTTTATCCCTTGCCAAAAAATTCCCACTGCAAAGGCCTTAGCAAAACTTTTTATCCAGCACATTTACAGATTGCACGGGGCACCCCAACGCATCATCTCTGATAGGGGAGTGCAATTTACGTCTGCATTTTGGAAGGAATTTTTATCCCTCTTAGGGACCACTCAGGGATTGACATCTAGCCACCACCCTCAAGGAGATGGACAAGCGGAACGCTGCCAGTCGGTACTTGAGCAAGATTTGAGATGTTTTTTAAATTTCCAACAGAGTGATTGGACGGACTTACTTCCTTTTGCAGAAGTTGCCTACAATAATGCAGTCCACTCCAGCACAGGCTACACTCTTTTTCAAATAGCCAACGGTCAAAGTTTCAACCCTATGCCAGAGTTAACCCCAAAAGAACCAACGATCCCTTCACTGAAAGAATGGATGGAAAGCCTACAAACCACCTGGCCAATAGTCAGAAAATCACTAGATGAAGCTAGGCGGGCATACAAAGCACAAGCCGATAAAAAAAGGGTTGAGCCTACACCATTCATTATAGGAGAAATGGTGTACTTATCTACAAAATACCTAAAGTCCCTACAGCCTGTAAAAAACTTGGACCAAAATATATAGGACCTTTTCCAATTAAAAGGATCATAAATCCAGTAACAGTAGAATTAGAATTACCCAAAAACCTCAGGCAAATACACCCACTTTTTCATTGCAGCTTGCTGAAAAGAGAGCATCAGTCACCTCTACGGCCAAAAATCCCCCCCCCACCACCTCCAATCATGGTGGAGGGGGAACAACACTTCGAAATAAAAGAGATCCTTGACTCTAGGAGATATCGTGGAACAAATCAGTACCTAGTTGCCTGGAAACACCTCCCTGCCTCACAAAATGAGTGGGTCCATAAACGTCACGTCAGAGCCCCGCAAGCCTATCGAAGAAGTTCACACAGAGTTCCTAAAAGGCAAACTAAATTTTTTCTTGTGTTTCTTTCCAGGTGGATCTCTCTTATTGTTTAAGAGGGGGGATCTGTCAGAATCCAATTATTAATTTTTTTTTCATCTGTAATTATCAAACATAGAAATACCAATTCTGCCTTCTATGGATTCTGCCATAAGAGGGAGAACAAGGGTGGAGAGCAAAGGGGCCTTTTATGGCCTCAATTCCTTCAGACACTTCAATGACTGAAGTGAGTTTATTGTGGCATCTAAGCTTTAACATATCAAGAAGAGTATTGCCTTTCATGTAGTTATATGAAGTCTCATCACCAGACGAAGAAGGAAAGGGGATGGAATTGTGATACTTGAAACTATCCCTGGACGGGGGGTTGATTGGGTGGGACTACTGGGAAACCCCTTAAAACCTTGAATGGAAGAGCTTGAACCCCAAGTCCTGTCTAGCATGCCTGCAACCATTTTCTCTTAATAAAGGATTCCTGTTGGAAGAGCTATTCCAAGAGTTCTGTCTTCTTAAGATGCAAAGTGGGGTGGGTCCTTACAGATAGCAGGCAAGCGGGATAATACAACATCACTAGACTGCATTGGAGAAATTAATTTGATTTGCATTGAAATATTGCAGCAAGCATTCTAATAGTTCTTGCTTTTCTGGAGTGATCCTCCTTTTTTTTAAGACTGTGCTATAGTAAGGATCTGGAAAATAGTTATTAGGTGCACAAATAGCTGCACATGTGACACTAGCCTTTATCTAGCTATCTGTTTATTTATTTCACTCTCCTCCTCTCTTTTCTCCTCCTCATCTTGCTTCATTATTGAAAAAAATATAGTTATATAACAAATTAAATAAACATTCTCTAATTTTTGATCACTTTGTTTTACTCTTTTTTTCTTGCCTATTAGAAACTCCATGATACCCATTTAGGATGAACTCCATTCGCCAGTTATAAGGCTCTTAAAACCCAGCTGTCCCTCCAGGCATGTGATCTAGGAAATTAAGTGGAACTCTATTGTGACTTTTTATTTTTGGGAGAATGACAATATTAGATTATCTGTCTGTCTGTCTGTCTGTCTGTCTATCTAATTAATTAATATACTGCCAATCTTGTTGTTTGGGTGACTCTAGATTATCTCAACCATGCACTATATGGGGCAGCCCTTGGAGACCATCCAAATATTTCAACTGGTCCAAAATATGGCAGCATGAACAACTTTGAGTATCACATGTTTTGCTTATATTATATAGTTACTGTGTGAGCTGGACAGATTTGCATTTCTTTCCTTGTGCAAATCAAGTTTGCTGATTATCACCATCTTTCTTTGTTTTGTTGCTGTTTTGCTCAATTTGCACAAAATGTTCCATTTTATCTAAGATCCCCTGAAACTGCAATGTGACCACTTTCTCAAGAACCTTCTCCAAAAAGCGAAGGTTGAAGCCAGGCAACAAATTATCAATTAGGGTAGAATTCAGCAATGGCTTCTTAAGAAGGGAGTGAACAACAGTCTCCTCTTTGGGAATATCTTGGTTCCACTTGTTCATGATCTGTGATAGAGCTGGAATGCAGAGGATGTATCTGTCATATTGGTCCTTGATCTCTCATTGGCCTTTGATACTGCCAACCATAGTATCCTTCTGAATTGGCAGTAGGACTTTGGAATTGAGGTCAGCATTTATGGTGGTTCTTGTCTTTTCTTTATGCTCTCTTCCAGTTAGTGAAGGGAAGTTAATTCATCACCTAAGCCCTGTTATGTGAGATGCTACAGGGTTTGACTCAGTCTCCTCCACTGTTTAACAATCACATGAATCACTGGAGTTAATTTACCAGTTTGGGGTTTTGTATCATAAATCATCAATATTGTACAAGTTTGAACTTCTATTGGCCAAGTGAGGCTGTTGAGGTCCTGTTTAAATGCCTGGAGGCTGAGTGGGCTTGGCTGGGAAAGAACCAACTCAAACTCAAGACTAATGAGGCTGTGACTCATGTTTATATATATTGGAACTCCACTTCATCCTGGGTCTGAGGACTTTCTATTCATACTGTCAGATGAGGATGTGCAAACAAGAGGTCATTTTGGATTCACAACTCCTGCTCAAAGAATAGGTGGCTCCTGTGGCCAAAATGGGGGAGTTTTACTTTGCTCCATATGGTGTGATAGTTGCACTCTTTTTTGAAACAAGGGGCCTTGTTTCATGCTCTTAAGATTTCAAAATTATCCTGCAAACTACCCTGAAACTTTTAGCAATAGTACTTAGAGTTATATACTGCTTCACAGCCCTCTCTAAACAGTTTACAGAGTCAACATATTGCCCCCAATTCATTTTACTGACCTTGGAAGGATGGAAGGCTGAGTCAATCTTAAGCCAGTGAGACTCGAACTGCCAAACTGTTGGCAGCCAGCAGTCAGCAGAAGTAGCCTGCAGTACTGCTTTGTAACTACTGTGTGACTAGGGCTCTTTAGTTACAGTAGTTTGCTATAGAAATGAACTAATACTAGTAATTGTTATTACTTTTTGAAGTCACCCTCAAGAAAAAAAAGTATTTTTAAAATGAAGGTGAAAGTTACAAGTTTGCTTTGATTTTAGGATCCAGCACAGACTCATTACTATTTTCTACGCCTCACTTTTCATCTCAAAAATGTATCCTTCAATATTTAATGATGATTATCTCTTTTCAGCCTTATCATTCCATTCATGTTATTGCTAATACTGTTCAGAATTGAGAAGCATATCCTTAGTTCCACAGAGAAATGGAAAATTAAAGATTGCACTTTTCTTTCCCCCTCCTTTATAATTATCAAAAAGATTGTTATTAATTTTGCTGTTTCTCAAAGCCCTTATGAACAATTTATGTTTACTTGGAAGAATGAGCAATAATTGCTGATGGTCAGTTTAAATCCTTCATATGTTTTGCCAAACCTGTTCTTAAAGTTTATGAACAGGTAAGATCATTAGAGGAGTGACATCTCAGAATGATTTTTTATTTTAAAGTTCAGAACAAAATGGGAGGAACAGAGAGTATTTATTCCAATCTTGACTATACTTGGAGACTCATAAGGATTACATGGAATGATAGAAACCTTGACAGCTGGGTCATGATGATATTGATTCTTTTTCTATTATTGCTATATATGTCTAGTAATGCTCAACCAATGACCTGCATGATTCAAGATCCCATCCAAATTTTTCACAAATATTTTCAAGCAGGTGACTTCATTGTTGGTGGCATTACATCCTTTGTCTTCATAAGTAGAAATGTAGAAAACTTTGAGGAAGTTCCCAAGCATTCTGATGTTGGTGAATCTCAGTAAGATATTATTTTCTTTATTGGTAGCATTGCATCAATCTAGACAATCTAGACAAATCTATTTATTCGATGAGTCATAGTTTATTCCAACATTGCACATACAAATTTTAAAATCTAAATATAAAACTAAAGTAATATTTTTCAATTTATATATGTTTTCATTATGCTTTCTAAAGAAAACCAATAGTGAGATTCTATATTCCTTACAGAAAGGGGAAAAATAAAAATAACTATTTAGTCTTTTGTTATTCTAAGATTCTATACAACATTGGGGATTATAGCATCAGCTTCTAAAACTGCTTCTCAAATGAAAGGTCAGTTGTATTTAACCATATAAATAATACTATTAAGTCAGAAATGCAGTATACTTTACCTCAATAAATAAAACACCAATAAATAAATGTGTCTCTGTGTTGAGATGCTGAAACTTTTTGGAGCAGGGAGAAAAGAAATACATGTCCTCAGGGTGATTTAATTAGTAAAAGTCTTATTCTACTTTTAATTTAATTTAATTTAAAAAGATTGCTTTACTAATATATTAAGTTTTTATAGCTAAAATAATGAAGGCATTAATGCAAACTTTTGCTACTATTGTTCTTAGGATAGAAGAACCTTAAATCCTGCTTAAGATTAAATTGGTTTTGGCATTGGGATTTTTGAATTGCTTATCAAGTTAATGTAAAGAACTATAACTTTAATATAATGAAATTTGTTTTAACAAGCACTTTTAAGAAATACTAGCAATGATTTCACTGAAAACTGAATGGTTACCAATTAATCAATTAACATAATTTTATGGAGTTCAATTTCACTGCCCTTTTTAGATAGAAAATTTCATTTGATGTAACATCTAATTCCCATTGCAGAATCCTGATCAAGTATTACCAACATATTTTGAGCTTGATATTTGCTGTGAAAAAGATCAATGAAGACCTCCAAGTCTTACCTAATATCACTTTAGGCTTTAGGCTATATGATACTTATGGTGGAGAGTACACCTATCATGCCACAATGGAACTTTTCTCCAGTCAGAACCTATTCATTCCCAACTACAAATGTGGCATCCTGAACAACCTCGTATCAGTTGTTGGGACTCTTGATCCTGCAATTTCTTTTGATATGGCAGATATTTTAAGCATTTACAAGGTTCCACAGGTAAGATTTCTTAATGATAAGATCTTCACACTTTGCTTTGTATTTTCAGGCGGAGGAAATTGTAATTCATTAAAATATTTTAAATTCATATATATTTATTTATAAAGTATATTTAAGAAAATGTATTTATTAAAGCATAAAGCAATAATAATTCATTTTCAAAATTTGATATGTTAGGTAAGATTCAAAAAATAACCAATAATAAATTTCCTATTGGGCAAAAGCTTTGGCCTTCTGTAGTCCTCCCATGCAAGTTGATATAATGATGAGCAATAAATAATATACAGTTTCTGGATTTTATTTATATATTTTGTATTTCTTTGTTAGATTTATACGCTGTCTTCCATTCAGGTGTTGAAGTGCTTTCTCTTCCTATATTTCTCTTCAACTACTAGTTGTTAGTTCCTTTGGATGTCCACAAGTTCTTCCCACATTTCATCTTCTTCATAACCGCTTCTTTCTTTCTTTCTTTCTTTCTTTCTTTCTTTCTTTCTTTCTTTCTTTCTTCCTTCCTTCCTTCCTTCCTTCCTTCCTTCCTTCCTTCCTTCCTTCCTTCCTTTCTCCCTCCCTCCCTCCCTCCCTCCCTCCCTTTCCTTGTTGCCATATGTACTAATCTATTATTTTTATTCTGTATTTTATGTTGCTCAGAATCCACTGTGACTGGGAAACTAAAATATTGTGACTATGTATCTAGCTAACTAGTTAAAGAATGATGTAGCCAAAGCTGCATCTTAAATGTCAAGGACTTTATGGAAGCAGATTTTTAATGGAGATAGTATACAAAAAAAATTATATGTCATCAGGATACATAACATTTTGTAAGGAAATACTCAGTGGTGCAATTAAAATTCTGAGAAAATATGGTTCTTAAATTAGAACCATACTGTCTATAACAAGAAAAGAGAGGTTATAAGTGTGCTATATATTGGTATCCAACACAAAATTCAGAACCACAGATTCATAAATAACTTATCCAAAGGAAGAATCTGAAAGCATAACATTGAGATATATTTCAGAACAGAGGTTGGATGCTTTTTTCATCATACTGTGTAGTATGAATCACCTTCATAGACAAAATTATTTTTATTGATGAAGAAACAGCAAGAATATATAAATGAAGTAGAAAGAGGATGTAGTTAATTAAGTTAAAGACAAAGAGGATGAAAATTCAAAGAGTCATACAACTCTGCAGTTTTGGAATACAAAACAACAATCATGTATTATCGTGTCCCACAAATATTTCATGCACATAAATACTGTAGTTTGAGAGCATATTCTGAGACATTTTAGAATTCTATATTTGCAGAAGATACATATTGTTTTTGTCAATGACTTTCCTGTTGTTGTTTTTTTCTATAGTTCCTATACGGCACTCCTCCAAGCAATCATGGTAAAACTGAAATCCCCTTCTATTACCATATGGTTCCAGATGAAGAATTCCATTTCAGGGGGACTCTTCAGCTACTTCTGCACTTTAAGTGGACCTGGGTTGGCATACTTGTGAAAGGATATGGTGGAGCAAAATTTGAACAACTGATTTTTTCATGGTTTACTCTCCATGGTATCTGTATTGCCTTCTTAGAGCAGCTCAGAACAATTTATATCAACAATGTGGATGATGGCCTGAAATGGTTTGTGGAAACATTTCATCTTTTTACTTACAGCAAAGCTAATGTTGTAATAATCAATGATAAATATGTTTTGCATTTGAGATGGTTGTTATATCTACCTGAAATGGAAATGGTTTCTATAAAGCCAAAAGGCAAGGTGTGGATCATGGTTTCCCAAATGACTCTTGCATCATTCTTTTATCAGAAAAGCTGGGATATCCAAGTCCTACATGGTGGACTGTCCTTTGCAGCTTATTCAAATGAAGTTGAAGGATTCCAGCATTTTCTTCAGACAAGAAAGCATTTCTTATTCTCCCATCAAGATGGCTTTATAAAAGATACGTGGGAGCAAGCATTTGGCTGCGAATTTCCAGACCAATCTGTGAATGAGGAAACTGAGGGTATCTGCACTGGGAAGGAGAATCTGGAAAGCCTTCCTGGGGCTGTTTTTGAAATGAGGATGACAAGTCACAGTTACACTATATATAATGCAGTGTATGCTGTGGCACATGCTTTACATGCCATACAGGTGGCTCAACAAGCAAATAAGGGTGACAGGAAACCTAATCTTCAGGATGTACAGCCATGGCAGGTAATCTCCTTAGTAGTCAAATATGTTGGAAATGATATTTTTCTTGTGTTTTCTTTTGTTGCACTTGTATTTTGGTCTGTGACCATAAAATAAGAATTTTTATAATAGCTTGTTGGAAATGAGACATGAATTGCAGATCAGAAGGGTCAGTGGGGTGCAAATAGAAAGTTAGGAATTTCTTATGTGTTTTTTCTTTATCCTTTTTTCTTGTAGGATTTCTAATCTTGAAGGTATTCTCTTCCTGCTTTAATCTTCCAAAGTTACCTGTTATCTAACTTTCAGATAGGCTGCAGCTACCTGAGGTTTAGTTTTGCCTATTCCTTCCCTTCCTGCGATGGGCAAAGTTAGCCAAGAAAGCCTTACCAGTGGATATGGACAAACATTTACAGTGTCCTTAGTACAGTCTCAGAATTAAATAGATTATTAGAAATCTTACATAGGAAACGTCTCAACACCTTCATTTGATTTTATTATAGAGTCGAAGTGTCCAGTGCTGCTCAGTCACTTATAAACTACAAATTAGAACAAATAGCTGCTACATACCTATCCATTCTACTCACTGTTTTCCTTTGGTTGCTAATAATACCCTGATACTCCACCTTCTTCCTCACAAAGTGACCCATAATTACAAACATCCCAATCATAGGAAGCTACCACCTCTGCAAAAATTCCCAGGCTCTGGTTTGAAGGGAAATTGCTTGATATCCAGGTGACCAGGATAAAGTCACCCTTCTAACCTGGAAATTTAGTTTGCATTTGCAAGAGATCCCTATTTTACTGACCTCCTCATTCACCATGACATCACATTGATCCAGGAAATATGAAATGCTATTTAATGAATTCCATTCATTTCCCATTGGGGCACTGAAGACTGAAAAGCGGCCTGGGGTCTTAGTCTTAATTATTCTACATGCCAAAACAATATCTCCATTCAGATAATATGCCATGACTGTATTAATCAATTCAGTCACCATTTGCTGTTGGTAATAAATGTTTCTATGTCCCCAATGAAGCAGAAACCCCAGATCAGATAATTGTGGGATGAACTAGAAAATTATGCTGCTGTCCTTATACTATTCCAATATATTTGTAGTTCTGTGAGGGGACTTCAATGCTACATGGCACTACAGTGATCACACATTCTATACACAACACAAATGACCCCTTCCCAATCCTGAGGCTGAAGGATACTACTTCACCTTGTTCAAACTTTGCAGGGTTTTGCTGCCTCAAATAGTCATCTGGCTAAACCTCCACATTTTAAATCGTGTCCTTGAAAGTGACTATCCAGCTGAATTTAACTATATTTCTGGCTCCAGAATGAAAGCTATGAGTACGTAATAGTCTCTAGAGACCTATTATCTTATGCCAAGACCCTAGAATTTATGCTTAGAGGGTAGCAATCGCTTCTCAATCTAGCTCCAGTTAAAATGCTTCATTCAAGATAGACATACCAAAAACTATTACAAATCAGTCTGTACTGACATCTGCTGTGTCTCCTGATGTACTCTTGGAGAATTATAATTTCCTTACTCAAAAGCTCCACCAGCATGTAACTATAATAATGTGCATCCTTGAGACAGTAACAGTGATAATTACAAGCTATGGTTTGACAAGTCATTTCTTAATGTGTAAACGGTTTTGAGCTGTCACATAATTCTATATCTTAACTATGATAAGTCTGTTTTTTTCTTTTCACAAATATATTGAATTATTTCTCAATTCAGCTTCACTTTTTTCTGAGAAGAATTGCGTTTAACAACAGTGTTGGGAATGAAATTTCTTTTCATGAGAATGGAGAATTTGTTACAGGACTGGATATTGAGAACTGGGTCACATTTCCCAACCAGTCAATTCGTCGAGTGAAAGTTGGGAAGTTGGATCCTTGGGTTGCTAACGATCAAATGTTCACGATTTATGAGGAAGCCATCACTTGGCCCAGCTCTTTCAATCAAGTAGGTTTTGAATGTAGGTAATTTGTTTGAATGACTACTATATGATATGTGTAATCCTCACTTGCAAACCATAATTGAAACTGGCAACTCTTTACTATAGTAAAGAGATACAGTCATAAAGTGAAACATTATCTGATATATTGCTTTGCAGCATCAGATCCAGCTGCCATTATTAGCAAATCACCTTTGGTCATTAAGTAGGATGTTGCATAATCACAATATGAGACTTCCTGCTAGATTCCTTACTGACTTTGCTTGTCAGAAGTCAGTTTGAAGTCACAAATGGTGACCATATGACTGTGCAGACACTGTGACATCCACAAACTTTGAAGACCAGTCATAAATCTTTTTTTCAGCAACACTGTAACTTTAAACAGGCACTGAAAAAGTGATCAGTAAGTGAGGATCTGTATCTAAATGACACCTCTATATCTTTTAACATAGAAAGAAGAAAAAAAACCCTTATTATTTCACTTGAAATAGATCTGTCTAGAACTGGGAAGAATTATGAGCAGTATAAGAATTAGAGGTTTCTTAAAACAGTAGTATCAAATCCATTACACAAAATATTATTGAGTTTCCATGCATATGTTGCAGTAAAATTTAAAAGTCATTGGTGATATAGAGAAAGCATTTATTCATACATTATTCTAGTACATTCATTATTCAATTTTTTAATTTTTTTACTCATTGTCCTTTCTGAGCCTAATTTATCTCTGTGAACCCCCTCAGAGTCACTTTAGCTGACAGATATTTATTACAAGCAGTAATAATGTTCAATATTTATGGTGCTAAAGTTAGGACAGAACATGAGATAACAAGTCATAAAAGACTCAAATGTCTATACACCAATGCACAGAGTATGAACAGTAAACAGGGTGCACTAGAAATTCAGGTAAATGAGGGCAGATATGATATTGTTGCTATTATGGAAACGTAGTGGGATGAAACCCACAAAAGGAACACACAGCTTGAGGGATTTAAATTATTTAAAAGAAACAGACCAAATAAAAGAGGAGGTGGAGTTGCTCTCGATATAAGAAATAACTACATTTCTACAGAAATAGAGCACAACAATGATGAAAACTGTTTTAACATTGCCATAGGTGTATACTATAGGCAACCCAACAAAACAGAGGAAATAGATGAACTTTTTGCTAGTTAGCTAACTAAGGTAGGTGGGAAGCAAATCACAATAGTAATGGGGGACTTTAATTACCCTGACATCAACTGGGAGACAAACTCTGCACCAAGTGGAAGATCAACAGATTCCTGACAAACCTAGCAGACAACTTTGTCTCCCAAAAAGTAGAGAAAGGAACTAGGGGATTAGCCATATTCGATCTAATCCTCACTAACAGAGATGAAATGATAGAAGGTGTTGAAGCCAGGAATCTTGGGAGGAAGTGATCATGCAATATTAGAACTCAAGATTATGGAAGCACAAGCAATAGAACACAGTCAAACTAGAGTGTTGGACATTAAGAGAGCTAATTTCAATAAACTTAGAGAGGGCTTGGGAAGGATTCCGTGGATGAGAATCTTCAAGGGGAAAACAACTCAAGAAGCTTGGGAAATTTTGAAAAATGAGATAATAAAAGCACAGTCTAGCACAATACCAACAAAGAGGAAAAATAACAGCTCTCAAAAGAAACCAGCTTGGCTGCATAAAGAACTCTCTGATAAATTGAAAGATAAAAAGGACAAGTATAGAAAGTGGAAAGAGGGGCACATAACTAAATCAGAATATCAACAAATAGACCGAGCCTGCAAAGATGAAGAGTAAAGCTAAGGCTCATAATAAATTAAGGCTTGCGACCAAAGTCAAAAATAACAAACAAAAAAAAAGCTTCTTTCAACATGTAATAAACAAGAAAAAAGTTAAAGAAACGATTGGTCCATTAGTGGGGGAAAGTGACAAGAAGGTGACAAGCAACAGGGAGAAAGCAGAACTATTTAACTCATTTTTTGCATCTATCTTTACACAAAGGGAAAAAACAGTCCATCCTAACAAAAAACAGTACCATAAGAAACAGATTAGAAACACAAATTAAGATAGGCAAGAAAATGGTAAATGAGCACCTGTCCAGCCTAGACAAGTTCAAATCACCAGGACCAGATGGATTACACCCCAAGGTTCTCAAGGTACTGGCAGATATAATCTCAGAACCACTGAACTATATTTTTGAAAGATCCTGGAGCACTGGGGAACTATCAGAGGACTGGAAAAGAGCAGATGTAGTTCCCATCTTCAAAAAAGGGAAAAAATGGATCCAGGAAATTACAGACCTATCAGCCTGACCTCAATACCTGGGAATATCTTGAAAAAGATAATCAAGCAATGAATCAGAGAACACCTAGAGGCAAACAAAGTCATTACTAAAAGCCAACATGGGTTTGTCAAAAACAAATCATGCCAGACAAATCTTATTGTATTCTTTGACCAGGTGACAAAATTAGTGGACCAGAGGAATGTTGCAAATATAATTTACTTGGACTTCAGTCAGGCATTTGATAAAGTAGACCACAACCTACTACTCGATAAGATAGAAAAATGTGGGTTAGACAGCATCATCACCAGATGGATCCATAGTTGGCTGACTGCTGTACTCAGCGTGTAGTCCTCAATGGAACCGCATCTACATGGAGGGAAGCAGTGTGCAGTGGGTGCCCCAGGGCTCTGTTCTGGGCCCAGTGCTCTTCAACAACTTCATCAACAATTTGGACAAGGGGATAGATGGGGAACTCCATCAAATTTGCAGACGACACAAAGCTGGCATGAATACTCCAGCACTCCAGAAGACAGGCTTAAGATACAGGAGGATCTGGACAGACCTGAACACTGGGTGCTATCTAATAAAATGAAATTCAATGGTGAAAAAAGTAAGGTTTCTATATTTAGGCAAGAAAAAGCAAATATGTACAGGTATAATATAGAGCAGTGATGGCAAACTTTTTACAGACTGAACGCCCACTGGCCACACCCCCGATCTACCCTCTGCCCCACCCACACTCTGCCCTCATCCCCCACCCCACCTGCCCGCAGGGCCACTCAATGCCTCCAGGGCCCTCCGCAGATCATCCAGGCAGCCCAGCAGCGCTATGGCAGTCAACTGTGCATGATGGGGTGTGAGGGAAGAGTCTTGTCTACACCGCCTGGCTGCCATGTCCTTGGCTGTGCTGCTCTGCGTGAGCCACACTCAGGGGTCACTCTCCTTCAGGGAGGCTGCTGGAGAGGAGGGAGCCATGGGGGAGGTGAGCCTGGGGCAACAGCACATGTGCCCACAGAGAGGGTTCCGAGTACCACCTCTGGCACCCATGCCATAAGTTCGCCACCACTGGTATAGGGGGTACTTGCTCAATAGTAGTAACTGTGAGAGGGATCTCGGAGTCCTAGTGGCAATCTCTTAAATATGAGCCAGCAGTGTGCTGCAGCTGCCAAAAAAGCCAAGACAGTGCCAGGCTGCATTAACAGAGGGATAGAATCAAGATCATGTGAAGAGTTAATACCACTTTACAATGCCTTGGTAAGGCCACACTTGGAATACTGCATTCAGTTTTGGCCACCACTATGTAAAAAAGATGTTGAGACTCTAGAAAGAGTACAGAAAAGAGCAACAAAGATGATTAGGGGACTGGAGGCTAAAACATATAAAGGATGGTTGCTGGAATTGGGTATGTCTAGTTTAATGAAGAGAAAGACCTGGGGTGACATGATAGCAGTGTTCCAATATCCCAGGGGCTACCACAAAGAAGAGGGAGTCAAGCTATTCCCAAAGCACCTGAAGGCAGGACAAGAAGCAACACATGAGAACTAATCAAGGAGAGAAGCAGCCTAGAACTAAGGAAAAATTTCCTGACAATTAATTAGTGGAACATCTTGTCTCCAGAAGTTGTGAATGCTCCAACACTGGAAGTTTTAAAGAAGAGACTGGACAACCATTTGTCTGAAATGATATAGGGTCTCATGCTTGAATGAGGTTGGACTAGAAGACCTTGGAGGTCCCTTCCAACTTCTTCTTCTTCTTCTTCTTCTTCTTCTTCTTCTTCTTCTTCTTCTTCTTCTTCTTCTTCTTCTTCTTCTTCTTCTTCTTCTTCTTCTTCTTCTTCTTCTTCTTCTTCTTCTTCTTCTGCTTCTTCTTCTTCTTCTTCTTCTTCTTCTTCTTCTTCTTCTTCTTCTTCTTCTTCTTCTTCTTCTTCTTCTTCTTCTTCTTCTTCTTCTTCAATATTTCAGTTCTGAATTTCCCAGAGAGTGATACCCAGGTGGTGGTAGACCCCACACCTATCACCACTGGAATGACTTTGGCCTTTCCACATCTTATCCAGTTCCTACTTCAGGCCTGATAACGTTCTAGCTTCTCATACTCCTTTGTGATATTGTTTTTGCTTGGCACTGTTACATCTATTGCTATTGCTGTCTTTTGGACCTTATCTACTATCACAATGTCTTTTTGAATAACTAGTATCTGCTTTTCTGGATCCAGAAGTGCCCCAAAGAGCCAGTAATATTTTCCTGAAGTAAAAGTTTTTTCATGAGCCTGAGGGAGGTTGGATTTTTTGCAATTTTTCTGAGCATTGCATAATCTGACTTTGGGGTGAATTTGCTGGGATGTCCACTCCTGGGAAGGTTGGCAACTGTATTCAGTGTTTTCTACTTGTGAATAATCTTCCTCACTGTGGAATGGTGGACTTTAAATTGTTTGGAAATGGCCTTATATCTCTTCCCAGATTGATGGGTAGCAATAATAGCTTCTCTAAGACCATTGCTGATGTCTTTCCTCTTTTTGTAAAATAAATTATGACATAGTGTAATATATCATGTTTTGTTATTTATCTGAGGTTGTACCTAATTTGGAGAACTACTAAGGACAAGATTTTTTTTTATTATGAATGAAGGTGAATATACATTTCATTTTGTTAAACAGTACCCAATGTTCAAATCTGTCAAGATCCTTCTGTATCTTAACCCTATTGCCTGGAGTGTTGGCTATTCCTGTCTGCTCTGTGCCATCTGCAAATTTGATGAGTTCCCCATCTATCTCCTCATCCAAATCATTAATGAAGATGTTGAAGAGCACTGGGCCTAAAACAGAGCCTTGGGTAACCCAATGCATTAGTTCCCTTCAGGTAGATGCAGTTTCAGGGAGGACTAAATGTTGAGTGCAGTTGGTCAGCCAGCTACAAATCCACCTGGTAGTGATGCTGTCTAACCCACATTTTTCTATCTTATCAAGTAGTAGTCTACTTGTAGTCTAGTTTATCAAATGTCTTACTGAAGTCCAAGTAAATTATATCCACAGCACTCCTCTGGTCCGCTAATTTTGTCACCTTGACAAAGAATGCAGTAATATTTGTCTGGCATGATCTGTTTTTGAAAAACTCATGTTGGCTTTTGGTTATGACTTTGTTTTCCAGAAGCTTCCCAGGTATTGAGGTCATTCTGATAGGTCAGTATTTTCCTGGATCTACTTTTTTTCCATTCTTTGAAAATGGGAACTATATTTGGATGAAGGGATAGATGGGGAACTCATCAGATTTGCAGACGACACCAAGCTGGCAGGAATAGCCAACACTCCAGAAGACAGGCTTCAGATACAGAAGGATCTGAACAGACTTGAACACTGGACGCTATCTAACAAAATGAAATTCATTGGTGAAAAAAGTAAGATTCTACATTTAGGCAAGAAAAACCAAATGTACAGGTATAGTATAGGGGGTACCTTGCTCAATAGTAGTAACTGTGAGAGGGATCTCAGAGTCCTAGTGGATAATCATTTAAATATGAGCCAACGTGTGCTGCAGCTGCCAAAAAAGCCAACACAGTGCTAGGCTGCATTAACAGAGGGATAGAATCAAGATCACGTGAAGTATTAATACCACTCTTCAATTCCTTGGTAAGGCCACACTTGGAATACTGCATCCAGTTTTGGTCACCACGATGTAAAAAAGATGTTGAGACTCTAGAAAGAGTACATAGAAGAGCAACAAAGATGATTAGGGGACTGGAGGCTAAAACATATAAGGAACGGTTGCTAGAATTGGGTATGTCTAGTTTAACGAAGAGAAGGACAAGGGGGGACATGATAGCAGTATTCCGATATCTCAGGGGCTGCCATAAAGAAGAGGGAATTAAGCTATTTTCCAAAGCACCTGAAGGCAGGACAAGAAGCAACGGGTGGAAACTAATCAAGGAGAGAAGCAACCTAGAACTAAGGAGAAACTTCCTGACAGTGAGAACAATTAATCAGTGGAACAGCCTGCTCCAGAAGCAGTAAATGCTCCAACACTGGAAGTTTTTAAGAAGAGACTGGACAGCCATTTGTCCGAAATGGTGTAGGGTTTCCTGCCCGAGCAGGGGGTTGGGCTAGATGACCTCCAAGGTCCCTTCCAACTTTACTACTATTACTATTACATATCAACTCTTTTCCAGCCCTGTGGTGGTTCTCTGGTGATCTTTGAAAGATATAGTTCAGTGGTTCTGAGATCACATCTGCCAGTTCTTTCAGAATCGTGGGATGTAATCCATCTGGTCCTGATAATTTGAACTCATCTAGGCAGTACTTTTTTGTAAAAAAAAAAAAAAAAAAAAAAAAAAAGATGCAGGAACTCATGCACAGCTTCGGCTCCAGTCAAAAGACCTTTACAGAGTTGGGAGGAGGGAGAGAAGAAATCGCTTTAGGGAGTTTCCAAGGCATAGATCACTCACCTGCCACATTCCTGCTGCTTCTCCAATCTGAGGACCAGGGGACATGTCCACAGCCCGCCCCCTGTGTCCCAATCCAGGCTCCAGAGGCCTGGAAAACACTTCTGCTTCCCAGAATGGATGGCTGTGGAGTGATTTTGTGGCCCCCCTGTGGCCCGATCTGGGCTCTGGAGGCCTTTTCCAAGCCTCCGGAGCCCGGATCCATGGCCTCAGAGCAATTCTGCAGCCTTCCAGCAGCCCAATCAGGGCTCCAGAGACCTGGAAAAGACCTCCAGAGCCCATATCTATGGCCATGGAGTAATTTTGCGGCCTCCCTGTGGCCTGATCCAGGCTCCAGATGCCTTTTCAAAGCCACCGGATCCCACATCTATGGCCGCAGAATGATTTTGTGCCCCCGCCCCCAGCCACCTGATCTGGGCTCGGAGGCCTGGAAAAGACCTCCAGAGCCCAGATCTATGGCCGTGGAATGATTTTGTGGCCCCCCAGCAGCCTGATCCAGGCTCCAGAGGCCTTTTCCAAGCCTCTGGAGCCCAGATCGGGCCACTGGGGGGGGGGCACAAAATTGTGCTTTATTTCTGTAGAGATGTAGTTATTTCTTATATATAGTGCAACTCCATTTCCTCTTTTATTTGTCTGTTTCTTTTAAATAATTTAAACCTCTCTAGCTATATGTTCCATTTGTGGGTTTCATCCCACCAAGTTTCCATAATGGCAACAATATCATATCTACCTTCATTTATTTGAATTTCTAATTCACCCTGTTTATTGCTCATTTTCTGTGCATTGTTGTATAGACATTTGAGTCTTTTTTGACTGACCCTGTATTTACTTTATACATAACCTTTGTGGTGCCTGAGTTCCCTTATTTCCTTATCACTTGTTTGATTAATTTTGATATGGCACTCACTATTGTAAGCTTGATTTTGCTTGACAGAAAGGTTGATATTCTTACTCACACATATCTATGTTATATGCACTGATAACCCTATTAGTTTTAGATTGCTGGGGATAATTAACTCATTGCCCCCATTGTTCAGTTTAAATTTTTCTCCAGAAAGTCTGTGAATTTAATACAAAGTAACTCAGTCCCTTTCTTTGATGGATGCAGACCATCTCTTTTGTAAAGTTTTTCATTGGACCAGTTGCAGACATTGTGACTAATATACACAAAGCTTTACACCACTCCTTTAGTCACATATTGAACTCCGCTATATGTTGGCCTTTTCCTTTTTGTTCTTTATATACTGGTAATACCTCTAAAAAAGTAAGCCTATAGCCTATCCTGCTAAGTTCTTGCCCCTAGCTGTGGAAATTATTCTACACAGAGAGTACATCTTTTGGGGACACATCCTTTGTGCCAAGATGTACAATAGCATCAATGTCACTGTCCTTACCAGCATTCTAGACTATCTTAAAAATACACTTTTTGTCTCTGCTGGCAGTAGCACCTGACCTCTTTCAAAACCTCCATATCTTTTCCTAAATTTACTTCCCTTACTGTAACTGAATCACCAACCAGAAGGTGGCTTCTCTTTTTTGGATGCCTTGTTCTTCTTGCATGACTGGTATGTAATACCTGATTCACACTTTCCCCTACCTAAAACAAGTTTTTGTCTCAGACCATGGTCCCCTGCTTATTTGAGTTATCATCATTACAACTACCTTGATCTGCCACCTTAGTATCCCTATTAAGGTCAGCAAAGGCACTGTACCTTTTATGCAGGGACACAGCAAAAGCTTTGTGTTTATGGTTCACAGCCCTCATCCTGCAGTATGGTTGTCCATACTGCCTTTCTCCTGCAGGATCTTTGTGGTAGAGGGGCTGATAGAGCAGAATGGCTAAGTTGGACATCTAATTTCTATTTGAAGACACAGATTATAGACTCCAGATAAGTAATCTGTCCATGTACACTACTAATTTGTTTAAAAATAGTATGGATGCTAAGTGACCTTTAGTAAGTCGAGGATTACTTGTATTTAAAATATCGAATTGTCTAACTGTGAATGATTATGTGTCCAGAAGGAAGACTTCAATTAAGCTGAGTACCATGTAAATAATTCAGCACTGGAACATACTACGAGCCTAAAATATTTCCCAGTTTAGAAGAAACAATTTATGTAATCAATAAAATAAAAAAATACTAAAGATTGATTTTTGTGATGATATGATAAAGAAAAAATAAGTGAAGGTACAATTAGCATTCATTATTTACCAAATATTAAAATGCCATGATTTTTCAATCTTTTTTCCTGAGAGAATACTAACATTTTTCTTTTTATTTCATTTATTGGGTAGATGCTACCTATTTCAGTATGTACTGAGAGCTGCTTCCCTGGATATTTCAAAAGAAAGCAGGAGAGAAATCCATTTTGCTGTTATGATTGTCATCCTTGTCCGAAAGACAAAATGTCAAGCCAAAAAGGTAAGAAGCTTCATGAATCAAGTTACATTATGGCTCTACAGGAAGCTGAGTTGTATTTGTTGCAGTTTCATTCTTGGCAGATTGTGCTCTCCCAAAAAGAAGGATTCCTTTTCCAATGAGCCGAGGTGGCGCAGCAGTTAGAGTGCAGTACTGCAGGCCACTTTAGCTGACTGTGTTCAGCAGGTCAGCGGTTTAAATCTCACCGGCTCAAGGTTGACTCAGCCTTCCATCCTTCCGAGGTAGGTAAAATGAGGACCCAGATTGTTGGGGGCAATGTAATATATATATATACATTGCTTACTGGTGTACACTGCTTAGAGAGTGCTTGCACTTAAAGCGGTATATAAGTCTCATAAATAAATAAATAAATTGGAAGACTTCAGACAAAGAATTAAGAATTTAAAATCAGCTCTGCTTTGACCAAATAATAATAATAATAATAATAGTAATAATAATAATAATAACAACACCCAATAATAATAATACCCAATAATAATAATACCCAATTGATTAAAATATTAAAAGTCCCAATTTTTCTTACATTGGCGTAAACTTCTCATTTCTATGTACAATTCTATATCCCATAATATCTGTGCCAATGAATAGATGGGAAAGTGTTGATGACTGCTTTCCCACAGTGCAACTCTTAAACCAGAGAAATATAGTAAAATGCACATAATTGAACAGTAAGAAATTACAAATACTAAATAGAAATCCTGAATGGAGAATTATTGCCATGTTAAAATCCAAACACTAAAAAATCAGATTGACAACATCAGTGCCAATCTTGATCTGAAGAAAAGCAAATCAAAGAAATGTGACATAATAATATTCATAGAATAATCATAAAACTCAAATGAAAATTTAAATTTGGATACATATGCATGTGTATATATTCAATACATATATATTTAAATTTCAGTTATGGATGACTGTTCCAAATGCCCAGAAAATCAATATCCAAATAAGGACCATGATTCATGTCTTCCCAAAAGAGTATCATTCTTATCCTATGAGGAACCAATGGGAATAAGTTTAGTCATTTTGGCACTATTCTTTTCTCTCTGCACAACTGTAGTGCTGGCAACATTTTTAAAATATCATCATACTCCCATCGTCAAGGCTAATAACCGAAACCTCACCTATGTTCTACTCATCTCCCTCCTCCTGTGTTTCCTTTGCTCACTGCAGTTTCTTGTTGCACCATGCGATATAATATGTCTCCTGCGACAAATTAGTTTTGGCATCATCTTCTCAGTGGCTGTGTCTTCTGTGCTGGCAAAAACCATCACTGTGGTTCTGGCTTTCATGGCCACCAAGCCAGGATCCAGGATGAGGAATTGGATGGGAAGAGGACTAGCCACCTCCATTGTTCTTTCTGGTTCCCTGATTCAAGTAGGCATCTGTACAGTGTGGCTATTCACGTTTCCCTCTTTCCCTGACATTGACACATATTCAGAAATTGAGGAAATCATACTGCAATGCAATGAAGGCTCAGCTACAATGTTCTACTGTGTCCTGGGCTACATGGGCTTCCTGGCATCTGCCAGTTTTACAGTAGCGTTTCTCTCTAGGAAACTCCCCAGTAGTTTCAACGAAGCTAAATGTCTCACATTCAGCATGCTGATCTTCTGCAGTGTATGGCTCTCCTTTGTTCCATCCTACCTGAGCACCAAAGGCAAATACATGGTGGCTGTCAAGGTTTTCTCCATTTTGGCCTCCAGTGCTGGATTGTTGGTGTTCATATATTTCCCCAAATATTACATAATTATTTTTAGACCAGAGCTAAACAACAGGGAGCAACTCATTAAGAGAAAAAGTTATAAAATATGAACCTAACTCTCCTATAATTATTTCTCTATATTAAAGAGCATTTGTTTAAAGCTCTAGGACAGTGGTTCTCAACCTGTGGGTCGGGACCCCATTTGGGGTTGAATGACCATTTCACGGGGGTCGCCAAACCACGCTGTCCGCCATTTTTTTCCCTTTTCCCTAGCTGTCCTACTCCCTCTTATTGGTGGCCACACCCACTTGGGGGTCATCACAACATGGGGAACTGTATTATGGGGTCACGGCATTAGAAAGGTTGAGAACCACTGCTCTAGGAAATTCAACATTGATTTTGAAGTGATGAAAATGTTTGGGTGAGTTTTCAATGTAGAAGAAAAGCCCAGTCAAATTATTTCTCATTTAGTTTTAACTAAAAATCTGAGATATTAAGAGGCCATGATTCTCTTTAAGTTTGCTGATTAGAATTTGAGGACCAATGGATTTGATTCATGCTATTGAAATAATTAAGATTTAATGTGAAAGCACACACATAGAGACATATACAAACCAACAAACTTTACACATATTTTCCATACCCTAAAATGGGAAAATATGAAAATGCCTAGCTTTGCATCATTTTTGGAATGATTTGATTTTTTTTAAAAAAAAGCTGAATAACCTGTAATAACTTCAAATATTAACCCTGCCAGATTCCACATCAAGAGCTTCAATACTAAGAAACATATTTGAAGCATTAACCAGTTGTACTAGGAATGATATCTAAGACATCACCAATATGGCCTGAAATGAACTGTCATTGTATTCAACAAATGTAGCATCCTACTAATCCCAATTTTAATTTTAATTAGAAATTATTTTATTCTATTCATCATAGAAATAAAGCCTAGCGAAGTTAGCCTTCATTTATTAAAATGTAAAAAGTGACCTATTAAGAGAAATTTTGAGAAAAAAATGATTCAAGTTATTATTTTTTTAAAAAAATATAATTGGTTTATTCTTATTCTATAATGGGAAAGCATGAAAATGTTAGTAAAAATGTTAGTAAATGTTAGAAAAAAAAGCAGTGGTAGGAATTAAGTAGTGGTGCTGCATTGGTTAGAATGCAATATTACAGGCTAAACTCTGCTCACTGCAAAGGTTTTGATCTTTACCAGTTCAAAACTGACTCAGCCTTCATCCTCCTGAAGTCACTAAAATAAGGACTCAGATTGTTGGTTGCAATATACTGACTATGTAAACCGCTTAGAGAGGGCTGTAAAGACTATGAGGCAGTATATAAATCTAAGTGCTATTGCTATTCTAAAGAATATTAATTTTGCCAGATATTAGAATGAGAGCATTAATGATCTCACTGAAAAATATATTTGAAATATTAAACAGAGACAGTAGAGATAAGAGATAATAAAGCATCACTAAACTGTATTGCAGAAATTTACTTGAGTTGTATTGAACTATTGCAGCAAGCATCCTAATACCACTTTCCAGAGTGATCTTCCTTTTCTTTAGGACTATATTGTAGTAAGTATCTGGCAAGTAGTGATTAGAAGCAAGTATGCCTGCATATATAACACTAGCCAGACATGTGAACCAGACAGTTAAGTGAACTGTATTAGTGAAGTGGCTTCTTATTTTGGAGGAATGCGATTATTAGATTATTTCAGTATGATCCATGTGGGGCAACTCTTAAGACCATCCAGAAATTTTATTTTGTCCAAAAAATGACTGGATGAGCAACTTTGGATTTCACATATTGTAGATTGTTCATGTTACACTATTGCTATATGAGTTACACTGGCTTGCAGTTTCTTTCTAGATACAAGTCAAGGTTGCTTGTTACTACCACATTTCTTCCTTATGCCTGTCTCTTCCCAAGGGTATCTGCCCATTCTACCATCAGAGAGAACTACTATATGTTTGATTGGTTAAATGTCATTATGTAGAAGGACATAGACATCAATCCTCTCAGAAGCAGCCTCATCCTTTTGGGATACCCTTCCATGAGTTCTAGCACTCCCCTAATCCTGGATCTTTCAGAAAGCTGAATGATCTGATTTTTCCCATAGGCTTTGAGATGGTGTGAAACTGGCCTTCTGGTGAAGAATTGGCCAGCACCTGACTCCCCCAGAGAATCTCCTCTCTCTGGATTGTCATTTTTCCAATTCAACAACAGAAAGAAAAGGCTTCCTTTCATTTATTTGTCTCTCCTGGGCTAGGAAGAATCCCAGAATCATCTGTCAAGACCCTGCAATAACAGCAACAGTCTGCAAGCAGTTTTCGAAGCTGTGCTTCAAAATAGCTGGTGAGCTGAAGCTGGGAAGGGTGGCTGAAATCACATTGTTGTTGGATAAAACAGCCATTTTGGAATTTATTTTTCAAACGGGAAATAAGCTTGCCCTTCATTTCTTAATCAATTTATGAGACTATTATCTCTATTAGCTAAAAGGGGCTCTCTTTAGTTACAGCTTATCACTCCTTGAAGCTATGCACCATTTCTGAGATTCCTTTATTGTTAAACAACAAAGAAGAGGGTTGCTGGAGGCAGCTAAAATAAGGAAACATGGAGTATTTTCTCTTTTGAACTATAAGGACAAAAGTTGTGATGTTAATTTACTACTTTTAAAATAATCTACAGCCCTGTATTGAGTTGTTGTGGTGGTAGAAAATAAATAAATAAACAAACAAACAAACAAATATCATTTTTGACCAACAGAAGGAGTTACAAAGATGTTTAACTCTGAGCTGGAATCTGTCCTCAAAGAATTTTTTGAAAAGTCTATATAGGAAATTATTTATACCATAAATCACTTATGCTCCAAAGATATTAATTATACAAAGGATATCCACTATAGAAAATTATCAACCCACTGTGTCAACTGTACAAATGTTGGATAATGCAAATAATGTAATTATACCTTTGGAATATAAATCTGACACCAGTTTTTTTTTTTTATTATTATTATTATTTGAATATAACCCTTCCAGTGCAACTGAAACAAGAGTGTCAAGTAAACTCATAACTCTTAAGAGGTCAATTTTAGGATTTTTCCCCTCATGGATACCAACAAGGTCAAGAACGCTTTGAGAAAAAAAAATATGATAGACAACTTAGAGAAGGAAACATTATTCTATGAGGATTTTCTCTAGGTTAATCTAACAGAACATCTTGGGGCATTTTTTTTCATGGATATAAATAAGGCTAAGAATTTTTTTTTTTTAAAGACAATTTTACTGGTTTTTCCAGTTTTGCACCCAGAAGCTTAAGAGCCACCATGGAGATAGGGTAATCAATCGAATACAATAACATCATAGATATACAGCTTAGATAATACTCCTTAAAATTTTCCTCTCTATCAATTAACATGATGTAGTCAAATTAATACATTTCTAAATAAAATTCCTTCATTAATACGTTCCTAAATAAAAATTCCATTAATCAATAAAGGTTATCTGCAACTCATTGCTTACATAAATCAAAGTCCTGTTTTCAGCTATAATTAATTTCCAAATACCATATCCAATTTAGTGTTAAACAGACATACTATTTACCATTTGGTTGTCCCTAACTTCTCCTATTTAAACATATTATTTCCATCATTACATTCTTACAATTCTTAACCATATTATGGTTCCTCTTCGACAGTTCTTCGTTTATTAATTTCATCTCTTCCATTATTACAATCTTTTTCTCATTATACTTCCACAAATTAATTGTCATGTCTAATATTAAAAGAAAACACACAAAAAGATAGAAAGAATAGTAAGAAGAAAAGACAGAAACAAACCAAGAGGAAAAAAGAGAAAGGAAGAAAGATATATTATTTCAAAGAATATATTCTTACTATATTTCAATACAAAGTTCTAAATCTTATCCTAATAACACCTATTAAAAATCCAAATCAGTCCGCATTTCTATAAAACCTTTGCAACCCATAACTATAATCTTAAATTCCATATTTATATCTTTTTTTTATTATTATTAAAAGTTTTTAAAAAATTATACAAATCCCTCCCATCCCTCCCCCACTTCCCAGAGCTGATTACAGGGTTACAAATAAACAATCATAATCTAACTAACATTACCCAATTATACTAACAATCAAATCCATAACATACTTTAACTCCTTTTCAAAACAAATATTAACAAATTAAAAACGAAAATAATAATATAATTAAACCATAATACTAAAAATAATATAAATTCAACCATATTAAACTATTAGTAATAATCTAAAATTTACTCATAAACTAGATAATACTTTTTAGTCTCATATTTATTCTGAATATAATCTATCCATCTTCTCCAAACCGAAATGTATCTTTCTTGTGAATAATCCTTCAAATAAGCGGAAATTTTTGCCATTTCTGCTAAATTAGACACCTTGAGTATCCATTCTTCCATAGTAGGCACCGAATCTTTCTTCCAATATTGCCCCACCAGTAATCTTGCAGCTGTTATAAGATTCAACATCAAATTAATTTCTTTAACATCAAAGTCTACAATAACACCTAATAAAAATAATTGTGGTGTAAACTTTATCTTTCTCTTAAAAATCTTTTGAATGTTCTACCAAATCTTAATCCAAAAAGCTTTTATATTTCTATAAGTCCACCAAATATGAAAATAAGTTGCATCTAAGCTTCCACATCTCCAACATTTGGGCTGTAAATTAGGATACATATAGGACAGCTTTTGAGGATCCAAATGTCACCTATAAAACATTTTATAAAAGTTTTCTCTTAAATTTTGAGCTTGAGTAAATTTTACATTTCTAACCCAAAATTGTCTCCCATGTATCCAATAGAATCGGCTCTTGAATAATTTGAGCCCATTTTACCATACAATCTTTAACTCCATTTCAGAATCCAATTCTATTAAAACATTATAAATTCTCTTTATATGGACTTGAGTTTGATCTTTAGTCTGTTTTACCAAATTCACGTGTTCTAAGGTAATACCAACCTTTTGATCTAAACTCCACCTGACTAACAATTGATTATACTGAAACCAAGAGTGTACAATATTTTCTTGCTTCAACTCCCTACTAAACTAAGTAATTCCTTATAAGAAATCCTATCCAAATTCACTCCCTTAGATACCCCCTCTATCGCATGTCCAGGAATCTCCCAAATTGGAATTTTATAATTTAACCTATAATAATACTCCTTCCAGACATGTAATAAAGCATTTTAAAAACCTGATCTACTTTTTTATTATAAATTAAATATGCATGCCATCCATATAATAAATCCCATCCCTCAAGAAGAAGTATATTTTTATTTGTTAAGTTAAGCCAATCACTAATCAGAGTTAAAGCCACCGCATCATAATACAATTTTAAATTAGGCGCCTTAAGTCCTCCTCTTTCCCGTGCATCTTGTATAATCTTAAACTTAACTCTTGGTTTTTTCCCTGCTCAAATAAACTTATTAATACCGTTCTGCCATTCCTCCAAGTTGGCATCTTTTTTCAAAATAGGTATCATTTGAAACAAAAACAGAAACTTTGGAAGAACATTCATTTTAAACGTTGAGATTCTCCCCAGCAAAGATAACTGTAGTTTTTTCCAATCATTTAAATCCTTTTGCACTTTTACTCATAATGTCTCATAATTATTTTTGTACAGTTTAACAGTAGAAGCTGTAATGTATACTCCCAAATATTTAACCTTTTTCACTATTTCAAAACCTGTTAATTTAGCTAACATATGCTTTTCCTTCATAGACATATTTTTGGTGGTATTTTAGTCTTATATCCACACGCTCATCTAGACACTCTATATGGGCTGCTAAGTCTTGAAGTGCAAGTGCTATGTCCTCCCTCATCTCTCTGTTCTTATGCTCAAAAAGCTCTGCCATTTCTTCTTTAATCTGTTGTGCTGTTTTTCCCAAAGCATCCTGTATATCTTTAAATGTAAATGCCGGTGGTGGGGGAGAAGGTGGAGGAGACTTAGGTTTGGTTTGCTGTACAGTCTGAATTACCGGGGAGGAAACTGAACCTTTAGGAAGAGCAGAAATTCCAGGGCGTTTTGAAGCCATTTTCAAACTGTTTAGAACCACTTCTTAAAAGTCTTGTATGATCTTATAAAACCAACAATTACAAAAAAAAGAAAAAAAGTAGAAACAAATCCCCCCCAAATAAGAAAAGAAGCTTGCTTTTTAAGTGAGCAACCAAAATCCGTTACATTGTTTAAACTTTGTTGCCAAGTGAAAGACTTTCTTAACAATATCCTTTCAGACAAAGAAACAGCATTCCTGTGCCATTTTTCTCTTCTTCCTTTTGTTGAAATTAATAGGTGAAGAAGATACTTTAATTACTTCCTGAGTTAAAGTCCCAAATTCTCACAATTCTGATTCCTCCTGATCAGCTCCGTCTGCTTTTAATTTTACTCACAGATCTCTCTAGACTGCAGACGTGGAAGCAGTATCTGGCTTTGATCCTAAAAACAAAGGCATCCTGGGATGCGGAGAAGACCTCAGACTCCGAGGGAGCTCTCACCCTTTGCCCTCCCCCCCCCCAAAAAAAGATTTATGGAGGTCCTGGGTAACTCAACCTCTATCCGAAAAAGCTCACCTCCTCCCCTTCTCCCAGGGAGAGAGGCTCCAAACCGTGAAACAGCTGCTGTTCGCCGTCTCTGCCAACTTTAACACATTCCCAGGGTGGACGGCTAAAAAAAAAGCCACCATCAGCGCAGTGATCGCCACCGGAAGTCTCCATATTTATATCTTATTCTAGCCTTCTTCCTATTCCAAATAGGTTTCCATAATAAAGCATCTAGATCCACAGATAAGTCTCCCTTCGTCTCTAGCCAAAGTACATAAACCAAAGAAAATTCTCCCATTGTCCATTTTAATAAGCTAGTAACAAAATTGTAGCGATTCTCAATGACTCTTGATTGGACCTCAATCCCCATCTTTTTTGAAGTTATATATAATTTGGTTGCAATCACTTTTGAATCCTCCAAAATCTGAGTAGATTGTATATAAAATGATATATAATCCTCTTTAGTGTTGTTTAGTTTTTCTTCTGTTGATTTTTTATCTGTCAAAAAGTCAATTGATTTCTGCACATTGGGTTGTCCTTCTGGGATAACATCTTTCATTTCTGTACTGAAAATTATTTGTTCATTGGTGTCCAAAGTTTTTTCTGATGTAGATTGATAATCCATATGTGAATGTAGTTCCTCCATCTCAGTAAGTTGTAAGCAACTGTAAGGACCCACCCCACTTTGCATCTTAAGAAGACAGAACTCTTGGAATAATTCTTCCAACAGGAATCCTTTATTAAGAGAAAATGGTTGCAGGCATGCTAGACAGGACTTGGGGTCCAAGCTCTCCCATTCAAGGTTTTAAGGGGTTCCCCAGTAGTCCCACCCAATCAACCCCCCTTCCAGTGATAGTTTCAAGTATCACAATTCCACTCCCTTTCTTCTTTCTTCCGTCTGGATGGAGACTTCAGATAACTACATGAAAGGCAACTTCCCTCCTTTGGTATGTTAACGCTTCGAGGTTACAATAAACACACATTCAGCATTCAGCTCTTTGAAGTGTAAAGAAGGAAGTGAGGGCCATAAAGCCCCTTTGTTCTCCCCCTTCTCTCCCTCTTATGGCAGAATCCAGAGAAGGCAGAATTGGGAGTTTCTATATTTGATAATTTAAAGATGAAATATAATTGGATTCTGACATCCGGCCCCTCTTAACAATAAGAGAGATCCACCTGAAAGAAAACACAAGTATAAAATTTAGTCAGGCTTGTTAGGATACTCTGTGTGAAACTTCTTCAATAGCTTCGGGGCTCTGACATGACGTTTATGGACCCACTCATTTTGTGAGGGAGGGAGGTGTTTCCAGGCAACTAGGTACTGAGTTGCTCCATGATATCTCCTAGAGTCAAGGACTTCCTTTATTTCGAAGTGTTGTTCACCCTCCACCATGATTGGAGGTGGTGGGGGGGGGGGATTTTTGGCCGTAGAGGTGACTGATGCTCTCTTTTCAGCAAGCTGCAATGAAAAATTGGGTGTATTTGCCTGAGATTTTTGGGTAATTCTAATTCTACTGTTACTGGATTTATGATTCTTTTAATTGGAAAAGGTCCTATGTATTTTGGTCCAAGTTTTTTACAGGGCTGTAGGGACTTTAGGTATTTTGTAGATAAGTACACCATCTCTCCTATAATGAATGGTGTAGGCTCAACCCTTTTTTTATCGGCTTGTGTTTTGTAAGCCTGCCTAGCTTCATCTAGTGCTTTTCTGACTATTGGCCAGGTGTTTTGTAATTTTTCCATCCATTCTTTCAGCGAGGGGATCGTTGGTTCGTTTGGGGTTAATTCTGGCATGGGGTTGAAGCTTTGACCGGTGGCTATTTGAAAAGGAGTGTAACCTGTGCTGGAGTGGACTGCATTATTGTAGGCAACTTCTGCAAAGGGGAGTAAGTCCGCCCACTCGGTCTGCTGGAAACTAAGAAAACATCTTAAATATTGCTTAAGTACTGAGTTCATTTTTTCAGCCCCCCCATTTCCTTGAGGGTGGTGGCTAGATGTCAGTCCCTGAGTGGTTCCTAAGAGGGATAAAAATTCCTTCCAAAATGCAGACGTAAATTGCACCCCCCTGTCAGAGATGATGCGTTGGGGTGCCCCATGCAATCTGTAAATGTGTTGGATGAAAAGTTTTGCTAAGGCTTTTGCAGTGGGAATCTTTTGGCAAGGGATAAAGTGCACCTGTTTGGAAAACAAGTCCGTGACCGTCCAGACCACAGTATTCCCATTGCTTTCTGGCAATTCCACTATAAAATCCATGGCTATTTCTCTCCAGGGGGCTGAGGGACTTGCCACTGTTTGCAATAGTCCTGGCACTTTCCCTTGCAACCTCTTTGCCGTGGCACATTTTGGACAACTGGCTATATAACTTTCAATGTCCTTTTTCATGGATGGCCACCAAAATTGCCGTTTAATTAAATGTAAAGTTTTTACAAATCCAAAATGCCCTGCTGATTTTGTGTCATGGCAAAGGTGCATGAAAGTTACTCTTTGAGTTGTTGGTATATATAACTTTTCCCCTATCCAAGGCAACCCGTCTTTCATTGTGCACACATTTTTGTTTTTCTGGAACCAATCATCTGTTTCCAAACTTTTTCTGAATTCAATTCCAGTTTGGCTGTCCAGTTGTGGTTTTAATTTGGCTTGGGTTCTTGTGGTTACTGGTGCTGCCAGTTGTGACTCTGCCATTATTGGTCTAGAGTCTGTGGTTCGTGCGCTGTTATATTGGGGCATGCGAGATAGTGCATCTGCCAGGAAGTTCTTTCTTCCTGGTAAATGTTTGAGCTTAAATTGGAATTGGTGAAAATGCTGGGACCAGCGGGCTTGTTTGGGATTGAGTTTCCTGGAAGTTTTCAGGGCTTCCAAATTTTTGTGATCAGTCCACACCTGGAAGGGGATTTTGTTGCCTTCCAGGAACTGTCGCCATGTGAGTAATGCCCAACGTATCCCATAAGCCTCCTTCTCCCATACGGGCCAGCGCTGTTCTGTTTCTGTGAGTTTCTTGGATGTATATGCACAGGGTTGCAATACTGCATCATCATTTTCTTGTAATAGCACAGCCCCCACTGCCACATCACTTGCATCTGCCTGTATTATGAAGGGTTTGTCCATGTCTGGGTGCCTTAGTACTGGTTCGGCAGAAAAAAGTCTCTTTAGTCTCTCAAACGCTGCTTGGCACTCCATTGTCCATGTTAGTGGCTGGCTAGGTTTTACTGAGGATGTTCCCTTCGTTTTTAGTAAGTTGGTGAGGGGCAAGGCTATCTGTGCAAATGAGGGGATGAATTGGCGGTAAAAATTTGCAAAGCCCAGGAAACTTTGTAGTTGCTTTCTTGTGCGGGGTGGTGCCCATTCTAATACTGCTCTGACCTTCTCTGGGTCCATTTCAATGCCCTGTGGGGATATGCGATAGCCTAGGTAGTCTATCCTTTCCTGGTGGAATTCGCATTTTGAGAGTTTGGCATATAGGTGAGCGGCTCGCAGCTTCTTTAAAACCGCTCTGACAAGTTTGACGTGTTCTTCTTTTGTTTCGGTAAAGATAAGAATGTCGTCCAAGTAAACAAGGACCCCCTTAAACAGGTGCTCCCTTAGAACGTCATTGATTATTGCATAAAGACTGCAGGGCCCCCTTGTAATCCAAATGGCAAGACTTTGAATTGATAGCACCCCATGGGGCAGTTAAATGCAGTCTTCCATTCGTCCCCTTCCTTGATTCTCACGCGATAGTAAGCTTCCCTTAAGTCTAGTTTAGAAAAAATTTTCCCTTTCGATAGGTGTGACAGCATGTCTTTCATGAGGGGCAGCGGGTATAGGTTGCTTTCACTGATTGTGTTCAGGGCCCTATAATCCACGCATAAACGTAAAGAGCCATCCTTCTTCTCTCTAAAAAGGACCGGGGCAGCCACTTTAGGCTTAGCTGGTTCAATGAAACCTCTCTCCAGGTTTTTTTTTATAAATCTTTCCATTTCCTCCTTCTCCTTTGGGCTCATGGAGTATAATCTGGGCTTCGGGAGTTTTGCCCCAGGCTTGAATTCAATGGTACAGTCTGTGGGTCGGTGGGGGGGAAGCTCATTCGCCCTCTCCTCACTGAAGACTTCAGCAAGGTCCCTATATTCCTCTGGTATTTCTGTTAATCTTTTTTCCTCTCCTATGGATGCTTTTTTTATTCTTGATTCTGGTAGCCTCCCTTGGGGTTTTAAGTCCATAGGGTCCCCCTTCGGGAATTTGATTTCTGTCATCCTCCAATTTACCCAGGGGTTCCATTTTTTCAACCATTCCATCCCTAGAATCATTGGGCATTCCATACCTGGGGTCACCACAAACGTTAAGTCCTCTTCATGGTTGCCCAGGGAGAGATGTATTGGCAAGAGTGGCTAGGGTAGCTGGCACCCCCCCTGCTATGGATCCATCTAGCTGGCCAAATGAGATTGGTTGTTCCAGTCTCCTGGATGGGTTGCCCAGATTCCCCACTAGTGTTGGGCTAATGAGGCAGCGGATGCAGCCAGAGTCTATTAAGGCTTTCACCTTCACAGCTTCGGGCATGGGGGGGATTAATATAGTCACTGTTTTGAAGATGGGTGTGATGCATCCACTTACCAGGGGTTCGCCCTCCGAGCTGTCATCTGAGGCATCCACCGGCCCTGTGGTGTAGGCTGGAGTTCTTTCCCCTTGGTGTGCAGAGGTGGGGGTTTCTGCAATTTCCATCATTCTCATGGCTGTTTCTTTTGGCTTAGCTGAATACTTTCCGGTTTTGTTGATTGGGGATCTGTCTGGGTTGTGCTGGGGGGCCTTTGAGCGGCATTCTACAGCTTGATGCCCTTCTCTTCCGCACTTGAAACACCCCATTTGCTTCTTGGCTGTATCCGATGATTTCACCGGTTGGTGTGTCAGCTCAGGCGGGGGGCGGCTCCATTGTTTTCCTCGGCGGTGCCTCTTCAATATGTCGATCTCTGCTTCCTCTGCCAAGACGTACCATTCCTCAAGTCGATGTGGGTCTCCTCGGGGCAGGCAAGCATCATATAGATCATAGTTTAGTCCGTCTTTGAAACGGCCAAGGAGGATGTCTTCTGGCCAATTCAGTTTGCTGGCAATGGCCCGGAATTCTTGTGTATACTCAGCCACTGGGCGTTTGCCCTGCCTCATCGTTGTTATTCTTTCACGGGCTTTGCGATCAGCCAGGGGGTCTTCAAATCGTCTTCTCAAAGAGGACATGAAACGGTTGAAGTTACTGAGTTCTGGGGCATTGGAGTCATGCAAGTTCACTACCCAATCTGCAGCTGGTCCATCCAGGGCAGATTGCACGATCCGGATGCGGGCTTTGTCGCTGGGAATATCCTGCCCATATTCCTCCATGTAGCTGAGGACTTGGGTTAGGAAAAACCCCAAGCGTGTTGGCTCCCCTTTGAATTTCACTTCCAACGGTGGACGTCTTGGAATGGATCGGTGTCTCTGTTGTGGGTGGTAGTGTCTTCCGTCCAGATTGCCATCTGTGGTCCGGTAGGGGGTGGGGGCTCCTGGATCAGTAGATGCCCCTGGGGTTGCAGGTTCCATGTCCCCCTCGGTGTCTCTCCCTTTGCGGCTCCAGGAACTGGGGCGGCCGTAGGGCTCAGTATTCTCCTCTCCTAGGAAGCTGAGAGTTCTCTTCATCAGGTCAATAGCTTTCTCTAGGATCCAGTCTGAGTACGGTGCCCAGCTTCCTCCCTCTTCACTTGCGTGCAGGGATTTCTCCATCTCCTGCTTCCATTCTGGTTGCTTGGTCCCCCGTCTCAGGGTCACCTTTCTTGATTCCTTTCCCCACTCACTTTTCTTTCCAACGCCCGTCGACCAGCGAGGCTTGTGGTCCTGTGTCTCCACCACTTCTTCTCCTGAGGAATCTGGCCTCTCGGATCCCAACATATGGCAAGGTTCCAGCTGGGTCAGCGGCTCTCTTTCCAGGGAGTTTTCCCCCTCTCTTGCTCCATTGTCTGACATGGTAAATTTTTGCAAAATCCCCCGGCAAGGGTCTCCCTTCCAGGTGGATTAATTTTGCAAGTCCTGTCTAATGTAAGGACCCACCCCACTTTGCATCTTAAGAAGACAGAACTCTTGGAATAATTCTTCCAACAGGAATCCTTTATTAAGAGAAAATGGTTGCAGGCATGCTAGACAGGACTTGGGGTCCAAGCTCTCCCATTCAAGGTTTTAAGGGGTTCCCCAGTAGTCCCACCCAATCAACCCCCCTTCCAGTGATAGTTTCAAGTATCACAATTCCACTCCCTTTCTTCTTTCTTCCGTCTGGATGGAGACTTCAGATAACTACATGAAAGGCAACTTCCCTCCTTTGGTATGTTAACGCTTCGAGGTTACAATAAACACACATTCAGCATTCAGCTCTTTGAAGTGTAAAGAAGGAAGTGAGGGCCATAAAGCCCCTTTGTTCTCCCCCTTCTCTCCCTCTTATGGCAGAATCCAGAGAAGGCAGAATTGGGAGTTTCTATATTTGATAATTTAAAGATGAAATATAATTGGATTCTGACAGCAACATTGGGAACAGGATTCTTGAGTATATATCCCTTCTACTATTTCTTGGCCTACAAAGTGTTCACTTAGGCCTTGTGCTTTAATTTGTCATTGAGAAATAATCTCTCTTGTATAGGCCACTATTCACTCAGTATTTTCAAGAATGTTATTAAATATATACTTATAATTAAAGTCTAGGCAGGGTTCTTCCATTTCAATAGTGTTTAAAGCCATTCTTCTTTTGGTGGAGGCTGTATTTAATAACAATCAATCAATATCCACCTCCACCCAGCTGTACAGCTTCTTTATATTTTCCTTTTTGTGATAGTTTGAAGGACAGTCAGTCTCGGAGTCCAAGAAAAGAAAATAACAATTGCAGTTGATAATTTCACCACAAGATGTCCCCAGAGGTTATCCAAAGTTATTCAGTCTTTCCAAACCCACATAAAAGTAATTTTTTTTCTTTCCTCTTTCCTTCTTTTCTTTAATTACAAAAATAGTAAAAAATAGAAAAAAAACTAGCATATTAAGTCTGTATCAGGAAATTTTGGGACCCCAAATGTCCAAAGATAGTATCAACCATTAAGAAAATAGAACTTGATTTTTCTTTTGTTCCAAGGCTTTTTCCCTCCTGATCAACAAAACCACTTTAACAAAGTAGGGAAATAGTTTTTTTTTAAAAAAAGCTTTTCACAGGAATAAATAGGAAAAATAGGAAAAATGGGAAAATAGAGGTAAGGAAAGGTCTCACTGAATCTTCCATGGTGGTTCTGTTTCGCTTAGCTGTTCTTGTGGCTTGCGGTTGGTGCAGCTGAGTGATTGGCCATTTTACTGGCCGATCTTTACTCTGTCGGCCTAAAGGAGCTTGCAGATTGCAGAAGACACTGCCGGCCCTCTGCAGTCAAATGGGGGGCCTCCTCAGTGACAGTTGCCCCTCCAGGGCAACTTTTCAATCTGATCAGGGGTCTACTGGTGGAGGAAACTCGGCCGGCCAAGAGAGCAGTCTCTTTACACAACCGCAACGCTGCGACCTGGAACCAGAAGCCAGGCTAAGAATTTCTTGAAGAAAAGAGACTTGATAGACACCCCTGAGAAGAAGAAGCTGGAGGAAGTGACTTAAATTTAATGATTTAATTAGTTAGGATGTATTTGTATAAGTTTGATATATGTATTGAAAGAAAGCTTTAAGGTAGCTTTGTATGAATAAAATGAGTTTGTAAATGCATGCCTTCTGTCTTTTTATATAATGCTGAATAACTCCCAAAATTTGTAAAATACTATTGATTAGATTTGAAAATAAGAAAAAAAGATTAACTCCATGAGGATAAACTCAAGGGAGAGATTTGAACTCATGAGCTAATTGGAGTTAATTGGACTTATATTGGTGTGATATATATAATTGAATGAAAGCTCTAATGTAGTTTTGTATTTTGAGTTCTGGATTTCAAATGAAGAGGGATTTTTATTCCCTTTATATAAAATACTTGAGTATTGTTTAAAGTTAAATATCCAAACTAGAAAAAGTGTTTTCTCCCTCTATATTGAAATAATATAGATGATCCTCTTAATGTGAATTACAATAATGATTAATGAGTTAACAGAAGTATCTATTATTCCCCACAGCAAAGAGTAGCAGAGATGGTCAAATTGATTCTTTTATATAAAGAAGAGAATATATATAATCTTATTTCTACTGTGTTTCCCTGAAAATAAGACCCGGTCTTATTTTTTTTGCCTCCAAAAGAGGCAATGTCTTTTCTACAGTCTCACCTTGTGGCAGCGGCACTGAAAGCCCCGCCCAACTGGCCCACGTCTTCTGCCTCCTCTTGTATCCATTCACATGTCACCTTGGCCTCCATTTTGCCATCAAGGGCCTTCAGGAAATGCCTTTGCAGCTGAGAATGGAGCTCCAGATTGACATACACGGTAACCCCCCAGGCCTCCATTTTGCCATCAGAAGCCTTCTGGAAAAGCCTCTGCAGCCAAGAATCAATCTCTGGCTTTTCTTGAAGGACTCTGATGGTGAAATGGAGGCCGGGAGTGATGTGCACATAAGAGTGATAATGAGTGGTTGCAGAAGAAGTGGGCAGGTGAGGCAAGGCAGGTATCAGGACATGGGAGGCCTGGCTGCAATGGTAAGCAGGTGCGGGGCGCATGGGGTAGCTCCCTCCCCCTCCCCCACCCTAGCTTGATGTTTAGGTGTGCCTCACCCCAAAACTAGGGTTGGTTTTTAGGGTAGGACTTATATTTGGCCCACCCAAAAAATCAAGGTAGGCTTATTTTCGGGGTAGGTCTTATTTTCAGGAAAACGCAATATTTTAAAATTGCTTCCAGATTTTGTGCTTGAAGTAAATAAATAAATAAAAAGAAACTTATTTTGTTTTTGCTAATTAGATAGGTTTATTATTATAAAAATGGCTTATACATACTGTTGTGTAAAAGTAAAAAGTTGCAGTTGTAATGTTGTTATCTTCTACTGTACTAAAGAGAATTAGAAGTTGGTGCCTTTTTCTTTTCTCTCTTTACCCATTTTTTTTCTTTTCCCTCTCTCTCCTCCTAGTTTTCTATTACATTTTTGAATTTCTCTTTGTATTTTATATTTTGATAAACCAATAAAAACTATTACTAGGAGGGGAAAAAAAAGATGGTGTGAAACTACAGTTCTGTGAAGTTCTGAAGTTCATTTTGTTTGTCTGGGGTTATGTTGCTTTTGTGGCACCAGGAGATTCTTTATTAATTATTTTTTACTTTGTTTATTATTTTTGCCAATATTTGTGTGCTACTTAGGATTATGCCACATAACATTGACAACTATAGAAATCCACAGTCATACATGCATCCATGCAAAAATAAGAATGTTTTCACATTCCCAAACAAGATAAGCCATGTTAGTTGCAATTCCATAGCTTCTTTTTATTATGCTGATTAATGTTTAAGAAATACTTTGAGCCACTCATTCCCCCCCCCTAAAATTTTAAAATAAGAAAGTCAGTAGTACTGGATTGCACACCTTAATTCTTTGAAGGGTTATGATCAGTATGACTCAACTCGGTAATCCCCAAGTTATGAGCATTCCCTTAGTGAACGTTTGAAATTACACAATGAGCGCCCCCTAGTGTTTATGAAAAAGTCCTGAAAGTATGAATGTTGCCGCACCATGGCAGTCATTCACCCTTATGAATGACCACAGTGGTACTGCAACATTCATCCTAGCTATTCCCTCCCCCCCCCACCTTGGGTCTCTCTAGGCACTAGGCCTATGGATACTCATATTGTGAAGATTGAGAGATCCTTTATTTCTTGGCTGCTCCAGGCCTTCGGTGCATTTGCAGAGAATGGAGGCCTAAAGTAATGCAAGATCACATGAAATCAGTGGTGCAAGATCTCATGCTACTGATCTCACGTGATCTCATGGTTGTATAGGACTCTGTTCTCTGCAACAGTGAATGGAACGGAAGCCATGGGAGGCTTCTGCATGCCTCCAGAGGCTCAATCTGGATATTGGAGACCTTTTCCGGGCTGCTGACATCCAGAAAGGAGGCCAGAGGTGACTTCACTTTGTCTTGTTAGGATTCAGTTTTAAGTGTTGCTCCCCATCCAGGCCTCAAATGCCTCTGGTCACCAAGAAAGAATAGTTACAACAGGGCTTAACACACATGGGCAGAGATGTACAGTAGAAGACAATCAGCATACAGTGATATCTCACCCCATGGTGATGGGTGATATCTCACACAGTGGCTTCTTGTGGATATTTAACAGTAGGGAAAAAGCGCTGTGAGATCTTGCATAGCAGGGCTGAGTACCCCATATTTAGTCTGAATTCAAATTAAAAAGGGTACAGATAATTCATCCTGGAGTTGCAGCACCATTATCTCTGAACAACCTTCCTCAGAAAGGGAAGGTTGGAGATAGGATGACAACCGAGTAATGTATTCTTAAGGAGGACCATAGCATAGCATCAATACAGTATTATATTCTTCTAACTTTTCAACCCTATCAGACAAGTGAGGCTATTAAGGTCGTGTTCCAATGCTTGGAGACTCTATGGGCCTGACTGGGGAGGAATAATACTGACTCAAGGCTAATGAGGCTCTGACTCATGACTGTGGACATTGAACAGCCTTCATCCTCTACAGCCTTCATCCTCTACAGAACTTTTCATCCATAATCTTGGATTATGCTGCATTTCTCAATTCAAGATTGATAAACATATTAGGTATCCTCTTGTATTCACAACTATTGCCCAAGGAGCAGGCAGTAACTGTGGTGGAGGCAGGAGTTGTGTGTTCCATCTGTTTTGCCAACTGCATCCTTTCTTGAATTGAGAGGCCTTTTAGTTGGACACTCATGGCCCCAAGGTGTTAAGACTGTCCTGTGAGATACTTTGAGAAGTCTGGTACTGAAATGAAATAATATCAGATACTGCTACTATTCTGAGGTCAAGACAAAAAATATTTTTTTAAAAAATGAATGTGAAAGTTACAAGTAGAATCAAGCACACATGCATTGGTAATTTCTGTCCCTCACTTTCCATCTCACAAACATATTGATTAATATTTGAGGATTGTTGTCATATCTCAGTCCTGTTGTTTGATTAATGGATGGAATTGCTAATATTGTGTTTAGAATAGAGAAGTATATTCTTAATTCTATAGAGTAATGGCAATTTCACCCCTTATAATTATCAAAAAGATTATTATTAACCTTGTTGCTTCTTAAAATCCTTAAAGATGTTTTCATATGTTTTGAAAACCCTGTTTTTAGAATTTAAGGGCAGATAAGATCATTATTGGAATGATGTCTCAGAATGATTTTTATTTAAAGTTCAGAAGCTAATGGAAGTTATATGAGGAATAGAGAAATTATTTATTGCCTATTCTTGGAAGCTCTTAAGCATTACATGGAAATGATAGAAAGCTTAATTCTTCTCCTATTATTACCACATATGTTTTGCAAACCTCAAACAATATGCAGAATCCAAGCAGCTATCCCAATTGTTCATAAATATTTTCAAGCAGGTGACCTCATCATTGGTGGTATTACTTCATTCATCTTCATAAGTAGAGTTGTAGAAAGCTTTGAGGAGGTTCCCAAGAATTCTACTGTTGGTGAATCTCTGTAAGACATTATTATTATTGGTAGTGGCTTGTCGCACAGTTAATCAAATGTTCAGATTGGATTTGGCATTTTTGTATGCCGATCAAGTCCTTTCCATGAACCTGGGATAGATAGATGTGGATGTTTGATGATGTTAGAAGCATTGTTGCAGGATGCAATTTGTTCTGAGTAAAGCTGCCTTTTGTAATTATTATTATTATTATTATTATTATTATTATTATTATTATTATTATTACTATAGCAATCTACATAAAATTCTTTTATACATTTATTTTGTGAATAATAGTTAATTCTAACATTGAATATATGCATTTTAAAATCTGAATGAAATAATACTTTTTAACCCATATATGTTTTCATTGTGCTTTATAAAGGAAACCAATAGTGAGACTCTTTTTTGGAGAGGGGTGGAGAGAATCAAAATAATTATTTAGTCCTTTATGATGAACAGATTCTATATATTTCTGTAGATGACATATCAGTTTCTAAAACTGACCCTCAAGAAAAGTAAAATTATAGTTAGCCATTGGAATAATACTGTTAAGTCAGAGATGCAGCATATTTTACCAAAACAAATAAAACACCAATAAATAAATCTGTCCGTTTGACCATGCACTGAAGCTTTTTGGAGTTGGGAGATGAGAAATACACGGCTTGGGATAATTTAATTAGTAAAAATCTTATTGTGTTTTTGTAACATTTTTAGAAATCCTGATTTCATCATTATACGAAGTTCTTACAGCTAAATAATGTTATTACATTATACATGCATTTTGCTTCTACTGTATTATTTTTAAGATATAGAAACCTTTGAATTTTGCTTAAATTGTTTTTTGCATATTATGGGATTTTTAAGTGCTTATTAAATTACTTACTATAGATATAATATAACGAGTTACAACCTATCCAATAATGTGTTGCTGCTAAGAGAATAATATTTTTTGTAGATTCTGGAACAGGATTAAGAAAAGATAAAAGAAACCAAAGCCAAAATCCATGTTATTTTTTTTTTTTTTTTGCTCAGTGTCATATAATCAAAATTGTTTAACAAATACACTCATGAAAAGTCAGTAATGATTCTACTGAAAACTGAATGGTAACTAATTGATCAGTTAACATTATTCTTATGGGACTCAGTTTCACTGCTCTTTTTAGATACAGAACTTAATTTAATACAGCATCTAATTCCCATTGCAGAGTTCTGATCACATTTTATCAGCACATTTTGAGTTTGATATTTGCTGTGAAGAAGATCAATGAAGTTCTTCAGCTCTTACCTAACATCACCTTGGGCTTCAGAATATATGATAGTTATGGTGGAGAGTACACATATCAGGCCACAATGGAACTTTTCTCCAGTGAGAACCAATTTATTCCTAACTACAAGTGTGGCTTCCTGAACAAACTCATATCTGTTGTTGGAACTCTTGATCCTGAATATTCTTTTATTATTGCAGACATTTTAAGCATTTATAAGGTTCCACAGGTAAGACTTATTTATCGTAACTTGTCCATACATTACTTTGTATTTTCAGATGAGCTGATTGTAAGACATTAAGATTTATTTAACTTAGTATACATTTATCTACAAAGTATATTTAATAAAATGTTTTTATCTAAACATAAATCACTTAATAATTGGTGAACAGTGTGTTGTCTATGTTTAAAAAAAATCAATAAAATATATTACAAAAAAAGAAAATGTTTTTATCAAAGCAGAAAGCAAAGTGAATTTAATTTCAGAATTTGATATGATAGATCAATTTCAAAAATTAACATTTAATAACCATTAAACATTTTCTGTTGTGTAGGAGCTTTGGATTTCCTCTCAAGGAATTTGCTATTATGATGAACAACAAAAAAAGATGTAAGGTTTCTGCATTGTGTTTATTTATATTGTTAGATTCAGATGCATTTAGATGTTCACAGAGTTACACATAGTGTTTTTCCTCCTATGTTTTTCTCCAACTGCCAGTGTGAAAGTCGGTGAGGTGCCCAAGTTACACAGTGAGATCCTTTAGCTGAGAGTAGACTTCAACAAGGTCTCCCAAAATTTCATTTGCCCATAATCACTGTCCTATCTTTCTTTCATTCTTTCCTTGACTGAGGTAGATTTGAACTTGGGTCCTTCCACTCCTCATCCTCCCTTTAATCACGGTATTTTTTGAAGCAAGGCTCATCATGGTAGAATTTGAATAATATATAGAGCAGGAAAATACAAAATTGGAGTGCAAGAAAGAGAGGGCGGAACAGTTAAGGCAGTTACAGGCAGTCAGGAAGAGTGGCTCTGTCACGAGGGCAATGAGTAGGCAGTTGGATCAGCAAGGGGATAAAAAGAACTTTCCCACCCCCTAAGCCCCACTCTGAGGACGCTGGCAGAGGACCAGCGAAAGCTAAGTTGTTTTAACCTTGTATATGACTGTTTTTATTGTTTTTAAAATACTCTTCCCGGAGATTGAAGATTGCACCATTGAACAATACACACACACACACACACACACACACACACACACAATAAAAATAAATAAATTCAAACACCAGGATAATATCAAACTAAAAGCTGTTTAATATAAATGCTGAGCTTTCGTCGGCCAGCACTGCTGACATTATCAGAGCATAAAAGGAAGTTAATGGGGGCTCTCTTTATGTTACCAGCCAGCTTTGTGCCCAGTAACATAAAAAGAACTCCCATTAACTTGCTTTTATGCTCTGATAATGTCAGCAGTGCTGGCCGACGAAAGCTCAGCATTTATATTAAACAGCTTTTAGTTTGATATTTTTATTGCATGGTTTTACCCATGATTTGCATTTTTAACATAATTAGAGACATGTGTGTGTGTGTGTGTGTATGTACATACACACACACACACACACACACACACACACACACACTATGTGTAACTCCATGAACATCTGAATGCATCTTGCATATTTTGTTGTTGTTCATCACAATAGCAAATTCCATGGAAGGAAATCCAAAACTCCTACACAACAGAAAATGCTTAAATATGCTCTATGGTTCTACAATATGAACCACATTCAAGGACAAAATTATTTTTATTGTTGAAGAAAAAGAAGTAATCTGCAAGTTCAGTAGAAAGAGGATAAGAGAATCATTTGGCTGGGCAGATGAAAAGGAACTCAACAATCATTTACTGCAAATGTGCTCTCACAAATATTTCATACACATAGTGTGAAAGTGTATCCGGAAACATTTCACACTCTTTATTTGCAGAAGAAGCAGTTTTGCCAATCATATTTCTGTCTATGTTTTTGTTCCTATAGTTCCTATTTGGCCCTCCTCCAAGTATGAATGGAAAAACTGATACCCCCTTCTATTATCACATGGTTCCAGGGGAAGACTTACATTTTAGGGGGATTCTTCAGATACTTATCCACTTCAGATGGACCTGGATTGGGATTCTTGTGAAAGGAGAAATTGGAGCAAAATTTGAAAAACTTATATTTTCATGGTTTTCTCTCCATAGTATCTGTATTGCTTTCTTAGAGCAGCTCAGCACAATTTATATCAGCAATGTGGATGATGGCCTGAAATGGTTTGTGAAGACATTTCATATTTTTACTAACAGCAAAGCTAATGTTGTGATAATCAAAGATAAACATGCTTTACATTTAAGATGGTTGTTATATCTACCTGAAATGGAAATAGTTTCTGTAAATCCAAAAGGTACAGTATGGATTATGGCTTCCCAAATGGGTCTTGCATCATTCTTTTATCAGAAGAGCTGGGACATCCAAGTCCTCTAAGGCGCTCTGTCCTTTGCAGCTTATTCAAATGAAGTTGAAGGATTCCAGCATTTTCTTCAAACAAGAAACCATTTCTTATTCTCTCATCAAGATGGTTTCATTAAAGATGTATGGGAACATGCATTTGGTTGTGTATTTCCAGATCCATCTGTGAATCAGGAAACTGAGGGTATCTGCACTGGGATGGAGAAACTGGAGAGCCTTCCTGGGACTTTTTTTGAAATGAAGATGACCAGTCATAGTTACAGTATATATAATTCAGTATATGCTGTGGTACATGCTTTACATGCCATACAGGTTGCTCAACAATCACATAGGAGAATGTTGAGTGGCAGGAAACCTAATCTTCAGGATGTAAAGCCATGGCAGGTAATCTTCTCAAGAATCAAATAATGAGAGAAACGAGATGTGAATTTTGGATTAGAAGTGACATTGTTCTTTGCATAGAAAGTTAGGAATTTCTCTTGTGTTCTTTCTTTAGCCTTTTTTTTATTCTTGAGGGGTTGCTAATCTCAGAGTAGTTTGCTTCTCACTTCTTCTCTAAATCCTTTTCTGAGCAATTTGCTCCTTAGATTCCTATTCTTCAGGCACACATTCAAAATAATTTCTGTTAAAAACATTGTGAAACTGAAGCCATGAATACAGCTGTTATGTGAAAGAGAAGGAGAACAAATTAAACTGAGCAGCTAAATATTACAAAAAGAAAGGACACAACTTTCAGAAAGGCAACAGGAAAGCTATAATCATTTCTGGTTTCCAAACGTATTACCAGTAAGTTTTAAGATTGTAGTACCTGCATTAAAACATCAATTAGTGTAGAAGCAGAAGGATATAAGGAGAGGTCGAATAAGGGACTGATTAAAAAGAGAAAGATTAGGTACAGAATAAGAAGAAGGAATTCTCTGAGATGAATAATTATTATGTAGGAATTTCAGTGCTTCCACACTTATCATCCTCACTAACCTTTCCATTTGGCCTAATAAAAAGGAAGAAACAAAATTTACAGTGTTGAGGTTTTAGAGAGTTTTTGTTTTGATGACAGTTGACTCTGTTATGGTTGCTTGCAGTGGTTGAACTGCTCCAAGGGAAAATGTTAACAAATTATATAGGACTTGTGTACAAGGTTTATGTATTAAGAAAGAGATGTTGTATAACTATGAGATAATAAAATATATTTATCAACCAAGATTTAGGAAACACCTCTAAGATCTACAGAAGGGGTGAAAAAATAATGGGCAAAGTTAACTAAGAAAGTCTTGCCAGTGGATATGGACAGATATTGACAGTCCCCTTAGTATAGGCTCAGACTTAAATAGAGGAGATTCTTTAATAAGAAAAGATCAAAACTTCCTTTTGATTTTCTTATGGAAACCAATTTTCAAGTGCTGTTCCTTCACCGTCACTCACCTGATAAATTTTATTCTAATATCTGATCCATTCCACTCCATTTCACTCCCATTCTTTGGGTGCAAATAACATTCTGGTACCCCACAGAGCTAGACACAATTAAAACCAACCCATTCATCAGATAATGAGAAGCTGCCACCCCTGCAAAAATTACCCTTCTAACCTGGAAACCAGGTTAGTGAAGAAATCTGGACTGCTGAAAAATTGTTAAAAACTGCTATTTAGTTTATTACAATTTTATTTTTAGTTGGAGGGTAACCAGAACTAAAGCACTAGTATCCACTATTCTATAAGCTATGTCAATGCCATTCCTCTCATTTAAGTTTTATTATGCCCTGTTGATGATAATTGCCTCTGTACTGCTATTGAGAAAGAAACTCCAAATCAGATGCTTGTGGGATGATCTGGAAACTAATGCTACTTTCATTATGCTGTTGAATTGGTAGTCCTGGGAAGGGACTTTAATGATAGATTTTGTGTTAATGACTATGTTTGCTATGCACAAAATAAGTATCCTCTTTTCAGCACTGAGGCTACCTATCTGACTTCAGAATGCATGCTATTAATTATATAATAAACTCTAGAGAACTATTTTTTCCAAGATTTTAGAAGTATAACAGCAATCACTTTCCAATCCTGCTCCGATTAAACTGCTACATTTAAGAGACACACAGAGGAAGAATTTTCTGCAAAGCCAAATGAACCTCCATTTAAATCAAATGATAACTGAGCTACCTCATATCTCCTACAGTACCGTAAGTCTGCTCTGACATCAGTTGAATCTCCTGATGCACTCTTGAAAAATTACAACATCCTTACCCAAGAGCTCCACCAGCATATAACCCATAATAGGCAACTATCGCACCAGCCCAAGCTATGGTTTCACAAGATGTTTGTTAACATCAAAAACACCTCTTGCTACCACTTACCAGTTTTAACTATCTGCTGTACTGAACCTCCTTCACCAGAAAAGATAGTATCAACGTCTGCTGGCATGCAAGAAAAGGGAAGCCATAAAAAAACTCTTTCAGGCAGCCATATACAATGACTCAACCTCATTCTGGCATATCACAAGCAAAAAATAAAAAAAATAAAAACAAAAAGAGGAGAATATAACTTTAAAAGAAGAAAAGAAAAAGAAAAGACTCTTCACTAGTGTCACCTTCACTAATCTCAATGCCTCTCAAACCCAGCCTTTGTCTAAACGCAACTCAGAATGTCACAGGGAACTAGATATTTTTTTATTTTAGGGTTGCTAAACAACACTAGATAGCAGCAAAAAGCCATTTCTGTATCTCTCTGTTGCCAGCAAGTGACTGGCTAGATATTTTTAGACATCCAGACATGACAGATGCTAAGCTACAATTATAGCTGCAATAATTATACCTGTTATATTATTTGTATATCTGAAATTTTCTATATAAATCTTCCCTGATTTGCACATTTCTAATAATAGCTGGGAAGAATATTTCTACTTAGTCCTTGCAAAATAATAGTACAAATTTTTGTAATAAATAACACCTGCCTACCTAACGATAAACTTTTGAGAATTACATTCTCCTAGATGTATGATTACTTGAGTAGGGTGGGATGTATGCATTAAATTTCTTTATTATTAAATAGTTGTAGACTAAAATCATTTTTGATCAATAACGCCATATAACCAAATGTATCTGGTAGACCACCACAGCATTGCACATTAGGAAGTATCTGCCTCATTGTTTTGATCTGTCATATAATTCTGTATCTTAACCTTGTTCTCACTGTCTTCTCTTTTCCTTTTACAAACATGTTCAATTGTTTTTATATTCAGCTTCACTTCTTTTTGAAAAGAATTGCTTTTAACAACAGTGCTGGGGTTGAAATTTCCTTTGATGAAAAAGGAGAACTGGTTACAGGATTGGATATTGAGAATTGGGTCACATTTCCCAACCAGTCTTTGCATCGAGTGAAAGTTGGGAAGCTGGATCCCTGGGCTGCTAAAGACCAAATGTTCACCATTCATGAGGAAGCCATCACCTGGCCCAGAACTTTCAATCAAGTAAGTTCTGAATGTAAATGATTTTGTTTGGATGTCTGGGATGATGCTTTCTTACTAACCATATTTGGGGCCAGCAACTTTATTGCTAAGTCATGTTACTGCACTGATTTGCACTATTGGTTCTAGCTGTGATCATTAGCTAATTGCCCATTGTCCTTAAGTGGGATGTTGCATGAGTGCAATGCAACTTCATACCAGCCTCCCTATTCAAGCTTGTGGATGATCTCTGGTGAGAGGGATAGAGATAGTGCATCTATCCTTGCTCTCTTTGATCTCTCAGTGACTTTTTATATACTGACTATGGTATTTTTTTGGGCCAACTGCAGAATTTGGCATTCAGTGGTACAATATTTCACTCGTTTGGCTTCTTTCTCCAAGGCCATTTGTAGTCAGTGTTAATGTGGAGCAAGTGGTCCAGTCCATAACCATTCCTTTGCAAGGCAGCTCAGTCCTTTTTAACATCTACATAAAACCACTGGATGAGATCATGTGGCACCATGGGATTAGATATCATAGTATGCAGATGATATTCCGCTTTACATCTCTGTCCCAGGTTATCCAAATAATGCAATGGTTGGCCTTTAGGAATGCCTGGAGGCTGTAAGGATCTGGATGGGCTTCAGTTGAACCCTCATAAGATGAAGTAGCTGTGGATTCAAGAGACCTCAAGATTGTTCACATATTTATTTATGGATGGAATTGCAGTACCTTAGATACACTTGATACATAAACTTGAGATTCTCCTAGAGTCACAAAAAGCAGGTGACAATCATGGCTACTTAATGTCTTGCATTAGTTGTGAGGATTGTGAGGCCCTGTACATATTCACTCATGCCCTAGTCAGTGTGCTGCAGCTGCCAAAAAAGGCCAACACAGTGCTAGGCTGCATTAACAGAGGGATAGAATCAAGATCATGTGGAGTATTAATACCACTTTACAATGTCTTGCTAAGGCCACACTTGGAATACTGCATCCAGTTTGGTTACCATGATGTAAAAAAGATGTTGAGACTCTAGAAAGAGTACAGACAAGAGCAACAAAGATGATTAGGGGACTGGAGGCTAAAGCATATAAGGAAAGACTGCTGGAATTGGGTATGTCTAGTTTAATGAAGAGAAGGATGAGGGGGGACATGATAGCAGTGTTCCAATATCTCAGGGGCTGCGACAAAGAAGACGGAGTCAAGCTATTCTCCAAAGCACCTGAAGGCAGGACAAAAAGCAATGGATGGAAACTAATAAAGGAGAGAAGCAACCTAGAACTAAGGAGAAACTTCCTGATAGTTAAACAATTAACCAGTGGAACAACCTGCCTCCAGAAGCAATGAATGCTCCAACACTGGAAGTTTTTAAGAAGAGACTGGACAGCCATTTGTCTGAAATGGTATAGGGTCCCTTCCCCTCCCTCCAAGGTCCCTTCCAACTACCACCACTACTACTACTACTACTACTACTACTACTACTATTATTATTATTATTATTATTATTATTATTATTATTATTATTATTATCTTTCATTTGGATTACTACAATGTGCTTTGCATAGTGCTTTCCTTGAAGAGTACTCAGAATCTAAGACTGGTGCAGTTCTGGAGGCTTCTAGGGAGGCATACATAACACCATTGTTGTGCAAGCTGCATTCATTACCAGTTTGCTTCTGGGTCCAATAAAAGTTGTTGGTTTTTACCTTTAAAGTCCTATGTAGCATGGTTCCAGGATATCTGAGGAACTATCTCAACCCAATGAGACTAACTCACCCAAATTGCTCCAGCAGAAAGGATCTGCTGTGGATCCCATCTGCTAAGGAATTTGGCAGATAGGATCAAGGAGAAGAGCTTTTTCATGTAGGACCATGACAATGTGGTCTGCTGATCCCACCCTTTTAGCCTGATGAATATCAGACCTTGATTCTTCTGGCTGTCCTGGGGCCCCAAGAAAGGTGCCCACTGCTGGAGATGGTTGATGGAACAAGATCACCTCATCCTGCCTTCCATTTTTTTGGTTTCAGTTTTCATATAGTTTTTTTAAAAAAAGTTAACTGATTTTATATTTGTTGTTTACTCTTCGTGAGCCACTTAGTCACTTTATCAATAAAATGGGTGGCATATAAATAAATATTAAACAATCATGACTTTTTAAAATCTTCTTTTCAAGTAACAGAGTGAACACTAATATTTCTCTTCTTATTTTACTTATTATTGGGTAGACACTGCCTATTTCCATGTGTACTGAGAGCTGCCATCCTGGTAATTTCAGAAGAAAACAGGAGGCAAAGCCATTTTGCTGCTATGATTGCCATCCATGTCCCAGAGAGAAAATGTCAAGCCAGAAGGGTAAGAGGAATCATAAACCAAGTTGTATTATGGCTCTACAAAAAGCTGAGTTATATTCTTTTGCTTGTTGTCATATTATGTTGTCTCAGAAGGAAGGATTGCCTTACGAACTGACAGGAAGACTTAAGGCAAAGAGTCAAGCATTTAACTATGGCTCTGGTTTAACAAACAAACAAAAAGAAACAAAAAATTAACTGAGTCATTAAAATAATATTGAAACTCCCAATTTCCCTTACACTGGGATTGTCTTCTCATTTCTATAATTGTGTATTGTTTTGTCTCCCATAAAATCTATATCACATGAATGAGATGAAATGTGATGATATATGAAAAATCTTAGCTCTTTTTCTTGAGTGTACTTGCATTTATGGATATGAACACACATTTTAACCTGCAGGAACATACAAAATAAACAAATTCAGTTAGATGAAGTGATAGGAGAACATTCCTATTATGTTTAGTTTTATTTGTATTATTTAAGATAATACTGTTAAAAAGATATTGTAGCAGATTGTATTCAAATAAAGACAAGATACAATTGTGCAACCAGATAAATATATAGCTAAATGCATATAATTGATAGGAAGTAGTAATCATATTAGAAATATTAAGTAGAATCCTTTAGAGATAATTGCAACAACAACAACAACAACAACAATAATAATAATAATAATAATAATAATAATAATAATAATAAACCCCCAGTGAGGCACTACCTTGACGTGGTTGTGGGGCTTGTGTACTCTGAGGAAGATGAGAGCTATGCCAGAGGTTCAACCATGCTGGACAGATCTCATCAGAGGAGTCAGACAAAGAGTGTCTCTCCCATAAAAAATATGGTGAGACGTAAATTGCAGAATGCCATACCGGCTCGGACATCGCCCGGGTTAACAAGGTCCGTGCTAGATATTGGAGTTCCTGGATATCTGGTGAAAAATGGGTTACAGGACTCAGGACTGTTGGCTGAGCAACCAGGGCCAGCAGCTGCAGAACTACTGGAAGAAAAGGTGTTTACCCGTCGCAGATACACAGTGATGGAAAACAAAGAAATAATGATCTGTTACTACAGATCAAGTCCAACAAGACGAGGATATCTAAAACGAATGCACGAATTCTGGAAAGAACAACATCCAGAATCAGAAATAACAGAACAGAGACTAGCAGATCAATGCCGATTTATAACACGAAATAAAGTATTCACAGAAACAGAATTGGACGAACTGCAAAGGTTTAATCAAGGCAAAGAAATCAAAGCCTTACAAGAAGTAATTCAGAATGTAGAGGCAAACCAGGGGGAGTTGGCAGTGAAACAATCCAGTAGAGATATACAACTGTTCTCATTTGGAATCCAGGCACCTCTTCCTCAGGAAGAACAAAACCCTCTAACTAAAGAAATAAAAGAATTGAAACAAAGAATAATTGAGCATCTAGAACAGCACAAAAACAACAGAATAAGGCTGCCTGCATTGAAGCTTGTTCCAAAGAAACAGCTAGCACAAGCATTAAAAGATGCAAATACTGCAATAGCAAGTATAAGCACCAATTCACTGCAAGAAACAAACCAACTAATGTACAGCACAGCTGCAGTTATAACAGAATACCTGGGATGTAAAATCAACAAAAAAGAAAAACAAACAAACAGTGCACCAGAAAAATGGAAGGTTAGACTAGAAAATAAGATCAGCAAGTTAAGATCACATGCAAGCAAGCTAGAACAGATGAAAGAAAAGAAGCTGAAGAACAAGAAGACCAAAGAATACCTAATCAAGAAATACCACTTAGAAACAAGGAAGATCAAGGAAGCACTGGAAATAATAAAGCAACAAATAACAGCTATAGCCAGGAAAATCAGTAGATATGAAGCTCGAATTGCAAACTATAGGCAGAACCTCCAATTTCAATCCAATCAGAAACGTTTCTACCAATCCATCAATGGAGAAACTGCAAGGAATCAGTCAGTACCTGACAAGGAAGAAACAGTGCAGTTCTGGAAGCAGATATGGGATAACCCAAAGAAATACAACAAGGATGCGGCTTGGTTAAAAGAGGTGGATGCAAATAAAACAGAAGTTGAAATGAAAGAACTAGTAATAACAACAAAAATGGTAGAAAAAAGAGCAAAGAAAATCAAAAATTGGTCAGCACCAGGTGAAGATGAACTGCATGGGTTTTGGTTGAAACATCTAACTGTTATACACCCACTCATTGCCAAGCAGTTCAACAATATACTACAAGGAGGAGAAATTGAAAAGTGGCTAACAACTGGGAAAACCTACCTAATAATGAAAAATCCAGCAAAGGGGCAACACCAGGTAACTACAGGCCAATTACCTGCTTACCAACAACTTTCAAATTACTAACTGGTGTGGTAGCTGATGCAGTACAACAGCATCTAGTTGAAAACAATCTCTTTCCACCTGAGCAGAAAGGAAACCGCCCCAATAGCAGAGGAACAAAAGATCAACTCCTAATAGACAAAATGATCTTGGAAAACTGCAAGAGAAGGAAGACCAACCTGAATGTGGCATGGATTGACTACAAAAAGACATTTGACTCTCTGCCACATGATTGGATAATAAAGTGCCTAGAAATAACAGGAGTCAGTAGAAACATCAGAAAATTTGTGCAAAGATCGATGGCACAATGGAAGACACAGTTGCAAATCAATGGTGAGAAGCTGGGAGAGGTTAATATCAAGAGAGGAATATTTCAAGGAGATTCATTATCACCATTACTATTTGTTATTGCACTGTTTCCTCTGTCAACAATACTGAATAACTCAGGACATGGCTATCAAACATCAAAAACATCTGCCAGACTATCCCACCTCCTTTACATGGATGATCTGAAGCTGTATGGAAAAACATCATCTGAAATAGAATCGCTGCTCAACACTGTCCGTATATATAGCCAAGATATTGTAATGGAGTTTGGCTTGGACAAATGTGCCACACTTACTATCAAACAAGGAAAAATAGTGAAAACTGAAGGAATCAAGATGCCCCACGAAAATAACATTAAGAGTCTGGATGAGGAAGAATACTACAAATACTTGGGTATCCTTCAAGCTGACAACATCAAGCACACTGAAGTCAAGAAAAAGATTAGAGGTGAATACATCAAGAGAGTGAAGAAGATCTTAAAGTCCAAACTCAATGGAGGAAATACCATAAAGGCAATCAACACCTGGGCAATTCCAGTCATTAGGTACACAACTGGAATAGTGGACTGGACTCAAGCAGAACTAAAAGCAATGGATAGGCAGACCAGAAAAATAATGACAATGAATCATGCCCTTCATCCACGCAGTGACATTGATAGACTTTATCTACCAAGGCAAATAGGTGGGCGTGGAATGCTACAAGTACATCAGATGGTTGAAGAAGAAAAAATGGCTTTGGAAGAATATCTGAAGAACAATGATGAAGATGCACTGAAATTAGTATATCAGGAAGGCTTACTAACTACTGGAGAGACCAAACTGGCCTACAAGAAAGACCAAATGAAGAACAGAATAGAGGCATGGGAAGACAAAGCACTACATGGCCAATACATGAAAAAAATAGCTGGGAAAGCAGATAATAATAAAACCTGGCAATGGCTAAGAGCAGGAAAATTGAAGAAAGAGACCGAGGGACTAATTCTGGCTGCACAAGACCAAGCCTTAAGGACAAATGCATATAAAGTCAAAATTGAGAAGACAGCAACAGACAGTAAGTGCCGCCTATGCAAAGAAGCTGAAGAAACAGTGGACCACCTGGTAAGCTGTTGCAAGAAGATTGCACAGACTGATTACAAGCAGCGGCATGACAAAGTAGCAACAATGGTGCATTGGAAGATCTGCAAAAAATATCATTTGCCTGTAAGCAAAAACTGGTGGGATCATAAAATAGAGAAAGTCATAGAAAATGATAAAATTAAACTGCTCTGGGACTTCAGAATTCAAACAGACAAGCACCTGCAACATAACACCCCAGACTTAACAATTGTCGATAAGAAAGACAAAAAAGTCTGGATAGTGGACGTGGCAGTGCCTGGAGATAGCAGAATAGAAGAGAAAGAACTGGAGAAGATAACAAAATACAAAGACCTACAAATAGAAATAGAAAGACTGTGGCAAAAGCAAGCAAGGGTAGTACCAATAGTAATAGGCTCCTTGCTATTAGTCAATTGCAAAAGGCGGCCTTATTAGGAACTGCTTCCATCCTTCGAAGATACCTGTAATACCATCAAACATCCACATCTGCCTATCCCAGGTCCTGGGTAAGGACTCGTTAGGTAGACAAAATGCCAAATCCAGTCTGAACATCTGGCTGACTGTGCGATGATTGATAATAATAATAATGATGATGATGATGATGATAATGATGATGATGATGATGATGTTGGAAGGGACCTTGGAGGTCATCTAGCCCAACCCCCTGCTCATTTTGGACAAATGGCTGTCCAGTTTCTTCTTAAAAACTTTCAGTGTTGGAGCGTTCACCGCTTCTAGAGGCAGGTTGTTCCACTGGTTAATTGTTCTAAGTGTCAGGAAGTTTCTCCTTAGTTCTAGGTTGCTTCTCTCCTTCATTAGTTTCCATCCGTTGCTTCTTGTCCTGCCTTCAGGCGCCTTGGAGAATAGCTTGACTCCCTCTTCTTTGTGGCAGCCCCTGAGATATTGGAACACGGCTATCATGTCCCCCCTCATCCTTCTCTTCATTAGACTAGACATATCCAATTCCAGCAGCCTTTCCTTATATGCTTTAGCCTCCAGTCCCCTAATCATCTTTGTTGCTCTTCTCTGTACTCTGTACTCTGTACTCTTGTTGAAATCCAAATACAAGATTTGTAAGTCAGATGAATAATGTCAGTGCCAATTTTGCTCTTAGGAAAGGCAATTTAATGTGTCATAATAATATTCATTATTATAATGAATCATTATAATCACAAAACAGAAGCACAAATTTTAGTATATATACATATGCATGTATGTTTATATATAATACATGTTTATTTAAATTCCAGACATGGATGACTGTTCCAAATGTCCAGAAGGTCAATATCCAAATAAGGATCAAGATTTATGTCTTCCCAAGAGAATATCATTCTTATCCTTTGAGGAACCAATGGGGATATGTCTACTGATTCTGGCACTTTTCTTTTCTGTCTGCACAATTGTGGTGCTGACAATATTTTTGAAGTATCAACATACTCCTATTGTCAAGGCCAATAACCGAAATCTCACCTACATTCTACTCATCTCTCTCCTCCTCTGCTTCCTTTGCTCACTGCAGTTCCTTGTTGTACCTGGCAATATAATATGTCTCCTCCAACAAATTAGCTTTGGCATCATCTTCTCAGTGGCTGTGTCTTCTGTGCTGGCAAAGACCATCACTGTGGTTCTGGCTTTCATGGCCACCAAGCCAGGATTCAGAATGAGGAACTGGGTGGGAAGAGGACTAGCTACCTCCATTGTTATTTCTTGTTCCCTGATTCAAGCATGTATCTGTACAATATGGCTGGCCACATTTCCTCCTTTCCCTGACACTAATACCCATTCAGAAATTGAGGAAATAATACTCCAGTGCAATGAAGGTTCAGCCACCATGTTCTACTGTGTTCTGGGCTATATGGGCTTTCTGGCAACTGCCAGTTTCACTCTTGCCTTTTTCTCCAGGAATCTCCCCAGCAGTTTTAATGAGGCCAAGTGTCTCACATTCAGCATGCTGATCTTTTGCAGTGTGTGGGTCTCCTTTGTTCCATCCTACCTGAGCACCAAAGGCAAATATATGGTGGCCGTGGAGATTTTCTCCATTTTGGCTTCAAGTGCTGGGTTGCTTGTCTGTATGTATTTTCCCAAATGTTACATTATCATTGTTTTGCCACAGCTAAACAATAAAGAACAACTAATTAAGAGAAAAAGTTAATAATATACAACTAAATTCTTTAATTATTTCTGTCTTTTGACAACTATATTTGAAAGCTGTTATAATTTGGTCACTAATTTTGGAGAGGTAGAATTTCTTAGGTGAGTTTTCAGTATAGGAACAAAGTCTTGTCATATCAATTTTAAGTGAAATCTGAGAGATTAAAAAGAAATTATTCTCATTAAATTTACAGGTTGCATATTGCAAACAAATTGATTTGAATCAGGTTGTTTAGATGACTATAATTGAATCTGAAATAGAAAGAAATATACTATAAAGATACTTCCCATAGCCTGTAATTTTAAAGCATGAAGATTCCTTGCTTTGTATCAGTTTTTGGAATGATGGGTTTCTTTTACGAAAAAAAAAATGGTTGTGGCTATGCTGCAATCAACGTGTGAAGGGAAAAGGGTGGTTTGAAGCACACATGTGCGTACAAATATTGCTTGCCTTTTTCGAAAAAGAAATATATTAAATAAAGTTATATATTGCTATCTTATTTTCTTATTTTACAATTGTTGTTGTTGTTGTTGTTAATTGCGAAGTCGTGTCCGACCCATCGCGACCCCATGGACAACATTCCTCTAGGTCTTCCTGTCCTCTACCATCTTCTGGAGTCCATTTAAATTCACACCTACTGCTTCAGTGACTCCATCCAGCCATCTCATTCTCTGTCGTCCCCTTCTTCTATTGCCCTCAATCTTTCCCAGGATTAGGCTCTTCTCCAGTGAATCCTTCCTACTCATTAGGTGGCCAAAGTACTTGAGTTTCAACTTCAGGATCTGGCCTTCTAAAGAGCAGTCGGGGTTGATCTCTTCTAGGACTGACCGGTTTGAACACCTTGCAGTCCAAGGGACTCGCAGGACTCTTCTCCAGCACCATAGTTCAAAGGCCTCAATTCTTTTGCGCTCAGCCTTTATTATGGTCCAGCTTTCACAGCCATACATTGCAACTGGGAAAACCATGGCCTGGACTATACGCACATTTGTTGGCAGGGTGATGTCTCTGCTTTTTAGAATGCTGTCTAGATTTGCCATAGCTTTCCTCCCCAGGAGCAAGCGTCTTTTAATTTCTTGGCTGCAGTCCCATCTGAGGTGATCTTGGAGCCCAGAAAAATAAAATCTGTCACTACCTCCATTTCTTCCCCATCTATTTGCCAGGAATTGAGAGGGCCGGATGCCGTGATTTTGGTTTTCTTAATGTTGAGTTTCAAGCCAACTTTTGCACTCTCCTTCTTCACCCGCATCAAGAGGCTCTTTAGTTCCTCTTCACTTTCTGCCATTAGAGTGGTATCATCTGCATATCTTAGGTTGTTGATATTTCTCCCGGCAATCTTAATTCCAACTTTGATTCATCTAGCCCTGCCTTTCTCATGATGTGCTCTGCATATAAGTTAAATAGGCAGGGTGACAGTATACAGCCTTGCCGAACTCCTTTTCCAATTTTGAACCAATCAGTGGTTCCGTGTTCGGTTCTCACTGTTGCTTCTTGACCCGCATATAGGTTTCTCAGGAGACAAATGAGATGGTCTGGTACTCTCATCTCTTTAAGAACTTGCCACAATTTGTTGTGATCCACACAATCAAAGGCTTTTGCATAGTCAATGAAGCAGAAGTAGATGTTTTTCTGGAACTCCCTAGCTTTATCCATGATCCAGCGTATGTTGGCAATTTGATCTCTAGTTCCTCTGCCTCTTCGAAATCCTGCCTGTACTTCTGGTAGTTCTCGATCCACATACTGCTGGAGCCTAGCTTGTAGGATTTTAAGCATAACTTTACTAGCATGTGAAATGAGTGCAATGGGGCGATAGTTTGAACATTCTTTGGCATTGCCTTTCTTTGGAATTGGAATGTAAACTGACCTTTTCCAATCCTGTGGCCACTGTTGAGTTTTCCAAATTTGCTGGCAATTGAGTGTAGCACTTTTACTGCATCGTCTTTTAAGATTTTGAATAGCTTAGCTGGAATACTGTCACCTCCACTAGCTTTGTTGTTGCTCAGATTTTCTAAGGCCCATTTCACTTCACATTCTAGGATGTCTGGTTCGAGGTCAATGACCATCTCATTGTGGTTATCTGGGATGTTAAGCTCATTCTTGTATAGTTCTTCTGTGTAGTTTTGCCATCTCTTCTTAATCTCTTCAGCCTCTGTTAGGTCTCTGCCATTTTGGTCCTTTATCATGCCCATCTTTGCATGAAATGTTCCCTTCATATCTCCAATTTTCTTGAAGAGATCTCTGGTCCTCCCTATTCTGTTGTTTTCTTCTATTTCTTTGCACTGTTCATTTAAGAAGGCATTCTTATCTCTTCTAGCTGCTCTCTGGAATTCTGCATTCAATTGGGTGTATCTTTCTCTTTCTCCTTTGCCTTTCGCTTCCTTTCTTTCCTCAGCTATTTGCAAAGCTTCCTGAGACAGCCATTTTGCTTTCTTGCATTTCTTTTTCTTTGGGATGGTTTTAGTTGCTACCTCTTGTACAATGTTGCGAACTTCAATCCATAGTTCTTCAGGCACTCTGTCTATCAGATCTAATTCCTTAAATCTATTTGTCACCTCTACTGTATATTCATCAGGCATATGATTTAGTTCATACCTGAGTGGCCTAGTGCTTTTCCCTACTTTTTTCAATTTAAGCCTAAATTTTGCAACGAGAAGCTCATGATCTGAGCCACAGTCAGCTACTGGTCTTGTTTTTACTGACTGTATAGAGCTTCTCCATCTTTGGCTGCAGAGCACATAGTCAATCTGATTTCTATGTTGACCGTCTGGTGATGTCCATGTGTAGAGCCGTCTCTTGGTTTGTTGGAAAAGAGTGTTTGTTATGACCATCGTATTCTCTTGACAAAATTCTATTAGCCTGTGCCCTGCTTCATTTTGTTCTCCAAGGCCAAACTTGCCTGTTATTCCGGTTATCTTTTGGCTTCCTACCTTAGCATTCCAATCCCCCATGATGATAAGGACATCATTTTTTGGTGTTAATTCTATAAGGTGCTGTAGGCCTTCATAGAACCGGTCAATTTCATCCTCTTCAGCACCAGTGGTTGGGGCATAGATTTGGACTACTGTGATATTGAATGGTTTGCCTTGGATTCGAATTGAGATCATTCTGTCATTTTGGGGATTGTATCCCAGTATTGCTTTTCTATTCTTTTATTGACTATGAAGGCTACTCCATTTCTTCTGAGGGATTCTTGCCCACAGTAGTATACCTGATGGTCATCTGAGTTAAATTCACCCATTCCTGTCCATTTTAGTTCGATGATTCCTAAGATGTCGATGTTCATTCTTGTCATCTCTTTTTTGACTACGTCTAGCTTGCCTTGATTCATGGATCTTACATTCCAGGTTCCTATGGAGAAAAAAATCTTTACAGCATCGGACTTTCCTTTCACCACCAGATATATCCACAGCTGAGCATCCTTTCGGCTTTGGCCCAATCGCTTCATTCTTTCTGGCGCTACTAGTACTAGCCCTCTGCTCTTCCCCAGTAGCATATGGGACACCTTCCGACCTGAGGGTCTCATCTTCCAGCGTCATATCTTTTTGCCTTTTAGTACTGTCCATGGGGTTTTCATGGCAAAGATACTGGAGTGGTTTGCCATTTCCTTCTCCAGTGGATCACATTTTGTCAGAACTCTCTGCTATAACCTGTCCGTCTTGGGTGGCCCTGCACGGCATAGCTTACAGCTTCATTGAGTTACGCAAGCCCCTTCGCCACGACAAGGCAGTAATCCATAAAGGGGTATTTTACAATAGATTCTCTAAATATGTTTTCTATACTAAAAAAACCAGAACCATTTTAATGAATAAAACCATGACCATAGAATGCTGTTTTATAAGTATCTCAATTTACAGCTGAGAGTGACTGGCCCAAAGTCCCCTAGTTGGTTTTGTGCCTAAAACAGTAGTAGAACTCGCTTTTTTTATAGTTTATTACCTATTCCATTCCTGTTACAACCTCACCAACATGTTTGGTTTGATTTGCTTCTTATTATATTCAATCTGTCCTTAAAGGATTTCAGTAATTTCTTCAGACAAAATATCATTTCTATTTCTCTCACCACCATGGTTTCATCAAAAATGAGCATGCGTTGTCTATATATTTCCAAATATACATCTGTGAATGTGGAAACTGAGGTCTGCCCTGGGAAGACAAAACTGGAGAGCATTCCTGGGTCTTTTTTTTAAATTAAGATCACCAGTCATAGTTACAATATATATAATGTTTTGTATGCTGTGGCACATGCTTTACATTCTATGAAGTCATGCCAACAACCATAGGATAATGTTGAGTGGCAGGTAATTTAATCTTCAGGATGCTTTGGCAGATAATTTTCATAGTTGTTAAATAGGTTGAGACTTCAATTGCAGATCAGAAGGGACAGTGTTTTGTGAATAGAAAGTTAGAATTTCTCTTATGTTTTCTCTTTATTCTTTTGGGATTGCTAAGATCAAGGTACTTTCTTCCTTAGTTTTCAAACTCCTTTCCTAAGCATTTTTCCAACTCTTTTACTAATAGATTGAGCAACCTGAGATCTGGGTTTTGTCTGTGCCTGTCCTCCCTATACAAACTCACAAGAGCTACTTGCTCAAGTTAAAGATAAAAAGGACAAGTATAGAAAGTGGAAAGAGGGGCACATAACTAAATCAGAATATCAACAAATAGCCCGAGCCTGCAAAGATGAAGTGAGGAAAGCCAAGGCTCAAAATGAACTAAGGCTTCCAACCAAAGTCAAAAATAACAAAAAAAGCTTCTTTCAACATGTAAAGAACAAGAAAAAAGTGAAGGAAACTATTGGTCCATTAGTGGGTGAAAGTGGCAAGAAGGTGACAAGCAGCAGGAAGAAAGCAGTACTGAACTGTATTTTTCAAAGATCCTGGAGCACTGGGGAACTACCAGAGGACTGGAAAAGAGCTTATGTAGTTCCCATCTTCAAAAAAGGGGGAAAAAAGGACCCAGGAAATTACATACCTATCAGCCTGACCTCAATACCTGGGAAGATTCTGGAAAAGATAATCAAACAACGAATCAGCGAACACCTACAGGCAAACGAAGTCATTACTAAAAGCCAACATGGGTTTGTCAAAAACAGATCATGCCAGACAAATCCTATCGCATTCTTTGACCAAGTGACAAAATTAGTGGACCAGAGGAATGCTGTGGATATAATTTACTTAGACTTCAGTAAGGCATTTGACAAAATAGACCACAACATACTACTTGATAAGATAGAAAAATGCGCGTCAGACAGCATCACCACCAGATGGATCCGCAGCTGGCTGACTGGCTGTACTCAGCGTATGGTCCTGAATGGAACTGCATCTACATGGAAGAAAGTATGTAGTGGGGCACCCCAGTGCTCTTCAACGTCTTCATCAACAATCTGGAGGAGGGGATAGATGGGGAACTCATTAAATTTGCAGACGACACCAAGCTGGCAGGAATAGCCAACACTCCAGAAGACAGGCTTAGGATACAGGAGGATCTGGACAGACTTGAACACTGGGCGCTATCTAACAAATGAAATTCAATGGTGAAAAAAGTAAGGTTCTACATTTAGGCAAGAAAAACCAAATGTACAGGTATAGTATAGGGGGTACCTTGCTCAATAGTAGTAACTGTGAGAGGGATCTCGGAGTCCTAGTGGACAATCATTTAAATATGAGCCAGCAGTGTGCTGCAGCTGCCAAAAAAGCCAACACAGTGCTAGGCTGCATTAACAGAGGGATAGAATCAAGATCACGTGAAGTATTAATACCACTTTACAATGCCTTGGTAAGGCCACACTTGGAATACTGCATCCAGTTTTGGTCACCACGATGTAAAAAAGATGTTGAGACTCTAGAAAGAGTACAGAGAAGAGCAACAAAGATGATTAGGGGACTGGAGGCTAAAACATATAAGGAACGGTTGCTGGAATTGGGTATGTCTAGTTTAATGAAGAGAAGGACAAGGGGGGGGGACATGATAGCAGTATTCCAATATCTCAGGGGCTGCCACAAAGAAGAGGGAATCAAGCTATTTCTCCAAAGCACCTGAAGGCAGGACAAGAAGCAACGGATGGAAACTAATGAAGGAGAGAAGCAACCTAGAACTAAGGAGAAACTTCCTGACAGTTAGAACAATTAACCAGTGGAACAACCTGCCTCCAGAAGCGGTGAATGCTCCAACACTGGAAGTTTTTAAGAAGACTGGACAGCCATTTGTCCAAAATGGTATAGGGTTTCCTGCCTGAGCAGGGGGTTTGACTAGATGACCTCCAAGGTCCCTTCCAACTTTATCATCACCATCATCATCATCATCATCATCATCATCATTTTCCTGCTGTTCAGGAACACACTCAAAAGCATTTCAGTCAACAATATTATGGCCCAAAGTCATGAATACAGCTGTTCTGTGAGAGAGAAAGAGGAGCAGCTAAAGAAAAAATTTCAAAGAGAAAGGAGACCTGCAGAGTGTTCTTCAGTGCTGAATTGCTGTGTTGCATATTTTTACAAAAAGGCTTTATCATTATTCTGAGTCTTGAGATAAAGAAGCTATTAAGAAGAAAAGATTAAAACAAACAATGTAATTATTAATCATTATTAATAATTAACAGTAAACATTAACACTAAAAATGACAATAAAGGTTATCTTATCTTATCTTATTCCTCCATTTCAATTTTCCTGCTATTAAAAATATGTCCCTTCAGTTTAAGATTTAAAATAAAATATTTGGCAGATCTCTGCAGGAATTTGTTGAGATATTGTTTAAAACAAAACTTTTAGATTACTTTTTCTTTTATTTGAGTGCTTTTGAGATATTGTCGAGTTCTGGCAATTGCCTGGTTAGTCTAAAATATCTGTGAATTTACTTTTGATTCAAATGCTTGCTCATCTAGCTAAGTTCTGTTTATTATGCAAAATGAGTCTGAATCTGTGATTCAAGGATTAATTACGAAGATATAATTCAAGCCAAATTGAGATTCAAGATTTGAGAAAAGCTTCAAGGGTGGGTTATCATGAGAAAATATCAAAAAGTATTTTTCTTGTGTCATTGCTTCCTCCTCTCCCTCTTTCAAGGTAATCCCACAATATTTACTTGAAATGTTTCTGTCCCTTTTCTGGAAAATAAAATAGGCAGTGAGAATTAAACAGGGACCCAGCAACCGAAAAACTATGTTCAGAAATCACCTAAAGCTAAAGTATCATTAAAGTAGTGCAGACAATATTCTGTTTGAAGTGAAAAATCAAAACTCAAAACTGATTACAGTAAAATAACAACAACAACAATAATAATAATAACAACAACAACAACAACAATGTGGCTTGGTTAAAAGAGGTGGATGCAAATAAAACAGAAATTGAAATGAAAGAACTAGTAATAACAACAAAAATGGAAGAAAAAGAGGAAGGAAGATAAAAAATTGGTCCGCACCAGGTGAAGATGAACTGCATGGGTTTTGGTTGAAACATCTAACTGTTATACACCCACTCATTGCCAAGCAGTTCAACAATATACTACAAGGAGGAGAAATTGAAAAGTGGCTAACAACTGGGAAAACTTATCTAATAATGAGGCAACTACAGGCCAATTACCTGCTTACCTGCTTACCAACAACTTTCAAATTAGTAACTGGTGTGGTAGCTGATGTAGTACAACAACATCTAGTTGAAAACAATCTCTTTCCACCTGAGCAGAAAGGAAACTCCCCAATAGCAGAGGAACAAAAGATCAACTCCTAATAGACAAAATGATCTTGGAAAACTGCAAGAAAAGGAAGACCAACCTGAATGTGGCATGGATTGACTACAAAAAGGCATTTGACTCTCTGCCACATGACTGGATAATCAAGTGCCTAGAAATAACAGGAGTCAGTAGAAACATCAGAAAATTTGTGCAAAGATCGATGGCACAATGGAAGACACAGTTGCAGATCAATGGTGAGAGATTGGGAGAGGTTAATATCAAGAGAGGAATATTTCAAGGAGATTCATTGTCACCATTACTATTTGTTATTGCACTGTTTCCTCTGTCAACAATACTGAATAACTCAGGACATGGCTCAAACATCAAAAACATCTACCAGACTATCTCATCTCCTTTACATGGATGATCTGAAGCTGTATGGAAAAAACATCATCTGAAATAGAATCGCTGCTCAACACTGTCCATATATATAGCCAAGATTTGGCTTGAACAAATGTGCTACACTTACTATCAAACAAGGAAAAGTAGTGAAAACTGAAGGAATCAAGATGCCCCACGAAGATAACATTAAGAGTCTGGGTGAGGAAGATTACTACATTACTAATACTTGGGTATCCTTCAAGCTGACAACATCAAGCACACTGAAGTCAAGAAAAAGATTAGAGGTGAATACATCAAGAGAGTGAAGAAGATCTTAAAGTCCAAACTCAATGGAGGAAATACCATAAAGGCAATCAACACCTGGGCAATTCCAGTCATTAGGTACACAACTGGAATAGTGGACTGGACTCAAGCAGAACTAATAGTAATGGATAGGAAGACCAGAAAAATAATGACAATGATCATGCCCTTCATCCACGCAGTGAATTGACAGACTTTTATCTACCAAGGCAATAGGTGGGCAGGAATGCTACAGTAACATCAGATGGTTGAAGAGAAAAATGGCTTGGAAGAATATCTGAAGACAACGAGAAGTATGCACTGAAATTAGTATATCGGAAGGCTTACTGACTACTGGAGAGACCAAACTGGCCTACAAGAAAGAGCAGAAACCAGGCATCTCGTCCTCAGGAAGACCAAAACACCTCTAACTAAGAAATAAAAGAACTGAACAAAGATAACTGAGCATCTAGAACAGCACAAAAACAACAGAATAAGGCTGCCTGCATTGAAGCTTGTTTCAAAGAAACAGCTAGCACAAGCATTAAAAGATGCAAAGACTGCAATAGCAAGTATAAGCACCAATTCACTGCAAGAAACAAACCAACTAATGTACAGCACAGCTGCAGTTATAACTGAATACCTGGTATGCAAAATCAACAAAGAAGAAAAACAAACAAACAGTGCATCACAAAAATGGAAGGTTAGACTAGAAAATAAGATCAGCAAGTTAAGATCACATGCAAGCAAGCTAGAACAGATGAAAGAAAAGAAGCTGAAGAACAAGAAAACCAAAGAATACCTAATCACGAAATACCACTTAGAAACAAGGAAGATCAAGGAAGCACTGGAAATAATAAAACAACAAATAACAGCTATAGCCAGGAAAATCAGTAGATATGAAGCTCGAATTGCAAACTATAGGCAGAACCTCCAACTTCAATCCAATCAGAAACATTTCTACCAATCCATCAATGGAGAAACTGCAATGAATCAGTCAGTACCTGACAAGGAAGAAACAGTGCAGTTCTGGAAGCAGATATGGGATAACCCAAAGAAATACAACAAGGATGCGGCTTGGTTGAAAGAGGTGGATGCAAATAAAACAGAAGTTGAAATGAAAGAACTAGGAATAACAACAAAAATGGTAGAAAAAAGAGCAAAGAAAATCAAAAATTGTTCAGCACCAGGTGAAGATGAACTGCATGGGTTTTGGTTGAAACATCTACCTGTTATACACCCACTCATTGCCAGCAGTTCAACAATATACTACAGGAGGAGAATTGAAAAGTGGCTACAACTGGGAAAACCTACCTAAGAATGAAAAATCCAGCAAAAGGGGCAAACCAGGTAACTAAAGGCATTACCTGCTTACCAACAACTTTCAAATTACAACTGGTGTAGTATCTGATGCCGTGCAACGCAATCTAGTTGAAAACAATCTCTTTTCACTGAGTCAGAAGGACAACCGCCTCCAATCCAGAGGACAAAAGATCAACTCCTTCTTATTGTTATTGCACTGTTTCCTCTTTTCCTCTGTTTTTTCCTCTGTCCAACAATACTGAAATAACTCAGACTGGCTATCAAACATCAAAAACATCTGCAGCCTATCCGCACCTTCCTTATATGGTGATCTGAAGCTGTATGGAAAAACATCATCTGAAATAGAATCGCTGCTCAACACTGTCTGTATATATAGCCAAGATATTGTAATGGAGTTTGGCTTCGACAAATGTGCCACACTTACTATCAAACAAGGAAAAATAATGAAAACTGAAGGAATCAAGATGCCCCACAAAAATAACATTAAGAGTCTGGGTGAGGAAGAGTACTACAAATACTTGGGTATCCTTCAAGCTGACAACATCAAGCACACTGAAGTCAAGAAAAAGATTAGAGGTGAATACATCAAGAGAGTGAAGAAGATCTTAAAGTCCAAACTCAATGGAGGAAATACCATAAAGGCAATCAACACCTGGGCAATCCAGTCATTAGGTACACAGCTGGAATAGTGGACTGGACTCAAGCAGAACTAAAAGCAATGGATAGGCAGAACAGAAAAATAATGACAATGAATCACGCCCTTCATCCACGCAGTGACATTGATAGACTTTATCTACCCAGGCAAATAGGTGGGCGTGGAATGCTACAAGTACATCAGATGGTTGAAGAAGAAAAATGGCTTTGGAAGAATATCTGAAGAACAATGATGAAGATGCACTGAAATTAGTATATCAGGAAGGCTTACTAACTACTGTAGAGACCAAACTGGCCTTCAAGAAAGACCAAATGAAGAACAGAATAGAGGCATGGGAAGACAAAGCACTACATGGCCGATACATGAAAAAAATAGCTGGGAAAGCAGATAACAATAAAACCTGGCAATGGCTAAGAGCAGGAAAATTGAAGAAAGAGACCGAGGGACTAATTCTGGCTGCACAAGACCAAGCCTTAAGGACAAATGCATACAAAGTCAAAATTGAGAAGACAGCAACAGACAGTAAGTGCCGCCTATGCAAAGAAGCTGAAGAAACAGTGGACCACTTGGTAAGCTGTTGCAAGAAGATTGCACAGACTGACTACAAGCAGCGGCATGACAAAGTAGCAACAATGGTGCATTGGAAGATCTGCAAAAAATATCATTTGCCTGTAAGCAAAAACTGGTGGATCATAAAATAGAGAAAGTCATAGAAAATGATAAAATTAAACTGCTCTGGGACTTCAGAATTCAAACAGACAAGCACCTGCAACATAACACCCCAGACTTAACAATTGTCGATAAGAAAGACAAAAAAGTCTGGATAGTGGACGTGGCAGTGCCTGGAGACAGCAGAATAGAAGAGAAAGAACTGGAGAAGATAACAAAATACAAAGACCTACAAATAGAAATAGAAAGACTGTGGCAAAAGCAAGCAAGGGTAGTACCAATAGTCATAGGCTCCTTGGTGCAATCCCAAAACAACTGGAGCACCACTTGAACACCATTGGCATTGACAAATTCGCTATTAGTCAATTGCAAAAGGCGGCCTTACTAGGAACTGCTTCCATCCTGCGACGATACCTGTAATACCATCAAACATCCACATCTGCCTATCCCAGGTCCTGGGTAAGGACTCGATAGGTAGACAAAATGCCAAATCCAGTCTGAACATCTGGCTGACTGTGCGATGATCGATATAATAATAATAATAATAATAATAATAATAATAATAATAATAATAACTCCCCCAGTGAGGCACTACCTTGACGTGGTTGTGGGGCTTGTGTACTCTGAGGAAGATGAGAGCTATGCCAGAGGTTCAACCATACTGGACAGATCTCATCAGAGGAGTCAGACAAAGAGTGTCTCTCCCATAAAAAATATGGTGAGATGTAAATTGCAGAATGCCATACCGGCTCGGACATCGCCCGGGTTAACAAGGTCCGCACTAGATATTGGAGTTCCTGGATATCTGGTGAAAAATGGGTTACAGGACTCAGGACTGTTGGCTGAGCAACCAGGGCCAGCAGCTGCAGAACTACTGGAAGAAAAGGTGTTTACCCGTCGCAGATACACAGTGATGGAAAACAAAGAAATAATGATCTGTTACTACAGATCAAGTCCAACAAGAAGAGGATATCTAAAACGAATGCACCAGTTCTGGAAAGAACAACATCCAGAATCAGAAATAACAGAACAGAGACTAGCAGATCAACGCCGATTTATAACACGAAATAAAGTATTCACAGAAACAGAATTGGACGAACTGCAAAGGTTTACCCAGGGCAAAGAAATCAAAGCCTTACCAGAAGTAATTCAGAATGTAGAGGCAAACCAGGGGGAGTTGGCAGTGAAGGAATCCAGCAGAGATATACAACTGTTCTCATTTGGAAACCAGGCACCTCTTCCTCAGGAAGAACAAAACCCTCTAACTAAAGAAATAAAAGAATTGAAACAAAGAATAACTAAGCATCTAGAACAGCACAAAAACAACAGAATAAGGCTACCTGCATTGCAGCTTGTTCCAAAGAAACAGCTAGCACAAGCATTAAAAGATGCAAATACTGCAATATCAAGTATAAGCACCAATTCACTGCAAGAAAAAAACCAACTAATGTATAGCACAGCTGCAGTTATAACAGAATACCTGGGATGCAAAATCAACAAAAAAGAAAAAAAACTAAACAGTGCACCAGAAAATGGAAGGTTAGACTAGAAAATAAGATCAGCAAGTTAAGATCACATGCAAGCAAGCTAGAACAGATGAAAGAAAAGAAGCTGAAGAACAAGAAGACCAAAGAATACCTAATCAAGAAATACCACTTAGAAACAAGGAAGATCAAGGAAGCACTGGAAATAATAAAGCAACAAATAACAGCTATAGCCAGGAAAATCAGTAGATATGAAGCTCGAATTGCAAACTATAGGCAGAACCTCCAATTTCAATCCAATCAGAAACGTTTCTACCAATCCATCAATGGAGAAACTGCAAAGAATCAGTCAGTACCTGACAAGGAAGAAACAGTGCAGTTCTGGAAGCAGATATGGGATAACCCAAAGAAATACAACAAGGATGTGGCTTGGTTAAAAGAGGTGGATGCAAATAAAACAGAAGTTGAAATGAAAGAACTAGTAATAACAACAAAAATGGTAGAAAAAAGAGCAAAGAAAATCAAAAATTGGTCAGCACCAGGTGAAGATGAACTGCATGGGTTTTGGTTGAAACATCTAACTGTTATACACCCACTCATTGCCAAGCAGTTCAACAATATACTACAAGGAGGAGAAATTGAAAAGTGGCTAACAACTGGGAAAACCTACCTAATAATGAAAAATCCAGCAAAAGGGGCAACACCAGGTAACTACAGGCCAATTACCTGCTTACCAACAACTTTCAAATTACTAACTGGTGTGGTAGCTGATGCAGTACAACAGCATCTAGTTGAAAACAATCTCTTTCCACCTGAGCAGAAAGGAAACCGCCCCAATAGCAGAGGAACAAAAGATCAACTCCTAATAGACAAAATGATCTTGGAAAACTGCAAGAGAAGGAAGACCAACCTGAATGTGGCATGGATTGACTACAAAAAGGCATTTGACTCTCTGCCACATGATTGGATAATCAAGTGCCTAGAAATAACAGGAGTCAGTAGAAACATCAGAAAATTTGTGCAAAGATCGATGGCACAATGGAAGACACAGTTGCAGATCAATGGTGAGAAGCTGGGAGAGGTTAATATCAAGAGAGGAATATTTCAAGGAGATTCATTATCACCATTACTATTTGTTATTGCACTGTTTCCTCTGTCAACAATACTGAATAACTCAGGACATGGTTATCAAACATCAAAAACATCTGCTAGACTATCCCACCTCCTTTACATGGATGATCTGAAGCTGTATGGAAAAACATCATCTGAAATAGAATCGCTGCTCAACACTGTCCGTATATATAGCCAAGATATTGTAATGGAGTTTGGCTTGGACAAATGTGCCACACTTACTATCAAACAAGGAAAAATAGTGAAAACTGAAGGAATCAAGATGCCCCACGAAAATAACATTAAGAGTCTGGATGAGGAAGATACTACAAATACTTGGGTATCCTTCAAGCTGACAACATCAAGCACACTGAAGTCAAGAAAAAGATTAGAGGTGAATACATCAAGAGAGTGAAGAAGATCTTAAAGTCCAAACTCAATGGAGGAAATACCATAAAGGCAATCAACACCTGGGCAATCCCAGTCATTAGGTACACAGCTGGAATAGTGGACTGGACTCAAGCAGAACTAAAAGCAATGGATAGGCAGAAAAATAATGACAATGAATCATGCCCTTCATCCACGCAGTGACATTGATAGACTTTATCTACCAAGGCAAATAGGTGGGCGCGGAATGCTACAAGTACATCAGATGGTTGAAGAAGAAAAAATGGCTTTGGAAGAATATCTGAAGAACAATGATGAAGATGCACTGAAATTAGTATATCAGGAAGGCTTACTAACTACTGGAGAGACCAAACTGGCCTACAAGAAAGACCAAATGAAGAACAGAATAGAGGCATGGGAAGACAAAGCACTACATGGCCAATACATTAAAAAAATAGCTGGGAAAGCAGATAATAACAAGACCTGGCAATGGCTAAGAGCAGGAAAATTGAAGAAAGAGACCGAGGGACTAATTCTGGCTGCACAAGACCAAGCCTTAAGGACAAATGCATACAAAGTCAAAATTGAGAAGACAGCAACAGACAGTAAGTGCCGCCTATGCAAAGAAGCTGAAGAAACAGTGGACCACTTGGTAAGCTGTTGCAAGAAGATTGCACAGACTGATTACAAGCAGCGGCATGACAAAGTAGCAACAATGGTGCATTGGAAGATCTGCAAAAAATATCATTTGCCTGTAAGCAAAAACTGGTGGGATCATAAAATAGAGAAAGTCATAGAAAATGATAAAATTAAACTGCTCTGGGACTTCAGAATTCAAACAGACAAGCACCTGCAACATAACACCCCAGACTTAACAATTGTCGATAAGAAAGACAAAAAAGTCTGGATAGTGGACGTGGCAGTGCCTGGAGATAGCAGAATAGAAGAGAAAGAACTGGAGAAGATAACAAAATACAAAGACCTACAAATAGAAATAGAAAGACTGTGGCAAAAGCAAGCAAGGGTAGTACCAATAGTAATAGGCTCCTTGGGTGCAATCCCAAAACAACTGGAGCACCACTTGAACACCATTGGCATTGACAAATTCGCTATTAGTCAATTGCAAAAGGCGGCCTTATTAGGAACTGCTTCCATCCTGCGACGATATCTGTAATACCATCAAACATCCACATCTGCCTATCCCAGGTCCTGGGTAAGGACTCGATAGGTAGACAAAATGCCAAATCCAGTCTGAACATCTGGCTGACTGTGCGATGATCAATAATAATAATAATAGTTGGAAGGGAACTTGGAGATCATCTAGTCCAACCCCCTGCTCAGGCAGGATACCCTATACTATTTCAGACAAATGTTGATGTTGGCATGCATGGAATAATATCCACTCAATGATTGACTGAGCACAGATCTAATCTTGAGAGTTGGCATAATTCAAATGGCTTAAACACTTGGTTTCATACAGTACCAGCCTGGCTTGTTATTTTGAAATCAATAGCTTCATTGGTAGGTAGGTAAAGTAAATGTCATGGTTCTGATTAATGAACCCAAACATATCAGAACTCTGAGGCTTGAAGTTTCCTCAAAGAACATGTTTATTAGATACATAATATTGAATATTGAATAGAATAGAGCTGGAAGGGATCTTGGAGGTTTTCTAGTGCAGCCCTCTGATCAAGCAGGAGAACTTGTACCATCTCAATGATGGTATAAAAATTTCCAGTGATGGAGCCCCCATGATTTCTGGAGGCAAGCTGTTCCACTGGTTGATTTTCCTCATTTTCAGGAAGTTTCTCCTTAATTCCAGGTTGCTTCTCTCTGGTATTCTGGTGAACAACATGACCCTCTCTTCCTTGTGGCAGCCCCTCAGATATTGAAATACTGCTAACATGTCTCCATTAGTCAAACCCAAGTCCCGCAGCCATTCTTCATATGTTTTAGTCTCCAGGCTTTGTATCATCTTAGTTACTCTTCTCTGAATTTTTTCCAAACTCTCAACATCTTTTTTGTGATATGGTGTCCAAACTTGCCTACAATATTCCAGGTGTGGTCTTACTGGGGTTTTATAAATCGGTACTAATACTTCACATGATCTTGATTCTTGCCATTGTTTATACAATCTAGGATTGTATTAGCTTTTTTGGTTGCTGCTGCATACTGCTGGCTCATAGTCAACTGATCATCCACTAGGACTCCAAGGTCTCTCTCACAGTTACTGTTTTTAAGCCAGGTCTTGCTCAATCTGTACTTACATTTTGATTTTTTCCTGCCTAAATGTAAAACTTTGCTTTTCTCCACATTGAAATTAATTTTGTTGGATAGGGCCTATTGTTCAAGTTTGTCAAGATCTTTTTGGATCCTGAATTTGTCCCCCAGCAGTCTCCCAGCAGTGTGAAATCAGACGTGGAAGATGGAGTTCGCCTTGCAAATGTCCATGGCATCTGCGGCAGCAAACTGGAAGTCCCCTATCCTTTCTTTTTTTGATTTGCTTCTTATTTATCTCTATCCTTTCTGTCTTGCTTTTTGACTGCCTTTCTGTACTCAGCAGGTCTTTCTAGTTGCCCTCAGTTGCCTCTAACTGTTGCTCCATCTCCAACGTTCATCCAGGTTCTTTCGATCTGGCAGTTTGGTATTCCACTGCTCTGCCATCTTTGTCCATCTCTGAAGGCCTCCCAATCCACCACTGCTGTCTTGCTGCCACTTGCAGGCCTGTAGGCATGATCAAAAGTGAAACTAACTCTAACTTTCCCCTCAGGAATTCAATGTAATTAAATGTAACACTTCCCTCCCTCTATTATGCTATTGATCACACTACCCAATGAAGGCAATTGGCAGGTTCAATGACACTTCTCCTCTCCACCTTCCAGTACCTGTGGAAATGACCTTGCTTCCCATGGGATTGCTCTGTGTTTAGTTTACCAATCCTTTCAGTTTCTTTTTTCCCTTCCTCCCAATCTGTGTGGCAACTAAGAACAACAAAGATGGCTTCAGCCAGGTTCATTTCAGAAGTTGACAGTAAACCAGATAGGCAGCATAGTAGTTGATTTGGAACTTCTCAGTTGCAAGGCTTGGCATTTATTGTTATTCTTGACAACCATTTCCTTATATGTGTCACCCAGATGCACACCATCAAGTTGCCCTGTGATAGGTTTCAGTGCATCTTAAACTTCCAAGGCTTGGGAAGGCTTATTAATCTGTTAATAATAGATTGCTCTTCAGGGGATATCATTCTGTAGTAACATCCCTGAAAGGAGTGCCAGAGTGTAAGGTACAAAGACAGAAGTGATCAGCAGTGTTGCACATATAGCCAGGGAGTAGGCACCAAAGAAAAAAATGTTAATCAATCAGGCTGAGAAATTACATCAGATAGAACAGTTGGGCTTACTGGGGAGATAGAGGTAAGATAGGCTAACAATGGATCTGCCATTAATTGGAAGCTTGCGAGATGGAGAAAAAGGCCAGTCAATCTCAAATGACAGTTATTCAGGTGGAACAATTGAGTATATTGGCACATAGATGTTGATAGAGAATAGAAGAGATGGCCAGAAGTGTCTGGCCCCAAGAAAAATTGCTCAGGTACTGAGCTTCTTTTCTAGGCTTCAACTACTGAGGGCAGGAAAAAGAAAAAAGGAAAGCCACATGACTCAATGACAGTGGGCATGGGTTCCGCAAGAGTCTAGCCTTGCTTTTCCAATCACTGCAAAGAGACTAGAGAAAAGAGAAAGTGAAATCTAGCAAAAAAGAGCTGATTGAAGAGGTTTGGGTGGTGGACTGCAGTTCCTCCTTCATACCCTTTCTTGCTTTCTTCCATGCTGCTTCTTTATTGCAACTGTTATTGGAGACTCACAAATCAGGATTGTTAAAGGCATAGAATAAAGAGTAAAATAGCTGGGTCCTTTGGTTTTCAAGGGTTGGTTTGCTTTCTCCCTTCCTTTCCCTTGATTATTGGTATGCTCCTGAGTGGTGAGATAGGAGGTACAGAAAATGTCACAACTAGATATTTATTGATCAGTTTAGGTCAAAATTATAAAAGTCATGAAACTATAGAATACATAAAGAGAAACAGTGTTCAGAAAACAAACTAATACATAAAGTGAGAATCACAATTTTAAAAATACATTATGGTTCATGAAAGCATGCAGGTAGAGGCATCAAATCAGAGTTTTTACTTGGTAACAAGATACATTACTTCATCCTTGCTCTATAAAATAGCTGATACTATACTGTGACTTCCCCCCAAAAGGTTCAATCTGTAAAAGTGATGACTTCCTTTTAAGCACACATGCACACCCAAAGGAGTGTCATCAATTCTGAGCCTTCACATGCCTAGCCTTTGCTCTGAAACTATCTGGATGCCATTTTGAGTGGATACTCACCTTTGGATATTCTAGTTTTTTACCTAGAAAGTTCATGTCTTTGCAGATGAAAATAAAACTTTCCATAACATCCCCACTCCTCGATAGGTTTTTTTTCCCCTGCATTCTATTGGTTTCTATCACATTGACTCATTTAAAATTGATATCTTTTTTGTTCTATTCAATTGCTATCAAAGATGTCTAAGTACACGTGAGAAAACATGTTTCAGGCATCACAGAAAAATGGAAATGTAATGACAGTTCTTCCAAGCATCTATAATTATCAAAACTACTGTTATTAATTTTGCTGTTGCTGATGCTGCTTTGGCAATGTTATAACCAACAAAGGACTAAGACTTTTTGAAAAATATCAGTATTAGTTGGCCCTCCTCATCTGTAGATGAAAACAGATGAAATCCTATTAGGTTTATTCCAGATAAATTCAAAGTTTCAGAATATTTGTGAATAGTGTGATGGTATGGTAGTAAGGCTCCAAAAATACTAGTCTATTTTTGGAGACTCTTAATCATTATTAGACAAATTCTGCTATAGATATACATTTGGCATAATGACCATGATCATTTCCCTCTTGCTTTTATCTCATATGGTTTGGATATGTGACATGAGAAAGTGCATTATTAGTGACCCTCTCCCTATTTCTCACAACTATTTCCAGCCTGGTGATTTCATCATTGGTGGCATTACTTCTCTTATGTTCATGCCTACAGAACTAGAAAGCTTCTTGGAAGATCCCCATATTTCATTTAGTGGTGAAGTCATGTAAGTATCCTATCTCGTTGTGCAGTGCAAGAGATTCCAGATTATATCTGTATTTGTGAAAATCCTATCCAGGCGAAAATTAGTTACAGTGACAAAAGCATATTATTTGTCTAATTCAAATGTTTCATTGTGTTTAATTTCCATGGGATTTTTAAAGGAATTTGAAAGAACTACTTCAATTTACTAACTGAATATTAAAGGATAATAACAATATGTCACAGAAATATGGTTGTTCAATAAACCAAAATTTTTAGCAGGGGGAAAAAAAATAAAAGGATCTTCAAACAATCCATGTTTCTACAGGAATATTTCTAGAGCATACTGAGATCTTATCATTGTAATAATGATTTCCTTTTTAAGTCCACTTATTTGTTCATAGAATGCATATTCATTTTCTCAATAAAGTTAGAAATTCGTTCTTCTTACAACTAGGTCAGATTACTAAAAAAAAAGTATTGTCAGAAGCTGTATTTTCTATCCAAAAATATATATAAAGCTAAACCATATGCCAGATCTAGCACATAATACATGAAACATGCATGGATTATTGGGTTCAAAAACAAAACTTGTGGATGAAGCATGTACGTGTTGCAATGTTTTTGTTAAGTATAACAAGTTACTTTTATAACCTGTAATTCTTATTATAGAGTCCAAACTAAGTTTTATCAGCATATTTTGGCTCTGATATTTGCTGTGAAAGAGATAAATGAAAACCCTCAAATCTTGCCAAATATATCTTTGGGCTTTAATATTTTTGACAATTATGGTAGGAAGTGGATTTATCATGCCACAATGGAACTTTTTTCACCTCTGAAGAAAATGATCGCCAATTATAAGTGTGGAATTCAGAACAACTTGGTCTCGGTCATTGGTGCTATTTATTCTGAAATCTCCATAGATATGGCAGATATCTTGAGGATATACAAACTTCCACAGGTAAGTTATGTGGTGAACTGAGAAACCTTATGAAGGCATTATAATTTTAATGAACTTTTTACATCTGGGTAAGTTGGAAACATACCAGTGTGTGTTTGACATGTACTTAGTTAACATTAATTAATAAACTGTATAAAGAAAACCAATGTATTAAAACTTGAGACAATGCAAATAATGAATTATTAATAAAAATAATAGACAGTTAAGAAAGGATTGTGCTGAAAGCAAGTTAAATTTTAATTTATCAATCAATAATGGAAAACATTATTCTGAGAACTCCAGTGTACAAATTTGAAGTTCAAGCATGTCTCTAAAGCATAATATCATCAATAACACACCTGTTACATGAAAAATAGATAACAATATTTTTGTTCTTATAAGGCTGCTAAAATAAGTTCTGACAGAAACTGAAATTTGCTAGATGCTTGAGGATTACCTCCCAAATTAAAGCAGCTTTGGTATAGCTACTGTTTTATTAAACATTTCTTCATTTCTTCCCCTTCTCTAAGTTTTTATTGATTTTCTTATCCCTATAGTTTATATATGGGTCACACCCAGAGATGTCAGATCAAAGTGAGTCATTTTCCTTCTACCAGATGCTCCCAGATGAAAATATGGTATACCAAGGACTTCTTCAGTTGTTTGCTCATTTCAAGTGGACCTGGGTTGGGATCCTTGTGAGAGAAGATGATGATGGAAGATTTGTTAGGATGGCCTTTTCAACTTTTCCTCTTCAGGGCATTTGCATTGCCTTTTTTAAAAGAATGAGACCATTTTATATCAGTACAATATTCAAGGAACTGGAGTGGCTAGTAGAAACATTTTATGTTTCTATGAACAGCAAAGCCAATGCAATAATAGTCTATGAAAAAACACTTATGCTGCTAAGGTTGTTGTTACATCTTCCTAAAATGGAAGAATTATCTATGGAGCCAAAAGGTAAAGTGTGGATCATGCCCTCCCAAATGGATCTTGCATCAGTATTTTACCAAAGGACCTGGGATATTCAAGACATCCATGGTGCCCTGTCCTTTTCAGCTCATTCCAATGAAATTCCAGGCTTTCAGCACTTCGTTCAGGCAAGGGACTATTTTTCCTCAAAAGAAGATGGCTTTATCAAAGATGTGTGGGTACATGCATTTGACTGTTCCTTCCCCAGTCCCTTGGTGAATAACAAAGATAGTGACATTTGTACTCTAAGGGAAAAATTGGAGAATGTTCCTGGTGCTTTTTTTGAAATGAGCATGACTGGACACAGTTACAATATATATAATGCAGTTTATGCTGTAGCTCATGCTTTACATGACATGCAGATTGAACAAAAACACAATGGAATGCTGAATGGTGGGAAACTGAGTATTCAGGAGCAACAGCCGTGGCAGGTACTGAACATTTTTCTTTTTCTCTCTCTAAATACAATCAGCATGCATATGCAATCTACTATTTTTTCATACAAATCACAGTAAACCAAAATAATGAAGGGATGGAGATATAATACAAATGGGGGACAAACGTACAGTAAATTTAGTTTACACCCATTGTATTACTCTATAGCTTTCTGTCCTTAAAACCATCCTAGCTTCCACCATGAATTCCTCTGTTCATGAATGTCTCATCTGCCCTTTTCTCTCTTTCCATTCACTTCTTAATAAACATTTTCTGTAATTCAATTTTCATTTATTCTCAATTACTCAACTTATATCTATTTTCATGTTGTTACTGGTATTTAATCCATGTTCATTTGGATCCTTCATTCTTGATTCTTTCATGTATTTCAGCAAACACATTCAACTCCCCATTCCAAGCATGCTCTTACACAGAGACACTTTGTTTTTTTCAATAAATATTAATATTACACATTATCCTCTGTTTTCCTAATAGCATCTTATCTTCAGTTTCTTTATCAAATTTTCATTTTTGTATGCTTTGGACTAAATTTAACCATCTGCTCTAGTTATTCAGCATTTATACATGACTTGTAACTGTTCATACCATTTCACCAGTCAAAGACATGCATTGTGGCCTGTCACATCACTTTTCAGATTCCTAGTCTTTTTATATTTTACAATCTAAATGTCAAGTGCAGGAAATCAGGAGTCCAGGCAGTTCAAAATAATATAGGTTTAATGTATGCTAAAACTCTCTACAAGAATCTGAACTACTAATGGTCAAAACAAATAAGTGTAGATAAGAGTCAGTGGAATTCAAGGTGAGCTGGATGTAGATCTCTTGTGGGTATGAAAGAACTTGAGACTGATGACACATTTCACCTTTCACTTGAGCTCAACCTGGCCATCTCATGTATCACCCACCCCTCCATCTTGGCCTTCCTCCTCTTCCATTGGTTCTTTGATGCCCCTGAATCAATTCTTTGAAGTCCAAGTTCTCATAAGAACTTGGTAAGTGCAGAAAAGAAGCAGTTTCAAAGGAATCCACCTGTCCCTCATTTGAAGGAGCTGGTGAACCAGGTGGTGAATGCTATAGAAGAAAAACATTGTAAAAGGGACCCTCCTCTGCCCAGTAATTTAAGACCAGAGGTAGAAGGCCTGTTGTGAGTACCCCAGCTCCTCTGGAGCAACCCAGAGGGACTTGTTAACCTCTTCCTTGATAGATTCCTTAGGTAAATATGGGCAGAGGTATTGGGAGCTTGATTGTCCACAGCTTGTCAGGGAAGCACTAGTAAAACTGATGAACTAAATCAGGGGCATGAACATACCATGCATTTTGCCAGGAGCTATTGGCAACAGGGTACCTTTCCAAAGAATCAAATATTGAATTCCTTGTTTCTTTGGCTCTCCCTAGAGTATAACTGGTGGAGGAGGGGGTTCTTGGATTATAGTGCATTTGGGGGCATCTTTGGACAGTAAGGATCAATGAAAGGCTCCATGCACCTTCATTGATGGAGCCAGTTGGAGGTGCAAGCTTATAGGGTTGATTTGTCAGAGAACCTTGAATGGAGTTTGTCAGTGAGTACTGAAATTATATAATGGGATTGAAGGAATGCATCAAATGTTAAGGACAAATAAAACATCTGTAAAAGTTGTGTTAATTATGTAACTGCTAGCAAAATAATGTATTAATTACTGATTCTATTTTCTTACTGTTTGGTTATTCATTGATATTCAGCTCTACCAGTTTCTCAAAGAGTTCTCTTTTAATAACAGTGCTGGGGATAGGATTCAATTTAATGAGAGGAGGGAATTGATAGTTGGATTTGATATTATAAACTGGGTCACATTCGCAAATCAATCCTTCAATAGAGTGAAAGTTGGAAAGATGGATCCCTGGATTCAAGAAAAAAAAATTACCATTCATGATGAAGCCATCACCTGGCACAGTTCTTTCAACCAAGTAGGTTCTGAGTTTTTTTTTTGTTTGTTTGCATAATTAGGATGATCTCCAAAAAATAACTCTATGTCATTTAACATAGAAATAATATTATAGAAATTATTTTAACAAATATGAGTTTGAGCTTTTACTTATAACACAGGCTATTTGAAATACCATTCAGAGAGGGGTATTTCAAGAATAAAACATTAAAACAGTTAAAAGAAAGAATTCTTGATGATTTATTTGGAAAAAAATAAAAGTTTAGAAGAACAAAATATACTAAGAATTTAAAAAAGAGTTGATAGACTGTGAAATGAGTTTATCCAGATTCATTATCAAGCATACTTGATGAAGACCCTTGTAATATTGACAGATTGGCTCCTGCCCACCTAGCACTTCAAAAGCATGCAAATGCAAATAGATAAATAGTTACCACTTCAATGAGAAAATAGCAGTGTTTTGTGTTCCTTGACACCAACACTACCCCCTAGAGTAGACATGACTGGACTGGGGAAACCTGTACTTTTACTTTTACCTTGTAATATTAAATCACAGGTAGATATTTTAGTTTTATATTCTGATAATAATGAAAGTGTCAAATTGTTTTTATTCAATGTAGAAAGAAAAATATAAATTAAGAATTTTAAATAAGTCATGTTAAATAAAGGATTTCTAGTGAAATAAATAAAAATCTTAATAAATCATTTTGCTCCTATAATTAAAATTGTAAAATTTCTTTTACAATTAAGATATATGGAACTATGGTGTCCTCTTGGAATGCCTGCAGGAATTCTGGGTTGGGGATATTGCTTCCTGAGTTGGTAGATCTATGTTTATGGAGAAGAGAGATGAACTCAGTGGTTACTCCCATAAGGTTGCCACCAGTTTGATTCTCTCTTTCCATTATTAAACTTTTACATAAGGTTGCATTGAAGTATTATCATTTTCCGAGAACCAATGACAGAAGCTTTAGTTTCTGACTGTTGCTCATGAAAGCCAGATCTTCCTATAACAATAATCTCTGCCCTTATATTCCTGCCCTGTATACCTGTCCTCATTTCTCTGTAACAATTAAAACTTTAATCTGGCAGGAGAGAACATTCATGATCTGAATGAGCATGGGGGTAGATATGCCAACCAGATTTTGGAGATTGCATTAGTTGAGATCCCAGGGCAGTGTAAGAAGAAACTGCAATGTAGTAAACTCTTTTGGAGACATTGTTCCAAAAGTAATTGATTGTGATGTTTCATTTCTGAAGTTAGGCTCATGGGACAGCTGGCTGTTGAATTTTCATTCAAAGTTTCCGATATCTTTTGATTATGCCTTCCTTTATCTCTATCATCTTCATATGCATATCATTCTTTTGTAAATGTGTCCATATATCAGACTACTCTATTAGATTCTGTAATTTGTACAATAAACCTATATAATATGTTAAGTGATTAGAAAAAAAATACTTCAAGATCCACTGAATTAACATCATCATAGTCAGAACCTAATATATTTCTCAGTTCAGAAAAAGAATGCAGAAAAGAACAACAGAGATTATTAGGGAGCTGGAGACAAAAACATATGAAGAACAGTTACAGTCTAGTCTAGTGAAAGAATTTGGGGTGACATGATAGCAGTGTTCCAATATTTAAAGGGCTTCCACAAAGAAGAGGGGGTCAACCTATTTTCCAAAGCACCTGAAGGCAAGACAAGAAACAATGGATGGAAATTAATCAAGGAGAGAAGCAACCTGAAAATAAGGAGAAATATCTTAACAGTGAGAACAATTAACCAGTGGAACTTCTTGCCTTCAGAAGTTGTGGGTGCTCTGTCACTGGAGGTTCTTAAGAAGATATTAGATAGCCATTTGTTTGGAATAGTATAGGATTCCTGTTTGTCCAGGGGGGTCAGAGTAAAGGACCTGCAAGGACCTTACAATTTTATTATTCTGTTCTGCTCTACTTATACCTATACTTGTACTATTAGTGGCACAAGAAAACAATGTATTCATTAGTAACTTTAATGATGATATTGATGAGAAAGAAACAAATCCTAATAATTATTACCCTAATTTGGCAATTATTAATTAATCAAGTAAGCTCTTTTTTCAAATACCAGATTGAATACTAAAATTTCCTTCTTACTTTACTTACCTGCAGACCTTACCGGTTTCAGTTTGCATTGAGAGCTGCCTCCCTGGTTATTTCAAGAAAAAGCAAGAGGGGAAGCCATTTTGTTGTTATGATTGTCTTCCATGTCCTGAAAAAAAAATCTCAAGCCAGAAGAGTAAGAAGCATTATAAGCAGAGTTTGATCTTAAGGTGGTGAAACCACACCAGTATATACTGTAGCCTATATAGCAGAATACAGTAGTGTACATATCATAGTAAGGAACATTTCTTGATACATTTAGATTTTAGTATAAATGTTTCTATATATTAAAAATTATCTTGATTTGATTTACATAATTCAAATATTTACAGAATTTGATCAAAATAACACTAATGGTTTCAGTTTCTCTCTCTTTGCTTTCCTTAACTGTTTATCAAATTATCCATTATAACATCTATTGTACTTTGACTATGCATATTCATTTGATTTTATCCTAGGATGTCTTTATTTTATTTTATTCTATTTTATTTATTTATAAAATTATATGTCAACTATCTTATATAAGAATACTTTGTGGCTCAAAGTAATGTTAAATAAAAACAGAACAAATAAAGCAAACTTACCTCAGAACCACGTTAGATATTCCAAACATATATTCCATACATATGTGATGGAATATCACATATACTCCTTTACATTACATTAATTGAGCCCACTTCTGTCCTAGCCAAAGTGTGATTGAAGAGATCTCAGAAAATTAACAAAATCAAAAGAAATGAGCTTATAGCAAAACTGTCTATAATATTGATTTTTAGTAACAGTGATATTATTTTTAATAAAACTATCTAGAAAATCATATAGTGAATTCTACCCATGTAAAACATGACACAGAAAGAGAAAAAACGAAATAAATACTTAGATAAAATGTAAGGCACATAATAAAAACCATGAAAAAAAATCTGTTAAAAGAAAGAAAATCACATTCTAACCTTTCCTTACTAAGTTATAGATACAGCAGGAGAAAGTGAATTGGACAATAGGAACTTGCATACCAAAGTGCATAATAATACCATCACCATTTTTACTTTGTTCTGATGTATTATTATCACTTTTTAAAAAGCATTTGTCATGCATATTTGTTGATAATGTATGTGTAGGAGAAAAGCAGGCAGACAGGAGGGGGTGTTTAGCATGTCATCAGTTTGGAGTCATTGCATTGTCACAAGAGACCCAAGTTTTGCTCCCTTTCAATTCTGTTGACTCTTATTTAGCACCAATTTACACTGACCATCAGTTGACCAGATTCTTGTGTACAGGTCTCAATAATAAATTCTTCTGTAGTTAGAATCCAATTAATCCTGGTTGTTTGCAACTGACAGTTTGTATTTCTGTAATGATTATCTTTCTGTTATGTTCCTTTTTTCTGTTCCTGTTATTATTTTAAAAGAAATAAAATAAATACATAAAATAATCATATAATATAAAAGCATTGCTATGGATTTTTGTTATAATATATCTACTTCTATCATGATAACCTTTCTGTTTTTCCTTTTTTTGTTATTATTTTAAAATAAATAAATGAATAAAACTTGTAATAAATTAAGTATAGAAAATGACCATAGAAAAATTATGTACTTAAATTCCAGACATGCACGTTTGTTCTAAATGTCCAGAAGACCATCATCCAAGCAAGGACAAAGATTCATGTCTTCCCAAGAAAATTTCTTTCTTGTCTTATGAAGAACCAATGGGAATAAGTTTAGTCATTCTGGCACTTTTTTTTTCTTTCTGCACACTTGCAGTGCTAGCAACATTTTTGAAGTATCATCATACTCCTATTGTCAAGGCCAATAACCGAAATCTCACCTATGTTCTACTCATCTCCCTCCTCCTCTGCTTCCTTTGCTCACTGGAGTTTCTCATTGCACCTGGAAACATTATATGTTTCCTCCGACAAATTAGCTTTGGCATCATCTTCTCAGTGGCTGTGTCTTCTGTGCTGGCAAAAACCATCACTGTGGTTCTGGCTTTCATGGCCACCAAGCCAGGATCCAGGATGAGGAAATGGGCGGGAAGAGGGCTGGCCACCTCCATTGTTCTTTCAGGTTCCCTGATTCAAGCAGGCATCTGTACAGTGTGGTTGTTCATGTTTCCCCCTTTTCCTGATGTTGACACCCATTCAGAAATTGAGGAAATTGTACTGCAGTGCAATGAAGGCTCAGCTGCCATGTTCTACTGTGTCCTAGGCTACATGGGCATTTTGGCAGCTGCTAGTTTCACAGTAGCTTTTTTTTCCAGGAAACTCCCCAACAGTTTCAATGAGGCCAAATGTCTCACATTCAGCATGCTGATCTTCTGCAGTGTGTGGCTTTCTTTTGTTCCCTCTTACCTGAGCACCAAAGGCAAATATATGGTGGCTGTTGAGGTTTTCTCTATTTTGGCCTCTAGTTTTGGGTTGTTGGGCTGCATCTATTTCCCCAAATGTTACATAATAATTGTTAGGCCAGACCTAAACAACAGAGAACAACTCATTAAGAGAAAAAAATAGTAAGTAACACACAAAACTTATATTTTAATATTTCTGTTTTATTGACCTTTCTTTAAAATTTCCATTATGTTCATGATTTATATTTATATCTTATGATTTATATTTAAATCATAAATATGATTTATATTTATATCTTATGATAATTCACCAGAATTATCCTGTCTTAGAATATGTACACTCAGATTCCCTAAATGAACCTTTTTGTAAAAAAAAGAGAATACAATTTTATTTATATTGCAGGTTGAGTTCTTAGGGGCAGTCCAGTTTCAAGCTGTTTATTGATTCAGTGTTGTGTTTTGTTTTGTTTTTCTCCTGTTATAGAGAAGCATCAATTTCACAAAGTTGAAAGACTGACTCCATCCTTCTTTCTTCCCTTCCTTCCATACTCTGCCACTTACTCTTACATATGAAGTTCCATTATCCCACATTCCATGGCTTGATCAGAATTGCTAATTTATTCAGAGACTAATAACATCTCTGAGAGTTATGGGCAGTTTAAAAATATGAAATATAAATCAATAAAATATACTTTTTGTTGATTAATACCTTTTATTGCTTTTTTTTTTTTTTTTTAGAATATGGGAAGTCTGAAAGCCAGCAATTCTGGCCATTAAGGCAGGATTCAGAATGCAAAAGTAGGTGAGAAAAGGACTGACTATCTACATTGTTCCTTTTTGCTCCCTTTTCCAAGCAGTCTTTTCTATTGTATGGCTGTCAATATTTTTTCCTTTTTCAGATGTTTACATGCCTTCAGAAAGGGAAGAATTTATATGTAAATGTAATGAGGGTTCATCTGTTATGTTGTACTGCATGGTGAGCTACATGGGCTTTCCTGTATCTGCTAGTTTTATACTGACTCTTCTAGCCTGAAAGCTGCCTAGCACTCTTAATGAAGCTAATGTACCTTCAGTACATTGATCTTTTACAGTGTTTGGCTATCCTTTGTTCAAACTTATCTGAGTAGTAACTGGAAATGTCTGGTGGCCATGGAAATCTTCTTAATGTTGGTTTCAAGGGCTGGATGGCCTGGTTGCATATATTTACTAGGTATTTGAGTATGGCCTCCCAAATTACAGCAGATCTGATACAGTTGCTATTTTAGCAAGTATTTCTTTCTTTCCTTTCTGTACTATCCTATTAATTTACTTATTGCTGTAGTTAATATATGGGTGGATGGGTCACATTCAGAGATATGATTCCAGCTGAAAATCAGATACACCAAGGATTTCTTCAGCTCTTTGTGTCCTTTAAATGATCTGGATTGGAATCCTTGTGAAGGATGATGATGATAAAAGATTTATGAGAAGGACATTTCAGCTTTTTTTCTTCACAGTGTTTTCATTGTCTTTTAAAAAAATAATTATATAATGACACATCAGTACCTTATTGGATGAACTGAAGTGGCTAATATAAACATTTTATCTCATTATGAAAAGTTAAACCAATGCAGTAATTTGTTTATGAAAAAAGCTCTTTTGCATCTAAGGTTGTTGCTGTATCTTCCTCAAATGACAGTCCTTTACAACTGGTTTTCAGCAATTTGTTCAGGCAAGGGACCATTTCTTCTTCTTTTTTTTGAAACAAATTTTATTGTTTTTTTAATTTTTAGAACAAAGTGCTCAAGACACACTGTGGTGCTGGGGTAATCAAACATCCAGAAATAAAACCATATACGAGTAACTCAAATCAATACATCCAATATTCCCTCTCTATTTCCCTCAAATAGCTTAATATATTTAAGATAATCCATTTCTAATTTAAATTTCTATTAATCCTAAACCTGTTTTGGAGGTTTATAAATTTTCAATTACCATAATCAAATTTAACTTTAAATAAACACATTATCAATTCAGGTATCCCTTCCAGGTATATTCTAATTCCTTAATTTTATCACAAGTCTTATTTATTTCTTCTTCCACTAATATCTCCTAATTAAAATAAAATATTAGTCTACCCTATACATATCTAATCCATCAATCAATCACTCTCTTTAAGATAACAAGATAATATAAAACCTTAAATCATTTCAGTCTATTGGACGAGATTCAAATTTCATCCAGTTAGTTATCCTACCTAATATCATCCATATTATCAAACAAAAACATCATCTTATTAAATTAACATTCAATTAATTATTAAGTCAATCCAGATCTAAAACATCTATTCAATTTTCTTCATTCCATTACATAATAGTTTTCATACAAATATTATATATATATATATATATATATATATATATATATATATATATATATATATATATATATATAATAAAATATAAAAATGAACACAAGGGTAATAAAAACTAAAGAAGTTTTTAATGGGTTAAAACTATAAAAGTTTTAAAAAGCGCCAAGCTTTCGCCGTCACCTGCCGGCATCCTCAGGGCTGACGTGCCAGGGAATGAGAAGGTCTTTTTATAGGCGTGCCGAGGTTTGCACTCGGCTCCTTGATCTTGTTATGGGGCCTGATTGGTTCAGCCGTGTGTAGTTGGCCTGCGCTTTTTTTCTCTTCTTAGTTGTATTTTTATCCTCGTCCGTCTCCAGTTCTCCCAACGGACGAGGATAAAAATACAACTAAGAAGAGAAAAAAAGCGCAGGCCAACTACACACGGCTGAACCAATCAGGCCCCATAACAAGATCAAGGAGCCGAGTGCAAACCTCGGCACGCCTATAAAAAGACCTTCTCATTCCCTGGCACGCCAGCCCTGAGGATGCCGGCAGGTGATGGCGAAATAGATTTTGGGTGCCATGGACTTGTAATTGCCCACAATAACTGAGATAAGTGAGGGGGAGGCTGTGTTAGGCTAGTTAACCCCTAATTGGCTAACAAGCTATCTATAATTCTATCTGCTGTCACTGGCCCACTGATGGAGCACCCAAGAAGTAAAAAACAAAGGTTAAGTAAAGGGAGTGGTAGTAGCAGTGGCCGACCCTTTCAGGAGACATGGAGCGAGATGTATGGTATTATAGAAAAAAATGGCAGATCATTTTGCGTTCTATGTACTGAAACGGTAGTAAGCAGAACGTGGAATATAAATAGACATTTTGAAACTAATCATTCCCAGCTCTTGGAAAAAAGTGAGGATGAAAGGAAGGAATACATTTCCAGGAAGCTACACCTTTATAAGAGCCAATCTAACTCCATCCTTAAATTTATAAAAGGCTGTACAAATTTAACATCTGCAAGTTTGAGCATTGCTCACTCCATAGCTCAGCATGCAAAAGCACTTAATGAGGGAGAATTTATTAAAGAAACTCTCCTAAGATGTGCGCCACTTCTATTTCACGATATGCAGAATAAAGATGCAATTATTAAGAGAATATCTGAGTTACCACTCAGTAGAAATATCATAAAAGACCGAATAATGAGACTGAACACAAACGTACAACATCAATTAAAGAGAGACATAAGGAATTGTAAATATTTTTCCATCTGTCTTGATGAAACTACTGATGTCATGTCACATGCTCAGTTGGCCATTATTGGTCGATATTCTGATAGTCACACAATGAGAGAAGAGTTGATAAAGTTAGTATCAGTTCCAACAAGTACATCAGGAAGCGAAATATGTAAGGTTGTTATGCAAACATTCTGTGACCTAAGCATTGATATCTCTAAAGTTGTGTCAGTGACGACAGATGGTGCCCCAAACATGGTGGGGAAAAAAGTTGGATTTGTGAAATTGTTTACAGAAGCTATTGGACATCCAATTGTGCCTTTTCATTGTATTATCCATCAGGAGGCTTTATGTGATTCACTGACTTAAATGACTTAATGTCAGTTGTTACAAAAATAGTTAATTTAATAGCTGCTCGCCCCCTTCACAAGCGAGAATTTTCAGCATTTTTACTGGAGGTTGATTCCACCTACAGTGGACTGCTGATGTACAATAATGTAAGATGGCTGAGCCGAGGCAAGGTTCTTGAGCGCTTTGTGGAGTGCTTTGAAGAAATTAAGGTATTTCTTGAAGATAAGGATCTGGGAAACTTTCCTCAGCTCAATGATGATAAGTGGGTCAACACCCTGATGTTTTTTACAGATCTCTCTGTTCATGTTAATGAACTGAACTTAAAGTTACAAGGTTTTGGCAAAAGTATTGATGTTATGTTTGGATACATAAAAGCTTTTGAAAGTAAAGTAAAAATTTTCAAGCGAGATGTAGAAACTAAAACGTATAAGTATTTTCCTCGAGTACAAAAGCATTTTGAGAAGGCCAGTGCAGCTGTACGAAATGAAGTGGAACTCTTGCATATGAAGTGCCAGCATGTTTTAGACTCGTTACTTGACCAGTTTACTGATAGATTTAGTCAATTTAGAAGCCTAGAACAGACCATGAGAATAATTAAGTATCCTGATGTAGTAGTCTACAATAGTTTGGAATTAAATGGTTTCCAATGGATGCAAATAGATGATTTGGAGATGCAGCTTGCAGAATTTCAAGACAGCATCTGGGCTCAGGTGTTTGTCGACTTGAGGTCAAAGCTTGAGAATCTGGAAAGGGGCCGCTTGGAGAATCAAGATGAGTGCCACTACGAACAGGAAATTTGGAGTGCCTGGAACAGACTACCAGACACTTTTAGCACCCTGAAAAATATAGCAACAGCTTTACTCACAATTTTTCCTTCTACGTACTTTTGTGAGACCTTATTCTCAGCATTAAATAATATCAAAACCAACAAAAGAAACAGATTGACAGATGAGGTTAGTAGCGCTTGCTTGGGCCTGAAGTGTACAAAATACCAACCTTCAATTGAAGATTTAGCCAATGAAATTCAGCAACAAAAAAGTCACTAATATGCAGGTTAGTTAAAGAATTCGCCCTCCCCCTCACTTATCTCAGTTCACGGCACCCCAAACAAGTTCAATAATATCAAGGGCAACATACGAAATCGACAGATTGATGAACAAAGAAGTTACTAAGCAGGTATGTTAAATAATTTGTTTTTGGTTTATTAAGTACAATTATATATTGCAATTATACATTTTTGTAGTTTAAACTATAAATTGCGCAAAATTATGTTTTTTTGTTGAAGTGACACACCACGCGAGTTATGCTCGATTTTTTGCCGAATTTTGACACACCACGCCGAAAAGGTTGCCCATCACTGCCCTATACTATACCTGTACATTTGGTTTTTCTTGCCTAAATGTAGAACCTTACTTTTTTCACCATTGAATTTCATTTTGTTAGTGTTGGCAATTTGGCCATTGAATGTGTAATAGGTCTGTCAGTCCACCGCCCATACGTATTGATCTCAGTTTGGTTATATTGGCCAGCATCCACCGGCATCCGCCTACCCTTCACTGCTCTGCCTCTCGCTTCTTGCCCTGCCAGCCAAACAGGCTTGTCATCTAACATCAGACCATCTGGTGCTGTCACCTGCTCACTTCCCCCGCCCTCCTTGCCTAAAGAAGAAATGTCATCTGTGGTTTACCAGATTAGTTGCAATGATTGTACAAGCAACTATGTTGGGGAAACCACAAAACACCTGCAGACAAGGATTCACAAGCGTGAGTTGGCAGTCAGGCGAAGTAAACATCAGTCGCAAGCTTGGGCACATATGACCAAAAACAACCATACGTTCAATTTCATCGCCCAGGATTCAACAAAGGGCGGCTGCCTGCTAAAGGAAGCCTCGCTATCTGACCAGCATTCCATTAACCAGCATGTCAATTTTTTACTGGCATAAGACATCATGAGCAATCACGCAAAGAGACAAATCGACAACTATCCCCCACACACATACTCACTCAGGGTAAAAAGGTGAGGGATCTGGACTGCATATCAATCGATATACCTGTACAGCTGGAAGCCATGATGATTGAGGAGACGGGGGAATTGACTGGACTGAATACAAGATCAAGGATGAGACAGCAAACTGGTGCTATTGACATGGCAAGCATGGCTGAGAGGCCACCAGCTGGAGTAAACACATGAAGTGTTGACAGCATATCGGACTGTGAGGGCAGTGACCAGGTGACAGCACCAGATGGTCTGACGCTATATGACAGACATGTTCGCCTAGCAGGGCAAGCAGTGAGAGGCAGTGCGATGAGAGCTAGGAGCATGCCAGCCAATATAACCAAACTGAGATCAATACATCCAATCACATGTCAGCGATGGACTAACAGACCCATTATGCGCTCAATGGCCAAATTGTCAACACTTAAAGGTCTATAAAACAAAGTCTTTCCAATGTTAGCTTACAGTTTGACAATGTTAGCAATATATATCAATATATATCCTATTTTGCTAGCAGAATTTTAATGACTTATCTTTTTAACTATTTCTCATCTTTAATTCAAATATTTTTAAATTCATTTACCGTGCTCATTATTCACCATTTATTTATGACCTGCAATTTTTAAACCACACTCAGTCAAACATATTTGGCATGCTTGTGCTAATTTTCAGATTAATATTTTCTTTTCATTTTACAATCTAACCAATATTCTCTGCAAATAATTTGGGTTTTTAGCCAAAGATCACAACATTGTGCCCTTGCAAAAGTATATATTATTTTGGCACTTCATTTAGATCAAAGGTAATGTTTTTGCTGGAATGATATGGAAGTGAAATGAAGTATATGGAGAATCCTGTAATGTTTGCCAAAAGGTGGAAACAACAAGAATAAAGAAAAGATGCAGTGTAAACCTATCAGTGTAAACCTGTATGCCTATCATACAGGAGCTCCAATCTATAGAATTGAAGTAGACATTCTATGTCCATCCTTTGCAAGACACTTTGTGGGAAATAGTATATGTTCTGTTTCGTTCGCAAAGGCATTGAGATAAGGCAAAGAAGTAAATAGTCTTCTTTTTATTTTCTCCAACAGAACCAAAAAAAAAAAAAAAATGGCTCACAGGCCTTTTATGCCCCTCTTGCAAGGGACAGTGTTAACCAATCAATGCAAGGCATTTCTCCTGCCTTGCACATGCGCACAATGCAGGAGACAGCCTATCTGGTCCCGGGCATTCACGTATCTTCCCGGGCCCTTCTGCAACCTTCTGCACCTGCTGAGTCATTCAGCAGGCCCAGGACATAACACCTCTCCCCTCTTATTTCAAAATATGATACTTACTACTACACAGATAATACCATGTCAATTCTATCTCTCTCTCTGGCCCCAGGATCTTTCCCCTTATGCAATCCATGATTGAACACTTGTTCTTTTGAGTGTGTTCTGATTTCTAAGTCAGCTTAAACCTGTCCACATGCAGACAGGCACCTTACATAGTCCTGTAAGTGTTTAGGTATTTGCTCGCTCAGACCTTCTTGGAGCAGTTATGATGTCCTGGCCTGCAAACTTGCCTGTCAGGCTCAACTGGCCAGGACTGTGAAGCTCCCTCAAGTGACCTCCCAAGCGGCTGACTGGCTGGATCCTCTGAACCCAAACCAGAGTTCCTTGGTGGGATGGAATTCCCCAAATCCAGAATGGACTCCTCTGGGGAACATTGTCCCGTGAGCCTAAGACCAGCAGCTGGAGTGGCCTGAAAAACCAATTGCAGGCAATGTCCCACTGACCCAGTGCCAATGGAGAGTCAGGAGTGCCAGAATCAGGAGCCACCTCCATGGCAAGAGCCCCTTCTGATGCCTGGGAATTTCTGCTTTTGCAGAGAGACTGTGGTCCACAATCATAATTGTGGTCCTCCCCCTCCCAAGAGCAGAGCCAGGAGCGGAAGTGTGGCTGGAAAGCCTCCAGTGCAGTTGGTCAATGTGACATCGGATCACACGACCATCATCCAAGGCCACTTCATATGGCAGTGGCCCAGAGAACTTGCATACTACTGCTATCACCCAGAGATGTCCAGGCCTATAGTTCCTTTCCCAAATCAGATCACCCACCTGAAGTCTCCTAGGTGCCCGCGGCTGTGAAGCCATCTGGTCTGGGTGCAACCTGTCCAGTTTAGTAATGAGTCTGTGACCCCAGCAGAGTTCAGCTGAGCTTTTGCCAGTAGCTGTGCAAGGTGTGGTGTGGTGGCACAAAAGAAAATCAGTCAACATGTGATGCCAATTGCCATGCATGATCCTCTTGAGAGCATCTTTAGTTGAGCACACTATGCACTCAGCTTGCCCGTTGGATGCAGGATGAAATGGTGCTGAAGTGGCATGACAGATCATGTTGGCTGTAGAAAAGCCTGAAACTCAAAAGAAGTGAATTGGGGTCCGTTGTCAGAGAAAAGGACATCTGGCAGGCCATGAGAAGCGAAGATTCCTCTCAACACCTGGATGATCGTAGCAGTAGCAGTGGAGGAGACTGGAATGACCTCTAGCCACTTGGAATGGCTGTCCATGAGGAGAAGGAAGAATTGCCCCTGAAAGGGCCCAGCATAGTCGATATGAACCCTTGACTAAGAGGCTTATGTCCCCTCCCACCTATGTAAAGGAGCCTGAGGCATTTCAGACCTGAACTGTTGGCAAATTGTGCAACTGTGGAGCTCGGCCTTGATCTCTTTATCGAGTCCAAGCTACCAAAGATGGCTGCACATGAGCGCCTTCGTCCGGATAATTCCGGGATGTCCCTCATGTAGAGACTGCAAGACTCTAGTCGTCAATTTGGCCTGGATGACTACCCTGCTACCCCATAGGGTACACCCCTCGAAGGTGGATAACTTGGACTTCCTCTTCCAGAAACTCTGGAACTCTGTGCCAGGACACGTATCAGGCCATCCTGACAGCACCCATGTCAGCACGCATGTTAGTGTGTGATCAGTGGCTGTCTCTGCAGCCACATCCCTAGCACTGAGGGGAGACTCAGGCAACTCCTGAATGGACAGAATGTGGTGAGCTGGAGAGGATCTGACTTCACTATCTGACAAGGTAATCTGCTGAGGCCATCTGCATAGTCCATTTCTTTGCCTGATTTGTGAACAAGGGTGTAGTCGTATGCAGAAAGGAAAATAGACCATCTCAGCATTCTAGGAGAGATGATGTGTGGGGTTTGTTTATTGGTTGTGAACAACCCTAGCTGTGGCTTATGGTCTGTATAGACCGTGAAATGGTGGCCATAAAGAAAGTCATGGAATTTCTTTATGCCAGCCACTATGGCCAAGGCTTCCCTATCTATCTGCACATAATTATACTCAGCAGATGATAGGGTCCTAGAATAGTAGGCTACAGGGACTTCTGTCCAATCAGTCTTCAAGTGGCTCAACACAGTCCCAATCCCATAAGAGGAATGCCTCACAGGCTATACATACAGGCAATTGCTCATTGAAATGCGCTAGAACTGCATTTGAAGATAGCAAGGCCTTGACCTCTGCAAAACTCCTTTTGTGGACTTTTGTCCACTTCCATGGAGCCTGTTTATCCAAGAGCTGGTGTAACGGCTCAGGCACTGTAGCCTTGTGCAGGAGGAATGAATGGTAAACGTTTAACAGTCCCAGAAAAGCCTGAAGTTTGCTTTTGGACTTGAGACTTGGGGCCTGCTGAATTGCTTTAAGCTTAGATTCAGCAGGATGAATGCCTTCAGCATCAATACGGAACCCCAGAACTCTGTTGAAGTGACCCCAATTTTACATCTGTCTTGCTTTAGCTTCAGCCCCGCTTGGTGGAAATGCAGCAAGACAGGTCTAAGTCTTTCAGCCAGTTTTCAGATGATTCCTCAGCAATAAGGACATCATCAAAGTATGGGAAAACACCTGGAATATTGTGAAGCGTTTGCTCCATCACACTCTGGAATATGCCAGGGGCTACATTAACCCCAAACTGCAGCCTTTTGACTTTGAACGCTTCCCGGTACGTTACAATTGTTTGAACCTCTGCTGTTGCCTCATCAACTGGTAATTGTTGATAGGCCTGAGCCAAGTCAAGTTTGTCAAAAACGCAGCCTCCTTTGAGGGAGGCCAGGATGTGGCTCACCACAGGCACCAGGTACAAGTGCTGCTGCAAGGCTTTGTTAAGCGTACACTTATAGTCTGCACAGATTCGGACTTCACCATTGGCCTTCAGTGGTGTTACTATGGGTGCTTCCTATGGACTGCTGTCCAAAGGTTCTAAAATGCTCTGCTGAAGCAGCTTGTCCAGCTCTGCATTAATTTTATTTTTCAATGCGAAGGGGACCCGTCTAGGCTTATTCCTAATGGGCTGGGTCCAAATGTAATGAAATGGGAGGCCTCTTGTACGAGCCAAGCTCTGAACTTAACAAATCAGCAAACTTCTTGCAGACTTCTGCAAGGCCTGTCATTTGTAGACTGTGAAGTCCAGTCACTTGGATCCTAAGGGCCTCAAACCAATCAAGTCCAATAAGACTCGTAGAATCACCCCCAACCACAATCACATCTAAGAATCTCTTGAAGTTCTTACGCTGCACTTGGATCATGGCTTCCCCCATCACGCTGACTCAGGAATTCTGAAAGTCCATAAGGATCAGATTGACTGTCAGTTTAACTCGCTGGCCATTTCTACAGCAAATATTTTTTAAGATGTTCTGCGAGATAATTGATAAAACGGATCCGGTGTCAAACTCCATCGATAGGGGAACTCCTTGCAATCTCACATCAATGTGAAGCTTCTTCCTAAGCAGCCTATGAGCCCCTGTTTTGAAAATGCTCCTGCATGACACACAGAAACCCACCCTATGTTGGCTGGGGACCCTGGTACCTTTCTGAAGCAATTCTTCCAAAGGCTTGTCCTATGGACGATCCAAACAGGCAGAGGTTATGCGGCCTTGCCTGCCACATGCCCAGCAAATGGCAGAGCGGAACCGGCAATCGGAGCGCTTGTGGCGTCATCCACATCCAAAACACCGAGGGAATAAGGTCGCCTTGTCAGAACATTCTTGAGGCATCTTCTCTGCTGGCTGCTGTAGCCTGTCCACCTCCATTTCTGGATCCTGTTCGGATTCCTCTCGAGCGACCTCTTGATGGACGGAGACCACCGTTGGAGGGTGCTTGGTGAGCTGCAAGGCCTTCACAGCTTTGCCCGCTGCTTCTTCTGCTGCAATTTCTCTTAAAGCATCTTGGAAAGAGACATCTTCTTTTGCAAAGATTTTCTGTTGCAGCTCACGACTTCTCAGCCCACAGACTAAACGATCCTAAATTAAACTAAGTCTCTCTTCCAAGTCCTTGAATTTGCATGGCCTAGCTGCTTGTCGTAACACAGCAATAAAGTCCACAGCAGACACACCAGGCCTCTGGTCCCTCTGCTTGAATGCATGTCACCATGCAATCACCGAAAGCTTCAGTTCAAAATGTTCATGCAGCATCTTCTTCAGCTCAGCATAAGCGATGGAGTCAAGTGGTGCTGGGGGCGACCAGATTTTCCACAATATCAAAAGTCTCCTGCCCACAGACACACAATAACATAGCAGCTTTAAGGCCATCTTCCCTCACTTGATTTACTCGGAAGTAATTCTCTACCTGAGCCACATAGGAACTCCAGCGCTCTGGATGAGTTGTGTCGAATTCAGAGAAATGACCAATTTTGGACATTGTTGCTATCCGGTAGCCACACCAATGCCTCGTGCTGCAATGGCTGAAGAAGGGGTCCCTTCGCTGAGCTCTCCTCCAGTGTTCTCATACTGGCAGGCAGAGTCGCTTCTTCAGGATGCCAAACTTCTCAGCTCTTCAGGCCTTCTGTGGTGAGTCAGCCTCTCTTTTGTTATTTCATTTGCAGCACGATCCCACCTTTGTCGCCAATGTTCTGTTTCATTTGCAAAGGCATTGAAATGAGGCAAAGAAATAAAACAGTCTTCTCTTTATTTTCTCCAACAGAACCAAAACAAAATGGCTCACAGGCCTTTTATACCCCTCTTGCAAGGGACAGTGTTAACCAATCAATACAAGGCATTTCTCCCGCCTTGCGCATGTACGCAAGGCAGGAGACAGCCTGTCTGGTCCCGGACATTCACGTGTCTGCCTGGGCCCTTCTGCAACCTCCTGCACCTGCTGAGTCATTTAGAAGATCCAGGACATAACAGCATACACTTCATCTTTGATCTTGGATGGGAAGACAGACTTGTTGTATAACTTGGGGGTTCCATGGATTCATGGCTCCTGATCAAATAACAGGAGGTGGCTGTGGTCAGGAGAGCCTTTGCTCAATTCCATATTGTGTGCCAATTATGCCCTTTCCTGAGCAGGGAGGCTCCACACTCAGTCATTTATGCTCTGTCCATTTCAGCCTATTGCAATGAGCTCTACATAGGGCTATCCCTGAAACATATATGGAGGCTTCTGGAAGTCTATTCTGGGTCTGGGCAACAAAAAAATTAGCTACCAGTTCTGCAAAACTGGTGCAAACCATCTGAATCCCACCACTGCTTCAGGGGATTCACTGTACAGCCATGTGAATGTACTAGGTAGCAAAAGAAGGGCAATATAACACCCTTGCTCTGTGAACTGCCTTGTGTACCAGTTTGCTTCTGGGTGCAATTCAAGATGTTTAATTATCACCTATAAAGCCCTACATGGTATAGGCCCAGGTTACATACACCCTATCTCATCAGCCTGTCTCACTCAATCAAGCAGGGAAAGTATGCTACAAATCTCATCAGTCAAAATTTTTTGACTGGCAGGGTCTGCTGCTGCCCCTACATTAAGGAACATTCTGTCCCCAGAGGTGGCCTTGTTTGGAGGGCACAGAGGACCACACAACCATGGGTCTGGCTAGTCCCATGAGAGTCTTCCATCCCAGTTATAATAACCAATATTAAATGGCCATCTTGTGGTTTTTTATACTTTTGAATTTATTAATGTCATTATTCCATATATTTTTTAAAAAATTAATGCTAGCTTAATTTTAATTTTTATGCTAATTTCACACTTTGTTTTATTTATCAATTATATTATATTATATATCTCTTATAGCCCCTTTTAGGGAGTTTGCTGTTTATAAATATAAAAAATAATAAATAAATACATAAATAAAAGTTCCCCTTCATGGATTACTGCCTTATGGTGGTGAAGAGCTAGTGTAATTCAATGAAGCTATGAGCTATGCCATGCAGGGCCACCCAAGACGGATAGGTCATAGAAGAGAGTTCTGACAAAATGTGATCCATTGGAGAAGGAAATGGCAACCCACTCCAGTATCTTTGCCATGAAAACCCCATGGACAGTATATAAAGGCAAAAAGATAAGATGCTGGAAGATGAGCCCCTCAGGTCGAAAGGTATCCAATATGCTACTGGGAAACAGCAGAGAGCTAGTACTAGTAGTCCCATAAAGAGTGAAGTGACTGGGCCAAAGCCAAAAGGACGCTCAGCTGTGGATGCATCTGGTGGTGAAAGGAAAGTCCAATGCTGTAAAGATCTTTTCTCCATAGGAACCTGGAATGTAAGATCCATGAATCAAGGCAAGCTGGATGTGGTCAAACAAGAGATGACAAGACTGAACATCGACATCTTAGGAATCAGTGAACTAAAATGGATAGGAATGGGAGAATTTAACTCAGATGACTGTGGGCAAGAATCCCTCAGTAGAAATGGAGTATCTTCATAGTCAATAAAAAAGTAGGAAAAGCAATACTGGGATACAATCCCCAAAATGACAGAATGATCTAAGTTCAAATCCAAGGCAAACATTCAATATCACAGTGGTCAAGGTCTATGCCCCAACCACTGGTGCTGAAGAGGATGAAATTGAACGGTTCTATGAAGCCCTACAGCACCTTATAGAATTAACACCAAAAAATGATATCCTTATCATCATGGGGGATTGGAATGCTAAAGTAGGAAGCCAAAAGATAACAGGCAAGTTTGGCCTTGGAGTACGGAATGAAGCAGGGCACAGGTTGATAGAATTTTGTCAAGATAATATGATGGTCATAACAAATACTCTTTTTTAACAACCCAAGAGATGGCTCTACACATGGACTTCATCAGACAGTCAACACAGAATCAGACTGACTATGTGCTCTGCAGCCAAAGATGGAGAAGCTCTATAGAGTCAGTAAAAACAAGACCAGGAGCTCAATCATGAGCTTCTTGTTGCAAAATTTAGGCTTAAATTGAAGAAAGTAGGGAAAAACACTAGGCCACTCAGGTATGAACTAAATCATATTTCTGATGAATATACTGCAGAGATGACAAATAAATTTAAGGAAATAGATCTGATAGACAGAGTGCCTGAAGAACTATGGACGGAGGTTCACAACATTGTACAAGAGGTAGCAACTAAAACTATTTTCCTTGCAAATAGCTGAGGAAAGAAGGGAAACAAAAGGCAAGGGAGAAAGGGAAAGATACCCAGTTGAATGCAGAATTCCAGAGAATAGCTAGAAGAGATAAGAATGCCTTCTTGAATGAACAGTGCAAAGAAATAGAAGAAAACAATAGAATAGGGAGGACCAGAGATTTCTTCAAGAAAATTGGAGATATGAAGGGAACGTTTCATGCAAAGATGGGCATGACCAAAATGGCAGGGACCTAACAGAGGCAGAAGAGATTAAGAAGAGGTGGCAAAACTACACAGAAGAACTATACAAGAATGAGCTTAATGTCCCAGATAGCCATGATGGGTTGTCACTGACCTCGAATCAGACATCCTAGAATATAAAGTGAAATGGGCCTTAGGAAATCGGTGCAACAACAAAGCTAGTGGAGGTAATAGTATTCCAGATGAGCTATTCAAAATTTTAAAAGACAATGCAGTAAAAATGCTACACTCAATTTGCCAGCAAATTTGGAAAACTCAGCAGTGGCCACAGGATTGGAAAAGGTCAGTTTACATTCCAATTTCAAAGAAAGGCAATGCCAAAGAATGCTCAAACTATCACACCATTGCACCCATATCACATGCTAATAAAGTTATGCTTAAAATCCTACAAGCTAGACTCCAACAGTATGTGGCTCGAGAACTTCCAGAAGTACAGGCAGGAGTTTGAAGAGGCAGAGGAACTAGAAATCAAATTGCTAACCTACGCTTGATCATGGAGAAAGCTAGGGAGTTCCAGAAAAACATCTCCTTCTGCTTCATTGACTATGTTAAAGCCTTTGATTGTGTAGATCACAACAAATTGTGGCAACTTCTTAAACAGATGGGAGTACCAGACCATTTTATTTGTCTCTTGTGAAACCTATATGGAGGTCAAGAAGCAACAGTGAGAACTGGACACAGAATCACTGATTGGTTCAAAATTGAGAAAGGAGTCCAGCAATGCTGTATACTGTTACCCTGCCTATTTAACTTATATGCAGAGCATATCATGAGAAAGGCAGGGCTGGATGAATCAAAAGTTAGAATTAAAATTGCCGGGAGAAATATCAACAATCTAAGATATGCAGATGATGCCACTATGATGGCAGAAAGTGAAGAGGAACTAAAGAGCCTCTTGATGCGGGTAAAGAAGGAGAGTGAAAAAGTTGGCTTGAAACTCAACACTAAGAAAACCAAGATCATGGCATCTGGCCCTCTCAATTCCTGGCAAATAGATGGGAAAGAAATGGAGGTAGTGACAGATTTTATTTTCCTGGGCTCCAAGATCACTGCCAAGAAATTAAAAAATGCTTGCTCCTATGGCAAATCTAGACAGCATACTAAAAAGCAGAGACATCATCCTGCCAACAAAAGTGCATATAGTCAAGGCCATGGTTTTCCCAGTTGCAATGTATGGCTGTGAAAGTTGGACCATAAGAAATGCTGAGCGCAAAAGAGTTGAGGCCTTTGAACTATGGTGCTGGAGAAGACTCCTGTGAGTCCCTTGGACTGCAAGGTGTTCAAACTGGTCAGTTCTAGAAGAGATCAACCCTGACTGCTCTTTAGAAGGCCAAATCCTGAAATTGAAACTCAAATACTTTGGCCACCTAATGAGAAGGAAGGACTCACTGGAGAAGGGCCTAATGCTGGGAAAGATTGAGGGCAATAGAAGAAGGGGACGACAGAGAATGAGGTGGCTGGATGGAGTCACTGAAGCAGTAGGTGTGAACTTAAATGGACTCCAGAAGATGGTAGAGGACAGGAAGACCTGGAAGAATGTTGTCCATGGGGTCGTGATGGGTCAAACATGACTTCGCAACTAAAAACAACAAAATAAAAGCTGTCGCAGCAGTTGATTAAAATAGTGTATTCATTATTGATTCTTTTCTTCTGGTTCACATATTCATTGATATTCAGCTCCACCAGTTTCTGAAAAGGGTCTCTTCAATATCTTCATCAATGACTTAAATGAGGGGATAGAAGGGGAACTCATCAAATTTACAGATGACACTAAACTGGCAGGAATAGCCAACACCCCAGAAGACAAGCTCAGGATTCAAAAAGATCTTGACAAACTGCAACAATAGTCCCTATCCAACAAAATGAGTTTTAATGTGGAGAAAAGCAAAGTTTTACATTTAGATAGGAAAAATCAAAGATATAAGTAAGATTACATGAGACCTGGCTCAAAAACAGTAACTGTGAGAGGGACCTTGGAGTTCTAGTGGACGATCACTTGACTATGAGCCAGCAATGTACAGCAGCAGCTAAAAAAGCTAATACAATCCTGGGTTGTATAAACAGAGGCATAGATTCAAGATCAAGCAAAATATTAGTACCATATTATAAAACCCTAGTGTAGATATGTCAAACTTGTGACATCATGTGACGTCGTGCGACGTATTGGGACTGTTTTGCCATTGCCGGCAATGGGGTGGGCATGGCTTCCGCGTGATGCTTCCGGCCTGTGGGCTGGCAGTTTGACACCCCTTCCTTAGTGAGACCACACCTGGAATACTGAAATTAATGTTGGTCACCATACTAAAAAAAAAGATGTTAGATGGAAAAAGTTCAGAGAAGAGCAATTAAGATGGTCCAAGGCCTGGAGACTAAAACATATGAAGAATGGCTGCAGAACTTGGGTTTGGGTAGTCTAAAGAAAAGATGAAATAGGGATGACATGATAGCAATATTCCAATATTTGAGAGGCTGCCACAAAGAAGAGGGGGTCAAATTATTCTCCAAAGCACCAGAGGGCAGGACAAGAAACAATGGTTGGAAACTGATCAAAGAGAGAAGCAACCTGGAATTAAGGAGAAAGTGCGTTAACAGTGAGGACAATTAACCAATGAAACAGCTTGCTCTCAGAAATTGTGGGTGCTCCATCACTGGAAGTTTTTAAGAAGAGACTGAACAGTCATTTATCTGAGATGGTATAGGTTCTTCTGCTTAAGCAGGGGGCTGGCTGGACTAGAAGACTTCTAAGGTCCCTTCCAGCTCTATTCCATTCTATTCTAACAACAATGCTGGAGATAGGATTCAGTTTCTGTAACATTGCCTCATTCAAAAGTGACACTCACTTTGTTGATTTTTTAATTGCTAGCAAACATGTGTATCTATACGTGAGAAAACAGATTCTTCACATACCACAGAGAAATGGAAACCTAACAACAGGTCTTTCCACCATCTGTAATTATCAAAAATACCATTATTATTTCTGCCTATTGCTGAAGTCCTTATGGCAAACCTATAACCAACAAGGACTCAGACCTTAGGAATGCTACCAATATTTCCTGGCTGTACTGATCTGTAGCTTTAGTCTAAACACAAATTATTCCTGTCAAGATAATTCCTGATAAGGTGAATTCAAGGTTTCACAACAATTGTGATAGTGTGATGGTAGGGTTGTAAGGCAACGACACTAGTCTATTTTTGGAGGCGCTTAACCATTATTAGACAAGCTCTGTTCTAGATGTACATTTGGCACAATGACCATGATAATTTTCCTCTTGGTTTTATCTCTTATGGTTTCAAAAAATGACATGAGAAACTGCATTATTGGTGATCCCCGTCCTATTTCTCACAACTATTTCCAATCTGGTGATCCCATCATTGGTGGCATCACTTCTCTTATGTTCATTCCTATAGAACTTGAAAACTTCATGGAAGATCCCTATCTTTCATTTTTTGATGAAGTCATGTAAGTTTTTCCCACCCATGTGGTGTAAGAGTTGTTAGATTATATTTGTATTTGTGATACACACACACACACATACACACACACACACACACATTATCTAGTTCAAATGTTTTAGTCCTGATTAATTCCCTTGGTTTTTTTTTAAAAAAAATAGAAGGAACTACTTAGTTTTGCTAATTGAAGATTAGAAGATCCTGACAATGTACCACAGAAATCCTGCTATTCATTGAACCAACTTTCAGCAAGATAAAAAATAAAGAGGATCTCAAAATAATCCATGTTTGTATAGGAATATTTTCTGGGTACACTGAAGTTTTAGGTCATTTACATAATTGTAATTATGATTTTCTTTTTAATTCCTTCTTTAGTTTATTAATTTGATTTTTTCTGAATAAATTCAGAAATCTATTCTTGCAACTAGGTGTGCCTAGAAATAAAATACTGTTCTGTAACATTTTACTGATTTTTTCAGATTAGAAAAACTTTCAAATATTGGTTAAAATTAAAGAGCATTTAAGATACTGAGATGTTTGTATATTTTCTTCAAAACTGTACAGAGCTAAACCAAATGCACACTTGTTATGCAATGCATGATACAGGGATTATTGATTTCAAAAACATAAAAATTGGATAGACCACATATTTGTTGCAATGTTTTCTGCTAGGTATATGTTCCTTTTATCACCTACAATCATTATTGCAGAGTCCAGACTAAATTTTATCAGCATATTTTGGCTTTGGTATTTGCTGTGAAAGAGATCAATGAAAACCCTCAGATATTGCCTAATGTTACCTTGGGCATCAATATTTTTGACAGCTATGGTAGAAAATGGATTTATCATGCCACAATGGAACTATTTTCACCTTTGAAGAGAATGATCCCCAATTATAAGTGTGGCATCCAGAACAACTTGGTCTCAGTCATTGGTGCTATTTATCCTGAAATCTCCATTGACATGGCAGATATCTTGAGGATCTACAAACTTCCACAAGTAAGTTGTGTGGTGAGTTGTGAGACCTTATGATGTCATCAGGATTTTAATGAACTTTTTACATTTGTGTAAGTTGGAAACATACCAGTGTGTGCTTCACATGTACTTAGTTTTCCTTAATTAATAAACCATCTAAAAAGCCAATTTATTAGAACTTGAGACAATGCAGATAATGAATGATTAATAAAAAAATAATAGGCTGGTTGTAAGGATCTTATGAAAGGAACATGAAGTTTAGAAGACTATTGTAATGAAAATAGAAAAAAGGACAGTTGTTTATTGGCAAGGGACTTTATTGATATCCCAAATTATTTTCAACTGAAATATTTACTGTGCACTGAATGAACAGATTATAAATCACATTGAAAGAAATATGATCGTCATCCAAGGAGAGCTAGACATTATTTTTCGGGAATCTTTAAGCTTTATTGTAGGAGGCTTTTCACTTCTTTTTCCTCCAAGTGAGGTGATTGAGAACTTATAAATCATCTTGAAAGAAATATGACCTTTAGGCAAAGAGAACTAGAAAATGATCTTCTGATTTAGGAGCTTTACCATGAGAAGCTTCTCACTTTCTTTCTTGTAAGTCAGTGTTTCTCAACCTTGACAATTTTAAGGCATGTGGACTTCAACTCCCAGAATTCCACAGCCAGCAATGCTGGCTGTGGAATTCTGGGAGTTGAAGTCCACATGCCTTAAAATTGTCAAGGTTGAGAAACACTGTTGTAAGTGACATTATTGAGAGTTGCTCTTGAAGATGATTTTCAATTGAAAGCAAGCTAATCTTTAATTTATCAATTGATTGATCAATCAATCAATCCACTCATCAATCAAGACTGTATTTCAAAAACTTCATTGAAAACCATTATTCTGAGAACCCCAGTGAACCAATCTGAAATTCAAGCATGTCTCTAAAAAAATAGTATCATCAGTAACATAAAATGGGAGTACCACAAATCTATCATACAAAGATTAGAAAGCAATAAGGCTGGTAAAATAAATTCTGATAGATACTAAAATTTGCTAGATGCTTTGGATTGACTTCCCAAATTAGAGTAGCTTTGGTATAATTGCCATTTTATTAACCATTTCTTCATTTCTTTGATTTCACTAAGTTCCTATTGGTTTTCTTATTCCTGTAGTTTATATATGGATCCCACCCAGAGGTACCAGATCAAAGCAAATCTTTTTCCTTCTATCATATGGTCCCACATGAAAGTATGGTATATGAAGGACTTCTTCAGCTGCTTGTGCATTTTAAATGGATCTGGGTTGGGATCTTTGTGAGGGATGATGACGATGAAAGATTTGTAAGGATGATCCTTTCATCATTTCCTCTTCATGGTATTTGCATTGCCTTTCTAAAAATAATTAAACAATTACACATGAAAAACATATTCATGGACCTGGAGTGGCTAGTGGATACATTTTATCTCACTATGAAAAGTAAAGCCAATGCAGTAATAGTTTATGAAATAACCCTTCTGCATCTGAGATTGTTGCTAAATCTTCCTAAAATTGAATCGCTGTCTATGGAACCGAAAGGTAAAGTGTGGGTCGTTCCCTCCCAAATGGATCTTGCAACAATGATTTACCAAAGGACCTGGGATATTCAAGATATCTTTGGTACTCTTTCCTTTTCAGTTTACTCCAATGAAATTCCAGGATTTCAGCAATTTGTTCAGGGAAGAGACCCTTTCTTATCAAAAGAAGATGGCTTTATCAAAGATGTGTGGGTACATGCATTTTACTGTTCCTTTCCCAGTCCCTCGATGAATGAGAAAGATAGTAACATTTGTACTCTGAAGGAGAAATTGGAGGACCTTCCTGGGGCTCTTTTTGAAATGAGCATGACTGGTCATAGTTACAATATATATAATGCAGTTTATATTGTAGCTCAAGCTTTACATGACATGCAGATTGAACAAAAATCCAATGGAATGCTGAATGGAAGGAAACAGAATATTCAAAAGCAACAGCCATGGCAGGTAAGTCTTTGTGTTCTGCTTTTTTCCCCTCTATATACAGTATACACACACCTTCATACATACACAAGGTACTCTTTTTTGTTATAAATCATAGTGAGTCAAAATAATGAAGGGATGAGATATAATACAAAGGAGGGATATAGGTAAATCTGGTTTACACCAACTACATCATTTCATAGCTTTCTATCCTTCAAACTAACATAGCTTCCACTCAGGTTCATGTACTGCTTCATGCATTGTTATGTTGATTTTCAGATTACTACTTTGTTTTCATTTTACAATCTAACCAATATTCTTTACAAATAATTAGGCTTCTTAATCAGTTAAAAATGCAGCATTGTATTCCTACAAAATTTTAAACATATAATTTTGATACATGATCATATCAAAAGGAAGGTAATTTGTTTTATTGGGTTGATATGGAAAAGAAGTGGCCTTTATATGGAAAATCCTGTAATGCTCTCCATGGGGTATAAACAACCAGAACAATTAGAAGATATATTTTATACTGATTGCCTTCAAAACAGGATATTCAATCCAGAGAGTAGAAGGAGACACTTTGGATTTATACAGCCCAATACACCTTGTCAATAGAAGTGTATACTTCCAGAAGAAGTAAGCTATAAACTACAGAGGTTAAATGCAGGAAAATCAGAATATTAAAAATCTTATTATGCAGAGAAATTTACTGATTTCAATCTTGATGGATTCAACTACTCCTGTCTTGTCATGAGTCGTTGGAAACTATGGCTATTCATAATATGGATTATGAATGGGAGCTAGTTTGATCTAGTGCATGGGTGTCAAACTTGATGACATCACATACGTGTCACATATCACAACTTTTTTGCCTTTGCAGAGCTAGGGTGGGTGTGGCCTGTACATGACTCATCTGGCCCATGAGCTGTTAGTTTGACATGCCTGATTCTAGTTGAGACTATGAGATCAAGTCCCACCTTAGTGAGCAGGATGAATTTGGGACAGTCACTCTTTCTCTCAATCTAACATACCTTTCAGGTTTGTTGTTTTGGGAAAAATAGGAGGAGAACAGTATGATGGATAGGTTTGCTGCCTTAAGTTATTTTTTAAAATAATAAAAGCAGATTACAAATAAATAAAAATCTCACTTCAGTTCTCCACTATAATTATTGAATAATGGCTTAGTGGAGAGATTCATTGGAACTTTGGATGCCATGATTAAATTAAATTAAAATAAAACTGACCTGTTAGCAACCTAATATTTTTTAGAAAGTAAGTACAATTCTATATACAGTACTCTAGGGCAATTTGGTTGCTTTTTCTTCAGTTTTCAAATAATCTCTCCCCCACATAGGCAGGAAATTATATTCTAATGCTTCTTACAGCTGCTCAACTGAATTAATTTTATACTTGGGATTTTATAGCTGGTAGAATTTTTTTAGTAATAGAACATTATGACTACATCAACATTATTATTATTTTAAACTGAAATGACACAGAAGAAAGTGTTGCTTTTATGGGGAAATAAGGAGTATGGAGCTTTGTCAGTGAGTATTTAAGATATACTATAATTGGACTAAACAGATGCATCAAATGCTGAATTACAACGTCTGCAGTTGATATGAAAAAAATAAATAAATTCATTACTAAATTCTGTTTCCTTACCAATTTTTGGATCTTCATTGATATTAAGCTCCACCAATTCCTGAAGAGAGTCTCATTTAATAACAGTGCTGGGGATAGGATTCTGTTCAATCAGAGGAGGGAATTGATAGTTGGATTTGATATTATAAACTGGGTCACATTCCCAAATCAATCCTTCAATCGAGTAAAAGTGGGGAAGCTGGATCCCTGGGTTGAAGAGGAAAAATTCACCATTCGTGATGAAGCTATTACTTGGCACAGCAGTTTCAATCAAGTAAGTCCTTAATTAATGATGTCCAAAAACAGCTCAATGCCAATGAACACAGAAAACACTTTCAACCAAGTAGATTCTGAATCTTTTTCTTGCATGACTGTGACAGTAATAAAAAAAATCATTTAACATGAAAATGAACAGAATAGAATAGGATAGAATAGAATAGAATAGAATAGAATAGAGAGTTGGAAGGGACCTTGGAGATGTTCTAGTCCAACCCCCTGCTCAGATAGGAATCCCTATACCATTTCAGACAAATGGTTGTCCAATCTCTTCTTAAAAACTCCCAGTGTTGGAGCATTCACAACTTCTGGACATGGGTTGTTCCACTGATTATTTATTTATTTATTTATTTATTTATTTATTTATGAGACTTATATACCGCTTTAAGTGCAAGCACTCTCTAAGCGGTGTACACCAGTAAGCAATGTATATATATATATACACATTGCCCCCAACAATCTGGGTCCTCATTTTACCTACCTTGGAAGGATGGAAGGCTGAGTCAACCTTGAGCCGGTGAGATTTGAACCGCTGACCTGCTGAACACAGTCAGCTAAAGTGGCCGGCAGTACTGCACTCCTAACTGCTGCGCCACCTAATTGTTCTCACTGTCAAGAAATTTCTCCTCAATTCTAGGTTGCTTCTCTCTTTGATTAGTTTCCATCCATTGCTTCTTGTCCTGCCCTCAGCTGCTTTGGAGAATAGCTTGACTCCCTCTTCTTTATGGCAACTCCTGAGATATTGGAGCACTGCTATCATGTCACCCCTAGTCCTTCTTTTCATTAAACTAAACTAGTCCTTCTTTTCATTAAACTAATGAAAATATTTCATTAAAATAAGGTTATAGACTTTTTTTAACAAATACAATTTTTAGTTTTTAGTTAGGGTTAGGGTTAGGGTTATTTGAAATAATGTTCAGAGAGAGCTATTTTAGGAATAAAGTATATTGATATTTAAGATAAAGTTTAACAGGAAATAGTTGTTGATGATTTATCTGAACAACAATTAAAAGTTTAGAAGAACAAAATATAATAAGAATTTGAAAAAGAGCTGATGGTCTGCCAAAATGAGTTGGTCCAGATTCAGTGCTGAGCATGCTTGATGAAGCCTCTTGTAATGTAAGATCATTGGTAGATACTGTATTTTAGTTTTGTATTCTGATAATTATCTATGTTATTAGACATAATAGAAAAATGTAAATTAAGATTTTTAAGTAAGCCACATTAAAACAATTGTTAATAAACTGAATAAAATATATATCCTGTAATTAAAAATGTGATTATTTATTCCATAATTAAGAAGGTGCATATAACAGACGTATGCTCCTGGCTTGTCCATGTAGATTTGGTACATTGCTTCCTGAGTCGATAGATCCAGTATATGTCTGTCAGCAGGAGAGATGAACCCAGTGGCTGCTCCCATAAGGTTGCCTCTAGTATTGGTTCTCTCTTTCTTCTAACTAAAGTTGGATTGAAGCATCATAATATCCTGAGAAAAGCTTTTCAGAAGCTTCACTTTTTGACTGTTGTTTATGATGGCCAGATTGTCCTGCAATAATAATTCCTACATGAATAATAATGTCCTGTAACAACTCCCTGTTTAACCAGCCGGAGAGGACAGTCATGACCTGGATGGACAAGAGGATAGATGTTTCTCGTGGAAAAGTACCAATTCAAGTTTTGGATTTGCCATTAGTTGAAAGCTCAGGGTAGGGTAAAAAGAAAGAGTAATATGGAAAATTCTGTTTGAGACCAGAGACACTGTTCCACATATTTGGTTGTGATGCTTTGTTTTTGAAGTTGCACTAATGGGAAAGGCTTCCACTGCACTACATTTCAAAGTATGTGATATCTTTTCAATACTCCCTCTTTTAACTCTATTATCTTCACCTATGTAAATTGCCTCTTTAAAAAAGTTTTTATTATAATCCAGTTCATTGCATTACATTTTGTTTTATAAAATATGTTAAGTGACTAAAAAGACACTTAGGTTTTGATGAGTGCTATTGATTTAATTTTTGAACCCAAAATATTTCTATATTTAGAAAAAAAGATTGCATTTATATTTGTGTTTATGCTTATAGTTATAATATTACTAGAACAGGAAACATATTCATTCTTGATTAGCTTTGATGATAATATGGATGAGAAAAAAATCATTACAATTTGCATTCTTGATTTGCTAAATATTAATCAAATCATGTTTTTTCATCTCTTTTTTCAAATTGAATGCTAATATTTTCCTTCTTACTTTCCTTATTGGGCAGACCCTACCTGTTTCGGTATGTACTGAGAGCTGCCTTCCAGGTTATTTCAAACAAAAGCAAGAGTGGAAGCCATTTTGCTGCTATGATTGTTTTCCATGTCCTGAAGAGAAAATTTCAAGTCAGAAGGGTAAGAAGTGATATGAGCATAAATCATCTTAAGATTGTAAATTTACACCAGAATTTAGCCTGGATAGCACAGCACTATCCACTATTTAGCCTGGATAGCACAGTAGGAAAGATTTGTTTATTGATCTATTTAGACTTTAGTATAACTCTTTCTATAAAACAATCTTTAGCTGATTTAAAAAATAATTCAAGCAATCAAGAGATTGATTAAAACATCACTAATGATGTTGGTTTCTTTTCTCTCTTTTCTTTAATTTTGTATTAAATTATCCGTTATAAGCTCTTTTGAATATGAACTCTCATTTGATTTTATCCTATGATCTCTTTATTTTATTTTATGGTGGGTTTTTTTTTAGAAAGTTATTTGTCCACCTGTCTTATACAAGATAATACTTTGTGACTCAGAGTATACTAAATATCACTGGGCCTTACCATTCTGGACAATTTTCGTCCAAACTTTCACCTCCCCCTCTTGGGAAAGATGGTTGAGAAGGTGGTGGTGTTGCAACTCCAGAAGATCCTGGAAGAAATGAATTATCTGAACCCTTTTCAGTCAGGTTTTCCCTGGATATGGTACTAAAACTGCAGTGGTCACACTAATGGATAATCTCTGGTAGGAGTAGGATGAAGGCAATATATCCATCCTTGCTCTTCTTGATCTCTTGGCAGTTTTCAATACTATTGAACATGGTATCCTTTTGGACTGCTTATGGAGTTGGAGGTGAGTGATACAGTGTTGTGCCTGTTCATCTCTTTTCTCCAAGGCTGGGCCAAATCAGTGATAATAGGGAGCAAGAGGTTCAGCTTACAGCACTTTATGGATTGCCACAGGGCTCAGGGCTCACTCCACTCTTTTTGAACATTTACATGTAGGTATGTATGTCCTGGGTGAAGTGAGTGATACAATGGATGTTCTTTTGTGGTACCTGGAGGCTTTTGGAGAACAACAAACTTCGACTAAACCATGCTAAAATTGAGTAGCTATGGGTGGGCCCTTCTATACCAGAGTTTCCCAAACTTTTGTGGTTGGCAACCCAGAGCAGGGCAAGGGGGAAAGAAGGGATGATTTTGTGGATGAGTTAAAGGCAGGTGGGTGCTCATGCACATGTACAAACACCCATTGTTCACATCAGTAAGGCTGTGAATGCTCATGCAAGTGGGGTGGTGAGCACCTGCGACAGAATCCCATTCTCCTGGCCTTTCAAAAAGGAGTTAAAACATGGCTCTGTGGGCTTGCATATGGAGTCTAAAGGAACACACAGACACAAATTTGGTTAATACTGTGAAAGCCCTCCCTTTGCTTGATCAAGCAATCTTTAAAGTTAAGTATTCTTACCTCCTTTAAAAAATAACTCAAAATTTTAATTTTAACATTTTAATTTTTATATATTGTTTTATATTTTGATGTTTTATTGTACACTATTCTGATATCTTTGAGAGAGATGGGTGGTTTAATTTATGATAGATGATAGATGATAGATGATAGATAGATAGATAGATAGATAGATAGATAGATAGTAGAATAGATAAATAAATAAAACAAATTAACCCCATGACAATACTATATACTCAAATTAAATGATGCATCCTCATCGCCTTGCTTGGCCCCACTTTTCTGGAACTTGCCTTGCCACACCCAGTCTTGCCTTGCCTCTTCTCTCCCAGCCCTACCTTGCCCGGCCTTGCCTCTCCTCACCCAGCCTTGCCTCTCTTCACCTGGCCTCACCTCACCACACCCAGCTTCACTCTCCTCTCCTGGCCTTGCCTTGCCTGGCCTCTCCTCTCCTCACTCAGCCCCATTTTGCTGGCCTCAACTTGCCCAGCCTCACCTCACCATACCTGGCCTTGCCTTGCCCAGCCTCTCCTCACCTTGCCTCATCTCTCCTCTCCCTCCCCTGCCTCACCCGGCTTTCCCTCTCCTTGCTTGGCCTCTCTTGGCCTTGCCTCACATGGTCTTGCCTTGCTTCATCCCACAGTGTCACCGGCACCATCAGCAGCAGCAGGTTGAGGAGGAAGTAAGTGCAGATGGGTGCCCCCTCAGGGAAGTGGGGTTGGGCTGGGCTTCAGGGTCCCAGTGCTTGGGAGTTTGGTCAGATTGGGCACTTGCCCTCTACTGCCCAAGCCTCTAGGCAGCCCAGAGGCCATCAGCACTAACCAGGCACCTGGATTCTCCTCTGGACAGGTTTGTACCCATCCTCCTCTCTGCTCAGGCCATCCTTCTCCATAGATGTCTCATGCTGTCACATGATCCTGTCTCCCCATCCATCATGAGTGCTGCATTCCCCTCTTTGGTCCTGTCACACAGTGGATAGGATGACCTGGAACCAACCCATGCCAATGCTTAGTTTGTGCCACCCTGCGTTCCTGTCTCCCCATTCACCATATAGTGCCACATTCCCCTCTCTGGCCCTGTCACATGGTGGAGAGAACAACCTGGAGCCAGCCCCCACTGATACTTGGCCCATGACACTCTATACTCCAATCTGCCTGGCTTTCATCCCATGGGCTAAGTCTTGTCTGCCATCCAGCAGGTGGGCAGTTGACCTTCCTTTTAGTCTCATGTCCAGAAGACAGCAAGGCTCCTATGGTAGATGAGACTTTATCACTTACCTTGGTCTCACCTTCATCTACTGAAGATCTCCAGATCCCCCATCCCAGCCTTGCTTGGAGTCCCTTGGCATGAATGACCATGCCCACCCAACCATATCCACCCAGCCATACCCTCCTAGCCATACCTACCTAGGAATGCCTACCCAGCCACATCTACCTGGCCCTTTGAGGGCAACCATAATGGTGATGTGTCCTCAATGAAATTGAGTTTGACACCCCTGGTCTAGAGAAAAATAGACCAATCGAACTAGATAGATAGACAAAATGCAAGGCACACAGTAACAATTATTAAAAAAGCATCTGTTAAGAGAACACACATAAGAACACAGTAATAACCATGAAAAAGGTCTTTTAAGAGAAGAAATACTATTCTAACTTCTCCTTACTGAGTCATAATTGCAACAGTAGAAAATAAGATAGGCCTAGGATCCCAAAGTACATAATAATACCTTGACCATGTTTGTTCTGTTGCATTATATTCATTTTTTAAAGGGAGATTGTTATGCATGTGGTTGATTATATATCTATTTCTATCTGTATCTCTTTATCTGTTTTGCTCCTTTTTTCTATTATTTTGTTATTTGAAAAAAATGAATAAACAATGAATAAAAATAATAATATAATGACCACATAAAAATTGTATGTTTAAATTCCAGACATGCAAGATTGTTCTGAATGCTCAGAAGACCAATATCCAAGCAAGGACAAAGATTCATGTCTTCCCAAGAAAATATCTTTCTTATCCTATGAAGAACCAATGGGAATATGTCTAACCTTTCTGGCACTCCTTTTTTCTTTCTGCACAATGGTGGTGCTGGCAACATTTTTGAAGTATCACCATACTCCCATTGTTAAGGCCAATAACCGAAATCTCACCTATGTTCTACTCATCTCCCTCCTCCTCTGCTTCCTTTCCTCACTGCAGTTCCTTGTTGTACCTGGCAATATAATATGTCTCTTCCGACAAATTAGTTTTGGAATCATCTTCTCAATTGCTGTGTCTTCTGTGCTGGCAAAAACCATCACTGTGGTTCTGGCTTTCATGGCCACCAAGCCTGGATCCAGGATGAGGAAATGGATGGGAAGGGGCTTGGCCACCTCCATTGTTATTTCTTGTTCCCTGATTCAAACAGGCATCTGTACATTGTGGCTGATCACATTTCCCCCTTTCCCTGATGTTGACACCCATTCAGAAATTGAGGCAATCATACTGCAGTGCAATGAAGGTTCAGCTATCATGTTCTACTGTGTCCTGGGTTACATGGGCTTTCTGGCATCTGCCAGTTTCACAGTAGCTTTTTTCTGTAGGAAGCTCCCCAGCAGTTTCAATGAGGCCAAATGTCTCACATTCAGCATGCTGATCTTCTGCAGTGTGTGGCTCTCCTTTGTTCCATCCTACCTGAGCACCAAAGGCAAATATTTGGTGGCTGTGGAGGTTTTCTCCATTTTGGCCTCTAGTGCTGGGTTGCTGGGCTGCATATATTTCCCAAAATGTTATATAATCATTGTTAGGCCAGAGCTAAACAATAGAGAGCAGCTTATTAAAAGAAAAAATAGTACTAAGCACATAAAATAACCCTTTTCTTTATTTCTCTCTTTATTAATACTTGAATTTTCCATTATATATATATATATATATATATATATATATATATATATATATATATATATATACACCATAAAACAGAAAATCTGGTGAAAAATTTTAAGATTGAAATTCTTAAGTCTGTATGTATGTGTGTTGTATTGTACATTGCCTGCTATATAGGACACCAATAATTATGTGCTCTATATACAGTAGGAGTGTCCCCTCCCAACCTGTAAGCTAATGGATTCTTCCTCATTCATTTATCAAAAGCTCAAAAAGCATTCTTTGCAGCCTCTACACTTTAAATGGTGCTCTTGAACATGGCTACCCAGATAAATTCACCTACATATTTGGCTCCAGAGTGTTGCTATGATTCTATAATTAATCCTAAGGGATCTACTTAAAGAATCACAAAGAGAACTTTCTAATGGATTTGTAGCTGGCTGACTGGCCATACTCAGCATGTCCTCAATGGAACTGCATCTACATGGAGGGAAGTGGGGTGCCCCAGGACTCTGTTCTGGGTCCAGTGCTCCTCAACATTTTTGTCAATGATTTGGATGAGGGGATAGATGGGGAACTCATCAAATTTGCAGAAAACACCAACCTGGCAGGAATAGCCAACACTTCAGAAGATAGGCTTAAGGTATAAAAGGATCTTGACAAACTTGTACATTGGGCGCTAGCTAACAAAATAAAATTCAATGGTAAAAAAGTAAGATTCTACATTTAGGCAAGAAAAACCAAATGCACAAGTATATGCACAGGTAGGTCAGACATGTCAAACTCGCGTCATCACGTGAAGTCACATAATGTATCGGGATGGTTTTGCCATTGCCAGCAATGGAGTGGGTGCAGCTTCTGGATGACACATCTGGCCCGAGGGCCGGCAGTTTGACACCCCTGGTATAGGTGGTACCTTGCTCAATAGTACTAACTGTAAGGGGATCTTGGAACACTAGTGGACAATCACTTAAATATGAGCCACCAGTGTGCTGCAGCTGCCAAAAAAGCCAACCCAGTGCTTGGCTGCATTAACAGAGGGATAGAATAAAGATCACATGAAGTGTTAATACCACTCTACAATGCTTTGGTAAAGCTACACCTGGAATACTGCATCCAGTTGTAAAAAAAATGTTGAGACACCAGAAAGAGTACAGGGAAGAACAACAAAGATGATTAGGTAAGTGGAGGCTAAAACATAAGGAACAGTTGTTGGAATTGAGTATGTCTAGTTTAATGAAGAGAAGGATGAGGGGTGACATGATAGCAGTGTTCCAATATCTCAGGGGCTGCCACAATAAGAGGGAATCAAGCTATTTTCCAAAGCACTTGAAAGCAAGATGAAGCAACAGATGGAAACTAACCAAAGAGAGAAACAACCTAGAACTAAGGAGAAATTTCCTGATAGTGAGAACAATTAATCAGTGGAACAACCTGCCTCCAGAAACTGTGAATCTCCAAGACTGGAAGTTTTTAAGAAGTCTGGACAGCCATTTGTCTGAAATGGTATAGCATTTCCTGCAAGTAGTACCAATAGTAATAGATGCCTTGGGTGCAATCCCAAAACAACTGGAACACCACTTGAACACCATTGGCATTGACAAATTCGCCATTAGTCAATTGTAAAAAGCGGCCTTATAATCTCCTTGAAATGTTCGTGTCTTGATGTTAATCTCTCCCAGTCTCTCACCATTGATCTGTAACTGCGCCTTCCATTGTGCCATTGATGTTTGCACAAATTTTCTGATGTTTCTATTGAGTCCTGTTATTTCTAGGCACTTGATTATCCAGTCATGTGGCAGAGAGTCAAATGTCTTTTTGTAGTCAATCCATGCCACATTCAGGTTGGTCTTTCTTTTCTTGCAGTTTTCCAAGATCATTTTATCTATTATGAGTTGATCTTTTGCTCTTCTGCTATTGGGGCGTTTTCCTTTCTGCTCCGGTGGAAAGAGATCATTTTCAACTAGATGCTTTTTGTACTGCATCAGCTACCACCCTAGTTAGCAATCTGAAAGTTGTTGGTAAGCAGATAATTGGGATTATTATTATTTAAATCTTAAATTGAAAGAATACATTTGGAACCAGGAAAAAATGAGGAAAAAATAATTCTGTTGCATTATCTTCATACCTGGGACCCATACGCATAATGACAAATTTAAGTGCAAATTAAATTTCCAAAGCTTGGGGTCATTAATATGTTCATAATTAAAAGGATGGGATACCATTCTGTAATAAATTCTCTGGAAGGAATGCCAAAGTTACTTACAGATAAAAACAGCAAAGGCCAGCAGTAGCTCAGTCATAGAAAAGCAGTTAGCATCAAAGAAGAAAGTGCTAATCAAGCTGGCCTATAGGCTACAGTAGGTAGAGCAGTTGGGCCTGCTGGAGAAATAGAGGCAATGGGGCCAATAGTGGAACTGCAGTAAATTGGAAGATAGCAAAGAAGAAGATATTGCCACATAAAAATTGAGACAGTGGGCAAAATTTTCTGGCTGCAAAAGACTTCACTCAGATACTAAGGCTCCTCTTCAGGCTTCCTCATTGAGTGCAGAAAGAAAAAGCAAGTAGGGCCACATGGTTCAGCAATAGTGGACCTGAGCCTTGTAAGAAGATCTCCTCACTTTTTCAATCACTGCAAAATGAATACAAAGAAGACTAAATGGAAAATTAGATAAGAGCTATTTCAGAAGATATGGGTTTTGAGCAGTAGTAGAACAATCAATATAGTCAAGAGTCTATATTAGTGTCATGAAAGATATGGATTTTGGTGATAGTTTTCTTCATGGAATCAAGTTGATGTATACATCTCTGAAGACTTGAATTGTAAATTTGATTAAACTTTGTGATATTCAGAAGAGGATAAAATAAGGTTGTACATGTCTTCTGTCTCCTTTGTTGAAGTTTTAAGTCTTTGATGTTTTAAATACAGGTATTAGTCCAAATGGAAAAAAAAAATGTGTTTAAATACAAAACATGTTTTTTTTTTTTAAAATGAGAGCCTTTGCTGATGATTTGGTATGGATCTTGCAGGACCAATACGAATGGTGGTATTTTTATAGAAAACAAAGATATTGGTTAAAAATATGAGTATATCAGGATACTTTGATGAAGAAAACTGGTTTCAAAACTGAGAAGTTTGAATTTCAAAGTTATTTTGACTAATATGGAAAGTATGTTGTATCACAATAATTATGTTAAGATACGGAATGCAATTAAGAAAGATGTGCTCAAATGGGAAAAATAACCTTTTCTATAAAATTTACTTTTTTCTTCTTTTTCGTTTCTACACTTTTATTTTTATCCTTGCTTGTTTTCTTGCAAATGTTTCATTACTCTAAGTAAGTACCATCATCAGGGCTAGTAAGGAGTGATGTTTGCTATCAGTTTATAGTCTGGTGTCTTTCCTGTCCAGATGGGTGGGGGTGGTTTAGGGATTCTTTGGTTGGGTTGTTTACTAATAGCTCTTTCAGTTTTTTGATTGAGGTATTGCTTACTTGATTGTTGGTCTGAACGTGACCTTGGAGTTAATCTATGTTGATTTGAGTGCTGATTATTGGTGGAGAGGTGCTAGTCCAGGATTGTCACATTTTCCCAGTTGAAACTATTGTTAAATCTGTTTATAAGTTGTGAAATTAAAGTATTTTCTTCATGCCTTTTGACTTCCAGTTGGTGTTCATGGATGAGTTCTGCCAGTCTTCTGCCTGTTTGTCCAACACAGTGTTTGTTGCGGTTCTTACATTGTATGTTGTAGATCAGGAGTCCCCAACCCCTGGTCTGTGGATTGGCACTGAGTCGCAGCATGCCAGCAACTGGGCCATGCAAAAAAGCAAAAACCCCTTCCATGGGATGCAGCCAGCATGCAAAACCATGCCCCACTGAGTGACATCAGTGTTGACCCTCCACATGGATGGTCTTTGCTATGAAACCATCCTGACACCATTTTGAGTGGATAGTCATTTTTGGAAATTCTAGCTTTTTACTTAGAATGTTTATGCTTTTGCAGATGAAACAACCTTTTCTAACATTCCCAATCCAGGATATTTTTTCCTTCTTCCACCGTTCTATTGATTTTTATTACATTGGCTCATTCAAAGTTGACACACTCTTTGTTGATCTATCAACCTGCTAGTTAAGATGCAGAGTCAAATATTTCTTCTTTCTCTTTCTCTAAGCTCCTATTCATTTTTTTTTACTCTTATAGCTAATATATGGGACCCATCCAGAGATGCTGAATCAAAGTGAATCATTTTCCTTCTACCATATGGTCCAAGAAGAAAATGTGATGTACCAAGGACTTCTTCAGCTGCTTGTGTATTTCAAATGGATCTGGGTTGGGATACTTGTGAGGGAAGACGATGGTGGTAGATTTGTGCAGATGACCTTTTCAACTTTTCCTCTTCATGGCCTTTTTAAAAATAATTAATCAATTACATATCAGTAACTTATTTGAGGAATTGGATTGGCTAATAGAAACATTTTATCTCACTATGAAAAGTAAAGCTAATATAGTAATTGTCTATGAAACAACACTTTTACATCTGAGGTTGTTGCTATATCTTCCTAAAATGGAACCATTGTCTATGGAGCCAAAAGGTAAAGCGTGTGTCATACCCTCCCAAATGGATCTTGCAACAGTAATTTACCAAAGAAGCTGGGATATTCAAGACATCCACTGTGCCCTCTCCTTTTCAGTTTACTCCAATGAAGTTCCAGGATTTCAGCAATTTGTTCAGAAAAGGGACCATTTCTTATCAAAAGAAGATGGCTTTATCAAAGATGTGTGGGTGAATGCATTTGAATGTGTTTTTCCCAGTCCTCTGGTGAATGAGAAAAATGGTGATATTTGCACTCTGAGGGAGAAACTGGAGAATCTTCCGGGTGCTTTTTATGAAATGAGCATGACTGACCACAGTTACAATTTATATAATGCAGTATATGTTGTAGCTCATGCTTTTCATGCCATGCATATAGAACAAAAATCCAAAGGAATGTGGTAGAAAGGAGGAAAACTCAATATTAAGGAGCAGCAGCCATGGCAGGTACTAAATGCTTTTTCCTTTTTATCACTCAATTCCTGGCAAATAGATGGGGAAGAAATGGAGATAGTTATAGATTTTATTTTTCTGGGCTCCAAGATCACCTCAGATGGGGACTGCAGCCAAGAAATTAAAAGACACTTGCTCCTTGCTATGGCAAATCTACTAAAAAGCAGAGACATCACCCTGCCAACAAAAGTGCGTATAGTTAAGGCCATGGTTTTCCCAGTTGCAATGTATGGATGTGAAAGTTGGGCTATAAGAAAGGCTGAGTGACAAAGGATTGAAGCCTTTGAACTATGGTGCTGGAGAAGACTCCTGTGAGTCCCTTGGTCTGCAAGGCGTTCAAACAGGTCAGTCCTAGAAGAGATCAACCCTGACTGCTCTTTAGAAGGCCAGATCCTGAAGTTGAAACTCAAATATTTTGGCTACCTAATGAGAAGGAAGGATTCACTGGAGAAGGGCCTAATGCTGGGAAAGATTGAGGGCAATAGAAGAAGGGGACGACAGAGAATGAGGTGGCTGGATGGAGTCACTGAAGCAGTAGGCGTGAACTTAAATGGACTCCAGAAGATCGTAGAGGACAGGAAGACCTGGAGGACGTTGTCTATGGGGTCGCAATGGGTCGGACATGACCTCGCAATTAACAACAACAACAACAACAAATACAAACCTGAATGCATACACGATTTATTCTTTTGATACAAATCAAGCATAACCAAAGAAATAAAAGGATGAGATACAATACAAATGAGGGATATAGGTGTATCTAGTTTACACAAACATTTTATACCTTTTTATCCTTCAAACCATCCCAGCTTTCACCCAGGTTAATTTACTGCTTCATTCATTGCTTGTTGCTCTTCAGCTCCCCTTAGCTCTCTCTTTTTAAGGATCTCATCTCCATGAAATTCTCAATTTTCCCCTTCTTCTCATTCCATTCACTGTTCCTTAAATGAATATGTTCTGTAATTCAATTCTCATTTATTCTCAATCTGTTAAATTACCTTTATTTTCTTATATTGTCCTGGAATTTAATCTGTGTTCATTCAGCCAGCATTCATTCTTGATTCATGTTTTAGCATAACCACTTAACTTTCCTTTCCATGTAAAAAGTAAAAGTGCTCTTATGCACAGTAAATAGTCAGACTATATATTACCCACTACATTCCTAGCAATATATGTATGTTTTATATTTTAATCTGATTCTTATATTTTAATCTGATTCTCCTCTTTAGGACAAATTTCAATAAATTAATCTCCCTGCTCTAGGTATTCACCATTTATACTATACATGACATGCAATTTTTCACTCCATTTCCCCAGTCAAACACAAGTACTGTGTTCTTTGTTACACTAATTGCAGATTCCTCTTTTGCTTGTCTTTTAAAATCCAACCAATATTCTGTGCAAATAATTTGGCTTCTCAGCCAAAAACAGCATTATATCCATAAAGTATATATATATAAATCTATATTACTTGCCAATGAGCAGAAACATAGGAACAAAAAAGATCATATATATATATATATATATATATATATATATATATATATATATATATATATATATATGTGTGTGTGTGTGTGTGTGTGTGTGTGTGTGTGTGTGTGTGTGTGTGTGTGTGTTTTCTGATGTTTTTGCGGGTGTTTGTATGTAGAACTTTGGTTATTCGGGTTTTCTCCCGCATAAAATTGGAAATGTCTTGCCGACATTTCAACAAAGTCCCATTCGTCATCTTCAGGCTGGTATTTTCGGCTTTGTGCTTCTAGGAGCAATATGTGATCATAGCTGTTTCTTCCTTTTAACTGCCAGTGGGGGTATGAACTGATTGGGTGGGACCCAACACAAAGAATGACACCAGACCCACACTTACGAAAACCACGCAGGATGTCACCACCACACATCCACACAAAAAGCAAACCCAAACCCACACCGATGATGAGGCACGACAACAAACCAGAAGCCAGACCACAGCTGCATCATTAGCCACTTTAAACCCCTCCAATCTATACATGAAGCAAACTGACACCCACCATGAAGATGAGGCACAACCATGAATGCGAAGCAACAGCAACACAGCTCACCATCTCAAATCCTCCTGCAACTCAGACTAACCCGAGCACAACAAAGCCCCCACCCAAACAGAACACTCCCCCATCCAATCAGAGCACAGCCAACCCCCATCTAATCAGAGAACAGCTAAGCCCCTAACCAATCAGAACACACCTTCATCCAATCAGAACACAGCCAAGCTCCAAGCTCCCACCCAATCAGTTCATACCCCCACTGGCAGTCAAAAGGAAGAAACAGCTACGATCACACATTGCTCCTAGAAGCATAAAGCTGAAAACACCAGCCTGAAGATGACGAATGGGACTTCGTTGAAACGTCGCCAAGACATTTCCAGAATATTGGTAAAAATGCGACTCCCGGGCATAATTATGAATAAAAGAATAAAACACGATCACCAGGAGGGTTGAAGTAAGAATACTTTACTAAAAATATACTTATACTAAAAAGTTGCCAAGCTTTCACCGGGGGAACTCCCCAGCATCGTCAGGGCTAAAAAGCCATTGCAATAAAGGTGGTTTAAATAGGTTCAAGTAACGTTTGCGCACGGCTCCTAGACCGTGTTACTGGCCCTGATTGGCCAGCTGATAACCAAGATGTGTCTATAACATTATGTTCTTTTCTTCGGATGCCCTTCCCTATCCCTCCACTACTGGTCTTTGGAGGCGTTAGTGACCTTGCATCCTCTTCCAATAATATCATCACCTGCCGTGTCGGGGGGAGGATTCGATCTGATGTTTTCTTGTGTCTTATGATAGGGATAGGGTTCCACTAACTGTGGGTTAATATCTCTTCCCAATTATATACCTCTCCCCCTCTTTGTCGTGTCCGCAGCTCTTATCTGAGTATGGTATGCCTCAGTAATCATGTCTTTATTCCCCACCCCAGTCTTCCTTACATCCGTTCCCTCCCATTGTATGGCACTCAAACCACTCTCATTACTCCTCCCCTTGCTGATCGAGTGGGTTGTCATTCTATGCTTTCTCTCCCCTCTCCATGTGAGACGCTCCTCCTCGTTGCTATGGGCAACCGCACACTCCGAGATTTTAACGTTAAGTCTTTTAGGTGTTCCAGCTCCACTGGTATCACTTCCTCCCTCCTGGGGGGGTATGAGCCTCACATGGAGTTGTTGGGTGGTGTTGTTAGATCGTCCGTATCGAGCGCACCCTCCCTTTCTTTCTCCGTGCGCGTGGAGTCCATAGCCTCTATTCCAGCGTCCACATGTTGGGGTAGGAGACTCTCTCGCCACGCGATCCGATGCCGGTCATCTGGCAAAGGGGTGTTGATGGTATAGTTATTGATATCCATATGCAGGCATTCCTGACGATGGGGGGGTGCGGCTTCCTGTCCATAACACCGCAAGCATTGGTATGATCGCTTGCGATGTAATGAGTGGTAATTCGAGTCCCATTTCCGCAGCGCTTGTTGCACTGGATGCAAGTCAATGCGACGATTAATTGAGCTGTCATTCGAGAACCAGGCCTCTTTCAGTAGCCGGCCTCCCTTCGTGGCATCACTAGCTACAATACAGGTATTAGCGAAGTCAAATTGGTGGCCCTCCTGCGCCATATGCATCCAAAGTTGTGAATGCTGCTCACCCCGTTTTATAGCCAATTGGTGTTCATGGAGACGAGTCTTCATGGCTTAACATATAGAAGCTTCTATATGTAATGGAAGTAATCCTTTTGGATTCAATCCACCCCAAGACACCTTGTGAGAAACTATATAAACTTACTTTTTTGGTCTCTGCTACTAGCTATCCTGGAGAAGTGAGCTATAAACAGTGGTGTAAAGCATCTAAATCAGGTTTTAAGCAATCTTTTTATGATTGTGCTCCTGATGAATTCAGTAACCCTTTTCTAATCAGGAATGATGTGGAAAATATGGACTACTCTTGATATGAAACATCTCATTTCACTCACCCATTTTATTTATTTTATGAGTCCAGGACATTTTACATTAAAAAGAGAAATATAATATTTAAAATTAGTGGAATAATAATGGCTAGATTTTTTGGGGGGGAACAATCTTGTGCTTTTCTGGTGAAAGAAGGATTTGAGACGTAATATTTCCAGTGTTGCCCAAGGTGCATCTGGCTACTGAAGGCTTCATTTTAACAATTGTCTATGAGGAGGCTTCTTCCATGTGCCCCATCATAATGATCAAAAAGTGGTTTAGTGGAGAAGTTCAGATGTAATGATTAAAAGAGGGTAATGCAACAAGTGGAACTTAATATTGTCACAGCTTTTATTTGTGTACTGGATTTTCTTTTTTTAGAATTCTGCATGAGAGAGATTTCAAAGATTTGCTGGATCTGATATATTCGGATAGGAATATCTCGGCCAATTAATATCAGAATCAAAATCTTTAATATGAAAGCAAACCATTTAATCTAGTTCGTTTATACTTAGCTCTCTTTCTCAAAAAGCACATACAAAAGCTGTTAGCCTGTGAAGAAAGTAAGAAATAAACCCTTTGTAACCAATTTTAAAAAATAAAGATAAAATTGACTCATTAACAATGTCAAAGATTTTAGAAAGCCAGTGCAGTCTTTCATGCTCCAGGATCAATTTGGTTGCTGTTTCTTCAGTTTTTAAACAATATTGATCAGTGGTAATATTATTTGCTAGATAAGAAATAGGTTGGCCCCACATAGACAGGAAATTACACTTTTTTCTTTCAGCTTCTCAACTCAGTTGGTTTTGTGGTTTATATTTTTATATAGTTGATATTATTTTAGCCTTACAAATTCTTACTGATTCTGTTGTCTTACTTATATACGCATGTTCATTAATATTCAAGTCCATCAGTTTTTGAAAAAAATTAATAACAGTGCTGGAGATACAGATTCAAAAATGTGGGTTTTTAAAAAAAATCTATAAAAACATAAATCCATGTTGAAATAATTGTAATGATTGCGAATGGCATACAAGAATTTATTTTTCTGTGGGAGAATGAGGAGCATGAAGCTTTGTCAGCAAGTCCCAGAGTTATACATTGTAGTAATGCATCAAATGTTCAGGGGAAGTAGAATATCTGCAAACATAGCAGCAGTTGATGTAAACATAATGTATTAATTACTGATCTTGGGTTTTTTTTAATCATTTGTGTATTCAATGATATTAAGCTCCACCAATTCCTGAAGAGAGTCTTATTTAATAACAGTGCTGGGGATAGGGCTCTGTTCAATCAGAGGAGGGAATTGATAATTGGATTTGATATTATAAACTGGGTCACATTCCCAAACCAATCCTTCCATCGAGGACAAGTGGAAAAAATGGATCACTGGGTTGAAGAGGAAAAAATCAACATTCATGATGAAGCCATCACCTGGCACAGCACTTTCAACCAAGTAGGTTCTGATTATTTTATTTTACAAATAAGATTTTGAGCTTTTAATTATGGCACAAACTATTTGAAATACCCTTCACAGAAGGATATTTCAGGAATAAAGCACACTGATATCCAGTAAAAAGTTTAAAAGGAAAGACTAGTTGCTGATTTATTTGAAAAATTAGAAGAACAAAATATAAGAATTTTAAAAGGAGTTGAAAGACTACCAAAACGAATTAGTTCAGATTTGATGTCATGTATGCTTGATGAATACCCACATAATATTAGATTAGTTTTGTAGTTGATAATTATCAATGAGACAAATTGTCTTCATTGGATTTAGGGGAGGAAATGTAAATTAAGATTTTCAGAAAAAGTCATGCTAAAAAAAGATTGATAATTATTGGAAAAGAAGAATTACTCTAATCATTCTACTGCAGTAACTGGTAATGAGATTATTTCTTCCATTATTAAGATTATGCATGAAACCATAGTATCCTCCTGGAATGCGTGCAGGAGTTATGGGTTGGGGACATTGCTTTTTGAGTAGTTAGTTCCAGTTTATGGCTATGGGGAGGAGAGATGAACCTACTGGCTGCTTGATAAGCATCCTGCCGGATTTAGTTTGTTTATTTCCAATATTTAAATTCTACATAACCTTTGATTGAAATATTATCATATTCTAAGAACAGAAGCTTTAATTGCTGTTGTTTCTCATAAAGGCCAGATCTCACTATAATAATCCCTGCACTAATATTTACACCCTATGACAACTTCAAATTTAATCTGGCAAGAAAGGATAGAAATGATTAAATGTTTCATCTTTGAAATGTGTCCATCCAGATGTTGAGTTTGGTATCAGTTACAAACCTTAGGCAGGAGAAGAAGAAACTGTAATGAGGCAATTCTGTTGCAAACCAGAGTCCTGAAGCAGTTTGGTGTGGTGCTGTAGTCCTGAAGCAGGCTCATGGGACCAAGCTGTCACTGCATTTTCATTTAAAGATTGTGTTCTTTTTTCAGTATGCCCTTTTCTAAGCTCTATCTTCTTCACCTATATACCTATATGCCTTCATTATATACCAGACCATTGCATTAGCATATAAAGTAAGTAAAGTGACTAGAAAAAATATTTTAGCTATGGTGAATCTAACTGAATTAATTTCAACATGTTTCCAGCTTAGAAGAAACAAGATTACATACTGTAACTTCTATTATTAGTAGAACAGAAGGGAAAAAAAACATTCTTGAATAATTTTGATGATGTTTATGAGAAAAAAAGTCCTCACAATTAACATTCTATTTTTCTAAATATTAATTAATGATGATATTTTAATTGTTTTATCAAAAAACTGATTGAATGTTAATTCAATAAACAAACAAAGAAACAAACAAATAAATAAAGCAAACCAAGCCTCCTCATATACTGGACCTCATAGTTAATGGAATTAAAAAAAAAGTTGTTTTTAAAACTAACATTTCAAATAGACATCTACGTTCTGTTCCCAGCTATCCAACCTTGAAAACTGTTTCTCAGGAGATACAGTGAGTTTCATTTCCCTGGAAACCCTCTCTTCCCCCTCTCTTGGGATCATGACAGCCTAATACGAAGCAATAGTGAAGCAAGCATAAAGTTGCAGCTGATAACCATTCTAAATTCTCCTTAGTAAGTCATTAATGGCTCAGTAGAAAATTAGATGAACAAGAGCAGTCAAGGATACCAAAGTACATTGAAATATCATGATCATTTTTTAGTATATTGTGTGGTTCTTTGTTTTATTCTATCATTTTCATTTTTCAAAAAAATTGTGTATTTTGTTGATAATGTATTTTTATCTTGATTATATTGCTGTTTTGTCCATTTTTTCTTTATTATATTACAAAGGTAAAATAATTAGATGCATATAAATAATGCATAAAATAATGAGCACATAAAATTATATTGTTAAATTCCAGATATGCAAGATTGTTCTGAATGTCCAGAAGAACTATACTCAAGCAAGAATAAAGATTCATGCCTTCCCAAGAAAATATCTTTCTTATCTTATGAAGAACCAATGGGGATAACCTTAGTCATTCTGGCACTTTCTCTTTCCTTCTGCACATTTGGATTGCTGGTAACATTTTTGAAGTATTACCATACTCCTATCGTCAAGGCCAATAACCGAAATCTCACCAATGTTCTACTCATCTCCCTCCTCCTCTGCTTTCTTTGCTCACTGCAATTCCTTATTGTACCAGCAAGATAATATGTCTCCTCTGACAAATTAGCTTTGGCATCATTTTCTCAGTAGTCGTGTCTTCTGTGTTGGCAAAAACCATCACTGTAGTTATGGCATTCATGGCCACCAAGCCAGGATCCAGGATGAGAAAATGGGTGGGAAGAGGACTGGCCACCTCTATTCTTTCTTGTTCCCTGATTCAAGCAGGCATCTGTACAGTATGGCTCCTCACCTTTCTGTCTTTCTCTGAAGTTGACACTCATTCAGAAATTGAGGAAATGACACTGCAGTGCAACAAAAGTTCAGCTACCTTTTTCTACTGTGCCCTAGGTTACATGGGCTTCCTAGCAGCTGCCAGTTTCACAGTAGTTTTTTTTTTTTTCTCCAGGAAGCTCCCCAGCAGTTTCAATGAGGCCAAATGTCTCACATTCAGCTCATTGATCTTCTGCAGTGTATGGCTGTCTTTTGTTCCTTCCTACCTGAGCACCAAAGGCATGGTGGCTGTGGAGGTTTTCTCTATTTTGGCCTCAAGTAGTGGGTTTCTTATCTGCATATATTTCCCAAAATGTTATATAATCATTGTTAGGCCAGAGTTAAATAATAGAGAGCAACTCATTAAAAGAAAAAAAATGGTAATAAACACATAAAATTACCCTTTCCAATATTTCTCTTATTCCTTATTTGATAACTGTATTATTTGTATCATTTATATTCATCTCTCATGTATTATTTTGTGAGGTAATAAATAAATGTAAAATGTAAATCTTAAAACTGGAATTATTTTATCGTAGAAAATATACTTATAGCCCCTGAAGCAGCCTTCATTTCATTTGTTCTGAAGAATGTGATTTTTTTAATTTTTCAGACTAAAATTTATTGACAATCCAAATTGATTCAAACTGTTTATTGATTCAATATTCATTTTTTTAACATCCTATAATAGGAGAACATGAAAATACCCAATTAGATTTTGTAGACTGAATCACAGTCAAAAGAATTCCTTCCCTCCTTCCTTCCTTCCTTCCTTCCTTCCTTCCTTCCTTCCTTCCTTCCTTCCTTCCTTCCTTCCTTCCTTCCTTTTCCTTCCTTCCCTCCCCCTCCCTCCCTCCCTCCCTCCCTCCTTCCTTCCTTCTTTCCTTCCTTCCTTCCTTTTTTCCTTCCCCCTCCCTTCCATATTCTTTGCCATTTACTCTTCTTATAAGCCAAGTTTCAATATCCCATATTCTATAGCAATGAATAGAATAGAATAGAATAGAATAGAATAGAATAGAATAGAATAGAATAGAATAGAATAGAGCTGGAAGGGACCTTGGAGGTCTTCAAGCAGGAGAACCTATACCATCTCAGACAAATAATTGTCTAGCCCAGTGGTTCTCAACCTTTTTAATGCCGTGACTCGAGGACTACTCAACCGGTCGTAAGTCGAGGACTACTCAACTGGTGCAGCACCGTTTGCAGAATGGGACTTTTGGCAGGCTCAGCAGGGCAGAGACAGCCTGGACAATTCCTATTGGCTTTTGCTCAGCAGGGCAGAGACAGCCTGGACAATTCCTATTGGCTTTTGAAAGCCAATAGAATTAGACTCTATTTAAGAGAGTCTATTCTATTTGCTTTCAAAAGCCAATAGAATAAAAGGGAGTAGCACAGCTAAGGAAAAGGGGAAAAAATGGCGGACTGCGTTGTTTGGAGACCCCCGTGAAATGGTCGTTCAACCCCAAATGGGGTCCCGACCCACAGGTTGAGAACCACTGGTCTAGCCTCTTTTTAAAAATCTCCAGTGATGGAGTGCCCATTATTTCTGGGAGCAAGCTATTCCACTAGTTAATTGTCCTCACTGTCAGGAAGCTTCTCCTTAATTTCAGATTGTTTCTCTCCTTGATGAGTTTCCAACCATCGTTTCTTGTCCTGCCCTCTGGTGCTTTGGAGAATAGTTTGATGCCTTCTTCTTTGTGGCAGCCCTCAAATACTAGAATACTGCTATCATGTCTCCCCCTATTTCTTCTTTTCTTTAGAATCAAGACCACATGAGGTATTAGTATCGCTTTATAAAACCTAGTAAGACCACACCTGGAATACCATAACCAATTTTGGTCACCATATCACAAAATAATTCAGAGAAGAGCAAGGTCCCTCTCACATGCAATGCAAATTTTTGACATTTATTTATTTATTTATGAGACTTATATACCACTTTAAGTGCAAGCATTCTCTAAGCGGTGTACACCAGTAAGCAATGTATATATATATATATATATATATATATATATATATATATATATATATATATATATATATATATATATTTACATTGCCCCCAACAATCTGGGTCCTCATATTTTTCAATTGTGCAAGCATAATAATATATCCATTTTTTACCCGTTTCATCATACAGTATTTAACATATTCATTTTCTTGATTCATTGTCAATAACAACTTATATATCTTAACAATATGATGTTCATCTTTGGTACACAAATATTTTTTAAAATTTCTGTAATACTGGCTCATTTAAAACTGACATTTGTTGTTCTACTAGCAAAGATGTGTACTGTATGTACAAGTGAGAAAACTCAGAGAAATGGAAATCTAAAGACATTTCTTCCCACTATCTATAATTATCAAAAATACTATTATTAACACTCAAGGGCTCCCTAGCAACTTATAACAAACAAGGATTAAGACTTTATGAATAATATCAATAATCCCTGGCAGTTCCTCATCTGTAACTTGAATCTAAAGACAGATGATGTCCTATCAAGTTTATTCCTGATAAAGAAAATTCAAGGTTTCAAAATTATTGAGAATAGTGTGAGGGTGGCATGGCAAGGCAGATCACTCTAATATATTTTTGAGACTCTAATCTAAACCATTATCAAACAAACTCTAATATACAACTGGAATACTGACCATGATTATTTTATTCTTGTTTTTATCTCACATAGTTTGTAAATGTGACATGAGAGATTGCATTATTGCTGATACAGTCCCTATTTCTCATAATTATTTCCAACCTGGTGAGTTCATCATTGGTGTCATTAGTTCCGTTATGTTCATGCCTACAGAACTAGAAAACTTCTTGGAAGATCCCCATCTTTCATTCATTGGTGAAGTCATGTAAGTGTCCCATTATTTGTTGTAAGATATTCTAAATTATATTTACATTTGTGATACTTTTCAACATACTAGAATTACCTTTAGTGACATTTTCTCTCTCTCTCTCTCTCTCTCTCTCTCTCTCTCTCTCTCTCTCTCTCTCTCTCTCTCTCTCTCTCTCTCTCTCTCTCTCTCTCTCTCTCTCTCATTCAAATGTACATGCCTTGCTTTATTTACCTGGGTTCTTAAAGGAATTAGAAATAATTGCTTCAATTTACTAGCTGAAGATTAAAGGATTCTGACAATAAGTCACAGAAATCCTGCTGTTGAGTGCACCATTTTTTAATTGGTTAAATAAAAGAAAGTAAAAGAGGTTGAAGTGTTAAAAATAAAACAGATTTCAAAACAGTGCATTAGAATATTCCAAGGATATACTAAGAGTTTTAGGACATTTTTATAATTGCAATTTTTTGGAGTTGTTCCTTTGTTGAGAGAGTTGATATTCTCTTTCTTAATAAATTTAAAAAATTCTTCTCACTAAGCCAGACTACTAATAACATATTTTATTGTCACAATTTATTATTGTGATTTTTCAGAATAGGAAATCTTCAGATCTTTGTTAAAATTGAAAAGCATTTAAAATATTGAGGTTTACATTTTCTGTTCAAAAACTATACAAAACTAAACTATGTGCAATACTTGTTACACAATGCATAACACATGAATTATTGTTTTCAAAGGCAAAATATTTGGATGGGCCATATATTTGTTAGAAAGTTTATCTTATGTATAAGATGTTTCTTTTATCACCTATGGTTTTTATTCCAGAGTCCAGACTAAGTTTTATCAGCATATTTTGGCTTTGATATTTGCTGTAAAAGAGATAAATGAAAACTCTCAGATCTTGCCCAATGTTACTTTGGGCATCAATATTTTTGACAGCTATGGTAGAAAATGGATTTATCATGCCACAATGGAACTTTTTTCACCTCTGAAAAGAATGATTCCAAATTATACGTGTGGCTTCCAGAACACTTTGGTCACAATCATTGGGGCTCTTTATTCTGAAATCTCTATTGATATGGCAGATATCTCGAGGCTATACAAACTTCCACAGGTAGGATGTGTGGTGAATGTTGAGTTCTTATGAAGTCAAGTAATTTTTTCTGAACTTTTTACATCTATGTAAAGTCTACACATGCTAATGTGTGCTTGCTATTTACTTGGGTTATACTGATTAATAAAGCATATAAAGAAAACTAATTATTAAAGCTTGAGGCAATGTGGATAATAAATTTAGACTGATTGTAAGGAAAGGATCATGATCTTTACAAGAGTGCCCCAATGAAATTAGAAAAAAGACGGTTTTTTAGTAACAAGAAATTTTATTGCAATGCCAAATTATTTTGAACAATTTACAGTGATTGAAACAAGAAAAGACAATAATAAATCATCAAAAAGTCAAGATATTCAATGAAGGAGAGCTAGAAAGTTATCTTCTGACTCAGTAAGCTTTACTATACACGGCTTTTCCTCTTCCCTTTTCTGAGGTAGGTGACCAGGAACTGTCCTTGAAGATAGTTTTCAATTGAAATCAAGTTAATTTTTGATTTAACTAGTTTGAGTGATGAAATGTCTGCAAGAAAACAATTAAGGTAGGAGAGAACCTGGGATCCCTCAAGTTAAATTTTAACCAGTCAACCAGCAAACCAACCAATCAACAAACCAATCAGCCAACAAGCCAATTTTGATGTATTTCAAAAAATTCCCAGAAAACATTCTGGAAATCCTAATGAACCAAACTGAAATGCAAGCATGTTATTGAAATGTAATGTTATCAATACCAAATTTGCTAGAAATTTGCTAGATGCTTAAGAATTATCTCCCAAAGTAGAGCAGCTTTGGTGCACCTGCTAGTTTAGCAAATATTTCTTCATTTCTTTGCTTTCTCTAATTCTATTAATTTTCTTATTCCTGTAGTTAATATATGGATCACATCCAGAGATGCCAGATCAAAGTGAATCCTTTTTCTTCTATCACATGGTGCCAAAAGAAAACATGATATACCAAGGATTTCTTCAGTTGTTTGTATACTTCAAATGGACCTGGGTTGGGATCCTTGTGAGAGATGATGATGAAAGATTTGTGCGGATGATCTTTTCAACTTTTCCTCTTCATGGCATTTGCATTGCCTTTTTAAAGATAATTAAACAACTGCACATCAGTAATATATTTGTGGAACTGGAGTGGCTTGTGGAAACATTTTATCTCACTATGAACAGTAACTCCAATATAATAATTGTCTATGAAACAACACTTCTGCATCTGAGGTTGTTGCTAAATCTTCCTAAAATTGAATCAGTATCTATGGAGCCAAAAGGTAAAGTGTGGGTCATACCCTCCCAAATGGATCTTGCAACAGTGATTTACCAAAGAAGCTGGGATATTCAAGACATCCATGGTGCCCTTTCCTTTTCAGTATACTCCAATGAAGTTCCAGGATTTCAGCAATTTGTTCAGAAAAGGGACCATTTCTTATCAAAAGGAGATGGCTTTATCAAAGATGTGTGGGTGCATGCATTTCAATGTGGCTTTCCCAGTTTCTTGGTCAATGGGAAAGAAAGTGACATTTGCACTCTGAAAGAAAAACTGGAGGACCTTCCTGGGGCTCTTTTTGAAATGAGCATGACTGGCCATAGTTACAATTTATACAATGCAGTGTATATTACAGCTCATGCTTTACATGCCATGCATGTAGAACAAAACCACAGTGTAAATTTGAATGGGGGGAAACTGAATATTCAGCAGCAACAGTCATGGCAGGTACTGAACATTTATGCCTTTTTCTATTTTTTCATACAAATATGTATGCATTCACAATCAATTTTTCATACAAATCACACAAAAACAAAGAAATGAAGCATTGACATACAATACAAATGAGGGACATACGGTAAATCTAATTTATACCCATCATATCACTCCATAATTTTCTATCCTTCGAACATTCTAGCTTTTACCCATGACTGCTTCATGCATTGCTAGTTGTTCTTCAACTACCCTTAGCTCTCTCTTTTATGGATCTCATCAACTCTCTTTATGAATTTCTCAATCTTGTTCTTTATCATATCCCATTCATTCTTGTTTAATAACTATATTCTGTAATTCATTTCTCATTTATTCTCAATCTATCGAATTATCTAAGCTTCCTTGCTTTGTACTGGTATTTAATCCATGTTCATTCACACTTTTCTTCCTTCTTATGTTTCAGCATACATATTTCACTCTCCTTTTCATGTAAGAAGCAAGGATGCATTTATACATGGATATTTTGTTTCTTTCAATAAATATTTAGGCTATGTATAATAGGATTGAAGGGTTGTACCAAATGTGGAGGGCAAATAAATCTTCAGATGTTGTTGCAATAGTTGATGTAAAAAGTCTATTTATTACTGATTCTGTTTTAATATCAATTTTTGTGTCTTCATTGATATTCAGCTCCACCAGTTTCTAAAAAGAGTCTCATTTAATAACAGTGCTGGGGATAGGATTCAGTTCAATCAGGGGAGGGAATTGATAACTGGATTTGATATTATAAACTGGGTCACATTCCCAAACCAATCCTTCCATCGAGTGAAAGTGGGCAAGCTGGATCCCTGGGTTAAAGAGGAAAAAATTAGCATTCATGATGAAATCATTACCTGGCACAAAAGTTTCAACCAAGTAAGTTCTTTTGCTTACATGACTGGGATGCTATCCAAAATAACCTGTATATCATTTAATACTGAAATAATATTACAGACTTACAGACCTTGAGCATTTAGTTGAATGCAGCAATTTGAAATATCCTTCAGGGAGAGGTATTTCAGGAATAAAATATTGATCTTTATTAGAAAGTTTAAAAGTAAATAATAGTTGAAGATTTATTCAAAAACAATAAAATGTTTAGAAAACCAGAATATAAGAATTTTAAAAATAGTTGACAGCTGCCAAAGTGGTCCAAATTCAATGTCAAGCATGCTTGATGAAGTCTCTTGTAATATTAGACTATTGGTAGTATTTTAGTTTTTTATTCTTATATTAATGAATGAGACAAATTCCCTTTTATATTTGTGGGGGAAAGGTATAAATTAAGATTTGTAAGCAAGTCATGCTAAAAGAAAGTGTGCTAATAAAATGGATAAAATGTATTATTCTAATCTACTAGACTACACTAGACTAGACCAGACCAGACCAGACCAGAACAGAACAGAACAGAATAGAATAGAATAGAGCTGGAAGGGATCTTATTAGAAAACTTTTTATATATTTTTGCTAGTCTATCTGGAGTAAAGTACTAACGATACATCATTTTATAAAAGTTTTCTTTCAAAATATAATTTAATGTAAATTTTAGCCCCTTTATCCATACATTCTCCCATTTATCTAGTGTTATACCCAAATATTTTTGCCCATTTTACCATACACTCTTTAACATATTTATCTTCTAGATTCATCTTGAGTAGAATTTTATATACTTTAGAAATCAAGTAGTCATCTCCAGAATATAAATTAATGTCCAATTCAGATTTAGTTCCTATGAAAACAAAACTTTTTTATCAAGTTTAAATATTTCAAAAGTCTACAATAATTAAACCAATCACAAGCCAATCCTTCACTTACTAGTTGTTCTCTTGTCTTCATCTTAAATGCCTCAAATATCAATGTCTCGATATGTCATCCATTTACATTCCAAAATCATCTCTGTTCTATGTAATGCTTTATGAAGTGATAGCCACTTTATGAGCTAATCTTTTTTTATATTTCCACCATACATGTGCTATCAATTGCCTAATAACATGAATCTCAAAGCTAGAGTTAATTTTTAATTTGTCATACAACAGATAGGCATGCCATCCAAATTTCAAATCAAAACCTTCGAAGTCTAACAGCTTTGAATTTTTTGAAGTTGTTTAAAAAATACCAGACAACAAACATAATAATATAATCTAAGATCTGGAAAACTCAGACCTCCTCTATCTTTAGAATCTTGTAGCAGCTTATATTTAATTCTTGGTTTTTTATTTTGCCAAATAAATTTAAATATATCTTCCTGCCACTGTTTGAAAGTAGAATCTCTAATCAGTATTGGTATAGTTTGAAATAGAAATATCATTTTAGTTAGTACATTCATTTTAATTATTGCAATTCTTCCCATTAATGACAAATCTAATTTCTGCCATCTATTTAAATACAATTTAACTTCTTCCATATTTTACCATAATTATTTTTGTAAAGCTTAGAATTTTCCTCAGTAAGAGTCACCCCAAGTACTGTACCTTTTTCATGACTTTAAAACTAATTTTAAATGGGAAAATTGAAAACAAACACCAGTTTTTATGAGTCCCACTGAAATAACTTTAGCATGGTCTAAGGCTAAAACATTTCCCAGTTTATTTTTTTAATGTATTTTATTATTTTTTAACATAATCATCATTAATATTTGGTAAACAGTGTGTTGTCTGGGTTTATATTTACAAACAATCAATAACAATTAATTTCTATTATTCCATATTCCACATAATAGCTTTCCTTGATTTTCTCTTCTTCCAATAATATTCTTTTTTATCAACCTTAAATTAGTACATTTCTTAGTAATTTTAGTAGATAACAATTGAATATAGACATTTACTAGTATTGCTACAAGTAACAACCACATAAATATATTTTTCTAATTAATCATCTTAATCACCTTGTCATAGATCCCGTTTTTAAAGTTCTCATTTAAATTTATTTTCTCTGCAATGTTCAAAAAACATGTTTCCCTGTTAAGATTTTCTTAGAGTTAATTACACTTAAGTATTTAAGTCTTTTTCCTCCCACAAGCCATCCCAACACTTTTATGTTTCTCATATCTTAAAACAAAAAAGAAAGAAATAATATACTACTTGAAAACATGTTCCTCTTAAGCTAAAATACATTTATATCCAAAATTATTTCTATTCTTTTTAAACATATTCAAACCAATATTTAATCTTTAAGTATTCCATCTAATAAATCCACAGCTAATCTTTGAAAACTATTTAAACATTTTTATTAATTAAAATTTTCTGATAATCCATTATCCTTAAGTATCTAAAACATTTCCCTCATATAAATTATCCCTATTATTTTTATATTTCTCATATCATAAACAAAAAATTATATATTGCTTAAAAGGCCTATCCCTCTTAAACTAAAATTCATTTATATCCAAAATTTTATTTCTTTAATCATATTCAAACAAATGCTTAATCTTTAAATATTCCATCTGATAAATCCCATCATCTAATGTCTTAATTTTAAGTTTAGCCTTTTTTTGCCAAACATCTTTCCTAATCAGTGTGCTCCGCTGAACCAAAGGATCTTCCCATAGTTTTGTAAATATTATTGTAGGTACAAGAGATGAATAAGGTGTTTTTGTGGGGATGCTTTGCCCTATCATATTCCTTGAAAATATTTTTCTTTCTTATCATTTTTTATCTCTCCAGTTCTCATAGTTCTCCTGACACCTTTGTAATCCATTTAATCAAATATTTTTTCTTATCCATAGACTTATTTTGCAATCTTGAAGTATAAGTTGTCTTTTCCATGTCCAATACTTCCTGCAAGTTTTTCTCCTTCTGGGTTAAATCATAGTTCCTTCCATTATTAAATTTCATGTTTAGGCCTATTTCCTCTGGTTTATGCTCAGTTATCTGCTTTACTTGATTGATCTCTTTTGTTGTTTCTGAGAGTTTGTTTGTTGTGAAGTTAAATTGAGGATATGTTCATTTAAATTTTAAAAAATATTTTTGATTTCCTCATGATTTGAAGTCATTGTGATTTGTATTGTAACATAGCATACATTTCCTCCTGGAAAGTATTTGTCTTTTCTTGATATGTTTTTTCTGCAGACCTCTGATGTTCCATGATAGCCAAAAATCAAAGTTTTCCTTTCTCTGCAAACAGCTTTAAAGTCACAGTTCAATAAGTATTTATAATCCAGGAAGGTCATTTTTTAGTTTTATAGTTCTCACTTTATAAATAGCCCAAAATGTTTTCTTTTCTTTATTATGGCTGTTCTTTGTTTAGTTAAAACAATAACAAGTTATCTTTTCCTAGGCTTGCCATTTCCTGTGTTTAGATCAGCCATAGTTATGTATTTTCATCCACCACTAGATGTCAGCACAAGTTCATTTTTCAATTTTCAAAACAGGCAATTGCCTTTTACTTTCATTAATAATCTTTTGCCAGGAAAATCTTAACTATTTCCACCAATTTCACACTTATCCAGATTTAAGTCTAATATTTATTTCATTTCAATATATTTCTTTCCCCCATACAAATTTAATTTGCCACTTCTGTCTGTAAGAGGGTGGAGCAAAAATCCGCCTCCTCTCACTTTTGGAGGATTTTTGTTTTCTTGTTTTTTTTTTCCCCGAGGAGATCAATCCGGTAGAAGACAGAGAATCAATATTCTTACCCAGTTCCAGAAACATTGTTTACAATCAAGCTTAACTTGGTGCTTTTTGGCTTTGGCTGTTTGTAGCTTGGACTAGACTCTGAAGTGATGCTAGCCTTTCTTCTGTTGGTTTCTAGAGGCCTTTCCCCAACTGACTGTATCAACCGCTGTCTCTCCATGGTCAGCAGGGCTTCCTTCCTTCTTTGCCACCTCTTTTGGGTGACTTCTGGCCCATTTAGGGTCCCCAAACAGAGAAGAATAGTCTGTAGGGTGCAGAGCCCCATGATCCCTCAGCTACTTGTGCTACTGCACAAAACCAGAAGCCAATATTTCCCAGTTTAAAAGAAAGAAGGTTATTTATATTTTTATCAAATACCTAGTTGAACGCTAACATTTCCCTTTTTTATTTATTGGGTAGACCCCACCTGTTTCAGTCTGTTCTGAGAGCTGCCTCCCTGGTTATTTCAAAAGAAAGCAGGAGGGGAAGCCATTTTGCTGCTATGATTGCCTTCCATGCCCTGAAGACAATATTTCAGTCAAAAAGGGTAAGAAGCACCATCTTTATCTTAAGATTGTAAAACCACACTAGGATTTTGCCTGGATAGCAGAGCACATATCACTGCAATGAACAATCAAGCAATGAATCAGCAAACACCTAGAGGCAAACAAAGTCATCACCAAGAGCCAACATAGATTTGTCAAAACAGATTATGCCAGACAAATCTTATTACATTCTTTGACCAGGTGACAAAATTAGTGGACCAGAGGAATGCTGTGGATATAATTTCCTTGAACTTCAGTAAGGCATTTGATAAAGTAGATCACAACTACTACTTGATAAAATAGAAAAATGTGGGTTAGACAGCATCACTACCAGATAGATTAGTAGCTGGCTGACTGGCCGTACTTAGCGTGTAGTTCTCAATGGAACTGCATCTACATGGAGGTGTGTAGTGGGGTGCCCCAGGGCTTTCTGCTGTGTCCAGTGCTCTTCAACATCTTCATCAATGATTTGGATGAGGGGATAAATGGGGAAATCATCAGATTGGTAGATGACACCAAGCTGGCAGGAATAGCCAACACTCCAGAGGATAGGCTTAAAATACAGAAGGATCTTGACAGACTTCAACATTGGGTGCTATATAACAAAATGAAGTTAAATGGTAAAAAAAATAAGGTTCTACATTTAGGCAAGAAAAACCAAAGGCACAAATATAGTATAGATGGTAGCTTGCTCAATAGTAATAACTGTGTGACTTCTGGTTTGCCACCACAGCTTGGGCAGACGCATGGAGGCAAGTCTCATCTTCAGTGTCTGGTTTTATCCTGCTGGGGGACCCTGGAAAGGGTCAAAAGTCACCCTGTAGGGGCAACAAGCAAGGAGAGGACCCCCCCCATTGATCACGGAAGGGCAGCAGCCCTTCCTCTTGATCCAGAGCAGCTCTTCAAACCAACCGGGAAAAAACTGGCCATAGTAATATGACTTGTCACTAAGCTGCTGACAGCTGAAGTCAAATTTACTACCAAGCACTTTGAAAGCAATGGGGATGAAACTGGGTGAGATCTTATCTTCTCTTTACCCTAAGTACCTTCTTCCTGTAAAAGCTCTTTGAAGTACAGTATCTTCCCCCTGTGAGGAGAGAGGAAAGGGAATTTTTACCCCACCCTCTAAGAATAGCTGTGTCTGACTACCCAGGGGAATCAAAGCATTAAAAAGAACAACTTTAATCTAAGTGGATTTGTATGTTTCTGAAACTTGGGGACCAAAAAATTTCCTGTTTTTACTGGAGATCTTGTTTTTATCTACAAAGAAAAAATATAATTGGAAAAAGAATTAGAAAAAATTCAGGACTTAAAAAATCCTTAAATGACACCAGTGACATCTTGTGGTGAAGCTTGGTATGGCAATTTGTTATTTCTCAAAAAGAGACTTGGCTCAAAGCCCAGACCTTGATAAGACTTCCTTGTCCTTGGTACTATCTCTGAAGACTTAGCTGCAAGAGAACAGTTGGGCAGCAAATTGACTTATTTGAACGGTGAATATAAACCTTTACTGACTTTTGCTTAACAAATAACTTTTACTAGAAAGATTATCCCCAAAGAAATGAAAGAGATGGATGAGGACCAGGAAAAGATTCTTGCTATGCTAAAAGCAATACATGAAACCATTCTTTTAGCTTGTGACAAAATGAGACTTAAAATAAAAGATCAAGATACCAGCTCAGATGTACAAAGCCAAATTTTGACTACTACCAAAGAACTAACAATGCAGAAGATAAGAGAAGAAGTGGGACAAACAAATAGTAAGATAGAGGACTCAGTTGACTAACAAATACAGCTGATGGAACATCCAGAAAAGGAAGTGACAGCACTGAAAATGGAAATGACTTTCTATATGAACCAGAAGGAATTTGAGAAAGAAGTAGAACAGATTGAATTGAAGACAAATATATTAGAGCAAGCATGGGGAATTGGAATAACAGGGAGACAATTTAACAAATACAAATGGGCTAGTCCTTCCAGAAAACTGGCAATCAAATGGTCTACTTTAACTCAAATAACATATATAAGAATAGAGAGAGATCTATTTGATGATTTAAAGGTGCTGATATGGAAGCCTAGTTGGCAAAAGAATAAAGCTAGAATAAGGTTGAAAAAATTGGAACTAATTAGAGGGGATTTTATATTGCCAATTAGTGGGCTAAAGGGAAATGTTGAGACAAGGGGAATTTTGGTTATTAGATTTAAAATATTTGGAAATCAATCGAAAATAAGGATTTTATCAATTCAATATTTAAAAATTCCCTAAAAGGGAAAAGAAAATTAAATACTATGAATATGTTTGATTTATTGATTAATCCAGGCAATATATATAATGGTTTTTGATTTATTAAAGGGGACCTTGTGTTATTAAATAGATGATTTATAATATGGTGGGAAATAGATAACTCTTAGGAAATAGAAGAAGATTATATTTAAATAGATAAAATTTGTATTTTGGATATTATAGTTTGTTATGTAGTGAAATAAGGGAAATTTTGGTTACCCAAAATCTGAAAATTATAAATATTAAAGGTTAAATTGGAATATTGACAAGAAATTAAAAATTGACTAAAATCAATAACAGGATATGGATTGTTTATGAAGATTGAATGTAATTAAGATATGTATAAGCTAAAAATTTATTGATAAATGTAATAATGATGTCCTTATTGAATTGATATAATTAGAAATGTACCAACCTGAACATGAGATAGTAATTGTTAAGAGAAAAAGAGAAGAAATATTTGATGTTGTAACCTGAGATTTATATTAAGATTTTGTTATTGAGCTATTGATTAACCTGTCACCACTTTGCTTTTTAAATATTCAAATGTAAAATTGGACAATTAATAAAATATTATAAAAATAGTAGTAACTGTGAGAGGGACCTCGGAGTCCTAGTAGACAATCACCTAAATATGTACCAGCAATGTGCTGCAGCTGCCAAAAAAGCCAACATAGTGCTAGGCTGCATTAACAGAGGGATAGAATCAAGATCACATGAAGTGGTAATACCACTTTACAATGCCTTGGTAAAGCCAGACTTGGAATACTGCATTCAGTTTTGGTCATCATGATGTAAAAAAGAGGTTGAGACTCTAGAAAGAGTACAGAGAAGAGTGTCAAAGATGATTAGGGGACTGGAGGCTTAAACGTATAAGGAACAGTTGCTGGAATTGAGTATATCTAGTTTAATGAAGAGAAGGACTAGAGGTGACATGATAGCAGTGTTCCAATAACTCAGCGGATGCCACAAAGAAGAGAGAATCAAGCTATTCTCCAAAGCACCTGAAGGCAGGACAAGAAGCAACGGATGGAAACTAACCAAAGAAAGAAGCTAAGGAAAAATTTCCTGACAGTGAGAACAATTAATCAGTGGAACAACCTGCGTCCAGAAACTGTGAATGCTCCAACACTGGAAGTTTTTAAGAAGAGACTGGATAGCCACTTGTCTGAAATAATATAGGGCAGGGGTGTCAAATTGCCGGCCCACAGGCCTGATGCATCACATGTAAGCTGTGTCCACCCCGATATGTTGTGCAATGTCACGTGACATCACAAGTTTGACATATCTGGTATAGGGTTTCCTGGGGGTTGGACTAGATGACCTCCAAGGTCCCTTCCAATTTTATTATTGTTATTGTTGTTGTTGTTGTTATATAGAAACCATCCTTGCTTGATTTTGATTAAACTTCTATTGTGAATATAAGCTGTTAGCTTTGCCATTGCTGTTTGTTTTCCAAGAGATACTTTTGGAGTTATACCTTTCTTCTGATGTTGGATAAAATTAATACTCACCGCTGTGGGCAGAATGTAACTTCTTTGCAGGGATTCATGGCATATGATCTCTTTTAGTGAGATTTTGAGAGATATTATTATTATCATTATCATTATCATCATCACATCATTGTTTATTGATCCTTTTTAGACTTCAATATACCTCTTTCTATCACTGTTCAATTTAAAATAATTCAAAGGATTAATAGATTTGGTCAAAATAACACTAATGCTCTTGATTTCTCTTTCTCACTATTTTGAATATGAACATTCATTTGATTTTATCTTAAGATGTCTCTGTTCTGTTCTATTCTATTCTATTCTATTCTATTCTATTCTGAAAAAAGAATTTGTTAAAAGAAAACTATACCATCCTAATCTTTCCTTACTTAGATGCAACAGTAGAAAATAAGATAGAAGTAGTACTTAAAATACCAAAGTACTTAGTAATACAAGTAGACCTTTTGCTCCTTTTTTCTTTTTCTGTTATTATTTTAAAAACAAAATAACATATTATGGTCCATTGCACAGGCAGCCAGATGTTTATACAGGAGTTGGCATTTTTGTCTATTGAGTGCTTTCCAAGATCCTGGGATAGGCAGATGTGGATGTTTTATACAGCTTACATCTTGCACAATATCTGTAACACCATAAAACATCCATATCTGCTTATCTCAGGTCATTAGAAAGGACTAGATAGATACACAAAAATATCAAACTCAGACTGAATATCTGGATCACTGTGCAACAGACCCTAATAATGATAATACAATAACCACAGAAAATGATATAGAAAAATTATATGCTTAAATTCCAGATATGCATGTTTGTTCTGAATGTCCAATGGACCAACATCCAAGCAAGGAGAAGGATTCATGTCTTCCCAGGAAAATATCTTTCTTATCCTATGAAGAACCAATAGGAATAGGTCTAGTCATTCTGGCACTTTTTTTTTCTGTCTGCACAGTTGGGGTTTTGGTAACATTTCTGAAGTATCATCATACTCCCATTGTCAAAGCAAATAACCGAAATCTCACCTATGTTCTACTCATCTCCCTCCTCCTCTGCTTTCTTTGCTCACTGCAGTTTCTTATTGTACCAGGGACTATAATATGTCTCCTTCGACAAGTTAGCTTTGGCATCATCTTCTCAATGGCTGTGTCTTCTGTGCTGGCAAAAATCATCACTGTGATTCTGGCTTTCATGGTCACCAAGCCAGGATCCAGGATGAGGAAATGGGTAGGAAGAAGACTGGCACTCTCCATTGTTCTTTGTTGCTCCCTGATTCAAGCAGGCATTTGCATTGTTTGGCTGTTCACATTTCCCCCTTTTCCAGATGTTGATACCCATTCAAAAATTGAGGAAATGATACTTCAGTGCAATGAAGGCTCGGATATTATGTTCTACTGTGTCCTGGCCTACATGGGCTTACTAGCAGTGGCCAGTTTCATAGTAGCTTTTTTCTCCAGGAATCTCCCCAGCAGTTTCAATGAGGCCAAATGTCTCACATTCAGTATGCTGATCTTCTGCAGTGTGTGGCTCTCCTTTGTTCCATCCTACTTGAGCACCAAAGGCAAATACATGGTGGCTGTGGAGGTTTTCTGCATCTTGGCCTCAAGTGCTGGGTTGCTGGGCTGCATATATTTCCCCAAATGTTACATAATTATTGTTAGGCCAGAGCTAAACAACAAAGAACAACTTATTAAACGAAAAATATAGTAATACAGTATATTCACAAAACCTTTCTTTTCAATATTTATCTTATTTTAAATCTCTAATACATTAATTAAAATAGGATTTGTATTTGTTTTACTTACTTACTTAATCATTAAATGGGAATGATTTGGGAACTGATCTGTATGCACACATAGGTAGAGTATAAAATGAATTGTGGAACAGTATTTTTACATGTTAGATTATATTTGAATAAATGTCAGTAACATTTCTAGAAATCACAAATGAATTTGTGTAGACTTTTTAATGAAGCTAGTTAATGCAAATTCCTATATTATTTTTATTTCCCAAGTTTAGCAATCTCAAATTTTTCCAGTTATTGTGAAATTAAAGCTTTTCCAATGTTGGGAAATTGCAAAACACATTGCATTGTTTGATACAAAATATGAAATGTGTTCTTATTTTTGAGCTTAAGTTTTCCATGTCATTGTTATTTATAAATGCTAAAAGACAAAGAGAATAAATAATAAATAAAGGAAGCTGCTTGGAGACAGTTTTTAATGTATATGTATATGTATATGTATATATAGTTTATTAATTATTTTAATTTTAATGGTTAAAAATGAATGCAAGCTAAGACAAAAAGGGCTTTTTGGTGACAAAATGGCAAACTGAAGATAAGTCCATAAAAAAACAGACCTAATGAACTGCAGTGAAGGACAAAGTGTTAGTGAGTACAAGAATTCTTTGAATCATTCTGGATAAGAGAGGATGGGAAAGTGCTCCAGACAATTAATCTTCATAAGAGGACTGAGAGAGAAAAAGTCTCTCATGTTTTGAGTGATGGTGGAATGATCATTTTGCTCAAACTGTTCTCAGGATCTTTAAGATGGACACTAAGTTCACATACTTTTTTTTCTAAGAATATTCAGAAATTGCTTACTAACTACTTTTCATCTATTAGAGACTTGTGGATATACAAATTCAGAATACGAGAATAACATGGAAAAAGATGATTCATTTGATATACAAAAGAAATTAGCAAATTAAGAAAAGGTGAAAAGTTTTTAACATTGTTTACATTTTTTATAATGAAGGTTGGAAGTTGCTTTTTTATATACTTCTTTACTATATTCTAACAATTTTTTTCTATTCTCTACATTTTTTATTTGTACTTTTTACTCTTTCTTTCTACTCTTCTTTTTAATATGTATCAGTATTTACTATTGATAATTAAATTAAGTCTGCTTCTCATGAGAAATTGCTTAATTTTGTAGTTATTTCCAAAATTTATAGTAAAAGTCAATATTCCAAATTTATCTAGACATTAAATCCAGTTATAGATCAAAATCTTATTTAGCTTTTTGCTATTTATTTCAAATTCTTCAATTTAATTATTTTTTCTTTTGTTCAGTGTTTAAAATAAAATCATCCAATAACTTTTCAAACCTGTCATTTTGAATATTTCCAATAGATTTAGAGCAGTGGTTCTCAACCTTCCTAATGCCGCAACCCTTTAATACAGTTTCTCATGTTGTGGTGACCCCCAACCCCCCATCCAGCTGGCCGGGGAGGGGGGACAGGAAGTCCGCTCTACCAGCTCTGCCCAGTCTGGTTGGAGAGGCGCCATTCCTCTCTCTCTTTCCCCTCTTTCTCTTTTCTCTCTCTCTTCTCTCTCTTTCCTCTTTCTCTTTCTCTCTCTCTTTCCTCCCTCTTTCTCTTTCTCTCTTTTCTCTCTTTTCCTGTTTCTCTTTCCTGTTTCTCTTTCCTCTCTCTTTCTCTTTCCTCTTTCTCTTTCTCTTTCCTCTCTCTTCTCTCTCTCCCTCTTTCCTCCCTTTCCCTCTTTCCTCTTTTTCTCTTCCTCTTCCCCTGTTTCTTTCTTTGCTCTCTCTCTCTTTCTCTCTCCCTTTCCTCTCTTTCTCTTTCTCTTTCCTCTCTCTCTTTCTTTCTCTCTCTTTCTCTATTTCCTCCCTTTCTCTTTCTTTCCTCTCTCTCTCTCTTTCTCTCCTTTGTCTTTTCCTCTGTTTCTCTCTCTTTCCTCTCTCTCTTTCTCTTTCTTTTTTCTCTCTTTCCTCTCTCTTTCTCTCTTTCCTCTTTCTCTTTCTCTTTCCTCTCTCTCTCTTCTCTTTCTCTCTCTTTCCTCTCTCTCATCTCTCTTTCCTCTCTTTCCCTCTTTTCTCTTTCCTCTCCCCCTGTTTCTCTCTTTCCTCTCTCTCTCTCTTTCTCTCTTTTTGGTGGGCTGTGGTGGGGACTGGAACCGTGTGGCCCACCAGCCTCTCCACCAGCCTGGCTGCTCCCCCCCAGGCATTCCTCTTCCTCCTGGTGCCCATCCGAGGTGCCTTGGGGGCAGCAGGAGGAAGAAGAAGAGGAGAAGGGTGAGAAAACAGTCGCCGCCACCCCAACTGGAACTCTGCGCTGCCCGGCTTCACCCTACACCTGTCCAATGGAGCCGCGGTGAGGGCTGGTGCCGTGCGGCCCGACAGCCTCTCTGACAGCCTGGCTGCTCCCCCCAGGCACCCCTCTTCCTCCCAGTGCCCACCTGAGCTGCCTTGGGAGCAGCAGGAGGAAGAAGGAGAGGAGAAGGGTGAGAAAACCACCCCACCACCCCAGCTGGGACTCCATGCTGCCTGGCCTCGCCCTCCACCCATCTGATGGAGCTGCGGTGGGGGCTGGTGCCGTGTGGCCCACCAGCTCCTCTGCCAGCTCAGCTGCTCCCCCCCAGGGACCCCTTTTGCCCTGGCATCTGCACGAGCCACCTTAGGGGCAGTAGGAGGAAGAAGGGGAGGAGGAAGAGGATGGCAAGGAAGCCACCACTAGCGCTGGGCCCCAGGAGATGGCTCTCCTCTCCTATCTTTGCTGAATCTCCTTCTTCCTTCCTGGCAGCCTGGACTCCAGCGCGTCTTCCCGGCCAGCGGGTCCAATGGTCCGGCTGGCTGGGGATCGCAGAGGCTGGTCTCCCTTGGGCTGCAGCTTGTGGGAGGGCTGGCCCGCTTAGCAGAGTGTCCAATGGGCTGCTCCCAGCAGGGATCCCAGGGCTTCCCCAGGTGGCTCCAAGGCCACAAGGCCCTGGCTGGGCTTCTCCCAGGAGGTGGGGCACCTGAGCACGGGGCCAATCAGGAGCCTGAGAGAGAGAAGGGAAGCAAAAGTGCAAATGGCAGAGGAGGCCATGTGGAGATGGCTGTGGAGCGGTGTCTCAGTTCCTAAATATGTGTTTTACAATGGTCTTAGGCGATCCCTGTGAAAGGGTCATTTGACCCCTAAAAGGGTCGTAACCCACAGATTGAGAACTGCTGCTTTAGAGTGAATAATAGACAATTTCTAAATGTGATTAGAAAAGGAGTTTTGCAAACTTAGTGTCCTTTAGAAGTCATCACAGTTGCAAACAAGATGGTTGATCCTGTCCTTTCATTGCTCAAACTGTGTAAAATGAGTTAATAATTTATATGCAGACAGCCAACCTGACAATTTAGTAAATCCATTTTTATCAGAGCTTTCTTAATTTAATGTATGATCCTTCTATCAAATTACAACTAATATTGGGATAAAAAATTGATGACTAAGGAATATAGTTGTTAAGTGAATTATCATGTGACCAGATCCAATTTTAAAGAACTCAGTTTTATCCTTTATTTAAATTTTACCATACAATTACCATTTAATGAATAGTTTTTCAGAGTCATGTCAGACATTTGGAAACTGAACTGTCTTTTTAATGTATGGTATATGCATATACTCTTTGATTTCAGATATTTTTATTAGAGTAAATGTACTTTTGCAAAATCTTTTCTTGATTTGGCTTTTGAATTTTCCTTTGTGATGCAAAATTATAAACATAAACAATTAAAAGAAATATTACTCTCCTTTAGATTTTCTTCAGTTTAAGGCTTGGCCATTTTTTCCCCAAAGAAAATATAATCACCATAACTATGACATGAATTCTTTACAATAAAACCTTTCACATCTGATTTGATCCAGACCCCATTATTTCACAGAACGACTATCACCCTTTGAGGATTTAAGTTTTAATTTATGATTTCTGAGGAAGTAGACAACTAAATTTGGAACCTTGCCAAACATGGCTAATATCCTTGGGCAACCTCAAATAGATTGATGTTCCCCAGGATATTAGCTTCTAATCCAAATATCCATTACTAATTTCTGTCTGAGCTATTACTATACCCTTATGTAGAATTTCCTTCATTGATGGGATTTAAATATGTGAACAACTGATTCTCTGTGTGGATGCCACTTGCAGAAGTCCACTCTGGGCCTGGGCAACAAAAAATTAGCTACCAGTTCTGCTGAACTAGTACAAATTGGCTGAATCCCACCACTGGTTTCCTTGGTATGTAATGTGGAAACTTTAAAATCTGGTAACAAATTTGTCTCTGGGGTTATTTGGAGAGAATAATATTTTGGGTTTTTTTGTTTTTTTTTTTAAAGAAATTTTTATTAAGTTTATATAGATAAGGAAAAATAGGAACAATACAGGTATGGTAAAGGAAGGGGTGGAAGGAAAGGGGAAGGGGAAGGGAATAAGGAATTGGGGTAAAGTAAGGATAGGTACAATCACATATTTCAACAAACAAGCTACCGTCCGGGTCATAATAATGAGTAAATATCATATTCAACCATTTTTACCAGAGCTTAGACTATAACATATTAAAGACAATTAGTAAACAAATACGTTAATCTATTAAGTAAACACTACTAGTAAAACCTCAAAAAATCCTAACCATCAAAAGTAACCAATGAGAATCAGTAAATCAGGAAAAATAATCATATCATCAAAATGTTAGTTAGAACTCGATTAAAAATCAATCCTCTATTCTAAAATATTGAATAATGTGTCTCTAACCATTGATAAATTTTTCCCAAGTTCTAAAATAAATTGAATCATCTTTTTCCTTCATTTCTAATGTCAATCTATCCATTTATGCACACTCTAAAATTTTAATAATTATAATCTGGTTAGATAGTAAATTCTCATTTTTCCAAAATTGGGCAAATACTATCCTTGTAGCAGTTAAGATATGCAATATCAAATAGTCATTCTCTTTACATTCCTAACAAAAAACAATTCCGGTTTAAATTCTATCTGTAGTTTCATCATCTTTTCCAATCATCTATGGATCTTAAACCAATATTTCTTAGCGATAGGGCATATACACCAGGCATGGTAATAAGTGTCTGGCTGTTGTTTACATTTCTAGCAAATATCCAAAACAACATTTTCACTAAGCGAACTGGTATCGTATGCCATCTATAAAACATCTTATATAAGTTTTCTTTATATGCTACCGCTTTTGTAAGTTTAATATTTTTATCCCAAAGTTTTTGCCAGTCTTCCAAATCTATAGAATGTCCAAAGTTCTTTGCCCATACTATCATTGTTTCTTTTACTTGTTCTTCTTCCATCTTCCAGTTTAAAAGAAATCAAATTTTAATCAAATTCTCATCTTTTTTAACAAAATTTTATCCAATGGGGTCTGTTCTTTGTAAAAACCTGTTGATTTTATATCTTTTTCGTATCTTGTTTGAATTTGCAAATAGGACCACCATGTCAGGTCAATACCTTGTAGTTGTAAAGTTTGCCTGTCCTTAAGTAATAGTAATTAGTAATAGTAGTAAAGTTGGAAGGGACCTTGGAGGTCATCTAGTCCAACCCCCTGCTCGGGCAGGAAACCCTACACCATTTCGGACAAATGGCTGTCCAGTCTCTTCTTAAAAACTTCCAGTGTTGGAGCATTTACTGCTTCTGGAGGCAAGCTGTTACACTGATTAATTGTTCTCACTGTCAGGAAGTTTCTCATTAGTTCTAGGTTGCTTCTCTCCTTGATTAGTTTCCACCCGTTGCTTCTTGTCCTGCCTTCAGGTGCTTTGGAAAATAGCTTAATTCCCTCTTCTTTATGGCAGCCCCTGAGATATTGTAATACTGCTATCATGTCCCCCCTTGTCCTTCTCTTCGTTAAACTAGACATACCCAATTCTAGCAACCGTTCCTTATATGTTTTAGCCTCCAGTCCCCTAATCATCCTTGTTGCTCTTCTCTGTACTCTTTCTAGAGTCTCAACATCTTTTTTACATCGTGGTGACCAAAACTGGATGCAGTATTCCAAGTGTGGCCTTACCAAGGCATTGAAGAGTGGTATTAATACTTCGCGTGATCTTGATTCTTTCCCTCTGTTAATGCAGCCTAGCACTGTGTTGGCCTTTTTGGCAGCTGCCGCACACTGCTGGCTCATATTTAAGTGATTGTCTACTAGGACTCCGAGGTCCCTCTCACAGTTACTACTATTGAGCATGGTGCCACCTATGCTGTACTTGTGCATTTGGTTTTTCTTGCCTAAATGTAGAACCTTGCTTTTCTCACCATTGAATTTCATTTTGTTAGTTAGTGCCCAGTGTTCAAGTCTGTCCAGATCCTTCTGTATCTGAAGCCTGTCTTCTGGAGTGTTGGCTTTTCCTGCCAGCTTGGTGTCGTCTGCAAATTTGATGAGTTCCCCATCTATCCCTTCATCCAAATCGTTGATGAAGATGTTGAAGAGTACTGGGCCCAGAACAGAGCCCTGGGGCACCCCACTACACACTTCCCTCCATATACATGCAGTTCCATTGAGGACCACTCGCTGAGTACGGCCGGTCAGCCAGCTACTGATCCATCTGGTGGTGGTTCTGTCTACCCCACATTTTTCTATCTTGTCAAGTAGTAGGTTGTGATCTACTTTATCAAATGCCTTACTGAAGTCCAAGTAAATTATGTCCACAGCAGTCCTCTGATCCACTAATTTTGTCACTTGGTCAAAGAATGCAATAAGATTTGTCTGGCATGATCTTTTTTTGACAAACCCATGTTGGCTTTTAGTAATGACTTTGTTTGCCTCTAGGTGTTCGTTGATTCGTTGTTTGATTATCTTTTCCAGGATCTTCCCAGGTATTGAGGTCAGGCTGATAGGTCTGTAATTTCCTGGATCCATTTTTTTTCCTTTTTTGAGGATGGGAACTACATCAGCTCTTTTCTAAAATGTCTTTATAACTAACCAGTTTGTCATAATTAATCAGATTCAACAATTGTTCCATTGTTGAAAGCAACTCAGGTATTTTCATATATATTTTATGTTTAATTTTCTCCCATTCTGAAATGGGAGAAAACTTCTCCAAAGTTCTCAATTTTCTGCAAGAGTTTATCTGCTGTTTGCAATGGCTCCTTTAGAATAAAGACCAAGTCGTCCGCAAAGGCCTGTAGTTTATATTTCTGGTCTTTAATCTCCAGGCCTTTAATTTCTGTATCTTGTCTGATATTTCTTGCCAAAACCTCTAATGTAAGAATAAGCAACAGAGGGGACAATGGGCATCCCTGTCTAGTGCCTTTTTAAATCTCAAATCCATCTGTATAATCTCCATTTAAAGTATTCTTGCTGTTTGTTTCTTATAAATTGCTTGAATTGCTTTGTTAAAGTTTTCACCAAAGTCCATTTCTTGAAGTTGTTGAAACATAAATTGCCATTTTCAGTTATCAAAGGCTTTTTGTGCATCAAGGAATATAAGTGCCATCTGGTTCCCTGGATGAATTTCATAGTACTCCAAGATATTTAAAATAATCCTCAAGTTGTTCTTTATCTGTCTTTTTGGTAGTAAACCATTTTGGTCTGGGTGTATAAATTCATTCAAAAAGTTTTTCATTCTTTCTGCCATTATTGCAGCAAAGATTTTGTAATCCACATTTAGTAGCGATATTGGTCTGTAATTTTTGATTAGTGTATGATCAGTATCTTCTTTAGGTATCAAAGTAATATTAGCTTCAGTCCCTGAATCCGGTATTTTTGTCTTTGTAAAAACTTCATTAAATAAGTCTTTCAAAGTTGGAGTTATAGTATCTTGTAATGCTATATAGAATTCAGCAGGAAGACCATCAGATCCTAGTGTTTTATCTTTCTTTTGCTTTTTTATTGCCTCTGTAATGATAGACAGTTACTCTGTCTGATTGTTATAGTATTCTATATAAGCATGCAAATATTTTATTTATATATTTGGGATGTTGTCAAATGACATTTATCTCATTATATTAAAAATAAATTTCAGATTGGTTTTAAACATCATCTTAATGGGTTTTCCTTTTTTATCTGGTGAAAAATTATGTGACTCATTCCAACCTTGCTATTTTATTAATCGATGGAATTGCAAGTACTGTCTTTAGAACTAAAAACACATTCTTAATTCCACAGGGACATTAAAATTTAAAGGTTGCAATCTTGTCATTAAAATTTAAAGATTGCAATCTTGTCTCTCTCTTATACTTATCAAAAAGCTATTATTAAATTGCTGCTTCTCAAAGACCAAATTTCCAATTTATTTCTACAAAGAATGTGAATATAAATGGACAATTTAAATATTTCATGTGTTTTTTTAAAAATACTGTTCTTAGAATTTAGGAGTGGATAAGATCACTATCAGCATGGTCTCTGAACCATTTTTATTCTAAGGTTCAGAACTGAATGGGAGTTATGTGAAGAACACAGAACGTTTCAGTTCAAATTATTTCTACTGAGACTGTGAAGCATTTTATGGAAATGAGAGAAACGGTCAACTGAACTTAATATTTAACATGATTATACTGAAGCTTCTGTTACTGCTATTGCCACATATGACTTGCCAGGGTGAAATAATAAAATGCAGAATTGGAAATCCTATCCCGATTGTTCATAATTATTTCCAACCAGGTGACTTAATTGTTGGTGGCATTAGTTCTTTTATCTTCGTGCCTAAAGATGTATAAAACTTTGAAGAAGATCCCCATCATTCAGCTGTTGGTGAACCTCTGTAAGATATGATGATGATGATGATGATGATGATGATGATGATGATAATGGATATTTCACACTAGATGATATTGTTAAGATATTTCATGTTGTTAATTGCGAAGTCGTGTCCGACCCGTCGCGACCCCATGGACAATGTTCCTCCAGGTCTTCCTGTCCTCTACCATCTTCTGGAGTCCATTTAAATTCACACCTACTGCTTCAGTGACTCCATCCAGCCATCTAATTCTCTGTCGTCCCCTTCTTCTATTGCCCTCAATCTTTCCCAGCATTAGGCTCTTCTCCAGTGAATCCTTCCTTCTCATTAGGTGGCCAAAGTACTTGAGTTTCAACTTCAGGATCTGGCCTTCTAAAGAGCAGTCGGTGTTGATCTCTTCTAGGACCGACCGGTTTGAACGCCTTGCAGTCCAAGGGACTCGCAGGAGTCTTCTCCAGCACCACAGTTCAAAGGCCTCAATTCTTTTGCGCTCAGCCTTTCTTATGGTCCAACTTTCACAGCCCTACATTGCAACTGGGAAAACCATGGCCTGGACTATACGCACTTTTGTTGGCAGGGTGATGTCTCTGCTTTTTAGAATGCTGTTTAGATTTGCCATAGCTTTCCTCCCCAGGAGCAAGCGTCTTTTAATTTCTTGGCTGCAGTCCCCATCTGAGGTGATCTTGGAGCCCAGAAAAATAAAATCTGTCACTACCTCCAGTTCTTCCCCATCTATTTGCCAGGAATTGAGAGGGCCGGATGCCATGATTTTGGTTTTCTTAATGTTGAGTTTCAAGCCAACTTTTGCACTCTCCTTCTTCACCCGCATCAAGAGGCTCTTTAGTTCCTCTTCACTTTCTGCCATTAGAGTGGTATCATCTGCATATCTTAGGTTGTTGATATTTCTCCCGGCAATCGTAATTCCAACTTTTGATTCATCTAGCCCTGCCTTTCTCATGATGTGCTCTGCATATAAGTTAAATAGGCAGGGTGATAGTATACAGCCTTGCCGGACTCCTTTTCCAATTTTGAACCAATCAGTGGTTCCGTGTTCGGTTCTCACTGTTGCTTCTTGACCTGCATATAGGTTTCTCAAGAGACAGATGAGATGGTCTGGTACTCCCATCTCTTTAAGAACTTGCCACAATTGTGATCCACACAATCAAAGGCTTTTGCATAGTCAATGAAGCAGAAGTAGATGTTTTTCTGGAACTCCCTAGCTTTCTCCATGATCCAGCGTATGTTGGCAATTTGATCTCTAGTTCCTCTGCCTCTTCGAAATCCTGCCTGTACTTCTGGTAGTTCTCGATCCACATACTGCGGGAGTCTAGCTTGTAGGATTTTAAGCATAACTTTACTAGCATGTGAAATGAGTGCAATTGTGCGATAGTTTGAACATTCTTTGGCATTGCCTTTCTTTGGAATTGGAATGTAAACTGACCTTTTCCAATCCTGTGGCCACTGTTGAGTTTTCCAAATTTGCTGGCAAATTGAGTGTAGCACTTTTACTGCATCGTCTTTTAAGATTTTGAATAGCTCAGCTGGAATACTGTCACCTCCACTAGCTTTGTTGTTGCTCAGATTTTCTAAGGCCCATTTCATGTTATGAATCACAAATAGCTGTACTGATGCAGATACAGATATTTTTCATTTAAAATCAGTGTTGATATTACAGTATTTAAATAATGTATTATATCTTTGTACTCTGGAAAGGAAACTCACAGCTATAATGTATATTCCTTAAATCAAGGGGGAAAAATCAGACTAAACATTCTTTTACTGTATAAACTTTTTATAATGAGTAGATTTTGACAATACAGAGGCTCTCCCCCTCCTTTGAGGTGAGAATTATAGCACAATTATATATAACCATAAGAATAATACCATTCATTTTTAGATATAATTTGCCTCAGCGAAAAACAAGAAAATGCTACCATTCTTCTCCTTAGTGTTGTTTAGTAAAATCAGCATTCTTTTCCATAAGGCTAGTATTGGATTTAGCAATTATACCATATATCATTTTGATATCACTATTGCATATTTAAACACAGAGTTAGAAGAAGACATATATATGGCACAATCCTTAGGTTATGAAACTAAGCATCCTGGATATGTATATAAATTAAATAAAACTATATATGGGTTGAAACAGTCAGCAAGAAATTGGAATCAGTGCTTAGATGCTGCTCTCAGAAAGTTAGGATTTAGAAACAGCAAGGCGTTGATAACCTTTGTTTTATTGCTAAGAATTGCTCCCAGGTTTACTCCTTTGCCAGGCAACTGGAAAAGAAGTTCCAATTAAAAAGCCTAGGAGAAATAAGGAATTACCTAGGTGTGGAGATAAGAAAACCACAACAGGGAGAATATGTGTTAAGCCAAACAAAGAAAATAAAATCGCTGTTACGAAAGTATAATATGCTAGGATGTAACAGTGTATTAATTCCTATGACACCAAGCTTCCAGAATGATGTAGAAACAGAACCAAGAAGTGTACCAATCAGCTATAGGTAGCTTATTATATTTATTCCAGTGGTCAAGGCCAGATATAACCAATGCAGTTAGCATTTTGAGTTGGCACACTTCAGCACCCAAACAGACTTGCCCCAGAGCCAGAGGGTTTGTACTTCATGATTTGTTTGTGGTTAGTGGTTGTTAGAGGAAGCAGGCAACATGGACTCCATCAGTGTAATGGAAGGAGGCTTCATAATATCTCGGCTGGTGTGTGAAGATGGAAATGTACCTGTGAAGGGAGGAGTTGTGGATGATAGTTACTGATGCACCAGTAGCCTTGGATGATGGGGATCAGAAAAGGAATGAAAAAGCGTTGGCCAGCATAATCCTGAATTTGGAGGATACACGTGAGGGGTCTCCAGTTTGCTAAAGAGTGGTAGGAAGCTTTGCGCAGTGTGTACGTTAGAGAGACTGTGAGCAGCAAAGTAATGCTGACAAGGAAGCTGTATAAGGCCCAACTGAGACCGGGAGAGAGCATGTCTACACATTTGCAGTTCATGAGAAAGACATTCCTAGAGCTAGAAGTAAGAGGAATGACTTTTACTGAGGCTCACAAATCCAGAAAGGAACCTTCAGTAGTACTGTCAACTGCTGAAGTTGAATTCATAGCATTGTCCAAGGCATATTTCTGAGATAACCTGGTATGTTCAATTGCTAGGGGATATATATGTTTATATACAAGGAACTGTACCAGTATTTGAAGACAATGTTGCATGTATAAAAATGGCAATGGAGAAGGTATCGGAAGAAGAAGTAAACATGTAGATATAAAGTATTGTAACATCAGGGAGACTGTAAAGGATAAACTGATAAAGTTATAGCATTGTTCCACTGACAACAATATAGCCGATATGTTAACCAAGCCTTTAAACATAAGCAAGCATCAAGAATATGTAAAAGCATTTAGGCTAACAGCTGTTCAGCTTTAAATGGGGAGGAGTATCAAAGTGATGATTTAAGAGCTGACCAGCAGATGCAATGATGGGAATGAGTCAGCAGGGTCTTTGGCTGTTACCTCTTTTAGAGCCTATATAAAAAAGGGGAGGCTCTGCTAGTGTGTCTTCTTTTCTTTTCCCTTTCCTGCTGTATTTGCTGTTTGTTGGATTCTGCTTGTATATTGTTCCTAGTGATACTTTATAACTTTTTAGATATTGTAGATAAACCACCATTTGTTACCAGCCACCATTTGCTGTGTCTGGGTTGTCGCACGTGATAGGACTGTGCATGCTCTGACAAAATGCACCTAAGAAAACTCAGTGATTATTCTACTGAAAATGATATCTAAACTGAATGGCAACCAATTAATTAGTTTACATGAAAAAATGATTATTGCTGTCTAAGACATAGGTTAGAATAAATTGATTTTCACTGCCTTTTTTAGGTAAAGAATTTCATTTGATGTACCATCTAATTCCCATTGCAGAATCCTTACTAAGTATTATCAGCATATTTTGGCCATGATATTTGCTGTGAAGAAGATTAATGAAGACCTCCAGTTCTTACCTAACATCATCTTGGGCTTCAGAATATATGAGAGTTATGGAGGAGAGTACACATATCATGCCACAATGGAACTTTTCTCCAGTCAGAACCAATTCATTCCCAACTATAAGTGTTATGAACAAACTCATATCAGTTGTTGGGGCTATTGGGCCTGCAATATCATTCGATATGGCAGATATTTTAGGCAAGTACAAAGTTCCACAGGTAAGATGCATTAAGGATAAATTGTCCACACTTTGTATTTTTGGGGGGGAAATTTCAAGGCCTTGTTTTTTTTAAAATTTTCATATACATATCTCTGTGAAGCATATTTAATAATATGTATTTAAGAAGCATAAATCAATATCAGTTTCAGAATTTGATATAATAATAGATCAGTTTCAAAAGTTAACCTGTAGTAAGCATAGAGATTTGGATTTCTGTAGTTCTCCCATGGAAGTTGGAAAAAAAGCCTTTAATATTTTTGTAAACAATCTTTATTCAGTCATAGACTAGCGGATGAAGCATAAACATTACAATTAATTACAATAAAAATAAATATGCATTTGTTCTAAAATATCTAAAAAGAATTAAATCAGACACTGCGGCATACTGTACAAATTTTAAAACACTATTTAATTGTGGCCAAGGAAATAAAATTAATTTCAATTCAAGATTAAAACAAGTCAGAACAACCCAGCTATTTAATAAAGAATGGAGATTCATGGCAAATATCTGCTAAAATGGGGCAATAGAGAATAACATATTCTATTATTACAATTACTGTATTCCTCCATCCCCTGGAAAAAAGGGGGGTGTTTTGGTATCTCTTTCAGTAATGGCTGTTGGGCGGGCATTGAATCAGGATAAGGATAAAGCCCTACTAAATTTTGGGATTATCACCTGTTCGCCAGTTTGGAAACTTTAGCGTTCCAAACTTGCTAGAAAATAATGAACACTGAGTACTTTTCCAATGTACACTTGAATCTTTGTATATAATTTCATAAAACTTACTGTGTTGTTTGTGTAGTTCCTTACCCCATACTGTAAAAGGAAGGAAAATCAATAAATGAATGAATGAATGAAGAAAAGAAGGAAAGAAGGAAGGAAGGAAGGAAGGAAGGAAGGAAGGAAGGAAGGAAGGAAGAAAGAAAGAAAGGAAGGAAGGAAGGAAGGAAGGAAGGAAGAAAGAAAGAAAGAAAGAAAGAAAGAAAGAAAGAAAGAAAGAAAGAAAGAGCCAAGCCTAAATCTTACTTTCAGGGACTTTATAAAAGCAAGTTCTGAAGACAATACGGTACCAAGAAAGCACATAGTTTAATATTTCTTCCACATATATATACTGTAGCATTAGAAATATTCATACAGAAATTGTTCATGGGTGCAGACAAATTTGACAAAAGTATTATTATTATTATTGTTAATAATAATAATAATATATATATATATATATATATATATATATATATATATATATATATATATATGACAAGTTCGCTATTAGTCAATTGCAAAAGGAGGCCTTACTAGGAACTGCTTCCATCCTGCGACGATATCTGTAATACCATCAAACATCCACATCTGCCTATCCCAGGTCCTGGGTAAGGACTCGATAGGTAGACAAAATGCCAAATCCAGTCTGAACATCTGGCTGACTGTGCGATGATCCATAATTAATAATAATAATAATAATAATAATAATAATAATAATAATAATAATAATCCCCCAGTGAGGCACTACCTTGACGTGGTTGTGGGGCTTGTGTACTCTGAGGAAGATGAGAGCTATGCCAGAGGTTCAACCATACTGGACAGGTCTCATCAGAGGAGTCAGACAAAGAGTGTCTCTCCCATAAAAAATATGGTGAGACGTAAATTTCAGAATGCCATACCGGCTCGGACGTCGCCCGGGTTAACAAGGTCCGCACTAGATATTGGAGTTCCTGGATATCTGGTGAAAAATGGGTTACAGGACTCAGGACTGTTGGCTGAGCAACCAGGGCCAGCAGCTGCAGAACTACTGGAAGAAAAGGTGTTTACCCGTCGCAGATACACAGTGATGGAAAACAAAGAAATAATGATCTGTTACTACAGATCAAGTCCAACAAGAAGAGGATATCTAAAACGAATGCACCAGTTCTGGAAAGAACAACATCCAGAATCAGAAATAACAGAACAGAGACTAGCAGATCAACGCCGATTTATAACACGAAATAAAGTATTTACAGAAACAGAATTGGACGAACTGCAAAGGTTTACCCAGGGCAAAGAAATCAAAGCCTTACAAGAAGTAATTCAGAATGTAGAGGCAAACCAGGGGGAGTTGGCAGTGAAAGAATCCAGTAGAGATATACAACTGTTCTCATTTGGAAACCAGGCACCTCTTCCTCAGGAAGAACAAAACCCTCTAACTAAAGAAATAAAAGAATTGAAACAAAGAATAACTGAGCATCTAGAACAGCACAAAAACAACAGAATAAGGCTGCCTGCATTGAAGCTTGTTCCAAAGAAACAGCTAGCACAAGCATTAAAAGATGCAAATACTGCAATAGCAAGTATAAGCACCAATTCACTGCAAGAAACAAACCAACTAATGTACAGCACAGCTGCAGTTATAACAGAATACCTGGGATGCAAAATCAACAAAAAAGAAAAACAAACAAACAGTGCACCAGAAAAATGGAAGGTTAGACTAGAAAATAAGATCAGCAAGTTAAGATCACATGCAAGCAAGCTAGAACAGATGAAAGAAAAGAAGCTGAAGAACAAAAAGACCAAAGAATACCTAATCAAGAAATACCACTTAGAAACAAGGAAGATCAAGGAAGCACTGGAAATATACACCCACTCATTACCAAGCAATTCAACAATATACTACAAGGAGGAGAAATTGAAAAGTGGCTAACAACTGGGAAAACCTACCTAATAATGAAAAATCCAGCAAAAGGGGCAACACTAGGTAACTACAGGCCAATTACCTGCTTACCAACAACATTCAAATTACTAACTGGTGTGGTAGCTGATGCAGTACAACAGCATCTAGTTGAAAACAATCTCTTTCCACCTGAGCAGAAAGGAAACCGCCCCAATAGCAGAGGAACAAAAGATCAACTCCTAATAGACAAAATGATCTTGGAAAACTGCAAGAGAAGGAAGACCAACCTGAATGTGGCATGGATTGACTACAAAAAGGCATTTGACTCTCTGCCACATGATTGGATAATAAAGTGCCTAGAAATAACAGGAGTCAGTAGAAACATCAGAAAATTTGTGCAAAGATCGATGGCACAATGGAAGACACAGTTGCAGATCAATGGTGAGAGGCTGGGAGAGGTTAATATCAAGAGAGGAATATTTCAAGGAGATTCATTATCACCATTACTATTTGTTATTGCACTGTTTCCTCTGTCAACAATACTGAATAACTCAGGACATGGGTTATCAAACATCAAAAACATCTGCTAGACTATCCCACCTCCTTTACATGGATGATCTGAAGCTGTATGGAAAAACATCATCTGAAATAGAATCGCTGCTCAACACTGTCCGTATATATAGCCAAGATATTGTAATGGAGTTTGGCTTGGACAAATGTGCCACACTTACTATCAAACAAGGAAAAATAGTGAAAACTGAAGGAATCAAGATGCCCCACGAAAATAACATTAAGAGTCTGGATGAGGAAGAGTACTACAAATACTTGGGTATCCTTCAAGCTGACAACATCAAGCACACTGAAGTCAAGAAAAAGATTAGAGGTGAATACATCAAGAGAGTGAAGAAGATCTTAAAATCCAAACTCAATGGAGGAAATACCATAAAGGCAATCAACACCTGGGCAATCCCAGTCATTAGGTACACAGCTGGAATAGTGGACTGGACTCAAGCAGAATTAAAAGCAATGGATAGGCAGACCAGAAAAATAATGACAATGAATCACGCCCTTCACCCACGCAGTGACATTGATAGACTTTATCTACCAAGGCAAATAGGTGGGCGTGGAATGCTACAAGTACATCAGATGGTTGAAGAAGAAAAAATGGCTTTGGAAGAATATCTGAAGAACAATGATGAAGATGCACTGAAATTAGTATATCAGGAAGGCTTACTAACTACTGGAGAGACCAAACTGGCCTACAAGAAAGACCAAATGAAGAACAGAATAGAGGCATGGGAAGACAAAGCACTACATGGCCAATACATGAAAAAAATAGCTGGGAAAGCAGATAATAATAAAACCTGGCAATGGCTAAGAGCAGGAAAATTGAAGAAAGAGACCGAGGGACTAATTCTGGCTGCACAAGACCAAGCCTTAAGGACAAATGCATACAAAGTCAAAATTGAGAAGACAGCAACAGACAGTAAGTGCCGCCTATGCAAAGAAGCTGAAGAAACAGTGGACCACTTGGTAAGCTGTTGCAAGAAGATTGCACAGACTGATTACAAGCAGCGGCATGACAAAGTAGCAACAATGGTGCATTGGAAGATCTGCAAAAAATATCATTTGCCTGTAAGCAAAAACTGGTGGGATCATAAAATAGAGAAAGTCATAGAAAATGATAAAATTAAACTGCTCTGGGACTTCAGAATTCAAACAGACAAGCACCTGCAACATAACACCCCAGACTTAACAATTGTCGATAAGAAAGACAAAAAAGTCTGGATAGTGGAGTGGCAGTGCCTGGAGATAGCAGAATAGAAGAGAAAGAACTGGAGAAGATAACAAAATACAAAGACCTACAAATAGAAATAGAAAGACTGTGGCAAAAGCAAGCAAGGGTAGTACCAATAGTCATAGCTCCTTGGGCGCAATCCCAAAACAACTGGAGCACCACTTGAACACCATTGGCATTGACAAATTTGCTATTAGTCAATTGCAAAAGGCGGCCTTATTAGGAACTGCTTCCATCCTGCGACGATACCTGTAATACCATCAAACATCCACATCTGCCTATCCCAGGTCCTGGGTAAGGACTCGATAGGTAGACAAAATGCCAAATCCAGTCTGAACATCTGGCTGACTGTGCGATGATTGATAATAATAATAATAAAGTTGGAAGGGACTTTGGAGGTCATCTAGTCCAACCCCCTGCTCAGGCAAGAAACCCTATACCCTTTCGGACAAATGGCTGTCCAGTTTCTTCTTAAAAACTTCCAGTGTTGGAGCATTCACCGCTTCTGAAGGCAGGTTGTTCTACTGGTTAATTGTTCTTATTGTCAGGAAGTTTCTCCTTAGTTCTAAGTTGCTTCTCTCCTTGATTAGTTTCCATCCATTGCTTCTTGTCCTGCCTTCAGGCGCTTTGGATAATAGCTTGACTCCCTCTTCTTTGTGGCAGCCCCTGAGATATTGGAACACTGCTATCATGTCCCCCCCTTCTCCTTCTCTTCGTTAAACTAGACATGCCCAATTCCAGCAACCGTTCCTCATGTGTTTTAGCCTCTTTGTTGCTCTTCTCTGTACTCTTTCTAGAGTCTCAGCATCTTTTTTATATCATGGTGACCAAACCTGGATGTAGTATTCCAAGTGTGGTCTTACCAAGGCATTGTAAAGTGGTATTAACACTTCACATGACCTGGATTCTATCCCTCTGTTAAGGTAGCCTAGCACTGTGTTAGCTTTTTTGGCAGCTGCAGCTGCCAAAAAAGTGATTGTCCACTAGGACTCTGAGGTCCCTCTCACAGTTACTACTATTGAGCAAGGTACCCCCTATACTATACCTGTACATTTGGTTTTTCTTGCCTAAATGTAGAACCTTACTTTTTTCACACTGAATTTCATTTTGTTAGATAGCGCCCAATGTTCAAGTCTGTCCAGATCCTCCTGTATCCTAAGCCTGTCTTCTGGAGTGTTGGCTATTCCTGCCAGCTTAGTGTCATCTGCAAATTGTACAAATTCTATATTGTTCTACAAAAAGATTTAAAAACCCTTTCATAGAAACATTATTTCCACTATAGAAGAAAGAGCAATATCCAGTTTAAATGAAAAAGTGATTGGAATTCATAAAATTGTAGAGTTGTGCAGTTGTAAGGAAACACAAGTACCCGCTAGTCTAGTCCTGATTTCAGAAATATAATGTGCACAAAATAATGAGATATTTCAGAATTCTTATATTTCAGAATAGATGGTACATATTTTATTTTGTTAGACTGTTTCTTCTCTCTTTCTCTTTTTCATGTTCCTATCTAATTTTTATTTCTATAGTTCCTATATGGCCCTATTCCAAGTATGGAGGGTAAAACTGAAATCCCTTTCTACTACCATATGGTTCCAGATGAGGAGTTCAATTTCAGGGGAATTCTTCAAATACTTTTGTATTTCCATTGGACCTGGGTTGGGATCCTAGTAAAGGGACATGGTGGACCAAATTTTGAGCAATTAATCTTTTCAAAGTTTTCTCTACATGGCATCTGCATTGCCTTCTTAGAGCAACTCAGGCCAATTTATATCAACAGCATATCTGATGGCCTGAAATGGCTTGTGGAAACCTTCTATGTTTTTATTAACAGCAAAGCTAATGCTATGATAATCAATGATAATTATGTTCTACCTTTGAGATGGTTGTTATATATACCTAAAATGGAATCAATATCTATTAAACCTAAAGGTAAAGTGTGGATTGTGACCAATCAAATGGGCCTTGCCTCATTCTTTTATCAAAGGACTTGGAATATCCAAATTCTCCAAGGTGCTCTGTCCTTTGTGGCTTCTTCAAATGAAGTTGAAGGCTTTCAACAATTTCTTCAGACAAGAAACCATTCCTTATTCTCTCACCAAGATGGTTTCCTAAAAGATGTGTGGGAACATGCATTTGGCTGTGTATTTCCAAAATCTTCTTTGAATGAAGAAACTGAAGGTGTCTGCACTGGGAAGGAGAAACTGGAGAGCCTTCCTGGGGCTTTTTTTGAAATGAGGATGACCAGTCACAGTTACAGTACATACAATGCAGTTTATGCTGTGGCACATGCTTTACACACCATGAAGTTGAGCCAACAACCAAAGAGGAGAACATCAAGTGGCAGGAAACTACATCTCCAGGAACCACAGCCATGGCAGGTAACTTTGTGAAGAGTCGAAAATGTTAGAAATGTGACTTAATTTCCATTGACATATTGAATGCAAACAGATACCTGTTGACTTTTACAGATGGTTAGATTTACTTGGTGAGTAAACCAAAAAAATCAAGGTATGTGTCACTTGGTGAGTAATATACATGCTGGAAAGCCTCAAATTAGGACTTCCTGAGGATATGGGTATTAATATAGAGCAGAAAATATGAATAAATATAGCAAAAAGCAAGGGATTTAGATCAATCAAGATCAGGGTATCAAACTGTCAGCCCACGGGCCGGATGCGTCATGTGGAAGCCAGGCCCACCCCATTGCCGGCAATGGCAAAACAGTCCCGATACATTGCACAATATCATGTGATGGTGTGAGTTTGACATGTCTGATTTAGACTGTCCTATATACCACAACACAATAGGGCAGCAGAGAGGGGGGAAATCTCTCTGTAATAAGATGGGAAGCATTCTATAGGGTGCAATGCTTCTAAGTGAAAGAAGCTGTCACCATTGCCACCCACAAGCAAAAGGATTCCATTAAAGGTTATAGATTGAAATCCAAGCAATTTGTGGCATGGGAGGAAGTACTTTAGAGTGCTGAGTTCTAAAGTTAATGCTTATAGGCCAAACAAAGGGAGCCAATGTGAATGGTCATTAAGGTGTTTGTATATTCACAGTACTGCAAGTCTCTGCATAAATTCTTAAAATATATTGCAGTTTTATTTGTAGGTAAGGGGAGAAAAAGATTGTAATTTTAAAGTGTCAGATCATATTTCTGATGTCCAGAAGAAGCTTTGAAAAAGATGTTCATAATGTACCTAGAATTTGACAGCAAGTCAAAGTCTGAAGGGAACTGATCATTGGACTCTTCCTGTTCCCCCTGTGAGCTCTCTCCCCATTTCATGAAAGCAATTTTTTAAAATATGTTTTATTGATTTTTAACACCTTAATATTTGGTAAACATCATGTTGTCTGGGTTAGTATTTAAAAAACAATCAATAACAATTAATTTCTATAACTCTATATAGTCCGTATAATAACTTTACTTGATTTCCTCTTCTTCCAATAATATTCTCTTTAGCCAACCTTAAATTAATACAGTTCTTATTTAAATAAATGACAATTAAATATAAACATTTTTCTCATGTTTCTGCAAATAATAAGTATAAAGCTTCTTTTCATTGATCATCTTGATTACCTCATTATAAATCTGGTTTACATTCTTATTTAAATTTGTTTCCCCACAGTATTCAAAACACTCTTACTGGTTAAGATTTTCTCAAAATTAGTTACACTTAAGTAAATCTTTTTTTTCATACAAGACATCACATTTTTACATTTCTCATATCTTAAAAGAAATTAAGAACAAAAAGAAAAAAAGAAAAAACAGAGAAAACATTTCTTTTATATAAACCATCCCAACATTTTTATATTTCTCATGCCAAAAAAAAAAAAAAAAAAACCCTCAAAAGAAAAAAGAAAGAAGGCATACTATATTACTTTAGGCCAGGGGCTCATACCTCTTAAACTAATCTTCATTTATATTCAAAATCTTTCTATTTCTTTAACCATATTCAAACAAATGTTTAATTTTTAAATACTCCCTTTGATAATTCCCATTATCTAATTTTTTGATTCTCACTTTAGTCTCTTTTTTTTTGCCCAACATCTTTCTTGTTCAATATGCTTCAGTGAATCAAACAATCCTTCCATAAACTAATAAATGTTATTGCGGGTACAAAAGGCAAAACAGGTATGTTTTTATAGGAAGGTTTTACTCCTTTGTATTCATTGAAAATCCTTTCTCATAGTTCTCCTGGCAAAATCCATTTTACCAAATCTTTTTTCTTGTCCTCAAACTTATTTGTAATCTTAAAGTGTAGTTTTTCTTTTCCATGTCCAGAGTTCCCTGTAGATTTTTTCCCATCTGGGTTAAGTCATATTTCCTAGTATTATTAAATTTCATCTTGAAATCTTTCTCCTCTGTTTCGTAAATCAATTGTCTGCTTTCTCTGCTCACTCTCTATTTTTATTTTCTAAGATTTTTTATGTTGTAAATTTAAATTGGAGATGTGTTCATTTATGTTTTCAGGGTTACGTTTAATTTCCTCATGGTTTGAAATTATTGTTGTAGATTAGTTTCAACATAGCATAGATCTCCTTCTGGAAAATATTTGGTTTTTTTTGGGGGGGGGGTATATTCTTTCTGCAGATCTCTGATTTTCCATGATAGCCAAAAATCAGGGTTTTCCTTTCTCTGCAGATGGCTTTAAAGTCATAGATGAATTAGTATTTGTAATCCAGAAAGGTCAATTTTTTAGAGTTTATAATTCTCACTTCATAGAAAGCCCAAGTTCTTTCCTTTTTTTAATCACAGCTGTTCTTTGTTATTAAGACAATGAAAGTCACCAAGATCAAATTTATCTTTTCCTGGGCCTTGCCAGTCTCTGTAGTAAAGCAGCTGTTGTTGTAATATTTTCATTGACCACTAGATGTCAGCACCAGTTTTTTCAGTAATTAACATTTATTTCTGTTTTAATGATATAAGAGAAAAATCTTAACAGATTCCATCAATTTCAAACTTATCCAAATTAAGTCTTATATTCTTTTCATTTCAACATATTTCTATTTCCTTTGAAAGGTTTAATTCGCTGCTTCCATCTGCAGGAGGGTGGAGCAAAAGTTCCCCTCCTTCTCACTTTCAGAGACTTTTTGCTTCTTGTTTTTTTTTCCCCTAGGAAATCAATTTCCAAATAGAAGAGAGAAAATCACTGTTCTTACCCAGTTCCAAACACATTATTTACAGTCAGCTTAGAGTAATACTTTTGAACTTTGGTTGCTTGTAGCTTGGATTAGATTCAGAAGTTGAGCTAGCCTCTTCTCCTGCTGGTTTCTGGAGGGCTTTTCCCAAATCGATCGGATCAACTGCCATTGCTCTGCAATTGGCAGGACTTCCCCCCTTCTGTGTTGCCTCTACAGGGCAACTTTAGGCCCATTTAGGATCCCCTGAGAGGCAGAAATCAGCCATAGGGAGTGGAGTCCCATGATCCCTCGCTGCTTCACTACTGTGCAAAACCAGAAGTGGCAGCCATATTTTTTTAATGCAGTTATGATGACCTTACACTCTTTTCAATCCAATGAGGTTTCTAAACTGCCAATCACAAGTATCAAAGAAGAAATTGAACTGAGAATGGAGTTTACTAAGCAAACAGGTTCAGTTCAAGTGATTAAATAACTTTCTGCTTTAGACTTTTCTTTACCTATTCTGAAAGACATAAAAATATCCTTTATTTTATTAAATTTCAGTATGCCAAATATAGCATGTAGTGATTTTTTTTACTGAAATTTATTTTGTAAATTGCATTAAAATATCAATATTAAAGAAAATTACAAGTTATATTTGACAAACTAAGATAAAACTCACTGGCAAATTAGAAAAATTAGTTTCAAAATTTCATACATGACAAATAAGTACCTACATGAAAATAATAGAAAAAAACATTTATGAAATTAGAAACAAGTTTGAAAGAAGAAGACAATATAAACTTACAAAAAAGGAAAAAGAAAAAAAAAAGAAAATGACCAATACAATGGCCATCTTCATCAAGTATAATTTCTTAAGTGAGATGTCAGCCTTTGTATTGCATGTTCAGGCAACTCATTATATCTCACTATAAAATATTTTTTGTACCTGTTACTTGTTAACCTAATAGTTGGCTAGATTAAACCCCTGGTTTGAACCAAAAAGATGCATACAGTATCAACTGTTTCTATATAGTAACAGTAATCACATTTTTTTAAAAAAAAAATTGCATATTCTTTCTATATTCAGCTTCACTTCTTCTTGAAAAACTCTCATTTAACAATAATGTTGGAGATAAAATTTATTTTGACCAAAATGGAAAATTGGTTATAGGACTAGATATTGAGAACTGGGTCACTCTCCCCAACCAGTCCTTCCATCAAGTGAAAGTTGGGAAGCTGGTTCCCTGGGTTACAGAAGACCAAATGTTCACCATCCACGAGAAAGCCATCACCTGGCACAGTACTTTCAACCAAGTAGGTTCTGAATGTAGATAATTTTGTTTGAATGTGAGATGACATCCAAATAATAGCCATATTAATTTAACACTGAAATAATATTGTAAACTTACAGTATTCTAGAAATTGATGTATATATGTCTCGAAATGGGGGGTCCTTGGTGCTCTCTAAACTTACTTGCTTTCTTGCAGATATTTCATTACTCAAACTACATAACATCATCACTATTACTTTTATACATACATTATTGTAATGGATAGCGTAATTTGTATATGCCAAATTTATTTTTAAACTTACTACCATTGATTGAAGATACATGCTACATACATTTGTATCTGATAGCAAATTAATTTGCAAAGTTTTATATACTCAATGCATTTTACTTCTTAGTTAAACATACAAAAATGCAGAGCAAAAATATGTTGATTATCTTAATTTTTATTTCTCTAATACTTTACATCAGTGGTGTCAAAGTGCCAGCCCACGGGCCAGATGTGTCATGATGAAACTGTGCCCACCCCATTGCCAGCAATGGGGGGGAAAGCTCTGATAGATCACGCAACATCACGTGACATTGCGAGTTTGACATTTCTGCTTTATATGAAGATTAAGAGTACGCAAAACCTAGAGGGATTCTCTGATCTGATTGAACCTAATTTCTAAAATAGAAAAAAAATCACCATGAACTCAGAGATTAAATGTCTGGAGGTTTGGATGAGTTCCACTAAAATATCTATAGAATTGATGCATGATCTTAATTTAAAACATTTCACAAAGTATAAGTAACCAGGTTATTTAAACAAGTTGTTGATCAGCAGGCATCTTGCATAGTTTTGATGTTTATGATCATGAGGAACAACAAAATATCCTTAGAATTAACTTATATTTGCTATATTATTTGCTAAATATCAGTTCATCATGATTTTACAAGCTTTTTTTCTAAATACTTGATTGAATGCTAATATTTTCTTTCTTATTTTATTTATTGGACAGACATTACCTATTTCAGTGTGTACTGAGAGCTGCCTCCCTGGTTATGTCAGGAAAAAACAGAAGGGGAAGCCGTTTTGCTGCTATGATTGCCTTCCATGTCCTGAAGAGAAAATTTCAAGCCAGAAAGGTAATAGATATCTGAAAGGAATTCATCTTATGGTTATGAAGGATATAGTAGAGAGCACTCAATATTCATTTTTTCAGTCCATATTCTATTTTCACTTTTTTCAATTTTAATTTCCCACCCATGTTCAAAATATCCCAATCATTTATAATTTCAGAACAAGTTATATTTGGGTAACCAAAAGCTTCCCTTATTTAAAGTTCTTAACATACTCTTATTACCCTTTTCATACCAAGATATGATATTGTGATTACAAATCCTTTCTATCTAATTTTAATAATACTTCTATTTCTAGCAATCTATTCTTAACCATATTCAAATATCTAATTGGTAATATAATATCCTCTCTAATAGGTCAAAGCTTCTGTTTACTTCAGTCTTACTCTAGCTTTCTTCCTTTGCCAACTAACTTTCCAAGTCAATGCACTTGGATCATCAAATAATTCTTCCTCTATTTTTGTATATATTATTTGAAACAAGAGAAACAATTTAGTTAAAGTATTTTTGGAAGAACTAGCCTGTTGATATTCATTAAACAGCCTCTATCCTTCTCCAGTTCCCCACAGTTCTGTTATTGGCTTTATCCTTCATTCCATCAGCTCTCCTTCCTTATCCTCCAGTATGTTCTGAAACCTTGGTTTGTAAAATGACTTTTCCATTTCCAATATTATCATTGTGTTTTCTAAGTCTTCATTTATCTGAGTCTGGTCGTTAGTTTCTTCCTTTAGATCCTCAATGTTTGTGTCAGCATTCTCTAGTTTTCCTTCTATTTTCTGGGTTGCTTGTTCCTTCTCTGTAGTTATTTTCTGAGTTTGTAGATTTAAATTAGAAAATTATTCTTTTATCTCCTTTGTATTATTTTTAATCTAATCACGAGCTAAAGCTATTGTTTCTTGTATTAATTTCAACATGGAGAGAATTTCTTTCTGTGGTTCATCAGTATTTTCTTGGTGATATGGCAAACTGAGGCTCCTGGAGACAGATATTAAGGATGTTTTTTTTTTTTTTTTTACTATTTAGAGCTTAATAAATTAGCCAACTAACCATTTTTAAACCTCCCCTAAGCGGATATAAATAAAATTCATTTTTTTCTGTCCAATAAGAAATATATCCTTTCTGTCCAGGGAGAAAAAAGAACCATTAAAAGTTGTTTAACAATCAAGATTTATAATCCAAAATGTTATATCGTATCATGCAATAGTTTATGTTTAATTCTATAGGAAAATAGTTCCACAATACAGTTCTGAAAGTCAGTATTTGTGTTCATAGTTCAGACAGGCAATTTTAGAGTAATATTATCATCTCTGCAACATAGAAAATAAGCCTCCAAGTCTGTTCCTTTTTCTCAGCTGCAATTCTCAAAAGTTAAGGCCAGCCAAAGTCTTATCTAATTCTGAGCTTTGAACCAGGTTTCTTTTAGGCATAAATAAGTTGTAGTGCTGTAATTCACAAACGAGATTTCATCAATGCCGTTTTTCAGTTTTTAAATCCAAAACTTAGATTAACCCGAATAACCAAAGACATACATACAAACACCCGTGAAAACCTCAGAATATATATATATATATATATATATATATATATATATATATATATATATATATATATATATATATATATATGTGTGTGTGTGTGTGTGTGTGTGTGTGTGTGTGTGTGTGTGTGTGTGTGTGTGTGTGTGTTTTCTGAGGTTTTCACGGGTGTTTATATGTAGATCTTTGGTTGTTCGGGTTTTCTCCCGCGTAAAATTGGAAGTGTCTTGGCGACGTTTCGACGAAGTCCCATTCGTCATCTTCAGGCTGGTGTTTTCAGCTTCGTGCTTCGAGCAGCAATGTGTGGTCTTAGCTGTTTCTTCCTTTTAACTGCCAGTGGGGGTATGAACTGATTGGGTGGGAGCTTGGCTGTGTTCTGATTGGGTGGAGGTGTGTTCTGATTGGTTATGCTCTGATTGGCTGGGGGGTTGGCTGTGCTCTGATTGGCTGGGGGGTTGGCTGTGCTCTGATTGGCTGGGGAGTGTTCTGTTTGGTTGTGCTCAGGTTAGTCTGAGTTGCAGGGGGGTTTAAGATTTTGGGCTGCCTTGCTATTTTTTGGCTTCGCGTTCGTGGTCGTGCCTTATCTTCATGGAGGGTGTCAGTTTGCACAAAGAAGGAACCCCACTCATACCTATAGTCAGCTCCATAGGCTCACCTCTACAAAACCTAGCCAAATTTCTCGCCAAACAACTACAGCCCTATGCAGAATCCATCACCTCACACGTAAAAAACTCATTCCAGTTTATAGAGATCATAAAGAAACAAAACTTACAGCCCAGCGACCTACTCATGAGCTTCGATGTCATATCCCTCTTCACCCAAGTGCCTATCAAAGAAGCCTTGACAGCTATCCAAAACAAATATAACCCCCCCAAACACATCTTAGATCTGACCAACCACTGCCTATCCAACACATACTTCATCTATAATGGACAAAAATACAAACAAACAGAAGGAGCACCCATGGGATCACCCCTCTCACCTGTCATTGCAAACCTCTACATGGAACACTTTGAAACCCAAGCTCTAGAAAAATCGGATCACAAACCCAAACTCTGGCTCAGATACGTAGATGACACCTTCATAATCTGGCCACATGGGAAAGAAAAACTGGACAACTTCCTCACACACCTCAACAGCCTACACCCCAAAATACAGTTCACCATGGAAACAGAAGCTAACAACCAACTTCCCTTCCTGGATGTCTTAGTCTACAAGAAATCCAATGGCTCCCTAGGACACACCATCTACCAGAAGAAAATACACACAAACCACTATCTGCACGCTCTCTCACACCACCACCCAGCACAGATCAACTCTATAGCCAAGACACTCATCTCCAGAACAAAACACTTAGCTGACGAACAACACCTAAAAACCGAACTACACACTTTCACCAATGTACTAACATCCAATGGATTCCAAAGAAATAAGATTACAAACCTAATCCAAAAAGAAACCCCCACTAAAATCCAAGACAAAGAACAAGAAAACGGCAAACCCCTCCTCCCATACATAAAAGGCACCACAGACAGAAAAATATCCACCATCCTTAGAAACCCCAAAGATAAAATCAAGGAGTATACGAAATCCCATGCACCGCTTGTCCCAACACATAAATCGGACAAACCAACAGAAGAATAAGTGCACACATTGAAGAACATAAGAACTCAGTCAAAAAAGAGGAACCAATATCTTCCCTGGTCCAACACCTTAAAGCCACAGGACATGAAATTGACTTTAAAAATACCAGAACCATTGCCAAAAGTGAACATTTTAATAACAGAATAATCAGAGAAGCCATCGAGATAGAAAAACGCCCACACAGCATGAACAAGCGAGATGATACCTCCCGCCTACCAGCCATTTGGAAACCCGCCCTTATTGACAAACGACTCCCTAACACAAAAAATGATACCAGACCCACACTCACAAAAACCACACAGGATGTCACCACCACACATCCACGCAAAAAGCAAACCCAAAGCCACACCGATGATGAGGCACGACCACAAACCAGAAGCCAGACCACAGCTGCATCATTAGCCACTTTAAACCCCTCCAATCCATACATGAAGCAAACTGACACCCTCCATGAAGAGGAGGCATGACCACAAACGCGAAGCCAAAAAATAGCAAGGCAGCCCAAAATCTTAAACCCCCCTGCAACTCAGACTAACCTGAGCACAACCAAACAGAACACTCCCCCAGCCAATCAGAGCACAGCCAACCCCCCAGCCAATCAGAGCACAGCCACGCCTCTAACCAATCAGAACACACCTCCACCCAATCAGAACACAGCCAAGCTCCCACCCAATCAGTTCATACTCCCACTGGCAGTTAAAAGGAAGAAACAGCTAAGACCACACATTGCTGCTCGAAGCACGAAGCTGAAAGCACCAGCCTGAAGATGACGAATGGGACTTCGTCGAAACGTCGCCAAGACACTTCCAATTTTACGCGGGAGAAAACCCGAACAACCAAAGACCTACATATATATATATATATATATATATATATATATATATATATGTGTGTGTGTGTGTGTGTGTGTGTGTGAGTGTGTGTGTGTATATGAGTGTATGTGTGTGTGTATGTATGTATGTGTATATATATATATATATATATATATATATATATATATATATATATATATATTTTGTTTTCTGAGGTTTTCATGGGTATTTGTATATAGGTCTTTGGTTGTTCGGGTTTTCTCCCGCGTAAAATTGGAAGTGTCTTGGCGACGTTTCGACGAAGTCCCATTCGTCATCTTCAGGCTGGTGTTTTCAGCTTCGTGCTTGAGCAGCAATGTGTGGTCTTAGCTGTTTCTTCCTTTTAACTGCCAGTGGGGGTATGAACTGATTGGGTGGGAGCTTGGCTGTGTTCTGATTGGGTGGAGGTGTGTTCTGAATGGTTAGGGGCTTGGCTGTGCTCTGATTGGCTGGGGGAGTGTTCTGTTTGGTTGTGCTCAGGTTAGTCTGAGTTGCAGAGGGGTTTAAGATTTTGGGGTTAGGGAGTCGTTTGTCAATAAGGGCGGGTTTCCAAATGGCTGGTAGGCGGGAGGTATCATCTCGCTTGTTCATGCTGTGTGGGCGTTTTTCTATCTCGATGGCTTTTCTGATTATTCTGTTATTAAAATGTTCACTTTTGGCAATGGTTCTGGTATTTTTAAAGTCAATTTCATGTCCTGTGGCTTTAAGGTGTTGGACCAGGGAAGATGTTGGTTCCTCTTTTTTGACTGAGTTCTTATGTTCTTCAATGCGTGCACTTATTCTTCTATTGGTTTGTCCGATGTATGTGGTGGGACAAGTGGTGCATGGGATTTCGTATACTCCTTGATTTTCTAATTCAATTTTATCTTTGGGGTTTCTAAGGATGGTGGATATTTTTCTGTTTGTGCAGAATGCTGTTTTGATGTTGTGTTTATGGAGGATCTTACTGATTCTGTCTGTGGTGCCTTTTACATAAATCGGACAAACCAACAGAAGAATAAGTACACGCATTGAAGAACATAAGAACTCAGTCAAAAAAGAGGAACCAACATCTTCCCTGGTCCAACATTTATATATATATAAATGGAATGAATAAAGCGCGTTCACCAGTAGAGTTTAAAGTTAAAATACTTTAATTAAAGTATTTTACTATATTAAAAGGTTGCCAAGCTTTCGTTGGGAAAACTCCCCAACATCTTCAGGGCTGAGAGATCGTTTCTAATAAGGTGATTTAAACGGGTTCCATAGATGTCTGCGCATGGCTCCTAGACCATGCTAGCGTTCCCCGCTGAACAGCTGATAGGTGGGAGGGGGAATCGGAGTAAAGATTTCTTCCGTTGTTCTCTCAAGCACTTTTGTTCACATCTCCGTCGATCTCAGGGGGTATTGTTAAAGCTATGTTCCGCCCTCTCCCGGCAGCACTGGCTCTCGTTGCAGCAGGGGGATTGAGTTCAATGTCATTGTGTATCCTACCATGGAGGCGGGGCTTCATTGGCTGCAATTTAACATCTTTCCTCTGCTGCGTGCTCCCGTATTTATCTTCGCTCGCATGTACAAGCATCAACTGGATGTGGTATTTTTCAATGTTTGAATCATCTTCCTCTGTCATGGTGTCCTCCATGCTCATCTTCCCTCGTAGGTCAATATTCAAGTTAAATCCCCCCCGTTTCTGTGAGCAAAAGTCTGATGGTATTTGGGCAGATTCCCCGCTCATGTTACTTTCCCTTTTATCAAGAGAATGGGTCGTCATCACATGTTTTTTCTCCCCTCTCCGTATGGGATATTCACCTTTATTATTATTATGGGTAGTGCTAAATTTAGTGGTTCTATCCTCAAATTTCTTAAGCGCTCCAATGTCGTTATTGTTGTTTCCTCCAATCAAAGGGGGTGTGGGTTCCCCTTGATGTTGTTGGGAGGTGTCTGGGTAGTCTATATCAGACCGTTCCTGGTAGAGAGGAGGTGTAGCTCCTGGTTTAGAATGTTGTGGATGTTGATTGTAAGGTTTGTGATATAAAGGATGATGGTTTGAGTTCCATTTTTGTAGCGCTTGTTGTGCTGGGTGCAAGTCAATGTGACGATTGATTGAGTTGTTATTCGAGAACCAGGCTTCTTTTAGCAGCCAACCTCCCTTCGTGGCATCACTGGCTACGATAAGGGTGTTATTGAAGTCAAACTGATGGCCTTGTTGTGCCATATGCATCCAAAGTTGGGAGTGTGGTTCGCCTCGTTTTATGGTCAGATTGTGTTCGTGGAGGCGAGTTTTCAAGCGTTTGGCTGTTTCTCCCACATAGTTGCCTTCGCAGTTTTTGCAGTTGATCTTATAAACAATAGCAGATTTCTCCATGGTAGGTAGGGGGTCCTTTGGACACATAATTTTAGATCGTAGGGTTTGGTTAGGTTTGTGAGCTACTTCTATACCATGGGGTGCTAGTAGTCTGGCTGTGGCCTTTGAGATGTTACTTATGTATGGGAGGGAGATGCGTGTTTTTTGTAGGGGGGAATCCCTTCTTTGTTGGGTGGTCTGGTGCTGGAAAGTTGTACAATGTCGTTTGATAAATTTTAATGGATAACCATTATATATGCACGTATGGAAGAGGTGTCTCCTCTCTTCTTTCTTATATTCATCCGTGCTGTAGTGGGAGTCAACGCGTTTAAATAACGTTTTACTGCAGCTGATTTTATGGGAAACAGGATGATTACTCTGGTAATGGAGGATTCTATCCATGTGGGTTGGTTTACAGAATACCTTCATATGTATGTATCCATCTGGTTGACGGTGGATGGAAACATCTAAGAAGGCAAGAGAATTGTGTCTTTCTTCCTCTATAGTAAACCTTATGTCAGAGTAGATGGAATTTAATATTCCCATAAATGTAGTTACATGTTGTCTTTTGACAATAGCAAATGTATCGTCCACGTATCGAACCCAAAATTTGGGTTGGTATGAAGTCATAGCCTTATGTTCAAGCTGTTGAAGGACTACCTCAGCTATAATACTGGAGATGGGGGAGCCCATCGGGGTTACTTTTATCTGTTCATAGATGGTACCTTGGAATGTGAAATAAGTCTGATTGGAGGAAACAACAATAATGACATTGGAGCGCTTAAGAAATTTGAGGATAGAACCACTAAATTTAGCACTACCCATAATAATAATAAAGGTGAATATCCCATATGGAGAGGGGAGAAAAACATGTGATGACGACCCGTTCGCTTGATAAAAGGGAAAGTAACATGAGCGGGGAATCTGCCCAAATACCATCAGAGTTTTGCTCACAGAAACGGGGGGGGGGGATTTAACTTGAATATTGACCTACGAGGGAAGATGAGCATGGAGGACACCATGACGGAGGAAGATGATTCAAACATTGAAAAATACCATATCCAGTTGATGCTTGTACATGCAAGCGAAGATAAATACGGGAGCACGCAGCAGAGGAAAGATGTTAAATTGCAGCCAATGAAGCCCCGCCTCCATGGTAGGATACACAATGACATCGAACTAAATCCCCCCACTGCAACGAGAGCCAGTGCTGCCGGGAGAGGGCGGAACATAGCTTTAACAATACCCCCTGAGATCGACGGAGATGTGAACAAAAGTGCTCGAGAGAACGACGGAAGAAATGTTTACTCCGATTCCCCCTCCCACCTATCAGCTGTTCAGCGGGGAATGCTAGCACGGTCTAGGAGCCACACGCAGACGTCTATGGAACCCATTTAAACCACCTTATTAGAAACAATCTCTCAGCCCTGAAGATGTTGGGGAGTTTTCCCAACGAAAGCTTGGCAACCTTTTAATATAATAAAATACTTTAATTAAAGTATTTTAACTTTAAACTCTCCTGGTGAATACGCTTTATTCATTCCATTTATAATTATGCCCGGGAGTCGAATTTTCACCATCATTATTGAATATATATATATATATATATACATTCAATGATGCAATCTTCGATCTCCAGGAAGAGTATACTCCAGTTATTTATTGTTAAAACAACATTTAAAAACAATAAAAACAGTTATATACAAGGTTAAAACAACTTAGCTTTCGCTGGTCCTCTGCCAGCATCCTCAGAGTGGGGCTTAGGGGATGGGAAAGTTCTTTTTATCCCCTTGCTGATCGAACTGCCTACTCATTGCCCTCGTGACAGGGCCACTCTTCCTGATTGCCTGTAACTGCCTTAACTGTTCCGCCCTCTCTTTTTTGCACTCTAACATTGTATTTTTCTGCTCTGTCATCTTGTGCTGTCTCCCCCTCCATGCGCTGTTATCACCAACACACTCCTCAATCCCTCCTCTCTACCCAATGCAAGGTGCCTCCTCCGATTCGGCACTACACGAGTCCTGTCACGGAGTTTCTCCTTTTTATTCTCCCTGTTAGGCTGCTGGTCTACCTGCCATTTTTGTGTTCCATTGCCAGTTCCTATCTCATCTTCCTCCTCCAACTCCCCTCCTCTCCTAACCTGCCGATTCATACGCCCTTTTTGTCTTCTGTTTTCCATTTCTGTCATCTTTCCCTTCTCCAATATTTCCCTTTCCCTGACCTGCTTACTTGTGTACCCTTCCTGCCTACAATCATCCTCTCCTATCACTCTTCCCTTCGCCAAATTATCTCTCCTCCTCTTCTGTCGGTCTCCCTGCTGTTCCTGTTTCCCATCCTGCCTTCCTATCAACCTTCCTCTCTCAGGTAGTTGGTCTACCCCCTCAGTCTGCCGATCCCCCTGCTGTTCCTGTCCTGCCCGATCCATTCCTGTCCTTCTTTGCTCCCTCAACACTTCTCCCCCCCACCCGCCGATCCATCCATGCCTGTATTACATCATTCATTCCCATCGCCCCTTCTTTCTCCAATTCTCCTCTATCTCTAACCTGCCCATCCTGCCCTACTCCGTCCATTCCTGTCAATCCTCCTTCCTTCAACCCTCCCACCTATTGATTAACACATTGCTCCTGCCTTTCATCAACCATTCCTATCGATGTTCTCTTCCTCAATATCTTTCCCTTCCTAATCCGTTGCTCTACCTGCTGTTCCTGTTTGCCCTCCTTCACTGCTGTCCATCTTCCCCTCTCCAATGTCCCCCTCGTAATCTGCTGACCTGCCTGCTGTTCATCCATTCCTGTCCATCCTCTCTTTTCTAGCATTCCTCCTTCTCTAACCTGCTGTCCTACATGCTGTTCCCACATGCCAACATCCATTCCTATTAAACTCTCCTTCCCAAGCTTTCCTCCCCCCCAATCTGCCGTCCTGCCTGTTGTTTTTATCTGCCCCTCTCCTTTCCTACCAGTCCCCCCCTCTGTTTCCTCCTCCCCTCTCCAATCCACTGCTCAGTTTGCTGTTCCTTCCAGCATTCTTCCTCCCCTTACCTGCTGTCCTACGTACTATTCCCACCTACCAACATGTGTTCCTGTTGGATTCTCCTTCCCAAACTTCCCTCCCCCCCAACCTGCCATCCTGCCTATTATTCCTGCCTGCCCTTCTCCATTCCTGTCAATCCCACCCTCTCCTGTTTCCTCGCCCCCTCTAATCCACAGCTCTGCCTGCTGTTCCTGACTATTCTCCTCCATTCTTACTCCCTTCTCAAACGTCCTCTCTCCCCCCATGAATATACTTCCAATCTTACGTGCCTCATCTTTTCTGTTCTTTTCTCTCTCTCCTTCCCTTTTGATCAGTCCCTTGGAGTCAGGCATACCCCTCCCCCATGTTCTGGGTCGTACAATCAATTCCGCTGTTCCCAAGCCTCTTCCCTGGTCCCCTTCTCCTTGCAGTCCCTTATCATGCCCATCTCCTCTTCCCTTACTACCCCTACCTGTCTGTGACCCTAATACTTCCTCATTTGTCTCTATCTTTAACGTGTCTATGGGATCCTCCCTATGCCTAGTCATGTAGTGAGTACCCCCCCCCCAGTCCTGGTTTCGCCTCTGACAATCGGCATCCATCTCTTGACATGCTCTTCCTGCACTCTTAGTGCCTGATACGCCGAGGGCAGTTCTATACATCGGTTGATGGAGTCTGTGTTGGAGAACCAGGCCTCCTTTAGTAAGCGTCCTCCTTTGGAGGAGTCCTGGGCAATGGCTTCTGCCTCCTTGAAATCAAAAGAATGTCCGGTGTTAATCATGTGAGTCCATATTTGAGAGTATTGCTCCTGCCTTCTGACAGCCAATTTATGTTCATGTATCCTGGTTTTTATTCGTTTGGCTGTCTCCCCCATATAATTACATTGGCAGTCTTTGCAGTGCACTCTGTATACGACCGCTGATCTTTCTTCCTTTGGCAATGGCTCTTTAGGGCGCATGACTTTCATCCGGAGTGTTTGATCAGGCCGGTGAGCAACTTTAATGTTATAAGGTGCTAATATGTGCGCTGTTGCTTCTGATACTCCCTGGACATATGGTATCGTTATCCAGGTCATTGCCCCTGGATCATTCGGTGCCCTGCGGGGTTCTTGACGTTTGCTATACCTCCGAATGAAGCTAGTTGGGTAGCCATTCCACTTGCACACTTGATAAAGATGTGCACGCTCCACATGCCCAGAAGATAAATATCCAAGTAAGGACCAAGATTCATGTCTTCCCAAGAAAATATCTTTTCTGTCCTATGGAGAACCAATGGGAATAGGTCTAGTTATTCTGGCACTTGTCTTTGTTCTCTGCACAGTTGTGGTACTGGCAACATTTTTGAAGTATCATCATACTCCCATTGTCAAGGCCAATAACCAAAACCTTACCTACATTCTACTCATCTCCCTCCTTCTCTGTTTTCTTTGCCCACTGCAGTTCATCATTGTACCTGGCAATATAATATGTCTCTTCAGACAAATTAGCTTTGCAATAATCTTCTCAGTGGCTGTGTCTTCTGCGCTAGCAAAAATCATCACTGTGCTTTTGGCTTTCATGGCCACCAAGCCAGGATCTAGGATGAGGAAGTGGGTGGGAAGAAGACTGGCCACCTCCATTATTCTTTTTTGTTCCCTGATTCAAATAGGCATCTGCACAATATGGCTGTTCACATTTCCCCCTTTTCCTGAAATAGACACCCATTCAGAAATTGAGGAAATGATACTTCAGTGCAATGAAGGCTCAGCTACCATGTTCTACTGTGTCCTGGGGTACATGGGCTTTCACAGTAGCATTTTTCTCTAGGAATCTTCCCAGCAGTTTCAATGAAGCCAAATGTCTCACATTCAGTATGCTGATCTTCTGCAGTGTGTGGTTCTCCTTTGTTCCATCCTATCTGAGCACCAAAGGGAAATATATGGTAGCTTTGGAAGTTTTCTCCATTTTGGCTTCCAGTGCTGGATTGCTGGGCTGCATATATTTCCCCAAATGTTTCATAATTATTTTTAAGCCAGAGCTAAACAACAGGGAGCAACTTTTTAAGAAAAACTCTTAATAAATGAAACTCCTCTTTCATTTTGGAATATTAAATATTAATATTAAATTTAATACTAAATATTAAACATTAAATGCTATAGGTTTATCAATTGATCTCTGTTGTCTTTTATAGGTAGAGTATGAAGCAAGTTGTAGAATAGTATTTTCACATGTTATAATTTTATTTGAATAAATGCCAGTATCATTTCTGGAGATCAACAATTGATTGCAAGAAGCTTTGTAAAATTAGCTTCTTAATGCAAACAGGTAGGGTTTTTTTCTACATGAAACCACTATTTTCCAGTTATTATGAAATTAATGCTTTCCTGATAATACTACTCTGTATAGGACTGTTTTGTTTTGTGAATTTCTCTGTGTCTTTGAATTAGTATATCAAGAGTGTATGTGTGACTATGATGCTTATTTAAAAAGAGCAATGTTATGATGCATCTAGTATTGGAACCTAGATACAATTGTAGATAGGAAGCAAGGGTCAGCTGAACTAGAAAAGAACCTATTTAAACAGAATGCACCTTGTGTTTTCTTTTGTAGTTTATCTTTTTTTCTCAAGTTAATCATTATATTGCATTAGAAAATGCAAATAATATATTACAGAATACAAATAATAGCTGAATCCATTTATTTATATAATAGAAACAATAAATTGTGATAATTGAGATAAATTAAATCCTTAAGGTGAGGAAAAGATTTTTTATTGATATACAGTATAATTTTTAAATGATTTACAATGTTTATAAACATTTAGATCTTAAAAGCTATATTGTAACTATTTGTATTTGCCTTGGTATGTTGATTTATTGTCTGTATTGTAACAACCTGCCTCCAGAAGCAGTGAATGCTCCAACACTGGAAGTTTTTAAGAAGAGACTGGACAGCCATTTGTCGGAAATGGTATAGGACTGTGGTGGTGAACCTATGGCACGGGTGTCACAGGCGGCACGTGGAGCCATCTCTGGTGGCATGCGAGCCATTGCTGGGCTCAACTGCTCCCTCCTCCTCTCCGTGCATGCGCAGTCTGGGAATAGGCAAGAGTCTATAAAAGAAGCAACTCTCTGCGGAAGCAGCATTTGCTGCAGACAGCTTGAGAGTGAGCATAAGTCGGAGCAAGCAAGCATGAGCTGACAGCTCAATGGTCATGCCCACTTGGTGGCCATGCTCACCTGGCACCTGGTGATTCATAAGTGGGTTTTGGGTTGCAGTTTGGGCACTCGGTCTCTAAAAGGTTAGCCACCACTGGTATAGGGTTTCTGCCTGAGCAGGGGATTGGACTAGATGACCTCCAAGGTCCCTTCCAACATTATTATTATTATTATTATTATTATTATTATTATTATTATTATTATTATTATTAGAAACCATACTTGCTTAATTTTGATTAAACTTCTGTTGTGAATATAAGCTGCTAGCTTTGCCATTGCTGTATGTTTTCCAAGTTTTCCAAACGGTATTGTTGAAGTTGTATCTTTCTTCTGATGCTGGGTAAAGTTAATACTCACAGCTGTGAGCAGAATGTAACTTCTTTGCAGGGATTCCTGGCATATGACTTCTTTTAGTGAGGTCTTGAGAGATATTAAACTTAACGGGCTACATGTTAAACAGATAAATGTAGTTAAACAAAATAAATACAGACTATCTCAAGACAACAGCTTATTGAGGTGGGATAAATAATGATGCATCCAAGAGATGAAAGTTACGAACCTCTTCGATGAGCAGCTCAAAATAGTAGTCAGGGTATATAAAAGATGCAAGTGTAGACAAACAAGAGGGAGCTAGATATGCAGAAGGGAATATGATGTGGGTTTTTTTACTTTTTTTTTTTTACAAAATTTACAAGACTGCCTGGGAAAATAGACTCAAAATTTATGGGTCCTTTACTAGTTACTAAGCAAATAAACCCAGTAGAATTTGATTTGCAATTATTAGCATCAATGAAGGTTCACTACATATTCCATTTACTTCTGCAAGAGACAGACCCCTGCATTCTGAGTTCACAGATGGCTCCAGTTCTGTTCTGTGCATTGGTAAGGCATTGAGACGAGGCAAGAGTAACAACAGTTGCTTATTTATTCAATCTCCAACAGAACAACACAAAATGGCACGGATACCTTTTATATCCCCTTACATCAACCAATCAATGCAACGTATCTTTCCCACCTGGGGTGCATGTACAATAGGCTGGAGACAGCCTGTCTGGCCCGGGCAGGCATGTGGTCTGCTCGGGCCTCTCTGTAGCTTCCTGCACCTGCTGTGTCAATCACAGCCCAGGACATAACAGTTCCCTTTTCCCATACTGGTAAATGTATGGAAAAGGGAGGAAAAGTACAAGATGGAGGTGGTGCTAGAGGGAAATGAGATGATTACTTGATACACTGGAAAGTTATCTAGAGGCTGAGAAGTCATAGTAGGCAGCATGTACTTGTACTGCAATTGGTGCACTGCTTTCATAACCAATACCCAAACAAATCCGATTCTTGATAACTACTAGCCTTCCAGGATTAGGCATTGGCCAATATGAGCATGACAATTTATTTTATGAGTAGACTGGAGGACACCTCAGGGATATCAAGTTGGGGGACATGGAAGAGACCAAGTAGTGGGCATGGGAAATAACTGAGATACTTCCACATTAGGCATACAGGTTATGGGGGAGGGGAAAGACAATCAGATTTACATTGAAGAGTGGCAACGACCTCTACAAGCACAGTTACTGGATACCTTGTGCAATTTTGGGAGTTACTGACAGAAGATAGGAATGACTCAACTACCACTTCAATCTCACAGCCCACAACCAATTTTCTCTGAGAACTTGAGAGAGGCAGATGAGTCTGAAGGGGAGGGTGTATGGGTAAGACATTGGGAGACCAGGCAAAGAGTTACTGCCTAAGAAATGGTCAGATAAGAGCGAGCATAGACCACAGCTGCATAGAGGGTGGAGTAAGTGGCTCAGAAGGGACTTGGGTTGTAAAAATGTCAGCAAGAGAATTTTACTTTCAGACTTCCAAGATTCTGCTAATGTAGCTTTACAGTAAAGTAGAATTAGATTACTGGATTTATGTTTCTTGTCTGGTCTACCTGGTTATGGCTGATAGAAAATAAGAAGGACATATTAAGATGGAATAAATTAAAATTGTCACTGTTGAGGAGAATCTTTATGAATATTTTGCCAAGAATTATGTTTTTGGTTCAGACAACTGATGTATCATTTAAATAATGGGAAAAAGATATATCAAACTTTATATAGCAGGGAAAAACACAAGATAAATATAAAGTTTAACAAACTGAAAATGAAAGAGATGGGCTGGCTTTTACTGGAATTCTATTTTGCTGCTCATTGTTTGGTCTCGATGAAAGAGTGAGATTTTTACAGTTAGAAAGTCATAACCTGAAATTTGGGTGCCATGATATTCATAATATAATGAAATTAAAATTAACGTGAACTTTAAAGAACATTTTATTATACGTGCTATATTGAGAATATGGAATATATAAAAACCTAGGTTTTGTCTGAAAGCACTTTTATAAATCTCAGCTCAAGAACATATCATAGAAAAGAAACAGTAGACAAAGACAAATGTTGACATACTATGTATTATTGGAAAATTATCAAGGCGAATCAAGAGAGAAATTCGTAAGAGAAGGATATAATTGGTAATGACTTTCCCATTTCCTTTTATCAGAAAAATGCAAATTTGATAACAAGACTTACAGTATGGAGCAAAGTAAGACAAAATTCGTTCAATTATATAGTGAAGATGGGCATGTAAAATTCCCTCCCCACAAGCAAAGTTGCAAGGCTCCTCTTTTATTGAACTCTTTTATCAAAATGAAAATTTATTTATCAGTTTTAAGTGTACTTGTATATAGCATGATTTGTACATAGCATTCCCTGATAAATTTAATTTTGCCAGTTGAGCTCACAATACTTGTTGATGTCATCAATCCATCTTGTTTTAGATCTCTTTTGTAGACACTTTTTATCAAGTGGGATCAATTATATGGCTGCCTTGGTACACCGGCCATTAGTTCTTCTTGCTATGTAACCAGCCCATTTCCATCTCAATTCTTTTACTCTCTTGATAATATCATATATTTTTGTTTGTTACATGCTCTCATACAGCATGGTAATAGACTCAGAATGTGACATAAAAATGGAGAAAACACTAGCCTTAAATAGCAATTGTTATAAAAAAGAAATGTTGATTTAGGGCAATCATGTGACTTCTTTCTAGTATGTAATAAATATGTTTATTTAAACTTGCCAAGTTGAGTGTCTAAGTAGTTTCTGCTGGGTTTCATCCAGGGAGTCATCATTTGACTAGTCATAGTGTAGCTGGAAAAGGTATGGTAGCTTGGGTGGTAAACAGATTTGCTTAAAAAAAAATGGATCCATGAATCCTATCAGTAAGATGATCCTCTTTTTTTTTTTTTTTTTTTGCTAATTTGTATATTTTATTACTGGTTGCCAATTATTTTAGAACAGTGGCTTTCTGAAAACAGCATGAGCTTAGTAGAGAGGCAATTAAACATAATAACTTTTCATCTAATCTAGAAATCATGAGTGTTTTATAATGACTACCTGTCAAGCATCTTTAAAAAAATAGAATTAGTTTTAAGCACATATTGAAGGGTCTTGAACATTAACTTTGTTTTGAAATTGTACCCCATTTTGAGAGAAAGCCATCTTTGGACATTCTGACTTAATATTCAGTATAATAAAGAAATATTTTCCAGATCTCTCTTTCCCTTAAAAATATTCTTTCATTCATAAATTGATTTCTTTGAGGTTGGTTCATTTAAAAATGGCATTTATTAGCCAGATTGGAATAATAAGTATTTACACATGAGAAAACATTTTGTCACAATACTATAGAGAAATAAAACTGTAATTATTGCAATTTTCTCTCCATATATAATTGACAGTACTATTATTAATTCTAAATTCTGGTTGCACTTAAAGCCCTCATATGGAATATTATGCAATAGCAAGAATAGAATTTAGTATTTATGAACAATCTCTGGCTGTTCCCATTCAGAGCTAGACTCTAATTATAGCTAAATGCCATGAGAATAATTCCTGGTAATTAGAACTTGCTTTTCAGAGTTTCAGAAGAAATTAAGTATTGTGAGGAGTGGGTGACTGCATAGTTCCTTCTTGTGTAACCTTGAACATTCTAAAGCTTTATCCAACAAATTCTATTAGGGACATATGTTTGGCATAATTATCTTGATAGTTTTGCTTATATTCTTATCTGATATGGTTTACAAGTCTGACATGAAAAATTGCAAGGTTAATGATCCCCTCCCTATTCTTCACAATTATTTCCAGTCCGGTGATCTCATCATGGGTGCTATTACTTCTCTTGTCCTCATGCCTCCAGATCCAGCTACCTTTACTGAAGATCCCCATCATTCATTTATAAGAGAACCCATGTAAGATTTTTATATAATAATGTTTAGTATTCCATATTGTACTATAACAATCCCCAAAGCAATAGAATTAGTTACGGGGTGAAATAAGTAAATTTTCCAGGTGAGCCATTAATGAGATGATTATTTTTTTTTATTCTTCATTTTCACTGGACTTCTGAAAATAATTATATTAGCTGATTTATTATTCCTAGCACAGAAATAGATTAAACAATGAGTTTGCTAATTGAAGTTTTTCTCACTTAACTAACTGAATGGATTTGGTATAGGAATAGCAGTGTTTAAGGAAAAGGCCAGCAATTTTTATTCAAAAAGAATTAAAACAAAGATGTACTAAAACTTGAAAAAATGGTTAGTTCTAAAAATGGTTTTTATATTAAAACCCTATTTTTTATTTATATTATATATTATCTCTTCATGCATGTATATTTACTATCTATTATCTATAATGATAAAAAGTGATACTGAAAGGCATCTTAGACAGTAAAATATTTATATTTTTGTTAAAAATTAAAATGTATTTTAATACATATTCGGATTAATATAAGGACTGTTAGATTAATATAGATTCTTAAAAACATTTATAGTTCAATAACAATAAAATGGCACACCTCTCTATATATAAAAACATAGATTAATGACATTATTTGGTACCTTCACATGGCAAATATTTTAATTATGCCTCCACCTTTCAAGACCTTATCAATGGGACTGCAGCTATTTAACAATTTCACTGCACTGAACTCAAAATGCCAGCAATAGGCAGAAAATATAATTAGTCATCAAGTTGTCTTTCTTAAGAAAGACTGTGGGACTTCAAAATGCATATCTTTCTCTTCATCTACTAGAATTACAAAAGCAAAGCAAAGCAAACAAACAACAGTATAGAACCTCAAAATGGCAATGGCCAGAAAATGTGACTTAAACTTAGAAACAAGGCAATATTATGAGAAATGTGAACTAATCCTGTGTCAATTGAGTGACATTCTGATTTTGTGATAAAGTGTATTCCATTGGCATGACAGATAAAGCGTTGCATTCGGAAATAGAATGGTTTGATGGATCATACATTTGCTGCAATACTTTTTGTTAGATATAGAATGTATCTTATAATGCTTTTTTTATTTCAGAGTCCAGACTAAATTTTATCAGCATATTTTAGCTTTAATATTTGCTGTAAAGGAGATCAATGAAAACCCTCAGATCTTGCACAACATCACCTTGGGTTTCAATATTTTTGACAGCTATGATGGGACATGGACTTATCATGCCACAATGAACCTTTTTTCACCATTGAAGAGAATGATCCCAAATTATAAATGTGGCTTTCAGAACAACCTGATTGCAGTCATTGGAGCTCTTTATTCTGAAACTTCTGTTTACATGGGAGATATCTTGAAAATCTACAAAGTTCCACAGGTAAGAGGTGTAATGAGTCACGATATCATATTATGTCATATTTGATCTTTTTACATTTCTGTAACTTGGAAACCTTATAAGAATAAAGCATATAAGTCAATAAAAAATAAAATAAAAAAAATCATTGCAAAAAATAAGTCAGTAGTGTAATCATAAAATATTCAGTGAATTAAAAGTGGAACTATTCACAATATGCAAGATTAATAAAAAAAGTTCATAAATCACATTTCCTGGTCATAGATATAGTAAAATATTTTTTCTTAGAGAGAAGCTAAGAAAAAAACCTTCATTCTTAAACAGCAGCATCTAATTATATTTCTCACATTTTTTTTCTTCAAGTTATAGGATTTTATTCTAAAAAGGAAGCTTCCTGAGAATTTTTTAATTACAGAAAAGGCTAAAATGCTTATCTGGAGATGATAGATAGATAGATAGATAGATAGATAGATAGATAGATAGATAGATAGATAGATAGATAGATAGATAATTTAAAAAACCACAAAATGTAATTTTAAATTGTGTATACAATGATATTTTTAATTTAAATTTAAATGTTAGGAAATTTTAGTCCACCAATTATTTCCATGGGGAGAAAATATTAATTTCCTTCCAATCTCTAAATTTCTACTTCTTCTTTTTTATTTTTACTTCTGTAGATTATATATGGATCACATCCAGAGATGCCAGATCAAAGTGAATCTTTTTCCTTCTATCAAATGGTCCCTGATGAAAGTTATGAATACAAAGGTCTGCATCATCTACTTTTGCACTTTGGATGGACCTGGGTTGGGATTCTTGTAAAAGAAGATGACGATGGAAGATTTGTGAGAATGACATTTTCAATGTTTCCTGTTCATGGCATTTGTATTGCCTTCCTTAAAAAAATAAGACCAATTTATATCAGTAGTATTTCTGAGGATCTAGAATGGCTAGCAGAAATATATCATTTTTCAATGAACAACAAAGCCAAAGCAGTAATTGTCTATGAAAGAACACTTCTGCATTTGAGGTTACTACTACACCTTCCTAAAATGGAACTAGTGTCCTTAGAGCCTAAAGGTAAGGTGTGGATCATGACTTCCCAGATGGATCTTGCATCAGTGTTTTACCAAAAGAACTGGGATATTCAAGACATCCATGGTTCCCTGTCCTTTTCAGTTCACTCCACTGAAATTCCAGGATTTCAGGACTTTGTCCAGGCAAGACACCATTTATCATCAAAGGAAGATGGCTTTATCAAAGATGTCTGGGTACATGCATTTGACTGTTCCTTTCCCAGTCCTTTGGTGAATGATAAAGATAGTGATATTTGTACTATGAAGGAGAAACTAGAGGACCTGCCTGGGACTTTTTTTGAAATGAGCATGACTGGCCATAGTTACAATATATATAATGCAGTATATGTTATAGCTCATGCTTTTCATGCCCTGCAGATTGAACAAAAGCAAGAAAGAAACCTGTACAGAGGAAAACAAAATCTTCAGACTCAGCATCCATGGCAGGTATAGACTTGAACTGTCATTCTTTAATCTATTCGGTGTCTTTATAGATGTGTATAGATCACTTCATTTATTCAATAAATTGATGTTAGAGTTATTATACTTCGGATTTCCAGTACAATTTCATAGACATACAAATTTACTAAGATACATACAAATTTCTGCACATTTCAGGAATCAGAAATTGACATTTTTCCTATTTTTGAATCTCAAGCAAGTTCCAAAATGGTTTTTAGTAGTTTAATGAAATACAGTGAAAATACCTATAAAAAAGCAGAATATGCACAATTATAAAATCAAGACAAAATTATTGGTAAAAATAGTGCACATTCAGAAAAATAATATATCGAAAATCAATTCAATTGGACAATTTTCTATAATATAAGTGGACTATTATGTGGCATTTGATTTTTAAAAGATCCCTAACACATTCTAAAACTTGATTCATTCAAAAGTCTGCCCCAAAAAAGTAATACCCAAGCTGAAACCTTAACCTATTCTCTCTATCAGTTATATCTCAGTATTCCATGATGATAGCTCTTTCATAATCTGAAAGGTTAAAATTGTTTAATAGGAAGTTGCACTCATGAAAATTAAGAACTAGATACCCATCTATACTTGATACCCATCAAGTTTCCTTAAGCTTCTTCTAATCTTCTGTGAGGCTTCTTACAAAACAGATAGTCCTGTCAAGCCAAGATATCTATGCTTTCAGAAATTATTCCATATTGTCAGTTTTCATTAGAAGACAGGAAATGTTTCATTTGATATGCATTAAAATGTTAGAGTACTGTAGACTTGGAACCATTTTTTATGAAAATGGAATCTTTAAGAAAATTGTAATGTTGTTCAGAGAAAAATAAAACCCTATAGAATATTGGAAGTTTCTTAATGAGATGCTTTTACATATCAGGGAATTTTATTCATTAATGACATTCTGACCAATTTTTGTGTATTATTTGATCTTCAGCTCCACCAGTTTCTAAAAAGCATTGCATTTAATAACAGTGTTGGGGATGAGATTTTGTTTGATCAGAAGAGGGAACTGATAGTTGGATTGGATGTTATCAACTGGGTCACCTTCCCCAACCAGTCCTTCTGTCGAGTGAAAGTTGGGAAACTGAATCCCTCAACTTCTGTGGGCAAAAAGCTCATCATTCACAATGAAGCCATCACCTGGCATGGAACTTTCAACCAAGTAGGTTCCGAATGTAGATAATTACATCTGATGTTATTTAATATACAGGTGGTCCTCGATTCACAACTATTCATTTAATAACTATTCAAAGTTACAATGGCACTGAAAAATATGACTTATGACATAAGTCCTCCCACTTATAACCATTGAAATATTCCTCACAAAACTGGGTGCCTGGCAATTGAGATGTAATTATGATGGTCGCATCCCAGGATCATGTGGACATCATTTGCAACCTTCCCAGACAGCTTCTTACAAACACTCAATGGAGAAAGCTAGATACACCTAATGACTGTATAATTCACTTAACAACTTCAGTGATTTGCTTAAAAACTATGGGAAAAAAGATTGTAAAATTGGGCATGATGCACTTAACAATCACCTTGTTTAGCAAGAGAAATTCTGGTTCCAACTGGGGTCATAAGTCAAGGACCACCTGTATAAATAAAACATAAACATACTACATCTATGCATAAACCTGAAAAAAATTGTAAGCAATGACACCAAGGGAACAAGTGACAGAAGTGGCCAGGAAGTCCTTTGCACACCATCAGGTGGTGCACCAGTTGCATCCATACCTGGATTGGATTGCCCTGCTCAAAGTACCTCATATCTTGTAACCTCTAGATTAGACTACTGTAACACACTTTACAAGGGGCTGCCCTTGAAGACCATTTAGAAACTTCAACTGGTGCAAAATGCAGCTGTATGGACAATAATTGGTGCCAGATATATGGCACACATAACACCACTCCTGAGTCAGCTGCACTTCTTGCCAGTGTGTTCCCAGGTGCAATTCAAGGAGCTGGTGGTTATCTATAAAGCCCTACATGGTTTTGGACCAGGTATCTGAAAGACTGCCTTTTTTCTATAGTCTTTCCCCATCCAACCAGCTAAAATAGAATGGACATGCTGCACATTCATCAGACAAAGAATGTTGGTTGGCAGGGACTAGAATGTTAACTTTTTCTGCAATGGCCCCTGCTCTGGGGAACATCCTTCCTTCGAATATTACAATGGCTCGAAACCTGTTAGCCTTTCATAAAGTTCTAAAAACCTGGTTATGCTCTTGAGCCTGAGGTGCTACACGTGCCAAGAACTGTGCCTCCTGGCTAAATGATTAATGGGCCAGATATCTTACTTTTATAGGTACTTCAATTTTTTTTTACTGCTTTAATGCTTTTTACTGCTTTTATTGTTTTAAAGTATTTTTTAAATTAATTGTAATATATGTTTTAAATTGTGAGCTGCCCAGAAATTTGCTGAAATGGGCATATATAGAAATCAATAAAACAAATTGTATGGTTTCTACATGGAAGCCTTCCCCTCACATGGGAACTATGATGCAAAAAAAGGATTTTACAATAGTGGCAAATATCTATAGTTTAGGTGTAGGATGAGGGTGAAGGTTTGTTCTCTGAGCTTGTGGGTTGATTCCTAAATGTTTCATTACCAGGGTAGGTAACATGTTACCTAGCCTGTAACAAAACCTTCAGAAACCAACCCACTAACTCAAAGAACAAACCTTTATTCTCAAAAAAGATTATTTTTTGCTTGTGACCTTTACTTCTAAAATCTCTTCCGTGTGTACATGTGTAGGTATGTGTTTCTTTGTATGATGTTTGTCAGAAAAATATTGAAGATGCTGTGCTAAGTAATGTATCTACATGATTTACAGAAGTTCAGAACTGTGGAATCCTTGATGCTCTCTGAGCTTGGTTTTTTCTGCAGATGTTTCATTACCCAACTATGTAACATCAGTATGCCGTGAAGATATTACCTAATTGAGTAAGGAAACATCTATAAGAAAACAACCAAACTCCAAGGGCAGCAAGAGAGAATTGAACTTTTCTAAACGTTGCCTGCTACTGTTACTGAGTTTTTAGATATATCAATTGCTTGGTAAATTGGTTACTTCTTCATTGTAGAATCAGTAGCCATATGATATTTTATATGTACATGTTCTCTATATGCAAATAACCTGTAAGAATGCTAATAGATTTATTTTTTTCTTATTTCTGGGCCAGACACTACCTATTTCTCTGTGTACTGAGAGCTGCCTCCCTGGTAATTTCAGGAGAAAGCAGGAGGAAAAACAATTTTGTTGCTATGATTGTCTTCCATGTCCTAAAGAGCAAATGTCAAGCCTGATCGGTAAGAGACATTATGAAATAAAATCTTGTGGATATATCAAACAGATCCACCAACACGTAAGTATGGAAATTGGCTTATATTATTTCATTGGTAGTCCTCAACTTACAACCACAACTGACTCCAACATTTTTGCTGCTAAGTGACACAGTTAAGTGAGTTTTGCCCCATATTATAATCTTTGTTGCCATAATTTTTTAGGCCTATTGGCAAAATCAGGTTTTCAGGATCTTGTGAAAGTGTCAAAGTGGAGGCTAGGGAATGGTGTTCCAAAGTGAGAGAGCCATCATGGAGAAGGCCCTTCTCGGTCCCACCAGATGTACCTCCTTAGGAAAGGGAAGATCAATATTCCTTGTGTCCCTGCTCTGGTGGGTTGGGTGGATGTAATCATAGAGAAACAGCCTTCAGATAACCTGATCCCAAGGCTTTAAAAGTGACAATAAGTACCTTAAATTGTACCCAGAAGCAAATTGGCAGCCAATGCAGCTCCTGCAGGAGAGGTGACACATATGAATACCTGGCCTGCACAAAACCATACAGGTTTTGAACCAATTGGAGTTTCCAGACACTTTTCAAGGGTTGCGCCATGTAGAAGTACCAATGACAAGATCCAATAAATGTATTTGAGAGTTTTTTTTTCTTCCAAAAAGTTCTAAATTATGAATCAAAAGCAAAAATAAAATCTAGGAAAATCATGTGTTTTTTTTTACACATATCTGCCTAAGATGGTGTAATACAAGAATATTATCTACAATTGATCAACCATCTCTGAATTCTGCCTCCTCAACATAATATTTTCATTTTCCTGTAGGTTTTGGAATTACATTTTAAGTGTTTGCTCGATCTGTCCAATCAAATTCTTCTTCATGCATGGAAGTCACAGTTTAAAGCTTTGCATATAGACTCTAATAAGAATTTGAATAGAAACAATATAGAGATAAAGTGGATACTTATTTTGGTCATTTTATCAGAAAGTCATATTAATAGAGTCTTTGGAATTAAAAAATATGCTATTAATTATATTTTATCCCAAATAATTAAAATGGAATTTATCTGATCCCCCCATTATTAGCCTCCTAATTTTCATTAATTGACCAGTATCCCAAAAGTTGGAAGACAGCCATAGTAGTATACAAAGACAAACTGAAAATTTTGGTGCCAGCAATAGATGAAGGAAAGACACTGAAAAATTATATGTGATAAGAAGAGTAATGGAATTATAATAGAGGAATAACAGATTATTATTATTTAAAAAAAATTCTTACAGACATGGATGATTGTTCTGAATGCCCAGAAGACCAATATACAAGCATGGGCCAAGATTCATGTATTCCAAAGAGAATATATTTCTTATCCTATGAAGAACCAATGGGAATAAGTCTAGTTATTTTGGCACTCCTTTTTTCCTTTTGTACAATTTTGGTGCTGTCAGCATTTTTGAAATATCACCATACTCCCATTGTCAAGGCTAATAATCAAAATCTCACCTATGTTCTACTCATCTCCCTCCTCCTCTGCTTCCTTTGCTCACTGCAGTTCCTCGTTGCACCAGGCAATATAATATGTCTCCTCCGACAAATTAGCTTTGGCATCATCTTCTCAATGGCTGTATCTTCTGTGCTGGCTAAAACCATCACTGTGGTTTTGGCTTTCATGGCCACCAAGCCAGGATCAAGAATGAGGAAATGGGTAGGAAAACAGTTAGCCACCTCCATTGTTCTGTCTTGTTCCCTGATTCAAGCAGGCATATGCATTGTGTGGTTGTTCACATTTCCTCCTTTTCCAGATATTGACACCCATTCAGAAATTAAGGAAATGATACTGCAGTGCAATGAAGGTTCAGCTACCATGTTCTACTGTGTCTTGGGCTACATGGGCTTTCTGGCAGCTGCCAGTTTCATAGTAGCTTTTTTCTCCAGAAAGCTTCCCAGTAGTTTCAATGAAGCCAAATGTCTTACATTTAGCATGCTAATTTTCTGCAGTGTGTGGCTCTCCTTTGTTCCATCTTACCTGAGCACAAAAGGCAAATATATGGTGGCTGTGGAGGTTTTCTCCATTTTGGCCTCTAGTGCTGGGTTGTTAGTTTGCATATATTTCCCCAAATGTTATGTAATAATTTTTAGACCAGAACTAAACAACCGGGAGCAACTAATTAAAAGACAATATTAATAATATAAATAAAAATGTGTATTTCTATTATTTCTCATTTTCAATATCTTTTCTTTTAAATTTCCATTTTTAATCATTTATATTTGTATATTTTGGAATCTTTTGTCATGCATTTATTGAATACAAAGTTCTTGGAAGTTTTCTACCTTAGAATATGTTTTTACCTTAGAATAGTTTCACACATTTTTTTCCCAATATTGTATTAAGTTTTATCAGGGTAAGAGAAAACAAGGATAATTATAGGTAGTGGAATTCGGGATAGGGTTCAAGGAAGGGATTGGAGTAGGGATGGGTACAATGATGGAGTTGCCCCCAATAACATTCCAAGCTTTAGCAAGCAAACTATTGTCCAGATACAAGTATTTGACAGGGTTAATTAGTATCATAATAAGTAACAGTAGTCAAGAAAAATAACAAAAGTTATAAAACATATCAGTTAATCAAAAGGAAAGTCAATCATCTTAATAAGTTTCACAAGCAGTTTTTGTTAACTTGTTTTGCTAACCATTGATAAAAAATTTCTTCTTTCTCTTTAATCTTTAATGTTAATCTGTCCATTTCTGCACAATCGAGAATTTTCCTAGTTATAATCTCATCAGATGGTAAATCTTCATTTTTCCAGTATTGGGCAAATACTATTCTCGCAGCTGTCAATATATATAATATTAAATACTCATTCTCTTTCCCATAATTACATCCTAGTATTCCTAACAAAAACAATTCTGGCTTAAATTCTATCTCTGTTTTAATCATCTTTTCCAGCCATGTCTGGATCTTAAACCAAAAATTCTTTGCACTAGGACATACCCCCCAGATGTGATAATAGGTACCTGGCTTTTGTTTACACTTCCAACAATTATTTGAAACAATTTTAAACATTTTTGCTAACCTTACTGACGTCATGTGCCATCTATAAAACATTTTTATAGGTTTTCTTTATATGAAATTGCTTTAGTCAATTTAATATTTCTGTCCCGTAACTTTTGTCAAGCTTCTAAATCTATAGAGTGTCCAAAGTTTTTTGCTCAAACTCAGATAGTTAGATAGTTTCACACATTGATGCTTTCCTTCTCCCATTTTCTCCTTTGCCACTAATGCAAAACCTTTCTTGTTTCCCCATATGGCTCCATTGTAGTCTGATGTGATAATGAAAAATTTCTCTTGAGCTTTACAGCACTGAAGCATCAATGTTCCTACATTACAACTTGTTATTCTTCTACGCTATTGTTAGATGAACAACCATAAACATTATTTAAATGACTAAATAAAATAAATCAGTCTAGCCACTATATGCATCTGTTAAAGTGAGATGCAGTTCATGAAACCTGATGCCTTCAATAAACTTTATCCTATTAAGCTCCTTATAATTTGCTTTTTAAACCTAGTTGCTTCTCTGGCCTTAGGAAGGTGGGACTTGAGAATGTGGGATTCTCATGGTGATGCAACTGTCACATTGTCAGGTTTGAGGCAGTAGATTTAGTGGATTCCATTAGGGCCATCTCTGATGAAATATATGAAACTACTAGGGGTAATTATCAGAGAGAGTTGCTCTAGATTCCATATAGATGCAAATGACTGGATGCATATTCCAAGTGGAATACTGCATCCAGTTCTGGTCAACACAATATAAAAAAGATTTTGAGACTCTGGAATGAGTGCAGAGAAGAGCAACAAGAATGATTAGGAGGCTGAAGGCTAATACATATGAAAAATGGTTACAGAAATTGGGTATATCTAGTCCAATGAAATGAAGGACTAGGAGTGACATGATAACACTGTTCCAATATTTGAGGGGCTCCTACAAAGGTGAGGGAGTCATCTTTTTTAAAACACCAAAAGGCAAGACAAGAAGCAATGGTTGGAAACTAACCAAGGAGAGAACCAACCTAGAGCTGAGACATTTCCTAACTGTGAGAGCAACCAACCAATGGAATAGCTTGCCTTCAGAAGTTGTGTGTGCTCTATCACTGGAGACTTTCAAGAAGAGACTGGACAAACATTTGTCTGAAATGGTATGGGGTCTCCTGCTTGAGCACAGGGTTGAATTAGAAGAGCTCCAAGGTCCCTTCCAACTCTATTTTCTATGTCCTATGACTCCTTGTTCTTTGTCTTATTTCCATCATTTTCAGAGCAAATCTTCCCCATTAGGGGTGGATTTTTCCTAAACAACCAAATATGCAACTTGGGAGTACTTTTCAAGATCATTAGATCCCTGAGGTTTAGATCACCACATTGATGAAAAGTGCCTGTTCCCAGCTATTACTAACAAGGAGATTCCATATGGAATACATGTGAATTATCTCACAATCTTCCTTTGATCCAAGCAGATTGTATAAACCAGAATCTGCCTTCCAGCTGGTATTCTAGCTGTGATGTCTCTCCATTCTGTCAGAAAGTGTCAGTCTTCCATAATCTCACACTGGAAGCCTTCCAGTAAGTTCAAGGGTGGGATTCAGCTGGTTTGCACCAGTTTGGCAGAACCAGTAACTAAATATTGCTGAGTTTGGAGAACTGATTGAATGCACACTGCTTCTGGAAGTCCAATCTAGAACTCAGAGGCCTGGAGGAGGCCTTCCAGGTCTAGAATGGCCCAATGGAAGTGCATGGATGTCACTTCCGGAAGTCCGTTTTAGGCCTTGGAGGCCTAGAGGAGACCTCCCGGGCCTAGAACAGGCCAACAGAAGTGCATGGATGCTACTTCCAGAAGTCCATTCTAGGCCTCAGAGGCCCAGGCCTGCAACCAATAAGAGAACCAGTTGTTCAGGTATTTGAATCCTATCACTGAGTAAGTTATAGCAAGTTGTGTCAAGAATGTGGTGGCCAGTGTCTGTCCATTTTTTTTTCATGTAAGCATGGGACACCAGTTTTGACAAAGTTACACTAATTTCCTATAATTGCCAAGTCAAATTCAAAATGCTTTTGTTGAAAAATAAATCACTAAATTCTTGAGCCTTCTCTATTGAAAAGAATGGTTTCTCTTGGGTTGTGTGATGACCCATGGCCCCGAACGGAGGCAAAGCAGTTGGCTTTAATCACTGCCAATGTTCCCCAAAAGCTCCCACTTATGCTGGCAAGAGTTCAAACATAGCACACATACACGTTCCTTTCAGCTGCCTCTGGCTAAAGGCAATTGCAATACAGCTGGGTAAGTTTACAATGTTCTCCAGGCAAGACAGATAACATGAAAACAAAACAAAAACGTTAAAGAGTCCTTTTAACTCTCAGCTTGCCTGCAGTCTGCAAGGAGAGACTCAGAAATGCAGGCTATTGTTGTGAAGCAGGAAACCAACCAGTCCGGAATTCTAAGTGTCCAGGTTAAACAAAGACAAGAGCACAATTCATTATCTCAAGATACCACATTTATTCCCAGCAAATGCCCCATCCCACAGCGTCTCCTTAAATCTTAATCCCCAGGTGTGCCTTGTGGAGTGGGGCGGGATGCTCTCCTCCTGAGCAACTGAGCCTGCCTCAGTTGTTCTCTCCTCCTCTCTGATCTCCTTGCTCTAGGATGGAGGGGGCTTAGTCTTCACCTGGCCTCCCTCAGCCTGCTCCTCCCTCCTGGGCCTCAACAGAAAACTCCATATCTTCCTTAGATTCAGGCTTGGATGGAGGCATGACAGGCTGGGCATCATCTAGTATAATGTTCCATTTGTTAAAGTTTACAGCTCACCCAGGGCAAAAATAAGCTCAAGGATCAAGCACATGTACAAAAAACTAAGCTGGAGACATAGTATAGAAAAAAACTTTTTATCTTCAAATATTTAAATATGATACATACATAGTTTCCATTGGCAACATGGTAGAGAACAACAACAACAACTAACACAGGAGATCAGGACTCAGGGAGAGACTAAACCACCCCCAGAGCTAGGCTGGCTCACGTGCTTCTCACAGCCAATCCTATGTCTCAATTAAATAACAGTTCCCATTGGCTGGTTCATTGCTATGGCTATTCCAGTTCATAAGTTCTTACACACTGACACTCCTCCCTTTATAGACATAAAACCAAATAACTTAATACTCTTCTCATGGTGCACTCCACTCAATGGCTTGGTCATTATATCTGCCAGATTGTCATTTGAAGAACAGTGAAGCAAGTGAATTAGTTTACTTTTTATGGCTTCTCTGACATTACAATACTTAGTGTCCACATGCTTGCTTCCACTTTTCACTTTGTCACCTGTTGCCATTTTAATGCAAGCAGCATTATATTCAAATACTGTTACAGCTTCTTTAACTTCTATATTTAAATCCTTTAACAGCTGTACATACCAGGTTACCTCTGAATAAAGTTCAGACAGAGCAATAAATTCTGCTTCTGCAGTAGAAATAGCTACAGTTGTTTGTTTTCTGGACTTCCATCCAATTAAAGTCCCTCCAAATAAAATCACAAACCCAGAATTGGACTTTCTGGTTTGCACATTATTGGCATAATCACTGTCAACATAACATTTTAACTTTAACTCTTCAGAGACTTGTATTTCAAGACCAAATTCACAGTTCCCTTCAAATACTTGAGAATTCTTTTCACACCCATCTAATGCAACTGTGTTGGTGCAGCAATACACCAACTGCACAACCTATGTTTGGTGGACCATTGTGACAGATATAACAGGCTTCCTATTGCTGACTGATATATCTCCTGATCACAGGTTTCACTTTTGTCCTCACCTAAAGTGTTGTGAAAATCTATGCTCATAGGTGTTGGAGCAGAATTACAATCCCTCATATTGTATCATTCCAACAGCTGTTCAATTTTCCTTCTTTGACTGAGAACGTAGCCACCTTTCTCAGTTGTTTGTATTTCTACACCAAGATTGTTTTGTATTTCACCCAGACTTTTCAATTCAAACTTTTTCTCCAGCTGATTAGCAAATTCCTTCACCTATGCTAGATCCTTTGCAATGAAGCAAAGATAATTCATAAATGCTAATAATTGGCAATCCCCACTGTGAAATCTTGCAGTATATATGCAACCATCAGCCTTACAACTCTTGAACCCAAGACCCTTCAATGCCACATCTAAACAGATATTCCAGTTTCTGGCTGACTGGATGGCCTTGTTCAGTTTATACACAGTGCCACGGCTTTTTACTTTCATACCCTGGTACTTGAACCATGTAACTTTCTTCTTCCAAGTTTGCATTGAGGAATGCTGTGGTTATATCAAAGTGCCAAATTTTATGATCACATGCCATTGCCAATGCTAGTACCAACCTTATAATTTCACTTTTTACCTTTGGTGCAAATACCTAATCATAGTGCACATTTTTCTTCTGCGAAAACCTCTATGCCACTAATCTTGCCTTATATTGGATTTCATTGTAGGGTAACACTTTCTTTTTGTATACCCATTTACATCCTACAGCTTTGTAGCCTTGTGGCAAAACATAGAGCTGAACACTTTATGTTCATCCATGGATTTAATTTCTTTGTCCATGGCCTCCCACTTTTCTTGCTCTATTTTGGGTAGTGCCAATACTTCCTGATAATTTCTTGGCTCATACCACACATTACACACCTTTACTTTCCCAGCTGAATATCTATCAGGTGGAATCCCTTTGTTCAACGGCTCTGACCTGCATGGATTGACTGCTCTTGACTATCAACCCTTTCCTGCTTCACATCAGAGTCACCATCTTCTTCTGACTCCTTTTCTTGCTTATTATCAGCTTCTCCTCCCTGTATGCTGATATTGTCATTGAGTCACTGTCTCTAAATGGATCATTTCCAGAATTGGCATCAATTCTGTCCCAATTTTGCTCTGCAAAGCTAGCAGACCTTGAAATTACTATACTTCTGCTTCCATCGCTAAAGCGATAGCTCTTTGAGCCAGGCTCATAGCCCATAAATGTAAGCTTTGTAGCCTTTTTTGCTCTTTTCTCCCGATTGCCTTTGGAATATGCACTCATGCATTGCTTCTAAACACCCTTAAATGTGCCAGAGATGGCTTTCTCTCATATAGCACAGCATATGGAGCATCATTGATAGAGTAACTCCACAGCCTATTGACTAAATAAATGGAAGTCAACATGGCTTTGCCCCAAAACGACCTGCTCAGACCAGAATTCTCCAGCAGTGAATCTTTTATTGTTTGCAAGACTCCATTTCATCTTTCAGCCCACCATTCTCAGCTGCTGTGTACAGATTTGGGCATCTATGTCATATTCCTAGCTGTCCCAACCACTGTTGAAAGTTTTTTGACATAAATTCTGAACCCCTGTCAGTTTGCAGCTGGCATATCTGTTGCCCATATTTTCCTTCTTCGAAGCTCACCCATTGCTTGAACTTCTGTATCACTTCTGTTTTGCTTTTTAGCAAATAACAGAAAACAAATCTGCTGAAATCATCTACAATGATCATTGCATATCTTGCTCCTCCCAAGATGGCTTGCATTGGGCCAACCAAATCTGCATGTACCATCTCTAGAACCCTTGTTGTCTGCCTTGCACTCTTCTTGCTCGCTGGGAATATCTTGGATTTCGATGACTTGCATATTGCACAGTCTAAATATGCCTTACACTTGTTGAAGGAAAAATCTTCATCATGGTTTAGTCCAAGCCAGGGATAAACAATATGGTGACTGTTTTAGAAAGAAGGTTACAGTTTATTGAAGAGGAGAGGCAGACAGAAAGTTGGCTCTGGCAGAAAAAAGAGGAAAAAGGGCTGAGCACATGTAGGGAGTGGGTTTTTATATCCTCTGGAGCGTTTTGTTTGGAGTTGCTTCCTGTGGCATGAACTTTGACCTGTGTCCCTTTGGCATCTGTGAGTTAATCCTATTATGTTCTGTCTTGGACTTTGGGTGGGGTATATAGATTTTAGATGTCTTTGTCTTCTTAATCTTCTAGCTAGGGCTTCCAGCCTTCCTGGATGATTTACATCTGCATTTGTACAGAGCTAGTTTCTGCTTGGGGGAGGGAGACCTGGGGCTATCAAGAAAAACTGAGCATGCCTTTCTGCCTCTTTAAGATCCTTTGAGGAAATATATTTTTCTGCCCCTTTAACTTTTAATATTTCCTTCTCTGGGTGGGGCTGACCCCACAATCCCCCATTGGGGCATAATAGTGTAGGTGACACACTTTTACTGGCACAAGATTAAAATTGATCTGATCAGGGATACTTGGTAAACAAGCTTTAAACTGTTAAACCAAGAAAAAAAGAAGGGGAAAAGACACTAATGGAGGCAGCAGAAAAAGATCCCTGCAGTCGCTCCCAAAAGGAGATCTTCCAACCCATAAAGTTCTAAAGGGCAAAAATTTTATTAGGTGGAAAAGAAATTTGTGGTGTCCAATATTTTGTGCCAATCATTTTCAAATGTTGGATGTCACTTTGAGCTTCCAGTCAGGTTTGCACATTCCTCCCAAAATTCTTCACAGCCATGATTTGCCTCAGTACATAACCACTGGCTGCCCATTTTCAAGGGTTGTTTCCTGCCTTAGCTTTCTTAGCTCTTAGCATCCAGGTTAGTGATGTCCAGTTGAGGTTAGCCAGTATATAAGCCAGGCTATTAAATTTTCTTAAATTGCATATAGTGAGCTCTAGGATTCCCAATCTGAGTCCACCAGTGCAAGATATTCAGGGCTGAGATCTGGAGATCAATTTTATGCTAGTCATATGAATTGCAAATCACCTGGGGGGGCTGGTTCCCTCCCTCTTGGAATTTGTAGGAAGTTGTACATGCAAAGCTTTGGAGCCACAGAGCAAAAACCAACCTGGAAAACTTTACTGAAGGTCGGTGGAGGGGAAAGACTCAGTGTAATTATGAATAGTGTGTGTGCATGTGTGCATCTACTAATACAAACAAGGAATACAAACATTCTGGATAAATTTTCTCTCCCATCAGACAGAAGTTCCAAAGTATTCAGTACTTGCTGTGCCAACTATTCCCAAATGCCATCTCTCCATAAATACATTCAACTGGCTTGTTACAATATAAATGGGGCAAGAAAGAAAACTTTCCACCCTCCCCCCATGGTCTTCCTAATTTTCTTCTAAGGCTTCATGTAGGGACCAGTGGCCCCAGGACTCCTTCCTTCTTCTACAGCTTTCACAGGCCTCTGGGGGAATGGTAGGACTTGGGAAAATCTGTTCCACTCTGGTTGCATGGTGGCTTTTTAGTGGATGGCTGGATTCAAAACCCAATTCCATGGCTCAAATGGATGGAGGCAACATCTGGCTCAATGTGCTCTGCTTCCAAAGGTTGGGGGGTCATCTATGCAGGGCTGAAAGACATGAGAACAAGATCTCCTCCCCCTTTCTGGCTGGACTCTCCCAGGAGAGGAAGACAAATGGCATGGTGAATGAGGATAAGAAAAAGAGAAGTAGATGGTGAGTGTAGCTTGCAGGCAAAGTTTGACAAGGCATTAATATTGCAGTGGTTAAAGAAACAGATAGGCAGACAAAATGAGGTAATCACAAGAAAGAAAGGTTGGATTCTGGTAAGAAAACATAAATGAAAGATCTCATTTCTGAACTGAACATTGGTAACATATTAAAGACTTAACTACCTGCAACTTGAAAAAAAATGTTGGGCAGCTTGAGAATGCTGAAAGCTCCAAATAATTTTAAAAGCCTAATATTTTAAGGTGTGCAATTTGCCAGGAACAGGAGAATATACTCTTAACATTTATTCTAAAATAGACCACATTATTTTAGAGATTGAGAAATGCTTATATGTTCCAGGATTAGCTTCATAGTAGCTAATCACCAACTAGTGATAGGATAAGAAAAGTAACTTAAGAAGAAGATTATTTCCCCACACAAGCAAACTTGAGCTTCAGGAGGCACTGGTAGCTAGATACACCTCATGTTTCAGGAAAAGGATAGACAGATAAAACCCATTTATAACACATAGAATAAATACAAGAGTGAAACTTTTCCAGCAAATGTGATATGCAGGTTCCGAGGTTTTGCTGGTTAAAAAAATGCAGGAAACTAGAAGTTGCCTTCAAGTTTACGTATTTATTCAGCTGAATAGAGACGGACCCCTCTAAATGATAGGGGCAATGAATGACAAGAAATCCTTGTATTTATTCTGTATAATTGCATAAGCAACCCATCCAGCAAAGCTGACACTCATAAGATAAAGATTGCACCCAGTAAGTCTGGCACAGTGTAGATAAGAAGGGAGAAAGCAGAAGTAGCTAAACACATTCTCATTTGGGTGTTCCTTAAAGATATTGTATGTTCTTGGGTGGGTTAGGACATTGGGTGTTGCCCTTGCTGTCCTTTCATGACCCTGCATCCAGGACTACTAGTGACCAGAGACAGAGGGGCCATCTGTATATTGATATTGTCCCCTAAGTCCTGGTCAGCAGATGAGCTTAAAACATTCCCTCCTGGTAACTTTGGGCTGTTCTTAAGAATACAGAGAGAGAAAGGAAAAAGAAAAACAAACAAACAAACACATTTTTCCTTCACTCTGTTTGTTGCCCAGACAAACAGAGTAAGCGTATTTCCATTTTGGTAGCTTGTTTTAAGCAGAATTTCTAGCAGAATTTTCAAATTCTTTTATCTTTGGATTAGAAACAATAAACAGTCACATTTACTTCACATACAAAGACTTTGGCACACATATATACACAAAGACAAGAGAACAGAAAAGGAAACAGAAGTCTTAGTTTTATACATCCTAGTCATTCCTACTACAAATCTCAGTTAACTCAAATTAGGGAAGGCAAAAATCTTATACATGAGAGAAAGAGAGAGAGAGAGAATCACTATTTCTTATTTTCTCTTTAAGTACCTTTATTTAGCCAAATTAGTTTCCCAGCAAAGCCCTGAGCAAAGCCCATTTTTCTGTCCTAATTCCGACCATCGAACTACAGCTACCATGTTCCCCTTATGATGTGGGGTTCAATCGGCTTAGTCAGGTCCCTAGTGGCACTTCCCAGCCACTCTTAATGACATTAACCCTGCGGCCCCACCTGTCATTTTTGGGCACTAACAAAATTGCCCAGGAAGATTTCGATTCCCTAATGAAGTACGGATCCTTCCTACCTAGCGAAAAAGGGGTCTGAGGAGGACCTGCCACAACAGGTACATGGCCTCCTTCTATCACCCTGCCTTCAGTTTTCAGACTCAGGAGGAGTCTGGGAGGACCTGTGCTTTGTGCACTAGTATGAGCCCCTCCTACAGATGAGCTTTGCTTTCAGGGCCTTACCAGCTGGTTGCCAAAATCCAATTCTCTCATTCACTCATATCATTCCATTTTCACATAGCCTCTCCCTTATCCCTAACAAAAGGTCCTGCGCTCTGGCCAAACCTCTATGCTTTCCAGCTCTACCACTTGGACAGATCCTTTTTGCAGTTAGGGAAGACCAGAGGGAGTAAAATCCAACTGTGATTGAGAAAAAAGGGTCTTCTCACTCAAACACACAGACATACATACATTTCCCTCACTCCCCTGGGCTTTAAAGTTAAATTTTAAAGGTACTCACCTTCACCTTCTTTCCAAAGCAGCTATTGAGCAAAAACCCAAAACTCCCTTTACTACCCTGGCTCCACATGGGCAGGGCCTGGGAAACCCATCCACAGACACAAGGGGTCTGCTGCCAGCAAGATGGAGCTTACCAGTCTCAGTCCATTGGTGAAGTTAGCGTGGAGTCCCATCCTGGGGTGCCAAATTGTTGAAGGAAAAGTCTTCATCATGGTTCAGTTCAAGCCATGGATAAACAACATGGTGACTGCTTTAGAAAGAAGGTTGCAGTTTATTGAAGAGGAGAGCCAGACAGAAAATTGGCTCTGGAAGAAAAAAAGAGGAAAAAGGGCTGAGCACATGTAGGGAGTGGGTTTTTATACCCTCTGGAGCCTTTTGTTTGGCGTTGCTTCCTGTGGCATGAACTTTGACTTGTGTCCCTTTGGCATCTGTGAGTTAATCCTATTATGTCCTGTCTTGGACTTTGGGTGGGTGGGGTATATAGATTTTAGGTGTTTTTGTCTTCTTAATCTTATAGCTAGGGCTTCAAACCTTACTGGATGGTTTATATCTGCATTTGTACAGAGCTAATTTCTGCTTGGGGGATGGAGACCTGAGGCTATCAAAAAAAACTGAGCATGTCTTTCTGCCTCTTTAAGATCTTTTGAGGAAATATATTTTTCTGCCCTTTTAACTTTTAATATTTCCTTCTCTGGGTTGACTTCCCACTCACTCTTTTAAGGTTAATCCCTCTGCAAACTCTGGCGTCCTATGCTGGCATGGCTAAGCTTTCTGTGCAAGAGATGAATGCATGAATCATGCTGTGCCACATTATCAAATGCTTGGGCACATTGAACCATTTGTGGCTGCAACACATAAAAGATCCTGTTTTATGCCCTGTGCACATACATTCCTTTTTCTTTTTATGAGAATTTCCCATCTACAAATGTAGTCTCAAACCCTTATTTGTCAAGACTGGAGACACTTAGTAAATTATGCTCCATTTCAGGCACACATAATATATTATTAAACACTTCCAGACATGAAATCAGCATACTGCCTTTCCCCATGACTTTTGCCTTATTTCCATTTGCTAAGGCCACTGCATCTCCTTGAGCTGGATCCATTCTGGAAAACAACTTAGAATTATTAACAATTGTTTGACTAGCCCAGGGGTAGGCAACCTTGGCTCTTTTATGACTTGTGGACTTCATCTCCCAGAATTCCTGAGCCAGCCATACTGGGAGTTGGAGTCCATGAATCATAAAAGAGCCAAGGTTGCCTACCCCTGGACTAACTCCACTGTCTATTAACCATTTGTCTCTACTATTACAATAGCTAACTTTTGCAATAGCAGCTTGTCCATTTGCTGTTTTTTCTTCCTTGTAAAAACAGTTTTTCTTTAAATGAGTTTCAGCTCCACAGATGAAGCATTTCTTTTTCTCCTGTTCTTTCCTCTTGGGAATTCTCTGCTGAGATGTAATCTGATCTCTGCAGACAGGCAGTCTGCTGCTCTGCTCTCTCTGTTCCTTGGACTCCCACCTCATGAATTTCTGCTCATGGCTTCTTCTAAAATGGCGTTTTTGTTCCTCTGAAATCAAACAGGCTTTAAGAGCTTCCATACATAATTCCTGTTATGGTCTACATTCAAAACAGCTGAAACAACGGCCCACATTTCATCAAGACTATTTAATACGAACAGCCTTCTGAGATTCAGGACTCTGCATTCTACACTGTTCTAATTCAACAAATGGTTTCTGCATCTGGAGCAAATGCTCTTCTATGCTCTCTTGTGGCAGCAACCTGGCTCTGTACAATTGCTTCAATAATTGCACTCTATTGCATGCTGACTGCTCACTTGCACACTTTTCAGCTTTAGTCAAACCTCTTATGCAGTTTTTAAGTCAGCTACATTTAAGAATTGTTTATCTTCCATACTTAAAATGATGTATGCCAGTATCTTATCATGCCGCCATTGACCTGCAGCTGCTAATGGCCCCTGGGTTGGAGTAATCACAATATCCCAGAGCTCCTTAGCCTTCAGGAAGCATTCCATTTCTGCAGCCCAAATAAGATAATTCTTTTGTCCCAATTGAGGCAGACAACTCTCTTTTAAATCAGCCATCCTGCAAGCCTTCAACTGAACTTCTGTCTTTTTCTTTCTTAACTCAGGCAATCACAGCTCATCTTATATTATAGCTCCATATTGAGCCTCAATCATTTTTCTTCAGTCTGGACTTTTTTGTATTGTGTGCAAGGGCTGGCTGGCTGGGATCTGGGCCCATAACCTGTGAATGGTTACAGCTCACCCAGCGCAAAAATAAGCCCAAGGATTAAGCACACGTACAAAAAACTGAGCAGAAAAAAAACTTCTTTATTTTCAAATAGTTAAATATGATACATACATACAGTTTCCATGCAATTCTTGGCAATATGGTAGTTAACAACAACAACAACTAACACGGGAGATCAGGACTCATTGAGAGACTAAACCAAACCCAGACCTAGGCTGGCTCACATGCTTCTCATAGCCAATCCTATATCTCAGTTAAATAATAGTTCCCTTTGGCTGGTTCATTGCCACTGCTATTCCAGTTCATAAATTCTTACACACTGACAGTTTCTAATTCTGATTCCTCTCCAGCAGATCTTTGCTAGTATTTTAAAAGTATTAACAATTGAAAGCTATTAATTTATAGAATAGAAACAATATAGGACAGAGTCAGGAGGTTGAGGAAATGGTATTAATAGCACAACTATTTGACATAGCTAGTACATAAGCAATTAGAGCCTATTATTAAAATATATTATTTATTTTATATTTTTTGGCTTAATCTGCAATAGGCTACCTGTCTCAGTTTAAAGTGCTGAAGCCTATCATGCCACAACAACAGCCAGCTGAGGTCTTAATTTGTCCAACATGATTCTGTCTATATATAGTAGTGAGATTTTCAATATAGGCTAAGTATAAGGTTCCACCCCTTCCCTAAGAGGGAACTGAACTGCAAAGCAGGGCTTGTATATTACAGCCATGACACTGGTGTGTTTCCCTTGGAGACAGGTTTACCTTTTGGCTCCTGGATTTTAATATTTCTTTTCACACTTTCCATTCAAATGGGCTCTTGATGATCTTGATGGCCATTTAAGGGGAAGGATGATAATTTTTTTTGCTTCTTGTGTTGATTATTCCTTTTATTGTTCTTATTTTTTCCTGAATGAATAAATTAAGGTGCTACAGTTAGTCCTTGAGTTATGGATGTAATGGAGCCTGCCAATTACATTTGTAATCTGAAGATTCATAGGAATGAATTGCATAACTTGACAGCAATCATTCCCTTCTTTCGCCCACACATTCACTAATCGAATGCATGGGTCATTAAGTGCAGTATTTTAGGGTGGGGAAGGCCACGGGAGCCTAGTGATGGAACAGGCCATCTGTTTCAGATCACCCAAAACTTCCCCTGACCCACTGAGATACCTCATTCTCCCTCCACCAGGGTCCCCACAATTGCTCCCTCCCCCATCCTGCTGCATCTGTCTCCTCTCTAGCTCTCTGTTTCTTTGCTTGCTCTTGGCAGTGAAAGTAGAGGGAGAGCAGGATGAGCATGCCCTGCTCGGCTTCTCTGACTCACCAAGGTAGTCTGCCACTTCAGGCTCAGTGCAGAAAAGCATTTGCACACCAAATAGAGGTTTGGGGCAGCAAAATCTCATTGCTTAAAGCCTCCCATTGACGTGCAAACACTTTTTGCACACAGCCTGTAAGCTTCTCAATTTCAGGCAACTTCAGGATGGGTGCCTGAAGTTGCACAAAATCATGGCCCCCAGAAGTGTTTGGCTCTGGCCGAAAAGTGTTTATGTGCCTATGGGTGCTGCTTCAAAGAACCCTATAGGGCTTAAAGAGGCCTTTGCCAACAAGAATGGAGGCCAGGAGGGATGTATGTTCCCTCTGGGCCTCCATTTATAGTGGCAAAGGCCTTCCTCAAGCGCTTTGCTGGTAAAAATGGAGCCCCGGAGAAGTGCACGTGTCCCTTCAGGCCTCCATTCTCATCAGCAAAGGCCTCCTCAAGCACTGCCAGTGAAAATGGAGCACCAGACAGGAGTACATGTCCCTCCAGGCCTCTGATCTTATTGGCAAAGGCCTCCTCAAGCACTCTGCTGATGAAAACTAGCCCCAGAGGGGAGCATGCATCTCTCCAGCCCTCTGTTCTTGTTGGCAGAGGCCTTTGCTGATGAGAAAGGAGGCCCAGAGGGCTATATGCAGCCATTCCAGCCTTTGCTTTATGGTTAGTATCCATAGGTGTAGTGCCTGTAGAGACCTGGGGGGGAATGGGCAGGGTAGATGTTACAGAGCCCCTGCCATCCTTTGTAAGTATGAATGACTGCTGTGGTGCTGCAGCATTCATAATTTAGGGACTATGTCATAAATATTTGGGGGGATTAGGTCGTAACTTCGAAGGATCACTATGTGAACTGTCATAACTCAGGGATTACCTGTATATGACTGTTGTTCTAAATAAGAAAATATTTGCAAATATATTGGAGATACTTGTTTAACTAGAAAAAAAAATTAGAGCAATATCAAGCGATATTACCAAATTATGCTTCAGATAATGTTTGACCTTACATAGTTCAGTTCCAATTTTAATAAAAGGAAGTCTCTTTAGTTCAGTAACTGACTGATAACTTTGCACTCATGTCAGAAGCACTGAAGCACTTCCGGGTTGAAAAAATTAGTCAATGACATCACCATTGCTTGGGGGATGCCCAGTTGGGGGCTCCTTTCTTATCCCCAACAGGAGATAGAGAGAAGGATGGCCTCTCACCCTGCCCCATGGCAGCATTTGGGTCTCAAAGATGGCTTGTCAAGCCAGTGTTCTAACCACACAAGCCACCATGCTCCTATTGACTGCTAAAACCAAGCTTTGAAAAAAGATTATAACTATCCTATTTTATCAATAAAATCCAGAAATAAACAGTGTTCAATATTAATGTTGTGTCTAAAGGGTGTAGAACAGGGTACTAGACAGTAGAATAACATATTGTATTTAGGAGTGATAATAACTTAAAGACTATAGAGTTAAAAAGGACAATGGCAATAACTGGTTATTTCTCTAAATGCTTACTAAAAAGTTATTGTGATGATACACTCATGTAACCTTGGATACTAGTCTTACAGTGCTGCATGTACTGTATTTATTTTATTTATTTATAGTTCATTTTTCTTAACTGCCAATCTCCCTAAGAGAGGGGCTTTACAGGCAAAGAACCTTTTTAATATTTGTACATCTGATTCCCCATTTTTATCTCATAATATTTTCTTAATATGCTTAATGATTGTTTTTGTATTAGTCAGGGTCCTTCATAATGAACATATATCTATTATTGGGTACTATTTAGCAGCAATAGAGAAAATCTAAATAGAGAACCTGTTTCCAACATATAATTATTGAAAGTGGTGTGGTTAATTCTATTTTTGTAGACTTGGTAAAATTAGCAAATTCAAAGAGAATGCAAAGAATTTATAGCCTCAGTGCAGAATGACTGTTTAAATCAGGTTAGAAAACAGTGGAGAAATTTCAGAATAAGATAATTGGGAGTTGACACAACAATGAAACAACTGTTGCTTTCAATCTTGTTCTTCCCACCAACAATATGTATGACTGAAATGGCAGACAATCCAATTCCCATTTTACACAATTATTTTCAAGCTGGTGGCTTTATCGTTGGTGGTATCACATCTTTTATCACCATCCCTACAACCCCTCCTACATTCGGTGAAGCTCCACACCATTCATTTAATGATGATTTTTTTGTGAGAAACCTTCTTTCTTTTCCTTCCTCCTCCTTTTTTTATCTGTATGCAAGTGTGTCTCTGTATATTGGAGCTTAGGTACCTGATTATACTTATTTCACATTATTATTCAAAATAATTCATATTGTAATGTATGCCCATAAAATAAAAATGACAGTATGCATCTTTCACTGCATTTGATCCTTGAGGTACTAACTACAAAAATAGTTGCCTAGACTATATTTGAGACTAAAATAAATTGACTTCCTTATCAGAAAACAACTTTAAACAAATTACATGAAAAGAAGATTTTTCATTAGTTATGTCAAAGACAAATGAGAATAGCATAAGCTGTCTGTATATCCCATTTAACTATTACTCAAAGTATTGCCAAATATAAAAAAATATTTTTATAGTGCCACAAGCTACCCTGTTTTTAGCCCACAAAATAGAAGCAATTTTCTAAGGAGAGGCAGAAATTCTGAGGAAATTGAATGGTAGTTCTACCAAACATTTATTCTTGTTCCATGCAAAGTAGTGCACACATAAATCATCTAAAGAATGCATGAAATAAAAGCCTGAAATGGTTTGATTCCAGGGCAAAATGCATGTTATATTATAGAGACCTTCAATGAAGCATACATTTAAAATAGTTTTCTGAGAATTTCCCTTGATGTGATATTTAATCATAATTGCAGTATTCTTACAAATACTATCAACATATTTTGGATTTAGTATTTGCTGTGAAAGAGATTAATGAAACCCCTCAGATTTTACCGAACCTCACTCTAGGATGCAGAATCTATGATAACTATTCCGGAAGATATACATCATATGCCACCATAAAACTTTTCTCCAGAAGAAATTCATCCCCAATTATAAGTGTGAAATCCAGAACAAACTCATTTCAGTCATCGGAGCACTTTATTCTGGCATCTCTTTCATGATGGCATGTATTTTGAGCATCTACAAAGTTCCACAGGTGGGAGTTTAAGGGAATTTATAGGAATTTAATATCTGATCTATAATTTCCTAAGTTTTGTAGACTTTGATGGATTATTTTTTTATTGAACACATAAAATAATGCCAACTTATATTACAATAAGTAATGTAAACTGTGTGTTCTGAAATTTAACATAGTAGTAAAAAACATTTTGATTAAATTAAAGAGAATGTGAAGTATACAAAGTAATTAGAATGTGATAATTCCCAGAATAGCTCATAATGTTCTCATATAGATCATCATAATAATAGAAACAGGCTTTCTAAGGCATAGCTTCCATTAAAGGTGTAATAAAAGTGGCATACATTAATTAAATCCTTGCTGATTACATTTCTGCCCTTTCTGCCTTGATGGATCAATCTTAAATATAGAAAAATTAATCAAGGGTTTCCCTGAATGATTATTATGGCCCATCAAGTCAATCCTGATTTCCCATAACTACAAGGACAAATCCTGTAGGCAAGATTTTCATATGCAGTATTGTTTTCCTAAGATTGAGAGAGATAGAGAGATTGACACAAAATTATACAGCTAGCTTACATTCCTAGCCAAAATTACAATTCATTCAACATAAGAGAAGGTGAACTGAAAGCACTAAGTTAAGAAGTGTTTAAAGTTTTTTTCTGAGTTAACCTATGCTTGTTTCTAAATTGTCAGTGACCAATTTAAGATTATTATATAATAGTATGATGTCATTATTATCCATACCAATAATTTATGATATACTAGGCTCTTCTTGAGAAGAACTCAAGATATATATAAAGGCTAACACCAGCTAAAGAACTGGAAGCTGTGATTTCACATTAGTTTCTATATAATAGTATTTTATTAAATTTTATTAAACTGTCCAATTCTCTGTGCAGATCATAATAACCAAATAAAAAAAATACAATAAGCTCAATATAACATAAAAGATAAAGATAAAGATGTCAAGAGCAACAGATTACATGGAGTGAAGCAGAGGTCATCTGTGGACTGATTGATAAGAAGCTGGGTCCTTAGATTAAAATAAAGAGAAAACTGATTTATTTTAAACTCTGGGTTGTGTTGTTTATAGTGGGGAGAAAAGAGCAGGAAATCTCATGTGATAGGAGAATGATTAACAGCTTTACAAGGATAACAGACAAGAACCATATGAACAAAGTGGACATATTGAATCATTTCACAAAATGTACAGCTCTCTTGTAGGTAACAAGGTCTCTACAAACAATTTATATTTCAATAGTTGGGCTCAATGAGACATAATATAATGTAGTGGTGTAGTCTTGGACTGGAACAGTCACAAAAAAAACCCTCATTGGATAACATTGTAGCAGTCAACCTTTGTCAGACTTTTTTTTACAGATTTCTTGTTCTGGGTAAATAATGGCAAGATGCACTGTATGTGTGCTGCCTTGAGCTTCACCAAATAAAATGGGAGAGGAAGCTAATAAAACTAATAAAACAATGTATAATTAAGGAAAATCAATTACAAGTTGGAGTTCTCCTATATCAAATGATCCTTCATTACTTGTCAAAATAACTCCTGCTTCTTATTTGAGTATATCCTTTATTTTATTTAAAAAAGTAAAATTAAAAAATTATTAAAATTTCCTTTATTTTTTAAAAAAGGTATTACGTTACAGTTAATAGACTATAATGTATAGATACAATCTAAAAAGGTTTAGGAGAAAAGGAAAAAAAAAACAAATAAATATGTTCTCTGTTAAGCAGATGGGACATTGTTAACAAAGCTCACACCATAGATAGAAAAAGAGATTTCCAAACATCGGCCAACATATTGACGTATCATATTATGAGAATATCATTATCAAGATAAATGAGAGAATAGATGTTGATATTTCTGTATTATAATTCTGTGAGAATATTTTAGCACATGGTTCACTTCATATCAGAAAATTAAAAGTGGAAACTGAATTTGTGTCAAAGTGTCACAATGCAAATTTTGTCTTTTGCCTAGTCCTCAAACCCATTGATAACCATGATTTAAATACAAATATTAATTGTTATTATTCTCCAAATCTTTCAACTCTCCTTTCAACAGATCACATATGGTTCTCCTCTACATAAGAATAATAGCTCTGAAGCACATTCTTTCTATCAGATGGCCCCAAATGAAGCCAACCAATATAAAACAATTGTCCAGTTCCTTGTGCACTTCAAGTGGACACAGATTGGAATACTATTTAAAGAGGAAGATGGAGAAAGATTTATGCATACTATTTCCTCCATGTTTTCTCCTCACAGAATCTGTGTTATTTTCTTGAAAAGACTTAAGCCCTTTTATCTAAGCACTATTCTTGATGACATGGATTGGCTAGTGGAAATGTACCTATTCTTGATGAGAAATAATGCCAATGTTGTGATAATTTATGAAAGAAATATGTTGGTTTTGTTACTTTATCTACCAGAAATGGAATTAGTGTCTAAGGAGCCAAAAGGGAAAGTATGGATCATGGTGGCTCAAACTGATCTTGCATCATATTTCTATCAAAGAAAGTGGGATACCCAAGTCTTTCATGGTGCTCTGTCCTTCACTGTTAATTCAAATGAGGTTCCAGGTTTCCAACAGTTTCTTCAAACTAGAAACCATTTCTTATCTAAAAATGATGATTTTATCAAAAATCTGTGGGCGCATGCATTTGATTGTGCATTTCCCAAAGCTCCAACCAAGGATCTCAATGGCACCTGCATTGGGCAGGAAAAGCTGGAGACACTTCCTGAGCTTTTTTTGAAATGACTATGAGTAGCCACAGCTACAGTGTATATAATTCTGTCTGTGCAATAGCACATACTATACAGGGCAGACAGGGCAGACAGAGGAAACGCAATTGAACACACATGTCTACAATATGTGCAGTCATGGCAGGTAATAAAGCATATTTCTCAATTATGTTATAAATTAGTGATTGTACAATTATTGCATTTTAGTAAATCATCTTTAAGGTTTTGGGATCCACCCTTATAACTAAAGAATCTTAAATATGATTTCTGCCTCATTTTTAAAATAACAGCAACAATAATTATTATTGTTTAGCAACAGCACTAGTAGTAATAGAGTAGTTATTTTAATGCCATTTCAGATCCAGTTTGGTGTAATAATTAAGACAGAAGACTGGAAATTGGGAGAACATGAAATTATTCTAGACTTAGCTACATGATAGTTGGGTAAGATTCAGCCAGTCATTCTCTCTTAGTCCTAGGAAAGAAACAATGACACACTATTTCAGAAATCTTACCAAAAAAATTAGTCAAGGCCATTATCAGAAATAAACACCAATTCAAAAGCACAAAACTTAATGTCCTTTAATATAAACCCAGTTTAGTGACCATGATGAATTCTTCCTAGACAGAATTAGATCTGGTTTGGTAATTTTAGGATCTTCTCTTTATTTGATGCTTGAAACCCTCTTTTAGAACACAACCTGAGAATTTTTTCTACTTTCCATTTTAAAGCATTCTTATTTTCCTATCTAAACCGGAAGTTTCCTATTTAATTTTTGAATTTCTTTTGTCTGTGAGGGTTCAGGAAGGGCAGTATAAAATGGGCTTTCAGCTGCTTGTCTGCAATCAGATCTAACTGATGTAAGCATTATCAAATAGAGTTTATTATTGCTTTTTGTATCCTTTTCCTATTTTAAATTCAATAGATCATTATCGTATCCTCATAAACTTCTGTGTAGTCAAGTTCAAATGAATGGACAAATGAAGAAAAACAAAACTAATGTATAATCATGACAGGTGCTCTTGCGCTCTCCTTTATCACGTAGGTCCATTCTTTCTTTAAAAAAGTCACATTTAACAATAGTGCAGGAGATCAGGTTTCTTTTGATCAGAATGGAGAATTGATAACTGGATTTGATTTTGTAAATTGGATCACACATTCCCAAATCAATCCATTCATCACATCAAAGTTGGGAAACTAGAGTCTTGGGCTTCTTCTAGCAAGGTGTTTACCATCCATGGAGCTGCCCTTATGTGGGACAGCAGTTTTAACCAGGTAGGTTTTGAGGGTGTTCATATTTTTATACTAATTTTAAAATTATTATTTTCTATATATGCATGTATGTATGTATTTGTGTATTTTTTCTCTCTCATCCACATACATAAATTGTTTGTGGGTAGTTCTTACAGGAGAGCAAAGAGTGACTAGAATAAGATGGATTTAATATTTTTCAACAAAAAAACCAAACCCTGCATCTCAATTAATATAAAAATTGCTATTAAATAGTCAAGTATGTGCTGAAAGGAAATAAATATCCTAATGGAAAGATAATGACTAGTTTTACAGATACTTTCTAAATCTAGAATTATATTATGAATTAACACTAAAGTAAATCATGTAGATGTACAGAGCAAAAAAGAGACAGGATTTTTTTTATTTTTTTATTTTTTTGGTTCAGGAACCAATGAAAGGTATTTTTCTCTGAGTAAACAGGAATACAATTCCTTTTAGTTACAAATTATTAGCATTTTTTTCTTGAAGATCAGTTTTATTTTATACTTTACTTAACACCATATTATTGCAATTGAAAGTACTCGGCTATAAATTCACAGATTTTCTGGAGGGAAATTTAAACTAAACAGCGGGTACAGGGAGTTAATTGTTACGGAACAACCCTGTCCCCGGCAATTTAAAAACTATAGGGCTATCAGTGCATGTAGCATAGATGTGTGTGTGGACAAGGATACCAACCTTGCTATCAATCAAAATGAAGCCTCTAATAGCGAGTGCCACATAAAGTGCACTAACCAAATAGGTGGTAAGACAATAGGGGAACTCAGGCACCACACAGGTTATGTAGAAAGGAAACACAGGGCCACCCACAAAGGACTCAAATGTTTATACACCAATGCACAGAGTATGAACAGCAAACAGGGTGAACTAGAAATTCAGGTTAATGAGGGCAGATACGATATTGTTGCCATTACGGAAACATGGTGGGATGAAACTCACACATGGAACACACAGCTAGAGGGATTTAAATTATTTAAAAGAAACAGACCAAATAAAAGAGGAGGTGGAGTTGCTCTCTATATAAGAAATAACTACATCTCCACAGAAATAGAGTACAACAATGATAAAAACTGTCTTGAATGCATTTGGGTCAATATAAAAGGGGGGGGGAAATGACATTGCCATAGGTGTATACTACAGACCACCCAACCAAACAGAGGAAATAGATGAACTTTTTGCTAGTCAGCTAACTAAGGTATGTAGGAAGCACATCACAATAGTAATGGGGGACTTTAACTACCCTGACATCAACTGGGAGACAAACTCCGCACCAAATGGAAGATCAAACAGGTTCCTGGCAAACCTAGCAGACAACTTTGTCTCCCAAAAAGTAGAGAAGGGAACTAGGGGATTAGCCATTTTGGATCTAATTCTCACTAACAGAGATGAAATGATAGACGGTGTTGAAGCCATAGGAACCCTGGGAGGAAGTGATCATGCAATATTAGAATTCAACATTATAGAAGCACAAGCAATAGAACACAGTCAAACTAGAGTCTTGGACTTCAAGAGAGCTAATTTCAATAAACTTAGAGAGGGCTTGGGAAGGATTCCATGGATGAGAATCCTCAAGGGGAAAACAACTCAAGAAGCTTGGGAAATTTTGAAAAATGAGATAATAAAAGCACAGTCTAGCACAATACCAACAAAGAGGAAAAATAACAGCTCTCAAAAGAAACCAGCATGGCTGCATAAAGAACTCTCTGACAAATTGAAAGATAAAAAGGACAAGTATAGAAAGTGGAAAGAGGGGAACATAACTAAGTCAGAATATCAGCAAATAGCCCGAGCCTGCAAAGATGAAGTGAAGAAAGCCAAGGCTCAAAATGAACTAAAACTTGCAACCAAAGTCAAACGTAACAAAAAAAGCTTCTTTCAACATGTAAAAAACAAGAAAAAAGTGAAGGAAATGATTTGTCCATTAGTGGGTGGAAGTGGCAAGAAGGTGACAAGCAACAGGGAGAAAGCAGAACTATTTAACTCATTTTTTGCATCTGTCTTTACACAAAGGGAAAAAACAGACCAACCTATCAAAAATAGTGCCATAAAAAACAAAACAGAAACACAAGTTAAGATAGGCAAGAAAATGGTTAGGGAGCACCTGTCCAGCCTAGATGAGTTCAAATCGCCAGGACCAGATGGATTACACCCCAGAGTTCTCAAGGAACTGGCAGATGTGATATCGGAGCCACTGAACTATATTTTTCAAAGATCCTGGAACACAGGGGAACTACCAGAGGACTGGAAAAGAGCTGATGTAGTTCCCATCCTCAAAAAAGGAAAAAAAATGGATCCAGGAAATTACAGACCTATCAGCCTGACCTCAATACCTGGGAAGATCCTGGAAAAGATAATCAAACAACAAATCAACGAACACCTAGAGGCAAACAAAGTCATTACTAAAAGCCAACATGGGTTTGTCAAAAATAGATCATGCCAGACAAATCTTATTGCATTCTTTGACCAAGTGACAAAATTAGTGGATCAGAGGAATGCTGTGGACATAATTTACTTGGACTTCAGTAAGGCATTTGATAAAGTAGATCACAACCTACTACTTGACAAGATAGAAAAATGTGGGGTAGACAGAACCACCACCAGATGGATCCGTAGCTGGCTGACCGGCCGTACTCAGCGAGTGGTCCTCAATGGAACTGCATCTATATGGAGGGAAGTGTGTAGTGGGGTGCCCCAGGGCTCTGTTCTGGGCCCAGTACTCTTCAACATCTTCATCAACGATTTGGATGAAGGGATAGATGGGGAACTCATCAAATTTGCAGACGACACCAAGCTGGCAGGAATAGCCAACACTCCAGAAGACAGGCTTCAGATACAGAAGGATCTGGACAGACTTGAACACTGGGCACTAACTAACAAAATGAAATTCAATGGTGAAAAAAGCAAGGTTCTACATTTAGGCAAGAAAAACCAAATGCACAAGTACAGCATAGGTGGCACCATGCTCAATAGTAGTAACTGTGAGAGGGACCTCGGAGTCCTAGTAGACAATCACTTAAATATGAGCCAGCAGTGTGCTGCAGCTGCCAAAAAGCCCAACACAGTGCTAGGCTGCATTAACAGAAGGATAGAATCAAGATCACGTGAAGTATTAATACCACTCTTCAATGCCTTGGTAAGGCCACACTTGGAATACTGCATCCAGTTTTGGTCACCACGATGTAAAAAAGATGTTGAGACTCTAGAAAGAGTACAGAGAAGAGCAACAAAGATGATTAGGGGACTGGAGGCTAAAACATATAAGGAATGGTTGCTAGAATTGGGTATGTCTAGTTTAACGAAGAGAAGGACAAGGGGGGACATGATAGCAGTATTCCAATATCTCAGGGGCTGCCATAAAGAAGAGGTAATTAAGCTATTTTCCAAAGCACCTGAAGGCAGGACAAGAAGCAACGGGTGGAAACTAATCAAGGAGAGAAGCAACCTAGAACTAAGGAGAAACTTCCTGACAGTGAGAACAATTAATCAGTGGAACAGCTTGCCTCCAGAAGCAGTAAATGCTCCAACACTGGAAGTTTTTAAGAAGAGACTGGACAGCCATTTGTCCGAAATGGTGTAGGGTTTCCTGCCCGAGCAGGGGGTTGGACTAGATGACCTCCAAGGTCCCTTCCAACTTTACTACTATTATTATTAATTAAAATAAGAACTCTAGGTAGCACTGGAATTTTGTGAAGTATACTGAGAAGCTGGCTAAGAAATTACTACAATAAGAGCAGAGATAAGAATCAGTTTGGTGTAATGGTACAGACAGAAGTCCAAGAACCAGGAGACTTTGAATTGCTGTTCTGCCTTAAGAATAAAGCTTGTTGGTAATCTTCAGCCAGTCACTCTCTTAGCCGTAGGAAGAAGGTAATGGCAAACCATTATTAAAAGCTTCCAAGAAAACTTCAGAAACTAGCCTGGGAAACATTAATCAGAAGGGACAAAAAAAGGGGGAGGGAGGAAGGAAGATATTGGGTTATAGAACTCTGAATATACTTCTGAATGTAATTTCATTATGTCACAACAAATTATCTATAAAACTATATAAAATTGTGCACAATTTTATATTCTGTGCAAACTGCCTTTTTAAAATGAATTTGGGGAGCAAAGGAGAAAAAGCTACAAAATTAGAGGGTTATAGTCTGAGAACCTAATTCTGAATGTGATTTCACTATATCACATGAAACCATTTTTAAAAGGTAAAGATTGATTGGACGGGAGAAAGGAAAAGAAAAAATAGGACGGAGCATTATAGAGATCTGAATATAATTCTAAATGTAATTTCTCTGCAAAAATCTGAAAACACCCCAAATCGAATACTTAACTCTGATTCCTGTTAACATATTAGGCCCTGCCCATTTCATCATGTATAGAGAGCTGCCTCCCTGGTCATTTCAAACAAAAGCAGGAGGGGAAGCAGTTCTGCTGTTATGATTGCCTCTCATGTCCTGAAGGGAAAATATCCAACCAGCATGGTAAGAGACTTCAGGTCAAGTGATTGTATCATCACAAGATGCCTACAAAAAATATCCAGATTATTCAGCAGTGGCAGAAGAAGACTTTTTTCCCCTTAACAATTTAATGAAGTATTTAATGTCCAGGTTTTATCTAAGGAAACATAAAGAATCCATACATCAGTCAAGATAAAGCAATTATTCATTAGTTTTGAAGTATAAAATGTTTAAGAAAGGGTCAGATTTATATCAAGATGTCATAAAATGAAGCAAGTCACTTTAAAATATAAATTCGTGATATTATCTAGTAAGAGGTCAAGGATATATACTGGTTGTATTTTTCTTGCTGATCAGTAGATGCTTTCCTTCATGAAATATTTAGCCAAAGTGGCCTATCACACTTCAAAGTTAACACTGTAGCCAGAAAGGAAGGAGTCTGCTTTCTGTGAAATAGCAGAGATTTGAACTTGCTGCTACACTGAATTTTAATCGATATATATTGGAGAATATTTACAGCTCAGGGTTGATATAAGGAGTCCTTGCTGCTCTCTGATCTTGCTTATTTTCTTGCAGATGTTTGATTACCCAAACTAATAACATCACCAGTGCTAATTAGGAGTACTGTTTGCTGTCAGTTTATATTCTAGTGGATTGCCTTTCAGTGTTAGAGATTCTTTAATTGTGCTGTTGGCTTCTTTGCCAGTTTTTTGACTGAGGTATTGTTTACTTGATTGTTGATCTGATGTTAACCTTGGAGTTATGCTGATCTAGGTGCTGATTGCTGGTGGAGAGGTGCTTGGGTCTTTTCATTCCTTTTTTGGGCTGGGTGATAGTCTCTTTTGCATCATTTATAGATCTGTTAATGTCTATATGTCTATTGATGGCTAATTTATCAGAATGCCAGGTTTCTAGAAATTCCCTTGCATTTTTTGGACTTGGCTTGGTCTAGGATGGTCACATTTTCCCAATTGAAACTATGGTTAAATCTGTCAATATGTTGTGAAATTAAAGAATTTTAATTATGAAAATTCATTCCTACTTTATTATTATAAATTACTCAAGGTGTCGAACATACCTAATACTTCTTCCTTCTCCTCAATTCCCCACAAAAATTACTTTCTGAGGTTAATGTGAACAGTAAAGGCACATGTGGTGGTAGGAGCACTCAGGATTGTGACTCCTAAGCTGGAAAAATGATTTTAATCCTATGAATTTGATATTTTATGTTACCGATCATTCTTGATCAACAGGATAATCTCTAAGCTGTCAATCACAGCTGAACCGTTTCCTCTTTAGACAAGGTCTACTAATTTCTAGCCTGGTGTCTTAACCACTAGACTAAGTTGGTTCTTCTTTATATATTATATAATGCATACAATATATTTATAATACATCTATAGCATAAAATAGTACATATAATATATATAACCTAGAGAAAGGTGGATAGACAACATCACAACCAGATGGATCTGTAGCTGGCTGACAAACAATACTCAATGAGTAGTCCTCAATAGCACTACATCAACATGGAGAGAAATAAACAGTGGGGTACCACAAGGTTCGGTCTTAGGACCAATACTCTTCAATATCTTCATAAATGACTTAGATGAGGAAATTGAAGGGGAACTCATCAAATCTGCAGATGACACCAAACTGACAGGAATAGCCAATACCCCAGAAAACAAACTTAAGATTCAAAAAGATCTAGAGAAATTTGAACAATGGGCCCTATTCAACAAAATGAGTTTCAATATGGAGAAAAGCAAAGTTTTACATTTAGGTAGGAAAAATCAAAGGTACAAGTACATATTGGGTGAGACCTGGCTTAAAAATAGTAACTGTTAAAGGTACCTTGGATTCCTAGTGGATAATCACTTGACTATGAGCCAGCAATGTGCAGAAGCAGCCAAAAAAGCTAATACAATCTTGGGTTGTATAAACAGAGGTATAGAATCAAGATCACAGAAAGTATTAGTACCATTTTATAAAGCCCTAGTCAGACCACACCTGGAATACTGTAGCCAATTTTGGTCACCATATCACAAAAAAAAAAAAAAAAAAAAGATGTTGAGAGTTTAGAAAAAAATTCAAAGAAGAACAACTAAGATGATCCAAAGCCTGGAGACTAAAACATATGAAGAACGGCTGCAGGATGTGGGTTTGGCTAGTCTAAAGAAAAGAAGAAATAGGGGAGACATGATAGCAGTATTCCAATACTGAGAGGCTGCCACAAAGAATAGGGGGTCACTTTGTTCACCAAAGCACCAGAGGGAAGGACAAGAAACAATGACTGGAAACTGATCAAAGAGAGAAGCAACCTGAAATTAAGGAGAAACTTCCTGACAGTGAGGACAATTAACCAGTGGAACAGCTTGCCTCCAGAAATTGTGGGTGCTCCATCACTGGAGATTTTTAAGAAGAGATTAGACAATCACCTGTCTGAGATGATATAGGTTCTCCTGCTTGAGCAGGGGACTGAACTAGAAGACCTCCAAAGTCCCTTCCAGCTCTGTTCTGTTCTGTGCTACATTATGTAAATAGCATATATTAAATATTTATACATATTAGAGAATTACCATAGAATAGCAGAGATGATAGATGTAGCAATGTCAAGTGGCAGCAATATCAGGAAGGAGTATGAGAAACTGAAGAAGCATCAGAGTCTAAAGGAAGAAACAAAGAGTACAAAGTAAAAACCCATGTGGTGATAGGAATACTTGGGGTTGTAACTCCTAAACTGGGAAAATGGTTTTCATAGATCTCAGGAACAACATCTACCTTCTTTGTCCAGAAGACTGTAGTGATAGGAACAGAAACCTGAACTCTTAGAACTTTAGTAGGTAGATATCTGTCATTAAGGAAGATGCATATTGCCCATAGTGGTGAGAAGAAATTTATACATAAGAATTACATAAAGGCAAGCTATGTTGGGGTCCCAGCTACCAAGGAAGTACATCTAATGGCATCTCAGAAAACAACATTCTATGTGGTGGCTCCTCCCTTTGGAACACTATTTCCCCAGAGATAAGATCTGCCCCCATATTGTTGCTTTTGTGCAAAGTCTTGAAGATATGACTTTGTCAGCAGATTTGGGGGTCCCCATTTGAAGCCAATCAAGTAGCTTGTCTGATTCTGTTTTAATATCATGAGGCAAGCTGGAGTTAAATTGTGGATTTTTAACAATGGATTTTTAACTCTAAGATAATTAATGCATGTGAGTTGGGTAGCTGTACAAACTTGTTTAGTTAATAAATAATAATAATAATAAATAAATAATAATTAAACTGGAATAATTTCTGAAATGGCAATCATGACTGAAGCAATCCTTTCACCTTTAGGAGTGGATGACTGCATTGAATGCCCACAAGATGAATATGCAAGCAAGAAACATGACTCATCCATTAGGAAGACAATGACCTTTGATAATACTTTGGGAATGAGCTTAGCTATATTGGCCATTTCTTTTTCTCTCTTCACTCTTTTGGTGCTAGTAACATTTGTGAAACATCACAACATTCCCATTGTCAAAGCCAATAATCAGGATCTCACCTACATGCTTCTTATCTCTCTATTGCTCTGCTTCCTCTGCACATTGCTGTTCATCAGTCCACCTGGGAATATAATTTGCCTCTTGCCACAAATCAGCTTTGCCATTGCCTTCTCTATGGCTATATCTTGTGTGTTGGCAAAAACCATCATTGTGCTTTTAGCATTCATGGCCACTAAACCAGGATCCAGGGTATGGAAGTGGGTGGGGAGAAAACTGGCCATCTCCATTGTCCTTTCTTGTTCCCTTATTCAAGCAATTATTTGTACAATTTGGTTGGCAACATCTCCTCCCTTCCCATATACAGACTTACACTCAGAAACTGCAGAAATTATACTGCAATGCAATGAAGGCTCAGTAACTATGTTTTACTCTGTCCTGAGTTATATGGGTTTCTTGGCAGCTTCCAGTTTTACAGTGACTTTTCTTTGCAGGAAATTCCCCAGCAGTTTCAATGAAGCAAAATTTATCACTTTCAGCATATTGATCTTTTGTAGTGTTTGGGTGTCATTTGTTCCAAGCTATTTGAGCACCAAGGGAAAATACATGGTGGCTGTGGAGATCTTTTCCATCTTGGCCTCAAGTGCTGCAGTACTGAGTTGCATCTTTTTTCCAAAATGTTTCTTAATTTTTCTGAGGCCACATTTAAATATCAGGGAAGAGTTAATAAGAAAAAAACATTGAAAGAAGATATATTGATTGCTATCTCTTATAATCAGCATTTCCTAATTATATATCACTCAGAATGATTTCTAGTTGGAGTAACCTGTAAAATGTATTATTTAATCAATTAATAAAATATAAATATTTCAAACTTTGAATATATTGTGTTTGAATATTTAGGGCGCTACTGTTAACTTGGGAATACTTAAAATCGTTTGAATTATATGTACATGAAGCAACCTTAGAATCATAGCAGATTCCTATGGAAAACTTCAACAATTCTGACACACCCTCCCAATACTAATGATGATTTGAAAGTCCTATACCAACTGAACACATCTATTTCACTGAGCTGCATACCTTTTAAACCATCTGATATTGCCACCACTCCTTTGGTTTAAACACACAGAAGGTGTTACCACACTACTATGATTTCCTCACCAATCAAAGTGAAATTGTGACTGATAGTGATTCCAATTAAAGCTTCAGATCAGAAATATTAAAGAATGCATGCAACCTCAATTAGTTTATTTATACCCCAAAGAATCTACCTTGCAAGCGGCATAAACCCAGACAAGCACTAATTGTACAACCCAATCATCCATTTCCCAATTTTAGCAGCTTCTCCTGGAATTGAAAATATCTGACTCATAAAATAAATAGTTCCCTTCACTTCCTTTTTCACTGAGAGGGGAAAAAAAGGTTCTCCGTGCTAAAGGGTTAGGATAGGTCCTTCCCAAATATCTGGATTTTGCTGCCCATGATGCAGTGACTCTTGATGGGAAGTAAAATTTTGCAGGCCTCTGCCTGTCACAAACAGCCTTCAGATTACAATCTATCAAAAGCAATCTATTAAATCTATCAAAAGTCTATCTATCAATTTATCAAAAGTTTCCTGTCAAAATAAGCAAAAAAAATAGTAATCAGTTTCCCCTAATTATTAAAAACTAGTTTCTATTTCAGATGAGTTTAAATCACTAGGACTAGATGCTTTACAGTCCAGAGGTCTAAAGGAACTGGCAGGTGTGATCTTGGAACCACAGAACAAAATATTTCAATGCTCCTGGAGTGTGGGGAAAATGTCAGAGGACTGGAAAAGAGCCAATGTGGTTCCAGTTTTTTTCTTTTTTTAAAAAAGGAAAAAGTGGAACCATGAAAGTACAGCTCAATTAGTTGGACATCAATACCTAGGAAGATCCTAGAAAAGATAAGCAAGGAGCAGATTTGTGAGCACCTAGAAAGGAACAAGGCAATTAATAAAAGCCAGCATGGGTTTGTTAAAAACAGATTGTGCCAAACAAACTGATCATTGATTTATACACAACATCCCTTCTTTCTTGGAGAAACCATCCTTGACCATTCCTATTCATGTGCTTGATAACTCCCAGGTAAATTATTGTAATGGAAGTTATAGCAAGTCAAGAATGTAGTGACCAGGTTTATTTTGAAATAAGTATAGGAGACTCTTTCGGGCAATGCCATAACAGCTTCCTGTAACTATCAAGGTCAAATTCAAGGTGCTTGTGTTGATATACAAATCTCTAAATGTCTTGAATCCTGTGTACCCAAAAAAATGGCTTCCTAAGTTGGGCATTGGCTTGTTTCCAATGATCAGTTTGTTTGGAAGATCTTTAAAGGTATTTGGAAAACATTAAAATGGCACATCATTAACTTATATAGAAGAAACACTGTAGGATGGAATCAGGAGGTTGAGAAGGTAGAATTATTAATAGCATAGCTATTCAAGGTAGATAGTAGCAAAATAGATAGCATCTATTATTAGAGTATAATATCTACTTTATATTTCCTGGCTTAATCTGTCACAGGTTTCTGGTGTCAGTTTATAGTGCTGGAGCACATCATGGCACAACAACAAACCAACCCAATTGCTGCTTTATCCAATATGATTGTGACCATCTAGTGAGATCTTTTATAGAGGCCAAACTTAGTGTCCCACCCCCATTGTGAAGTAAGAGAAAAAAGGGCTGCAGGATATCGCTCATCTATGGTAGCCATGGCACTGTGATGGGGTTGATGATCCTTACAATGGGTGAACTGAACCCCTCTGTCCAAAATTATCCACTTAGGGGCATCATGCAGCTGGTAGATATGTTTCAGGAACAATTTGGTCAGTTGTTGGGCAGATGGGAGTTCTTTGCAGGCAATGAAATGAGACTGCTTCGAGAACAGGTCTATCACAGTCCAGATGACAGTATTTCTTCTACTTTCAGGTAGGTCTACTATAAAGTCCATAGCTATTTCTTCCCATGGTTGAGAAGAGTCTGCCACTGGTTGCAGTAATCCAAGGGTTTTCTCTGGGATTCTTTTCATTGTGGCATATACAGTACAACTTTTTACATAGTTTTCCACATCCTGTTTCAGCCTCAGCCAACAAAATTGCCAGAGGATGAGGTGTAGAGTTTTTAAATATCCAAAGTGTCCAGCCTGTTTTACATCATGGTTGTGTTTGAGAGCATTAAGATGGAGGGCTTCAGGCAAATATAGTTTCCCCCCTTTTTAGGCCAAGCCATCCCTTCATGTTAGGGAGGTTTTATTATCTTTGAACCATTGATCGGTGAGGAGCTCTTGTTTTATTTTCTTTACCCCAGGGTCATCAGGATTAGGGACTCTGCGAGGGTTAGTTAAGCAGTAGTTTGTGGATTTGAGATAATTGCCTCAATAACCTCTTCGTGTTCGCTTTTGTACTGGGGCAATCTCAAGAGCGCATCAGCTAAGAAGTCTTTTCCTCCCAGTATGTACTTTAGAGTGAAGTTGAAATGGTTAAAGTACTGTCCCCATCATACTTGCTTCGGGGACAATTAGTGGGGAGTTTTCAGTGCCTCTAGGTTTTTGTTATCTGTCCCTACTTCAAATGGTACCTTGCTCCCTTCTAGATAGTGTCGCCAGCCCCCATCTAATCGTGAAGGCCTCTTTCTCCCAGATTACCCATCTCTGCTCACTTTCAGTAAATTGTTTAGAGGTGTGGGTGCAGGGCTGCAGGATCCCACTTTTGTTTTTTTGCAGTAATACAGCTCCAACTGCTGCATCGCTGGCATTGGCTTGAATTACAAAGGGCTCCCCTAGACAGGGATGCTTTAGGACCAGTTCAGCAGCAAATAGTCTCTTTAACTTCTCAAAAGCTGTTTGACAGCCCATCGTCCATGCTAGTGGTTGGCATGGGCACAGTTTCTCCCCTTTTCCCTGTTTTGAGTAATTCTGTAAGGGGTAGGGCAATCTCGGCAAAAGAGGGGATGAATTGACGATAGAAGTTGGAGCTGTTTGCAAGTTTTTGGGGACTGCCATTCGATTATAGCTTTCACCTTGGCTGGATCCATTTCAATGCCCTCATTGGAAATTCTGTAGCCAAGATAATCTAATCAGGTCTGGTGAAATTCACATTTCGACAATTTGGCATAAAGCTTGGCATTCAATAGTTTCTTTAACACCTCTCTCACCAGGTTTATGTGATCAGTCACGTTTGTGCTGTATATCAGGATATCATCAAGATACACCAGAAGCCCGTTGTACAAGTGATCATGTAGGACCTCATTAATCAACTGCATGAATACAACTGGGGCCCCTGTAGTCCAAATGGCATGACTTTGAATTCATAGCTCCCCATGGAGCAGTTGAAGGCAGTTTTCCACTCATCCCCCTCCTTTATTCTCACTCAGTAATATGCCTCTCTCAGGTCTAATTTAGTAAAGACACTCCCCTTAGCCAGATACGTTAATAAGTCCTTTAGGAGGGGGAGGGGCTATTTGTTTTCCACACTCACAGCATTGAGACCCTTATAGTCTACACAGAGATGAAGAGTCCCATTTTTTTTTTCTTTAAACAACACAGGGGCTCCCACAGTAGATTTGGCTCGTTCAATCAACTCCTTCGGTAGGTTTTTGTTCACGTATCACTGCATCTCCTCCATTTGGAGAGGGGACATAGCATACATTCTCGGGCATGGAAGTTTGGCTCCTGGCACTAGTTCGATAGAGCAGTCATTGGGTCTGTGAGGGGGCAGAGCATCACATTTTTTTTCACTAAATGCCTCTGCCAGGTCCTGGTATTCATTAGGGATGAGTGGTTCGCCTGGTGGTGGTGAGGCAGCCGTGTGCGCTTGCTCATTGAGTGGCCTAATGTGTCCCACAACGTCGGTTGAATCAGCGAGAGGTTTAGGCCCTATAGGTAGTCTTACAGTTCTCATTCCTTTCTCCCACCAGATATATGGCTTCCATTTGTCCAGTCAGGCTAGCCCTAGGATCACAGTCTCAGTCATTTTTGGAGCCACTAGGAAGCGAATAAACTCCCAGTGCCCACCTATTTCTAGGCATAAGGGCTCAGTTAATTGTGTGACAAGAGTCTCTCCCATCAGGGAGCCATTGGCTTGCTCAAATCTCACAGGTTTGGAAACTTGTTTTGCCCATATATCCATTTTCATGGCAAAAGGCAGACTGATAATGCAGCAGGTTCATCCAGAATCAATTAGCACATTTAAGTCCAGACCTAGGGATTATAAGTTTGGTGGCCAGTGAAAAAAGCAGGATTTATTAACTCATCATCGGGTCATTCTCTCCTTCATCATCGCTGTCAAAGGAGGGTAGAGCAGGGGCAGGTCCACCCAGAGTCCCGGAGTCCTCCTGTGTGTGTGGTGTAATCTGGGCAACAGGTTCTTGAGTGACCCAGTTGGATTTTTCTCTCATTAGCCACTGGGCAGGTTTCCTTCTCATCGCTGGTTCGAGTCTGCTCTGCAGTTGGAGGTAGGGGACTGGTTGCTGCTCGATGTCCCTCTTGTCACATCAAAAACACTTAATTGACAGGCCTGCAGATGGTCTGGGTCTCTCAGCATCGCAGTAGTTGGAGGTTTTTGTGGGGGTGATTGCTGTCTGGCAGCAGCTCGGATTCAGGTGGGAGAGGCTTCTTATAGCGGGCGAGCTAAATGTCTAGCTTCACCACTGCCTGGTACCATTCTTGCAGCTGATCAGATACTGCTCGATAGATGCAGGCCTGAAAAATTATCATACATACTCCAGGGCAGGCCTGCTGGCTTGTTTTATTTTGTGGATTTGTTCTCTTGCTTTGAGAGCAATAAATGGGTTCTCAAATCTTTCTCTCAGCCCTAGGAGGAAGAGGTGGGAGTCCTCCAATTTGGGGGCTTGCTCATTATATAAATTGTTCAGCCATTCAGATCTTTTCCCTCTAGACTGGACTCAATCACATCGACCACAGCCCCAGGGTCTGGGTAGAGATAGGCCCAGCAATTCAAATGAGAATGCACTTGGTTGAGGAAAAAAACCAACTTCTCTGGGTCCCCATCAAAGGTTGCTCTGAAAAGTGGTGCAATTATAGGCTGTTGGGGCCCCCACTGTGGCTGTTGCTGCTGGCCCCATCCTGGCTGCAGATTTATGCCCAGGGGTTGGATGTTCAGGGGCTGTAGCCAATCTCCTTGCTGTGGTCGTTCCCCACCAGCTGCTGATCTCTTGGTTTCTGCACCACCCCAAGCTGTTGCAAGGCTCTATTAGGTGTGGCAAATTCAGAGGTTGTTGACCATCTACCTGTTGGGTTTGCCAATCTCCCTATTACTGCAGAGGCCTCAGACTGGGATTCCATCTCTCTTCGGGGCTGGAGTCCCTGGCAGGATCTGAAAGGCTTTCTGTTCTGCAATGGAAGGGCTGTAGGCTCCTCTCTGCAGGAATTTATTTCTGCTTTTCACCTCTGGGTTTTGAAATCTTTCCAGTGACTCACCCAAAACTTGAGTGGCAGGCAGTTCATTAGCTAAGCTCGGCTTATCCCAGTCTGATTACCAAATCAGCTCTCCTAATTGCTTTGGTCTTGCTCCCAGCTGGGAGATCTGCCAGAGTTCCTTCTCCCCTGGCTTGCTCACTGTCACTCCTACTGGGGTGCTGGCCTTAGGCAATCTTTCTTCTTCCATAATGAGATCTTCCCCAAATCTTTGTCAGCTTATCCCTTTAGTTTAGGAACAGTGACTGGGGTTTGGACCCCTAAATCTTTGAAAAGTTTGTTGATCTTGGCATGTTGTCATGGTTCCGACTAATGAAACACTTCAAAGAACTTCCAGGCATTGTTTATCCTAGAATTTATTTATTACAGTGTAACAGAGTATTGGCACAACATGGAGGGATGCCAAGATCTGAATTTCCCTTCCTTTGCACATAACATTCCAGGCTATTGCCCTTCCCCTTTTTGCAGTCATCATTCACATTTTCCAATCAACCTGGAGGGCAAAGATTCACTTCCATTCCCTTCCGGCCCAGTTTTTATCTTTCTCCCCACCACCACCATCTGCATTAACTCTAAAAATACCAGACAGTTCTGCATATCTTGTCAAAGCAATAATATCCAATATTAGCAGTGTTGACACCTGGGTTGTATAAACATAGGCATAGAATCAAGATCACACAAAGTATTAGTACCATTTTATAAAACCCTAGTGAGACCACACCTGGAATATTGCAACCAATTTTGGTCACCATACTACAAAAAAGATGTTGAGACCTTGGAAAAGGTTCAGAGAGGAACAACTAAGATGATCCAAGGCTTGGAGACTGAAACTTATGAAGAACAGCTGCAGGGTGTGGGTTTGGCTAATCTAAAGAAAAGAAGAAATAGGGGAGACATTATAGCAGTATTTCAGTATTTGAGAGGCTGCCACTTATTCTCCAAAGCACCAGACGGCAGGACAAGAAACAATGGTTGGAAACTGATCAAAGAGAGAAGCAACCTGGAATTAAGGAGAAAGTTCATAACAAGGAGGACAATTAACCAGTAGAACAACTCGCCTTCATAGATCATGGGTGCTCCATCACCGGACGTTTTTAAGAAGAGACTGGACAGTTACTTGTCTGAGATGGTGTAGGTTCTTCTGTTTGAGCAGGAGGCTGGATTAGAAGGTCTCCAGGACCCCTTCTATTCTATTCTATTCTATTCTATTCTATTCTATTCTATTCTATTCTATTCTATTCTATTCTATTCTGTTCTGATAATTTCTTTTATTGCAGTTTTTTTCTTATCCTTTCTTGAGACATTAGATTGGGATGTTGTATGAATGCAGTTTTTTATATAAGTAAATATTTATAAGCATCTTGGCAATACTTATTAAACTAGAAAAAATGAGCAATATCAATTAATGTTATGTAGCTTTACTTCAGATAAAGTTTAATTGTACATTATGCAGTTCAAGTTTCAACAATAAGAAGGCACCTTATTTCAGTCATTGATCAATAAAACCAAGTTTTCAATAAAGGTATACAGCTATCTTTTTGAAAGACTAATGTAGTCTTTTGTCAGGAACAACCAATCATAGCCTCTCATGAATATCCAAGGTCAGTAACTTTATTATATGTCACACGGTACAATAATTTTATCAGACTGCTTGCCTTTCCTTTGGGAATCACCAGATAGGTTTTCGTGGATCTTGGGAAAGATCAAGCTTATGCTGCTTATGGCTGTACAATGTCTCCAAGCTAGACCCTTGCTTGATCCCATCATCAATAAAAGCACATATAAATATAATGTATAGATATACTATATGTATGTGAGACTATAGACACACATACAACTCTGTTCTCCTTTTCTACTCCATACCTTTTTAAAAAAATTAAAAATGGATGTTTTTCAATTAGTTGGAGACCTTCTTTATACACATGTGCTTTGTTTTATTATTGAGCATGATGAGAATAGTATTTAGTGATAAAGTGTTCCTAACAACACAGAAAGAAATTGGAATTTTAAAAATACATATATTATCTGACCAGTAATTATTTAAAAAGACTGTGATTAATTCTAATCCCATAAAAACTCTCCTGGAAGCTTGGTAAATACTAGCAAAACTAAGAACTGAGACAAGATAAAATGTACAAGTGTTTTCAACTTCATTGGAAAGTGGATCACTCAAAGAAAGTAGTGGATGTTGAGCAACAGTGGATAAATTTCAGAATAAGATGAAAACTGGATCATTTGTAAATAACTGGGAACTGAGATAACAATGGCACAATTGTTGCTTTTAATCCTGTTCTTGCCATGGACAGTATGTATGACTGAAATGGCAAAATGCACTAGCAATGAACCACTTGCCATTGTGCACAATTATTTTCAAGCTGGTGATTTTATTATTGGTGGTATCACATCTCTTATCACCATCCCTACAGTTCCTCCAACCTTTGGTGAAGATCCCCACTATTCATTTAATGATAACTTTCTGTGAGTTTTTTTCTCCTCTCCTTTTTCTATCTGTATGCATGTGTGGGAGTGCTCATATACAATAGCTGATTATATTTATCACAATTATTGAAAGTGATATATATTAAAAGTATGCATGTAAACTAAACATTATTTTTGTACTGCATATGATCTTTGAGGGATGAACTAAAGAAAGAAAACAGTCTAGTACATCAATCAATGATTTAAATAGCAATCAGGTATTATAATGTTTGGAATTAAAGCAACTGATATTGACACTGGCTGTCTCTAGCAAATAACTAAGTAAAGTTAAATCTTATAATGCCTGTTTTTATTTAATTGCAACAAACCATGCTTAGGAGAAAAGATTTTAAAAGGAAAATGTACACATATCATTAGTTTGCTAGGTAATGTTAAAAATGTATATTTTTTAGTTTACTTATGGAATTAAAATTCTTATGTTATTCTAATATTAATGTGATTCTGTACTAAACTTAATTTGATGCAATACCATTTTTATCATAGGAATGCAAGATAAAAATATAATATATTTTCTATTTTTAAAAGAATCAGAGCATTTCCTTTTAACAGAAAATAACTTTAAATTAGTCATGGACTCAAAAGGATGTTTCATAAATTGTTTCCAAGCCATATAAGAATAGGAGAGCAGTCTTATTAAAGCATTACCTGAAGCATTACTTTTAATGTATAGTTAAGATGCTGCAAGCCTCCTTGCTTTTATTTCACTGACAATCTTATAAAAATAGTCTAAAAAAAGCCAATGATAATCCCACTGAAAAATTATTTCCAGGGTATCTAACATACTCCTTATATATATTGTTTAAAGAATGCATGAAATAACACTCTGAAATAGTTTTGATTCCAATAAAATGACATAATATGGCAAAGCAAGTGTTCAATTCTAAGAACTTCAATAAGCATAAAAAAAGTTGAACTGACTTTCTTAGATGCAGAACTTCCCTCAACACATATTTAATCCTAATTGCAGCATTCTTACCAAATACTATCAACATATCTTGGCTTTGATATTTGCTGTGAAGGAGATCAACGACAGCCCTCATATCTTGCCGAACCTCACTCTAGGATTCAGAATGTATGATAACTATGCTGGAACATACACATCATATACCACAATGAAACTTTTCTCCAAACAGAAGAAATTTATCCCCAATTTTAAGTGTGAAACCCAGAACAAACTCATTTCAGTTATCGGAGCACTTTATTCTGGAATCTCTTTCAAGATGACACGTATTTTGAGCATCTACAAAGTTCCACAGGTGGGAGTTTAAGGAAACTTACAGGAATTTAATTACCTGAGTTTTGTAGCTCTAGATGGGTTTGATTTTTTGTTATGAAGCCCAAAGAATAATGTCAAGTTGTTACAATAACTAATATATAAAGAAACTCATCCCCAATTATAAGTGTGACATCCAGAACAAACTCATGTCAGCTACTGGAGAATTTCATTCTGGAATCTCATTCACTGTGGCATTTATTTTGTGTATCTACAAACTTCCACTGGTAGAAACTATAGGTATCTCACAGAATTTGAAGACATACTGTGTTTAATCTTATTAAATAATATATTTAAAACTTAACATAGTGATAAGACGCCAACAAAGTTTTCTCTTTATGTAACCTCTGCCTCTCGCTCTAAATGCCTATGATGCAAATGAAGGTGTGCAATTTTTATTCTTATCTCAATTTTTCAACTTTTCTTTGAACAGATCACATATGGTTCTCCTCTACATAAGAATGATAGCTCTGAAGCACATTCTTTCTATCAGATGGCCCCAAATGAAGCCCACCAATACAAAGCAATTGTCCAGCTCCTTGTGCACTTCAAGTGGACATGGATTGGAATATTATTTAAAGAGGAAGATGGAGAAAGGTTTGTGCGTACTATTTCGTCCATGTTTTCTCCTCACAGAATCTGTGTTGCTTTCTTGAAAAGACTTAAGCCCTTTTATCTAAGCACTGTTCTTGATGACATGGATTGGCTAGTGGAAATGTACCTTTTCTTGATGAAAAGTAATGCCAATGTTGTGATAATTTATGAAAGAAATATGATGATTTGAGAGTGTTACTTTATCTCCCACAAATGGAATTAGTTCCTAAAGAGCCAAAAGGGAAAGTGTGGATCATGGTGGCTCAGACTGATCTTGCATCATATTTCTATCAAAGAAAGTGGGATATCCAAGCATTTTATGGTGCTCTGTCCTTCACTGTTAATTCAAATGAGGCTCCAGGTTTTCAACAATTTCTTCAGACTATAAACCCTTTCTTATCAAGAGATGATGGTTTTATCAAAATTGTGTGGGCACATGCATTTGATTGTGTGTTTCCCAAACTGCCTATAACTGAGGAAACCAATGACCTCTGTAGTGGGCAGGAAAAGCTGGAGACACTTCCTGGAGCTTTCTTTGAAATGACTATGAGTAGTTATAGCTATGGTGTATATAATGCAGTGTATGCAGTAGCACATACTATACAGGCCATGTGGTCATGTCTCTTCAGACAGAGAAGAAATGGAGAAAAAGCATTTCTTCAAGATCTGCAGCCATGGAAGGTAATGTAATATATTGCTCAAATATTTTATATCTTTCAAGACTTACAACCTTTTCATGGTAATTTCTTGATTAAGATATCTTCAATTTTCTAGACAGGTTGCTTACTGTGTCCTCTACATGATTATATTTTAATTCTTTTATGAATTACTTACATTTAATGAAATCCCATGGAGAAACTGTCCCCTACTTTTCTGGCATCCATCCTTATGACATCAAATTTTCCTATTTCCACTTTTGATTTTGTTATTGCAATGGGGACTTACCTGGTGATTTGTCCATATGGGAGGGTGTTGAATGGGCCATTTGAAATGGCTTACCTTCAGTCAAATTTGACAAATGTGAGCATCACTGATATATTACTGTTTTTTTTCTACCCATTTCCTCTTTTAAATTAAAAGAAGTCCCTTTTCATTGTGAAATATTCTGCAATCAGCTTCGAACAAATTAAGAAAACAGAAATAATATATAATGGTGATAGGAGCTGGGATTTAAGAATTATCTTAAATTCACTTAAACATTTTTATAAACACTTGTGCTCTTCTTTGCCTTGCAGCTCCACTCTTTCTTGAAAAAAATCGTATTTAACAATAGTGCAGGTGATCAGGTTTCTTTTGACGAGAATGGAGAATTGACAAGTGGATTTGATATTGTAAACTGGGTCACATTCCCAAACCAATCCATTCATCATGTCAAAGTTGGAAAGATAGTGCCTTGGGTTTCTTCAAGCAAGAACTTTAATATCCAGGATGATGCCATTACATGGCCCAGCAGTTTTAACCAGGTGGGTTTAGTGGATGCTCATTTTTTAAACATTTTTTAAGATGTATTTTGTATAAATATGTGTATGTATGCATATATTTTATTTATCTCTCACACTTTTGGTTTGCATGTAAATCTAAATAAATTCAATATTTCTCAAAATATTATGCATCTTTATTATTACAGATATTAGCATTAAGTAATCGAGTATATGTTAATGGGATTGAAAAACTAGAAGCCAGCAAGGGTTTGCTAAAAACAGATCATAGCAAACAAATCTTATTTCATTCTTTGACATAGTTACTAAGCCTAGTACTCTTCAATATCTTCATAAATAGATGAGAGAAAAGAAGGGGAGCTCATCAAAATTGCAGATGATACTAAGCTGGCAGAAATAGCTAACACCCCAGGAGACAAGATCAGGATCCAAAAAGATCTGGACAGACTTGAAAAATGGGCCCTATCCAACAACATGAAATTTAATTTGGAAAAAAGCAAGATTTTACACCTAGGCAGGAAAAACTAAAGGTACAAGTACAGATTAGGCAAGACCTGGCTCAAAAATAGTAACTCTGAGAGGGACTTTGGAGTCCTTGTAGATGACCACTTAAACAGGAGCCAGCAGTGTGCGACAGCAGCCAAAAAAGCTAATACAATCCTTAGTTGTATAAACAGAGTTATAGAATCAAAATCACATGAAGTATTAGTATTGCATTATAAATCCTTACTTAGACCACACCTGTAATACTGTATCTAGTTTTGGTCACCCCATTAAAAACAGATGTTGAGACTCTGGAAAAAGTGCAGACAAGAGCAACAAAGATGGTTAAAGGCCTGGAGACAAAAAACACATGAAGAAGGTTTGCAGGAATTGGGTATGGATAGTTTAGAGAAAAGAAGGACTAGGGGTGACATAATAGCAGTATTCCAGTATTTGAGGAGCTGCCACAAAGAGGAGGGGATCAACTTACTTTCCAAAGCACCAGAAGCAAGATAAGAAACAATGAAGGAGAGAAGCAATCTAGAATTAAGGAGAAAATTCGTAACAGTGAGGACAAATCTTCCTTTAAATCAAAAAAAGTTTTCGGAAGTCTAGCCTGGTTACACACTTTAAAAGAACCCTTCTTATTTGCTTGGATCCAAAACACCATTCCAATCTCCCATCATAATAACCGATTTATAATCCAAAGAAATTAGTTTCTGATGAGGACTTCCGGTGGCTGCGTTGGTGTTGATAGCAGCTGTTTTACAGCTGCCTCTCCCGGGAGATCATAAAAGCTGGTTAAACAGCGACGACCAGCTGTTTTATGGCTTGAAACCTTCTTCCCAGGTGAAGGGAAGAAGGTGAGCTTTCTCCTGGATAGGAGTTGAACCTCACCAACCTCCCAGGGATTTTTTCTCGGGAGGTGAAGTGTGAGAGATCCTCCAAAGTCTGGGTGTTGCTCCATTTCCTGGGATGCCTTTGTTCTCCGAGAACGAAGCCAGACACCGCCTCCACTGCTGCTCTCCTAATGAAAACTGTAAGTGACTTTTAAAGCAGACAGAGCTCCCAGGAGAACAATGACTGGATTTTACTTCTAACTTAACTCAGGGAGAACTAACATCTTCTCCTGTTATTATCTGAACAAATTGCTGGAGCAAGAAATATGGCAGAGGAATATTGTTTCTTTGTTACTCTTCTTGTTTGAACACTGTCATTTTCTACTTTTTATTGATCGAGATTTATCAACGTAATGGACTTGATTTGTTTAAGAGAATTCCTTTTTTTAAGGAGTAAACTTCTTTTTTTGTTGCTGTTCTTGCTCTTTTTACTTTTACTAGTTTTTAATTCTTTTTTTAAAAAAAACAAAACTTTTTTTTTCTTTGTTAAAATGACCTCAAAACGTCCTGGACCTGCTTCTCTTCCTAAAGTTGCAACTCCTTCTTCAGTAACTCAGACTGTACAACAACAACCCAGACCTAAACTTTCTCAACCCTCACCACCACCGCAGTCAATAACACTTAAAGATTTGCAAGATGCTTTGGAGAACATTTATGAGAAAACTATACAAAAGACAGTAGAACTTATTGAGAAAAAAATGATCAGATGAGAGTAGATATTATTTCTGCACTGAAGGGGCTTGCTGGACTTGTAGAAAAAATTGATGACAGGGTGGATGAAGTGGTGGGGAAGGTAGAAATACTACAAGATAGAGTTGATAAGATAGAAGATAATGCAGACAATGTTCAGGATGAGATTTTAATATCACAATGTAGAGAAATGGAGTTTGCTTTGAGAATAAGAGGCTTAAAAGAGAATCTTCAGGAGAATTTGAAGGAAGAAATTGCAATTGAATTGGCTTCTATTTTGGAATGTGACCCTGAAGCAATGTTGAGAGATATAGAAAAGATTTTTAGAGTTAATTCATGGGTCGCAAAACAGAGGAAGCTACCAAGGGATGTGGTGGTTTATTTTGCTAGAAGATCATTGCGGAATGAAATTATTCAGGCTTTTTATAAGCACAGATTTCAGATTGCAACTCAAGATGTAATAATCTTAAAAGAAATACCTTCAAAAATCCTTAGGAGAAGGAGAGATTTTGCTTTTTTGGCGGATGAACTTAAGAAACAACAAATTCAATTCAGATGGGATATTCCTGTGGGGATAGTGGTGACTTATCTTGGCTTATGTTATCATCTTAATACAATTTCTAAAGCAAAAGATTTTTATATGACTGTGTTAAAAGCAGAGTCACCACCATCTCCAAGATCAAAAAAAGATGAGAGCAAGGCAGAAACACAATCTGATGTAGGCTTAAAGCCACACCCAGGAGAAGAGTTATTGGTTGAATCTATTCAATTAACTGATGACCCAAAACAACAGAGAATTACACGTGCTGCCTATAAACGTAGAGAAAGAGAACAACAACAGCAACAGCAACAGCAACTAAAGGTTGATGATGGATTACACTTTACTTCGGAGCCAGTGGGAGGAGCAAGGCCAAAGAAGTCATCGACTGCAAGTCTAGAGGTTTTGTTCCAAAGGCTTCAACCTGCCAAGAATGGCAAAGCTTCTAACCTGGAATGTTAATGGGCTAAACATTCCACAGAAAAGAAAGAAAATTTTTTACTATTTGAAACAACATAAAAATGATATTATTTGTTTGCAAGAGACTCATATTATCTCTAAAGATCAAAAATACTTGTTTAACCCTTGGCTTGGGGTACATTTTATAGCTCCTGCATTGCAGAAAAAAGGTGGTGTAGTTATATATGTAAGAAAAGAGCTTTCACCAAAATTAATTGACTTGGACTTTCAAGGCAGATATGTTATTATTGATCTTTTAATAAATGATAATAGAACTCTTCTAGTTGGATTATATGCTCCCAATCAACAACAAAAACATTTTTACAAGCTTGCCTTCATATATTGTGGGTACTTCATCACTAGAGGTTTTTAAGAAGAGATTGGACAGCCACTTGTCTGAAATGGTATAAGGTCTCCTGCTTGAGCAGGGGGTTGGACTAGAAGATATCCAAGGTCCCTTCTAGTTCTATTCTGATTAATTGTATTAATGAAATTGAACAGGCACTAGGTTAGAAAACAGAAGATTTTGAATTTAGTCCCACCTTAGACAAAAAAACCAACTAGGAGACCTTGGGCCACATACTCTCTTTCAGCTTATAAAGTAGCCATTAACAAACCAGTTCTGGAATCTTGTCAAGAATACTGCAGTGACTTTTCCAGGCAGTCACCAGAAGCCAAGACTGACTTGCAAGCACCAAAAGAAAAGAACAAACAACAAAAAAAACCCAAGGATATTGTGTTACACATCTCTGACTATAATTCTGAATCTATTTTGACTATATCACCCCCCCAAATAAAATGAATTGTGTAAAAGCTATAAACTCACAGTATGTAAAATATTTGCAAAATTATATGAATTTTTCTTTGTTGCAAACCTCTCTTTTTCCTAAATTTGTGATCCCTAAAGGATATGTTTCTTCTCCAAGATATGTCCAGACTTTTTTTACACGTAGTCCTCGATTTACAACAGTTTATTTAGTGACTGTTTAAACTTATAATGACACTGATAGAAGTAAAGGAAAGGTCTTCAAAACTTAATATTGAAAGAGAAATTTAAAATTGAATTTGCTGCAGTGGAAATTTACTGAGTGGAGAAGCAACTATAATAGATGGGAACCAGGAAAGGATAGCATAAAGGAAGGATATAAGAGAAACACATAGGCAAAATTGTTATCTGGGTTTTCAGAATGGAAAAAGGAGCTGTAAGAGAAGATAACTAGCAAAACAGGAAAGAACCTATTTTTCTAAGAAGTCATAAAAGGGGGGCAGAACTAGGCAAATGAGCATGTGCAATTAGTTGATTAATATTAACTGACAAACCTTGCATAAATTATCTCTTAATTTTAATGTACATGTGATGTATGATTTAGTATGTAGCAGGAAGAGACAGTCGGAAAGAGTGTAACCTCATAATACCTCAGCCAATAGGGAAAGAGGAGGGGTGTGGCAGCCGGGACAGGGCTGTATAAAGAAGGGAATATTTTGGGTTGGAACTTTGGAGAGAACCAAGCTTTGATAGCTTTTCTCCCAGCTTATTGCAATAAATGAAATAAAAGGCCTTCACTGTGTCTTGGCTGATTATTGGTCAGGCAAGCTTGCCTCTGGTCACAAAGGAAAGTAGCCAGGAGCACATAACAGCACCAAAAAAAGTGACTTATGACAGTTTTTTATACTTATGATCATTGCAGGATCCCCATAGTTACATGATCAAAATTCAGAGATTTGGCAACTGACATAAATTTATGACAGTTGCAGTCTTAGGGTCATGTGATCAACTTTTGTAACCTTCTGACAAGTAAAGTTAATGGAAATGCCAGATTCACTTAACAACTGTGTTACTAACTTAACAATTTCAATGATTCATTTAACAGCAGTGACAAAACAAGTTGTAAAATGGGGCAAAACTCACTTAATAAATGTTTCACTTAGCAACATAAATGTTGGATCAATTGTGGTCATAACTCCAGGACTACCTGTATATCTAAACCCTAAATGGCAATGGTTAATTCTCTTTCCTCTTCATTTACTAGACCCTGCCCATTTCATCATGTACAAACACCTGTCTCCCTGGTTACTTCAAACAAAAGCAAGAAGGAAAGCAATTTTGCTGTTATGATTGCCTCCTGTGTCCTGAAGGGAGAATTTCAAGCCATCATGGTAAGAGATTTTAGATACAAGTGACTGATTCATTTCAAGCTACTTAACAGAAAGATCAAAGAACACTGAGCAATGATGGGATAAAGTTTTTATTCCAACAAAGTTAGCATTTCATATGTCCGTGGTATCAGAAGAAACCTAATGAAAAGACTACATCAGCAGACATAAAAATATATTCATTAGTTTTTAATTTTTAGATAAAAAGGGTTCAGATATTATTTCAGGGCCATAAGAATTGATGCCAACCTCTTCATGAAATAAATTTATAAGTAATTCAGGGCATATCACTGTATTCAGAATCTCTTTCTTTGTATTGGGCTTTTTGGGCTTACCAATTATATCTTTTGTCATAAAATGTATATCTACAATGTTGCTTACATCCCTTAGAACAGGATGTCAAACTCAATTTCATTGAGGGCCGCATCAGCATTGTGGTTGCCCTCAGGGGCCGGGTAGGTGCGGCCTACTGGGTGGCTGTGGATGGAGTGAGTGTGGCCTACTGGGTGGGCATGGCCAGCTCTATATCATTCGTGTCAAGGGTACCTGTGGGGGCCTGGGCAGGAGTGGGACAGATCTGAGGGTTTCTGGCAGAAAGGGACCAGGGTAAGTGCCAAGGCATGATCCACTGGAGGAGCCTCACTGTTCCTCTCAGGCCATGTGGGGGAGGCTGGATGGTGGTGCAACCTACCTAGAGCCCTGGGCAGGAGAGGTCAAATGCCCAGCCTGGCTCTCGAGCACCTGCGGCATCAAGCCCAGCCCCACTTTCCCAAGGGGGAGCCAAGCTGCACTTACCTGCTCCTCAAGGCTGCTGCTGCTGTGCTTGCTCTCCTTAGCCAGGTTGCTCATGATGGGTACGAGGGCAAAGTCAGAGGAAGGTCCATTCCCTCTCCATGGGAGGAGAGCCGGCTTTGTATCCAAAGCTTCCTTAGCAGTAGGATGGGAGACCTTCGGGATAGGCCAGGAGGAGGGGACAAGGGGATGGTGAAAGGGCAGCAAGGCAGGACTAAAGCAGGACTTCCCTTGGACCCTCCCTCTCCTTCTTTCCTTCTTTCTCTCTTTCCTTCCTTCCTTCCTAAGTGCGGGTGGTGGGTGGGAAAATATTTGAGATGAGGGAGGGAGAAAAACAGGCAAGAAACGCAACTGGGGAGGTGTCACCCTTCATGAGGAATAAAGAAATGCACCATTGCCTGGAAGTGGCCAGTGCGATGGTGCATTTCTTCATTCCTCACAAAGGTGACACCTCCCCAGCCTGCACCCATGGGGTGGAGGTAAGACTGAATGTGTTTCAGTATAGATGGCCATCATAAAATTGTACATTGGCTCCTGGCCAGCCTGGGCCAGGGCCAAGTCAACAGGGGCCGTTCCCTCATAGGATGGCTTTGTGGGCCACATGAAACCACTTGGTGGGCCACATCCGGCCCCTGGGCCTTCTGTTTGACATATCTGCCTTAGAAGTATCAAATATATGCAACCAACAAAGGATGGAATTAACCTTCCCTCAGTTTGTTGCTCTTGTGAACTGTAACATAATTTATCTTAAGCAGACTTTCACATACAGTAGGATTTTCTGTCATATATGGAATAAACAGTGCAGGCTAATTTTAGGCAATGGATTTTTTTTATCTTAATTTGATGTTTTATGTTCTTGATAATTATTTATCATCAAGAGATAATTTCTTAGCTCACAATCACAGCTGAACTAACTTTTTCTTCTTTATTATATAATGCATATAATATATACAATATCTCTATAGTATAACATTATTTAGATAGCATACATTAAATATTTATGGATAGTAGATATTTATCTACTGGTTTGGACAAAACTCAGCAGCACTTTTTCGTACGGCTGCTGATAAAAACAGGATCGCCAATGTCCGATAACAGATAGGGCCCAAAAAGAAGAAGACATTTATCAAAAGACAGCAGTGGTAATACATTGAGTAATGTCAAGTGACAACAACGTCAGGAAGAAGGAGTATGAGAAGCTGGAGAAGTATCAGGATCTAAAGAAGGAACCAGGGAGGGTATACAAAGTAAAGGCCCATGTGGTGGAAGGAGGACTCAGGATTGTAACTCTTAAGTTGGGAAATAGATCCCAGGAACAACATATGAGTTCTCTTTCCAGAAGAATACAGAGCTAAAAACTGCACAGAATCCTAAATTCCAAGAGTACCATAGGTGTGATAAGGGGATTTCTCTATTTCTCCTCCCACTCCCAGTTCCTATCCTTACCCCTATCCCTATCATGTCTATCATTTCTATGCTTATCTATCTCTATTCTCTATCTCTATCATCTCTATTTCTCTATATCATCTATTTATGAATTACATGGAGGGATTGTATTATTGATAATTACTAATTAAACTGGAATAAATCCTGAAATGGTAATCATAGCTGAACCAACTTTTTCATATTTAGACATTGATGCCTGCTCTGAATGTCCACAAGATCAATTTGCAAGCAAGAAGCATGATTCATGCATTATGAAGACATTGACTTTCTTATCCTATGAAAATTATTTGGGAATGAGCTTAGCTATATTGGCCATTTCATTTTCTCTCTTCACTCTTTTGGTGCTAGTAACATTTGTGAAACATCACAACACTCCTATTGTCAAAGCCAACAACCGGGATCTCACCTATATGCTCCTTGTCTCTCTATTGCTCTGCTTCCTTTGTACATTTCAGTTCCTCATTCCACCTGGGAATATAATTTGCCTCTTCCGACAAATCAGCTTTGCCATTGTCTTCTCTATGGCTGTATCTTGTGTGTTGGCAAAAACCATCATTGTGCTTTTAGCATTCATGGCCACCAAACCAAGATCCAGGGTACGGAAGTGGGTGGGGAGAGAACTGGCCATTTCTATTGTCCTTTCTTGTTCTCTTATTCAGGCAGTCATTTGTACAATTTGGTTGGCAACATCTCCTCCCTTCCCAGATATGGACTTACATTCAGAAACTGCAGAAATTATACTGCAATGCAATGAAGGCTCAGTAACTATGTTTTACTCTGTCCTGAGTTATATGGGTTTCCTGGCAGCTTCCAGTTTTACAGTAGCATTTCTTTCTAGGAAACTCCCCAGCAGTTTCAATGAAGCAAAATTTATCACTTTCAGCATGTTGATCTTTTGTAGTGTTTGGGTGTCATTTGTTCCAAGCTATTTGAGCACCAAGGGAAAATACATGGTGGCCGTGGAGATCTTTTCAATCTTGGCCTCAAGTGCTGCACTACTGAGTTGCATCTTTTTTCCAAAATGTTTCTTAATTTTTCTGAGGCCGAACTTAAATATCAGGGAAGAGTTAATAAGAAAAAAACATTGAAAGAAGATATATTGATAGCTCTCTCTTATCATTTCCTAATTATACAGCTCTCAGAGTGATTTCTGGCTGGAGTAGCCTATAAAATCAGTGAATCAATTAAATATTTTGTTTTAAATATTTTGAATTATGAACAAAGTCTATTTGAGTTATCTTGAACTAGAAATTTTGGAATCATTCCAATTTTAAGAATATAAAACAATCTTAGGTTACCTTTGATTTTAAAATTTCTAAGCTAATGTTGTGTATTATTTGCCAAAATTTTAAACTACAGTCTTAGTTATTAAAATGCCACCTATTGATGAATTTTGTATCATTAAGTCCTTGTTGATTGTTGACAACTTCAAAGTTAGCTTTTCTCCCTGACATGCTGTGACTAATCTGGTCCTTTATATATTGCTTGTGCATCAGTTCTGCCCTTCTCTAGATTAGGAGACCCCACTTAGTCACTCATTCATTATTTACTTTATGGTTCTTTATTTCAATGCTTGCAATATGTGACTGGGCAGAATTCTGTGGTGTGAATGATTATGAGAACACCTTGTTTCATCTGAGGAAAACCTCTGTTTTGCAAGTTATACTAGTATTAAGGTCAGCCTTTTAATTAAGAAAAGCTTTTATTGGAGTGTCCAAAATAGTGGGTTATATTGTCTGACAGATTAAATGTTATCTTATAAAACAGAGCTTTTTGAAAAACCACAACTAATTTCCAATGTCTCTTTTATGTGCTGATATTTATGTATTTATTTATGTATTTATTATATATAATTTTCCTGCACACTCACTAAGTATTATCAGCATGTTTTTGGCATTCATATTGGCTATGAAAAATATCAATGAAAACCTCCAATATCATCCTGAATTTCAGAATCCATGAAAAATATAATGGTAAAAGGACTTATCATATTACCATGGAATTTTTCTTCCTGTAAACAGATTGGTTCCCAATAATAAATGTGGTATCCAAGACAATCTGATTTCTGTCATTTGGGCTCTGTATCTGAAATCTCTTTTGATATGTCAGATATCTTGGCAATATACAAAGTTTTGCATGATGTTTTGATGAGCTGTGAGACTTATTACTGACTGTTATTGATCAATAAAGGAGAATATTTGTAGCTAAAGGTTGTAATGCTCTTAGAACTTAGTTGTTTTCCTGCAGATGTTTCATTATCCAAACTAAGTAACATCATCAGTGGACTAGGACCACCCCACATTTTTTATTCATTTTCAAAGGTATAAAAATATTTATTAATATCTTATTTGGAATTATGTCTCACTAAAAAATTAAAGGTGGTTTTGTGTAGACTGAACTGGTGTAAGTAATAGTTTTAGACTTAAAAGCTCTTTTATAGCTATTCCTTCACAAGCATCTAATGGTCCAAAATATCCCTAGAACTTTTAACATAGACTGAAGCTTCAGATGACATAAGCATCTTCACTACCAAGGGAATCTAAAAATTTGAGAAGATAGGCAAGATTGCCTCTTTCCAAAAAGAGAGAGATAGGGGATGCCATTAGTCTTCCAAAGATCCTTGCTGTTATTCTCTATTTGAATATTTGAATTCTGAGTCTTACACCTTTCATTACAGGCATTTAAAACACTTTACCTTCTGTTTCTGGAATCCATCAACCTGCTCCATTACAAGTTTACACATATACACACAAACATACTGTAATAATTACATATACTAATTATATATTTATTCATTCATTACTCAAGAACTTAGTGGGACTATGGAAAAAAAACACTGGAAGACAGTGCACACATGCAGACATCAAGTGCAACTAATACTAAAGTTCCTCACAGTGTATGGAGGCTTTCACCCCAAGACTATGGTCAGATCTATTAAGTGTCAAAGACCCTGTACTGGTTGAAACCTGGAGCATTCAGGAATACATCAGTGAGTTGGTGTCAAAGATTAGCTGCTGAGAGAATGCCTAAGAGAGCAGCAGACATGGGAGGAACAACAAGCAGAGAAAGTGCCATGGCAAGAAAAGAAAGTGCCATAGAAAGATAAGACAAGACCATCAACAGAGAGCTGATGTGACAGAAATTGGAAAATCCTACAAAAGGCTGGCAAGGGCTGGACTAAAAAAGAGCAGTGAGGCACCAAGTATAGCAGCACAAGAATAGGCACTAAGAATGAGATTCATAAAAGCAGCAATCTATCACATTAGATGAGATCCAAAGTGCAGATTATTCAGATTTGACCTCAGAGACAGTCTAACACATAGTGGCAAAATGAAAGATACAATAGGAGAAACATTCATTGAATAGCATACCCAGGTAGCTGGCACTATGTACAGGAACATATGCATAGAATATGGATTAGACCCTCATATGTCCAGGTGGGAAATTGCACACAAAGTCATGGAAAATAAGAAAGCTAAGATCCTGTGGAACTTTCAGATTCAGACATCATGGTAGTAGACAAAGAAAGCAGTGCTGATAGATGTAGCAGTAACAAGTGACAGAAATGTCAGGAAGAACAAGTATGAGAAGTTGGAGAAGTACTAGGATCTGAAGGATAAACTTCAAAGGCTGTGGGAAATAAAGGCTAAATTGGTTGCAGTGGTGATAGGAATATTCAAGGCTTGGACTCCAGAGTTCTGGTTTTGATGTCATGGCGATGCAGATGCAGAAAGATAGAACTCCATCTTTCACATTTGGTTTTGCCCTGCTAGGGGACCCTAGAAAGGGTAGAAACTCACCTTGTAAAGGTGGCAAGCAAAGAGGGGACTCTCGTTGATTGCAAGGGGTGGCAGCCCTCCCATTTGATCCAACCAAGCCCTCCAAACTGGTGGGGGAAAGACAGGCCACATTCGTGTAGCCAGTCCAAAGCTGCTGACAACGGAAGGCAATAAGCACTACCAAGCAATTTTACAGCAACACAGATGGAACTGGGTGAGACCTGATACTCTCTTTATGATTTTAAGACCTCTTCCTGAAAATCTGCCCAAAGCACTCCCCCCCCCCATGAAAGAGAGAAAGGGAATTTCCACCCATTCCCTCAGAAAAGAAAAGCGGCAAATTAATTACTTGGGGGAAATGGCAAAACCTATAAGACTTATTTGGAATTAATATATACGGTACATACAACTTGAAAATTTAGGGACTAAAAGTGTTTTTAAGATCTTTTTTTAAAAAAAAAAGACTTGAAAAGTTTACAATATAAGTTTTGGATCTAAAAACTGAAAATGGCATTGATGATATATCTGGTGGTGAATTGTGGCACTACAACTTATTTATGCCTAAAAGAAATCTGGTTTGAAGCCCAGAACTAGATAAGACTTTGGCTGGCCTTGGAAGCTTTTACTATTGAGAATTGCAGCTGAGAAAAAAGTAACAGGCTTGGGGGCTGCTTATCTGTGTGGCAGAGATAATAATACTATTCTAAATTTGGCCTGTCTGAATTTTGAACATAAATACTGATTTTCAGAATTGTATTGTGGATTTATTTTCTTGTAGAAGAAACATATGGAACATTTTGGATTATTAATCTTGATTGTTAAATAACTTTCAATAGTTCTTTTTTCTCCCTGTATAGAAAGAATATATTTCTTACTGGACAGAAAAAATTGAATTGTATTTATATACAATTTATGAATGGTTTATGAATGGCCAGTTGGTTGAATAAATGTATAAAGGCTGCTTACAAAAAATAATAATAAAATGGATGTTCCATACTCAGCTTTAAATAGTAAAACACCATCTTTAACATCTGTTCCCAGTAGCCTTAGCTTGCCATATCACCAATAAAATACTGATGAACCACAGAAAGAAATTCTCTCCATATTGAAAATAATAGAAAAAAAAATAATTGCTTTAGCTTGTGATCAGGTCAAAAATAACACAAAGGAGATAAAAGAACAATTTTCTAATTTAAATCTACAAACTCAGAAAACTATAGAAAAGGAACCAGCAACCCAGAAAATAGAAGGAAAACTAGAGAATGCTGACACAAACACTGACGATCTAAAGGAAGAAACTAATGACCAGACTCAGATAAATGAAAACTTAGAAGACACAACGATAATATTGGAAACAGTAAAGACATTTTACAAACCAAGGTTTCAGAACATACTGGATGATAAAGAAGGAGAGCTGATGGAATGGAAGATAAAGCTGTTAACAGAACTGTGGGGAACTGGAGAAGGAGGGAGGCTGTTTAATGAATATCAAAAGGCTAGTTCTTCCAAAACTACTTTAACTAAATTGTTTCTCTTGTTTCAAATAATATACACAAAAATAGAGGAAGAATTATTTGATGATCCAAATCCATTGACTTGGAAAGTTAGTTGGCAAAGGAAGAAAGCTAGAGTAAGACTGAAGGAAATGAAAGCTTTGACCTATTAGAGGGGATGTTATATTACTAACTAGATGTTTGAATATGCTTAAGAATAGATTGTTAGAAATAGAAGTATTATTATAATTAGATAGTTAGGATTTGTAATGATAATATTATATCTTGGTATGTAAAGGGAAATAAGAATATGCTAAGAACTTTGAATAAGGGATGCTTTTGGTTGCCAAAATATAACTTGTTTTAAAATTATAAATGATTGGGATATTTTGAACATGGATGGGAAACTAAAATTGAAAAAAGCAAAAATAGGATATGGATTAAATAAATGGAAACTGAGTGCAAATGCAATTAAGATATGCTTTGGTTAGAAAATATATTCTAAACTGATATTATTGACGTTATTAGAAAAATGTAACAAATGTTGATATGCAATTGTATACTTACTAACAGTAATAAGAATTTTATTTGTGGAAAAAATGGTTATTACTAGAAGAAGAGAGGATGTACTGGAGGGTGTAATAAAATGGACATAGTTCGAAGAAGCTTATATGTACCACAGAATCACTAATGGACTCAGTCATCATGTTGTTTATTGGGCACTTGTTGTGAAAATAGAAAATTAATAAAACATTTATTAAAAAGAAAGGCTGAGACTCCTAAGTTAACAGATCCCAGGAACAACATCAGAACTCTTTGTCCAGAAGATTGCAGTGCTAGAAACAGTTAAGATACTGCACAGAACTCTCAAAATCCCAGGCTTCTAGTGAAGGACCCAAGATTGAGGAAGACACATACAACCCATAAGCATGAGAAGGTAGTGTGTGTGCATTTGTGTGTGTACGTGTGTGTTCATTTAATCATTTAATCATAATTTCTAAAATGATTTAATTTGTGTAAGTAATAGTGATTTCATTGCAAGGAACACTTTGACTTGGGTGTAGATGGGCAATTCAAAAATGTGATAAACAAATAAACATGTTGGAGATAGACATTTATGCTATATTTTTAATATGGAGGTTTTTACAACAGTTATTTGTTTGATGTATTTCACCATTTCTTCTCTAATTTACCAATCTTCTAATTAAATTAATTAAAGAGGACCACAACCTACTTCTTGGTAAGCTAGGAAAAAAATGAGATAGATAGCATCACCACCAAATGGATTTGTAACTGACTGACAAACCAGACTCAACATGTAGTCCTTAATAGGACTACATCTTCATGAAAGGCAGTAAGCAGTGAAGTACCACAAGGTTCCATCTTGGCCCAGTACTCTTTAATATCTTCATAAATGATTTAAATGAGGGAATAAAATAAAAACAGATCAAAATTGCAGATGACACTAAATTAGCAGGAATAACCAACACTCCAGAAGATAGGCTTGTGATCCAAATGGATCTTGACAGACTTGAATACTGGTCCCTATCCAACAAAATGAAATTTAATATATAGAAAAGTAAACATTTAAAAGCACTTAGGCAGGAAAAATCAAATTTACAAATACAGATTAGATGAAACCTAGTTCAAAGGCAGTAACTGTGAGAAGAATCTTGCAGTCCTAGTGGATAATTACTTAAATATGAGCTAGTAATTTGCTGCAGCAGCCAAAAGAGCTAATGCAATTCTTGGTTGCATTAAAAGAGGGATTGAGTCAAGATCACGAGAAGTATTAGTACTGCTTTCAATCATCCTGTTGTGTCCTGAGCCTGCAAAGGCAGGCTCGGGACATTGCAATGGTCCCGGGCAGTTGCAAGCTGCCCGGGACCAGACAGGCTGGCGGCGGCTTCGCGCGCATGCGCGAGATGCGGAGCATGCCAAATGTTGCTATTCGGTCCAGGGAAGCGTTCTTAAGAGAGGCAGAGAGACCTGCGTGCCTCAGAGCTGTAACGGAGCTGAAGAAACAACAATAAAGGCTTCTTGACACTACGAGATGCTCTGTGATTATTCGCCATTAAGCTGAGGACTCAACACTGGCGACGAAGGTGGGATGCCTTACAATCAATTAAAAATAATTGCAAGCTTACCAGGAGTCCTGAGTGTAGCTAGGAAAACGGCGTTAAATTCAGCAACTGCCTGCCAATACAGCATCGTTGGAGGTAAGCTGGCTGATAGACCCTTTCCTTACAAAAGAGAAAAATGGTGAAGATAGGAAGGCTTTCTGAATTTGATGTCACGCACCCAGAAAGATGGGAGTCATATGTGGCCAGAGTAGAAAACTACTTGAACCAAGTAAGAGAAGATGGCTTAAAGGCCGCTACTTTGCTCTGTGTTTGTGGTCAAGATGCATTTGAAATTGCTGAAAATTTAGCAGCCCCTGCGCCTCTTGAATCTATAACCTACACAGATTTAAAACAATTACTAAAAGAACATTTTCAGCCCAAGTTGTCTGTTATTGCATGGAGGCATACTTTTGAACAGAGGGATCAATGAGCTGGTGAATCAGCTAAAGAATACATTGCAGCTTTGAGAAGAGCAGCTAAGCCTTGTGAGTTTAAAGACTTAGAAGAAAGGTTGAGAGACAGATTTGTATCTGGGCTTAGAAACAGAGACTAGCAGCAGAGAATTTTTGCAAAGGAAGACATATTGTTCCAAGATGCCTTAAGAGAGGTTACTGCAGAAGAGACGGCAGGTGGGGCAATCAAGAATATGAGGCCTATCAGAAACACTCCAGAAGCTGTTTCTGTGTACCGTGAGGGAGTCCAGGAGAGCTCGGAAGAGGATCCTGAAGACGAGGTGGATCATCTCTACCCAGCCAAAGAAAGGAAGCAGAAGGAAGGCAAAGAAAAGTCTTCAGCTGTACCCAAGTGCTTCGGGTGTGGAGGTCGCCACAAGAGGACTGACTGCAGGTTTCGTTCTGCAATCTGTAGAGCATGTGGAAAGCAAGGCCACATAGCAGCTGTGTATCTGGGCCATGAGAAGGTACAACCCTGAGAAGAATTGAGCCTGAAAGGTACCAGGGTCCCCAGCCAAAATAGGGTGGGTTTCTGTACTTCACGAAGAAGCATTTATAGGACAGGCACACACAAGCCACTCAAAAAGAAACTGTCACTTAAAGTGAAGTTGCAAGGAGTTCCATTGGTTATAGAACTAGACACTGGGTCTGCACTTTCAATTATTTCCATTCACATATTCAGAAAGATTTGCTCTAGCTTATAGTTACAGGCCAAGCTTATCCAATATAGTTCTAACAGACTTTCAAAACTCCAAAGTGTGTGTTAAGGGGGAGTCCACCCTTAATGTACAATACAAGGATTTTGAAGGTCCATTAGATATATTGGTAGTTGGGGGTGAGCGCACGAGTCTCATTGGACTCGATTGGTTTTTGGGACTACAAGTTACAGGGCTTAACAGTTTGCAAACAGTAGGTCTACAAGAAGTCTGCAAATAATTTGCAGATGTCTTCAGCCACAGTTGGTACATACAAAGGGCCCCCAGTTTCCTTAAAGTTGGACCCCACTGTCACTCCTATCAGAGTAAAAGCAAGGAGAGTACCTTTTGCTTTAAAAGGAAAAATTGATGCTGAATTGGACAAATTGATTCAGCAAGGAGTCTTAGAACCTGTTGACTCAAGTCCTTGGGAAACTCCCATAGTCATGCCTCTTAAGGCTAATGGGGACATTCGCATCTGTGCAGATTATAAATGCACTCTAAACAAGGCATTGCAACAACATGCATATTCTGGCCTCCCTCAAGGGGGGGGGGCATATTTTTGCAAAGCTAGATTTAGCACAGGCTTATCAAAAGTTACCTGTTGATGAAGCTGCTGCTGTAGCACAAACCATTGTAACACACAGGGGGGCATTCAAAGTCAAAAGACTACAATTTGGAGTAAATGTGGCTCCTGGAATTTTCCAAAGCATAATGGAAAATACCTTGAGGAGTATACCAGGGGTTTGCCCCTATTTTGATGATGTCTTAATAGCTGGATATTCCACTCAAAATTTAGCTGAGAGATTGAGGGCTGTCCTGCTGTGGTTCCGGAAAACAGGCCTCAAGCTAAACAAAAGACAAGTGTAAAATTGGGTACCTTCTATAGATTTCCTGGGATTCAAAATAGATGCCAATGGGATTCATCCTGCTGAGTCCAAATTAAAAGCTATCATGCAAGCTCCTAGGTCTAAGTCCAAAGCTGAACTACAAGCTTTTCTGGACCTCTTGAATTTCTATAATGCATTCATTCCTAACAAAGCTAATGTAGCTGAACCACTTCATAGGCTTCTGGACAAACAGGCAGTGTGACAGTGGTCGCAAGCACATGAAGCAAGCTTCAATGAGGTTAAGGCCTTACTCACATCCAATAATGTGCTTGCACATTTTAATGAAACTCTCCCTGTGTGAATCGCTTGTGATGCTTCCCCTTATGGGGTGGGATCAGTATTTAGCCATCTACAACCTGATGGAACTCAGGTTCCTGTTGCATATTACTACAGAACCTTGTCTTCTGCTGAGCAAAACTATGCTCAGATAGATAGGGAAGCCTTGGCTGTTGTTGTGGGTATTAAAAAATTCCATGATTTTTTATATGGCAGACATTTCACGGTCTACACTGACCACAAGCCTTTGTTGGGGTTGTTTACAACAAACAAACAAACCCCCCATATCATCTCCCCCAGGATGCTGAGATGGTCCATCTTTCTTTAGTTCACAAACCTGGCAAAGAAATGGGCCATGCTGATGGCCTCAGTAGATTACCCTTAAAAGTAGTGGAGGCTGATCCTGCCCCTGCCATCAACATTCTTTCCATTCAGGCGCTGCCTGAGTCACCTTTAAATGCCAGGGATGTGGCTGCTGAATCAGCCACAGATCTCACACTCTCTCGTGTATTATCCTGGGTTATGTCTGGATGGCCAGAGCGTTGTCCAGGTACTGAGTTTCAGAGTTTCTGGCTTAAGAAACATGAGTTATCCACTTTTCAGGGTTGCCTGCTGTGGGGCAGCAGAGTTGTTATTCCTACCTCAATGAGATCTAGGGTCTTAGGTTCCCTTCATGAGGGCCATCCTGGCATTGTAAGAATGAAGGTGCTTGCGCGCAGCCATTTGTGGTGGCCTGGGTTAGACAAGGAAATTGAGGCTAAGGTGCACGCATGCCACCTTTGTCAGCGCTCACGCTCAGAAATGCTCCAGGCTCCGGTTCATAGATGGGAGGACACACAGTCACCTTGGTTTAGGGTGCATATCAATTATGCTGGGCCCTTTCAGGGTCAATTCTTCTTGGTCCTGGTTATAGCTATTCAAAGTGGCTTGAGGTTGTACCTGTCTCTTCAACCACCACTGCCAAGACCATTCAAGTACTGAGGGGGATTTTTGCTGCACATGGGCTTCCGGATGTGTTGGTGTCTGACAATGGCCCTCAATTCACCTCTTCCGAATTCCAAGCTTTCTGATAGGCCAGCATGATTCATCATGCCACCTCTGCACCTTTCCACCCTTCCACCAACGGTATGGCTGAACGGATGGTCCACATCACCAAGGATGCTTTAAAGAAACTGACCTATGGAGACTGGCACCACAGGTTGGCAGACTTTCTTCTTGCGTACCACACCACACCTTCAAATTCTACTGGGAAAAGCCCAGCTGAACTTCGCTGGGGGCGCAAACTGACTACTAAACTTGACCGGTTGCACCCGGACAGACTGCCTCCTAAGGCTACACAACCCAGGGCACCGAGGTATCTGCAAGTGGGTGCCCTGGTATGGACTCGTAATTACGGGCCAGGCCACTTGTGGGTTCCTGCTGTAGTGTGCAAGGTTACTGGTCCCTTGTCATACGAGGTCTCGTTGGATGATGGCCATGTCCTTCGGCGGCATATCGACCAGCTGCGTACAAGACCGGACTTACCCTCAGAAACTCCTGGGCCTTTTTCAGGGGGGAGGGGGACCTCCATGGGCAAAGGGATGGGTGTTGGCAGCAGCCGGGCCCCAACAGAGAGGCCACAGATGGCCTAGTCCAAGATTCCGCAAGTGTTCCAAACAGGAATCCATGGGAACTAGGAAGCACACAGGCACCAGTGCCTACTCCAGCCAGGGAGTCACCCAGGGGGCATACTCACCATTCACCAATACCATTCAGCACTCCAGTCAGGAAGAATAACCGGGACCATACTAATAACTCAAACATTGCAAGGGAGCTGGCACAAAACCAGTCTAATTGGCCCAGTACTGCTACTGTTTCCAGAAGGAGGTATTCAAACAGGGAGGTGGCCGGAGAGGCACATCCCAATTCTGACACCTCCGGCACAGATGGGGGGGCAACTGAGTTTTGGGGAAATACTGAAACCCTAGACAGTCCCGTTATGGGACTGGGAAGCGAAGGAATGCAGCCCCTTGATAGGTCCAGTGTGGGCCTGGGAGGCACTACAGAGTTGCCTAACAGTGGCAGTTTTATAGAGGGGCCAGAGAGCCTGCAACTAGGCAGGTCAACCAGGTTACTGGAAGAACAAAGTCCTGGTCTGACGAGCCCGGTGGGCAAGCAAGCAGATCAGGCAACGGGGCACGGTCCATGGGGACCACCAGGGTCTGAAAGAAGGGGCAAATTCATGTCATCCTCTGGGCAAAATGGAATTGGGAATTCTCAGGGTCTAAGGAGGTCACAGAAAGTCAAGAGATCTCCTAAGTACCTTGAGGACTTTGTAACTCTGCTGGCAAAGCAGAAACAGTGAGAGGGTGTCTGCTGTTGGGAGCAATGGAAATATGGGCACTGGGTATTAATGCCCAGAACAATAGCCCAGTACCATTTGGAGCATGGGTTGGCACACCATGCTCGTGTTGTGGTCGTGTGTAACTATTCATATAGTTTATTAGTCTTAGCCGGGGGGGGGGGAAGGGGTGTTGTGTCCTGAGCCTGCAAAGGCAGGCTCGGGACGTTGCAACAGTCCCGGGCAGTTGCAAGCTGCCCGGGACCAGACCGGCTGGCAACGGCTTCGCGTGCCAAATGTTGCTATTCGGCAGAGAGGCCTGTGTGCCTCAGATCTGTAACAGAGCTGAAAAAACAACAATAAAGGCTTCTTGACACTACGAGATGCTCTGTGATTATTCTCCATTAAGCTGAGGACTCAACACATCCCATTTGGCATATTCAACAAAAAGAAACTACTGGCTCTTTTGAGTTACCAAGAGTGTAGCTTTATTGAAAGATCCATCTAGGCACAGGAGAAGCTAAGTCAGTTCTAGGATTTTCCCATGAACACCCAGATAAGTAAAACCCCTTTTCCCCCTCTGAACCACCCAAAGTTCATAGTTCCCTAATTGGGTGCAGTTCTTTTGTTTGGGAAAAAACTGCACAACTCAAATATTTTTTTATAACTTGACCTTGTGTATAAGTTTCACGAGTGACAGAAGGCTCTCATGCATTCCATAGCTTGCCCCCCCTCCAGGAATTCACTATTGTGTAACAGTCCTCCAGTCATTGTTTAGTAATCTTCAAGTGAAAGCAGGTACAGGCAGCCATGGAGTCAAGTCAGGTTTGACAACCACTTTAGTAAGACCACATCTAGAATACTACATCCAATTTTGGAAGCCACATTATAAAAAAAGATTTGAAAGAGTGCAAAGAAGAGCAATAAAGATAATTAGGATCTGGAGACTAAAACATATGAAGAATTGAGAATGGCTAGTCTAGAGAAAAGAAGGACTAGGGCTGACATGTTGCAATATCTGAGAGGCTGCCAAAAAGAGGAGAGGAGGGTCAATCTTTTTTTCAAACTACCAGAAAGCAAGACAAGAAACAATGGATGGAAACAAATAAAGAAGAGAAGCAATCTAGAATTAAGGAGAAATTTCCTAACAGTGAGAACAACTAACCAATGGAATGGTTTGTGTTAAGAAGTTGTGGATATTTCATCATTGGAGACTTTAAATAAGAGACTGGATAGCAACTTGTCTGAAATGGTATAGGCGATAAGGGCGGCAAAGCGTGTTCACTTTTCCGCACTTATTGCGTCCGCAGAATCTCACCCGGCCACCTTGTTTAGGGTGACCCGCTCCCTTCTTAAAGTGGGGGAGGCAGAGGAACCCTTGCAGGGGAGAGCTGAGGAGTTTGTTCAGTTTCTTTCAGACAAAATCGCTCAGATTCAGAGGGACCTGGACTCCGTCTGGGCAGTGTCAGCCGAGATGCCCTGGCTGGTCTTAGTCATGTTATCTGGAGCGAGTTTGAGCCTGTGACCCCTGATGAAGTGGACAAGGCCATGAGGGTGATGAATGCCGCCACCTGTTTATTGGACCCATGCCCCTCCTGGCTGGTTTCTGCGTGGGGAGGTGACATGAGGCTGGCTCCAGGCGATAATCAACACCTCCTTGATGGAGGGGTCTTTCCCGCAACCTTTGAAGGAAGCGGTGGTGAGGCCCCTCCTCAAGAAGCCTTCCCTGGACCCAGCTGTTTTGAAGAACTTTCATCCTGTCTCCAACCTCCCCTTTGTGGGGAAGGTTGTAGAGAAGGTGGTGGCATCCCAACTCTTGCGATCCTTGGATGAAACAAATTATCTGGACCTTTTTCAATCTGGTTTCAGGCCCGGGTATAGCACTGAGACTGCTTTGGTCGCACTGACTGATGACCTCTGGTGAGCCCGGGATAGGGGTCATTCCTCTATCTTGGCGCTTCTTGACCTCTCAGCAGCTTTCGATACCATTGACCATGGTATCCTTCTGTGTTGTCTCGGCGAGGTGGGGGTGGGCGGCACCGTATTGCGGTGGTTCTCCTCCTACCTCTCTGACAGGTTGCAGTCGGTGTTGGTGGGCGGACAGAGATCGACCCCTGGGTGCCTCAATTATGGGGTGCCTCAGGGCTCGGTTCTGTCCCCCCTCCTTTTTAACATCTACATGAAACCATTGGGTGAGATCATTCGGCGACACGGGGTGAGATATCATCAGTATGCAGATGATACCCAATTGTATATCTCCACCCCGTGTCCTTTCAGTGAAGCAGTCGACGTGATGTGCCAGTGCCTGGAAGATGTGAGGGTCTGGATGGGGGTGAACAGGCTTAGACTCAACCCTGACAAGACCGAGTGGCTCTGGGTCTTGCCCCCCAAGGGTCATCCTGATGGTCCATCATTGGTCCTGGGGGGGGGTAAACTTACCTCCCTCAGTGCAGGCATGCAACTTGGGTGTCCTCCTGGACTCACAGCTAAATTTGGAACAACATCTGTGCACCAGTTGTGGCCTTATCTGGACCGGGAGGCTCTACTCACGGTTACTCATGCCCTTGTCACCTCAAGACTGGATTACTGTAATGCGCTCTACATGGGGCTACCCTTGAAGAGCGTTCAGAGGCTGCAGTTGGTTCAGAATGCAGCCGCGAGATCGATTGTGGGTGCACCAAGGTACACCCACGTGTTACCTATCCTCCATGAGCTGCACTGGCTTCCTGTGGGTCTCCGGATGCAATTCAAGGTGTTGGTTGTCACCTTTAAAGCCCTTCATGGCTTAGGACCAGGTTACTTACAGGACTGCATACTGCCGCATAGTTTCCAGAGACCGGTGAGGTCCCACCGATTGGGCCTCCTTCAGGTCCCGTCGGCCAGACAATGTCGGCTGGTGGGTCCTCGGGGAAGGCCTTTTCTGTGGTGGCTCCGACGTGGTGGAATCAACTTCCCCCCCGAGATTCGAACTACTCCCACCTTGCCGGCCTTCAAGAAAGCCATTAAAACTCTCCTGTTCTGGCAGGCCTGGGGTTGATGTCCCTGGGGGGGGGACACACGATTGGGACATGTTGTATGAATGCACTCATTTTTATTGTTATATTTATTGTTTTAATTTTGAACGCCGCCCTGAGTCCCTAGGGATTGGGTGGCATATAAATTTTATTAATAAATAAATAAATAAATAAATAAATAAATAAATAAATAGGGTCTCCTGTTTGTGCAGGGGGTTGAACTAGAAGACCTCCAAGGTCCCTTCCAACTCTATTAGTCTGTACTCATAATTTTACAATAGGATATTGTGAAATTGTTTCAGAATTAGTAATAAAGAATAGGATAAATTTTGCTGTGAAATATGCTCCTATGATATAGATTTAGAACATCAGTATCATATTTTAGACATGCCAAAGTAATTTGAAAAATGATAAGATATGGATGTAAGGATTAATGGCATGGATCTATTTTCATAGATTGTCTTCAGGATGGTGGAACAGGCCTCATTTAAAAAAAATAGTTTGAAGTAGAAAGTTAATTTTCAAAATAGCAGTTTTCCAATCAAGTCTGCATCCAAACAGCTGCACAAATGTGTCACAATATCACACAATACTGGACATATTCTCTCTAGGTATATCATGTTGAATAAGCGCAGTAGGTTTATTTAGAAAATCCTTAACAGCTCTCATCACAAATTTCCTTGGGGAAATTTTTAAAGTTACTGTATATAGCTGGAGGTTGTGGGAAAAAAAGATATATTTTAAAATGTAAGAGCAGATACTCATTTCAGTCTTATTTGATGAAAGTTTTGTAAGCCTTTCTCTTAAGATTGGAAACATTTGTGAAAATTCTGAATTCAATATTTGAAAGTGGTGAAATGATTTCTGCACAACCTTAGAAAGTTTCAGATTAACATTTTGGGTTCAAGTCAGTCTTGATTTTCTGGAGATTGACTGAACTAGTCCTTGCAGTTTTGTTGGCAAGATTTCCGAAGTGATTTGCCTTTGCCTTCTTCCTAGAGCTGAGAGAGTGATGGGGTCAAGACTACCCAGCTGGCTTTATGCTTAAGGCAGTATTAGAACTCGTAATCTCCTGGTTTCAAGTCTGATGCCTTAACCACCAAAGTGACTCAACACATCTTTGCCTCTATCACTCTCCCCAAAGTATACATTTTAAAAAGTTTTCTTTTTCTTTCATAAAAATTATCTCTATTATATTTTTACCATTAGTTGATTTCAAGTTGGCATGTCTCTTGATATTAAACTAGTTATAGACAAAGTATGTTCCTCATGATGCAAGACAGACATCCAAATGTAGAATTATATTTCTTCCCCTGTAATTATCATGAATGATGATTAATTCTGCATTCTGGAGAAATATTGATTACTCCCACTGTGAAGTGAGAATTGGTTGATAATATAAATATCCCCAGTAAATTTATGGTTTGAGTTAGAAACAAAAGATGGGTAATGGTCCAATACTACAATAAACAGTGTTGGCATAGAATGTGAAGAGAATGAAGTGTGAGTGCTCATCTCAGGGATGCTTCAGACTTGAATAAGGCCAACTATTTCAGCACTTAATATACTTTGAGAATGATATTGATTCTTCTTTTGGTGTTGTTTCCACACATGGCATGCCGCACAGAGATAATGCAATGCACTTTTAGCAATCTTCCTATTGCTCATCACAGGTACTTCCAAACTGAAGATGTCATCATTGGTGCCATTACTTCAGTTTTTGTTTTATCTACAGATAAGCATTATTTCAAAGAAAACCCCATTATTGCATTTATTGATAAACCTCTGTAAGTAATAATGCCTTTTTTCATGCATGCTTATTAAAGTTATTTTTGAGCATTTGGTAAATTAGGTTCAGTAATGCAACTATTCAGTTCTAAAACACCATCTCTATGTGAGATGGGTGGCACATAAATCTAATAAATAAATAAAAAGGAGAGACATTTCAATGATTGCACAGCACTAGGTCCAAATATATTTACTGATAATATTCTATTTGACAAGATTATGTGTGTTAAATCACATCCTAAAAATGTGATTTAATCCTAAAGCATGAATTTATACAATAAAGTAGGCAAACATTTGAGTTTTGCATTTCTAAATGAATAGGTTTTGCTATTGTAAATAATACTGATATTTTTATTGTCTTTGTTCTTTCCTATTATTTTAACTTTCAATGCTAGACTACTATTGCTAAGGCAGAAAGAATAAAAATATTTTCCTAAAATAAGAGAAAGAGTTGCACATCCAGTACAGAGATCTGTTAAGGTGGGGATGGGGAATCCAATTTAATTATTTTAAATATAAAAGTGCATTTTTAAATTATTCATTTTTCTATCAACATACCATATGCATGTGCACTAGAAAAGAATAGAACAGAAATTCATTTCAGATAATTGTCAAAAATGCTGAGAGACATTATTTAAATTATGAATCAATGGTTGACTTCAAAAAAGAATTTGTTTATGAATCACATTTTTATAATATGCCATATCATTCTTACAGGGTTCTCACTAAGCATTATCAGCATGTATTGGCTTTCATATTTGCTGTGAAAAACATCAATGAAAATCTTAAAGTTTTACCCAATATCACCTTGGGATTCAGAATCCATGACAAATATAGTGGTAAATGGACCTATCATACCACTATGGAACTTTTTTCCCCTGTAAACAGATTAATTCCCAATTATAAATGTGATACTAAGGACAATGTTATTTCTGTCATTGGGGCTCTATATCCTAAAATCTCTCTTGATATGTCACATATTTTGGCAGTGTACAAAGTTCCACAGGTAGGATATTTTGATGAGTTATGAAACTTCAGGGTCACCTATATTCTTCAACATTTTTATTCTATTAAAAATAAAGAAATTTCTATTTATATTTGTTTAGAATTATATTTCAGTAGATAAATGCAGTTTTGAAAAAGGCAAAAGATGGATTGCTCTTCTTCTACCAAGGATCCATGCTGATGTTCTCTAACAATTCTGGGCAGAAATCTTCATTTTTTTCTTAATTATAATTTATAGTCCGAGTCCGATAGTGCTCATTACAGGATTCTCTCACCCCTTGCATAGATCACTTCTGCACCATATGATGCTGATATCTATCCATATAGGTGGTGTTTTCACTTCTACTTAATCATACATTTATTACATTTTTTAAATTGATGAGAACATATTTTCTGCTTCCTGCAAGAACAACTTATAATGTTGTTATAAAGTTACAATGTTATGCATGAGAGCATGGACAAAAAATATATCCAGGTTTTTAAAATCTTTTTAAAATTCACCTCTAGATCATAGTCTGATTTCTTTTTTTTGTTTTCCTTTTCTTCCCCTTCCTTCCTCCCTCCCTCCCTCCCTCCCTCCCTCCCTCCCTCCCTCCCTCCCTCCCTCCCTTCCTTCCTTCCTTCCTTCCTTCCTTCCTTCCTTCCTCTTTACTATTTATTTTTGCTTATTACTAAGTTTCAATGTCTCATATTCCACAACTATTACTAGATGGATCATAGATCCTGACTTTTTAAAGAAGGTAGGTTTATTTGCTTCCAGTTTGTATCAGTAGCATTTATTGCTGATAATTATTTTAGAATAGAGGCTGTCTACAAGCTACAACCTTCCCTCCCTCCCTCCCTCCCTCCCTCCCTCCCTCCTTCCTTCCTTCCTTTCTTCCTTCCGTCCTTCCTGTGTGTAAAGCTAAGTGATTCTTGAATATTTGCTTAGAAATTAATAATAAAACAAATGTGTTCTAGTTCAAAATATTTTTTTACATTTTTATGTACAAATAATTGGATAACCTTTGCACAGAGATTTAAAGCTTAACAATTCAATGAAAAAAAAAAAAAACCCACAGGAAAGGCAGAATTCAGGGAACATTTTTTATGCCTCTAGGCTGAGACAACTATGATCTCTGCTTCAAAAGAATGAAACTTCTATATAGTCTAACTGATTGATGTATTATTTTATTAAGCCTGGGTTGACTCTTTGCAGCCTCACAGCTATATCTTCCCCAAAGTGATCATTCTCTAATCTGAGCCTTCAGGTTTTCGAAACATGCAACCATTGCTGCTATATTTGAGTTAATCCATCTTTCTGCTGTCCTTCCTCTTTTTCTCTTTTCTTCCTCTCAGTAACGTTAAGAACTTCTTAAGGAAGCCAATTCTTCTGATAATGTGTGCAAAATATAATTATTTCATTCTCAAGCACGAATTCTGCATTGTCCCAAAGTTGCTTTTTCAAAAGGCAAATTGAAGAACTTTCTTGAATGAGAAGCAAAACATTTTTTAAAAAACAAGAAAGTCCAGTTGCCTTTTGAAAAAAATGACTGGGATGTTTGAGAATCTTCATATAGTTTTGAATTAATTTATTTCATTGTTTTTGGCTATTCGTGCTATTTTCAAGAGTTCCCCAACTCCAAAGTTCAAAATCATCTTTCAATTCTTGATTCTTCAAAATCCAATTTGCAGTTCCATAGAATGTCCCACATAACATTCTTAGCTGCAGTATTCTAATCCTTGTGAATATAAGTGGATCATGATATCTGAATGTGTTTTCAAAGGCCTTCATTATGTTTAATTAATGTTTGTGTATAGTATATTTCTTAACTGTTTTTCTTTTACTGTTGACAGTCAGTCCTAAAAGGCAGAAGTTTATCTGCCACTTCAATAGCTTCATTGTCATTTCTATATTTCTCCTTAGGACTCCTGAATACTACCTCAATAACTCTTTAGTAAATTAAAAACATCTGACACACCAATTCCTTTTCATACAATTCATCTTAGATAAGTTAATAGATGGAGCAATCTAATTTTTTAAATCACCCAGTGCTTTAATTACCTTCTTTCATTTTTGTGTCTCTTATTTTTAACCCCCTATCTAATTGCTATATTTCTAGTTTGTGTATAGCTCCCTTCCAAAAATGGAAAAGAAAACCCAGATCATTTCTCTCTATGAAATGGTCCCAAATCAGGAGCATTGGTACAAAGGGATTTGTCTGCTATTGTCGCATTTCAGATGGACCTGGATCGGTGTTCTGGTTAAAGAAGATGAGATAGAAGGATTTCAGCAAAACATAATGTCCATGTTTTCTCAATATATGGTTTGTGTTGAATTCTTAGAAAAACTTAAGCCTTTTTTCATCAGTACTATTTTTGATGAAATAAAACAATTGTTGGAAGTGTATGAGGCAATCATGAATAGCAAAACCAATGCAGTGGTAGTCTATGACCAAAATGTTTTACTTTTGAGGGTGTTGTTATATTTACCTCAGATGGAAGAAGTATTTACAAAGCCTAAAGCTAAAGTGTGGATCCTGGTCTCTGAGCTGGATCTTGCTTCCTACATATTTCAAAGGGGATGGGATATGCAAGTCCTCCATGGTGCTCTTTCCTTTGCTGCTTACTCCAATGAAGTTCCAGGATTTCAAACTTTCGTTCGAAATAGGAATCATTTATTCATAAAAGAAGATTTGTTTGTGAGAGAAGTATGGGAACAAACATTTGGTTGTGACTATCCCACTTCGTCTGTGAATGAAGATAGCATTTGCACTGGGGAAGAGAGATTGGAGAGCCTTCCAGCAGCTCTTTTTGAAATGAGCATGACTGGCCATAGTTACAGTATATACAATTCAGTCTCTGCTGTTGGATATGCTTTACATGACATGCAGTCAAGTCTACAAAAATATAGACTGCTAAAGAAAGGAGGGAAATTGTACTTTCAAGATCAGCAGCCATGGAAGGTAAAGTAGAAGTTATATTAAAAAAAATATTATGTTTGGATCAGTTAATTTAAATGTTTAATTATATGTGGCATGAATATATATTTTACCAAAAATATGATTTTGTCCATCTATCTTTTTTACTCCATTAGGTTAGAGGAATAGAATATCTAAACATTAAGCAGTTAAGCAGTGCATCTATCTATCTGTCTGTCTATCTATTATTGGACCTTTCTTTTATTTATTTATTTGTTAAATGTATTTGCTGCCCTTCTGTAGGGCTATTCTGGGTGACTTATAACAGTAAAATGGAAAAAGAATGATAACAAAAATGTAACCATAACAATAGTAAAGCAATAAAACAAAAGTAAACAATGAAAGTACAAGAATATGAATTAAAAGTTTTCTTAACAATAAGGAATAATTGATTTTTGTTTTTTACAAATAAGTGCTCATTCATTCATTCATTCATTCATTCATGTATTTGATAGCCCACCTTTTCCCCAGGAGCTGAAATAGACATGATTAAGAATATTTTTTTTTCATCTCAAGATATCAGTGGAATACTGACTAGTTCTCGGACAGATCTTTAAATAAAATTTAAATAAAATCAAGGTAATGAAATTGAGAATCAGTTTTATGTAGTGGTTAAGACATCAGGTTAGAACACTGAGTTCCATTCCTGCTTTAGGCACAAAGCTTAAATGTATTAACGGGGTTGTGAACCAGCTTGGTATAGTGATTAAGGTGGCAGTCTGGAAACTGGGAGATAGTGAATTCCAGTCTTACTTTATGTACAAAACCAACTAGGTGAGTCTGGTCCAGTCATTCTCCCTATCAGCCTTAGGAAGCGGACAATGACAAACCACTTCTGAGACCCAGCCAAGAAAACTGTACAGATCCTAGCAGTTGCCAGGAGTCAACATTGATTTGAAGACATACACACAGAAATTAAAAGGGTTATTCTACTCAGATGAGAAAATTCACATGACAAAAAGCAGTTCCTTAAACCTCTCTTTTGTGGTATCCAGAGACCCAGAGCAGGTCTCACAGTCAACTGAATGGACATTCAGTAGCTTAGTAGCTGGATTATAATTGTAATTATTAATTGAACCCAATGATGAGAGCTGCTCGAAGTTCACTATACTCTGAATGAAATAATTTCATGTTTTCTCTAACTCATCCTGTTATATGTGCTTGTTTGTTTTTTCTTTCATGTCCAGCTCCACTATTATCTGAAAAAAGTCTCATTTAATAACAGTGCTGGAGATGTAATTTCTTTTGATATGAATGGGAAATTGTTAGTTGGATTTGATATTATAAATTGGATAATATTCCCAAACCAATCCCTTCATCGAAGGAAAGTTGGGAAACTCGATCCTTGGGCTCCTCAAGAGAAGATGCTTATGATTAATGATAATGCTATCACTTGGCATAGTAGCATTAACCAGGTAGCCTCAAATTTTTATCTTCTATGATTTTCAGTTGACAATATTAAATCCCTTGTCATACAAATGTGCACAACTATTAACATGCAAAGATGGCAGACAAAGACTACAGGATTGCATTAAAAGAATGCAATATTCTTTAAAAATACAATTATGTATTTGTATAAAATAAGGCCTGTCAGATGGCTTGTTTGCCTACCAGCTAGGCAATTCAGTTTAAATTGCATTCAAGATTGATCTGAACTATTATAAATATTTGCATATTTAACATTATGTACATAATTTATTTGTCTATATTATGTGCGTGCTTGTGTGCGTATGTGTGTGTATGTGTGTGTATGAGAGAGAAGAGACATAGAATGCATATACATATACATATACATATGATGGCTTGTCTGACAGAGAGTGACTGGCCCAAAGCCATCCAGCTGGCTTTTGTGCCTAAGGCAGGACTAGAATTCAAAATCTGCTAGTTTCTAGGCCAATACCTTAGCTAATACAAGATAAATAGATGATAGCTAGATAATGGATGGATGGATGGATAGATAGATAGATGATAGATAGATAGATAGATAGATAGATAGATAGATAGATAGATAGATAGATAGATTACATATTGTATATAATGTACTACATATATTATATATTAAAATTAAATTAATTGAATCAAAATAACATTATCAAATTATAAAATATTATGTACAAAATAACATACATATCTACATCTATATTTATTTATTTTATTTATATATCATCCATCTCACTGTCAGGTAACTCCAGGCAGCTTAAAATATAAGAAATACAGAGCATTAAAACATTAAATACTAAAATATTAATATTGACAGAAATCAGGTAAATTAGGAACCAGAATACAGAATACAGTGGGGTGTCAGGAGGTATATCAATATTTGCATGAACACGTATGTCAATACTTATGTCTATAATTTCTGTATATCTCTAGCTAGCTAGCTATCTATCATCTATCTATCATCTATCTATTCTTCTATCTGAGAAAAGAGGAATTTTTAAGAGTTTTTTTATATTTTTATATCCATTCCATGAGAGAAGATTTAGAATAGAATAGAATAGAATAGAATAGAATAGAATAGAATAGAATAGAATAGAATAGAATAGAATAGAATACTTTAGTTGGCCAAGCTCTTAGTGTACATACAAATCAATGGAGTAAAAATAATCATTATAATAATGTCAATAAGAGGGCATAGTAAATAAGATAAGGATAATAATAACTCTACAGCCATATGACATCGGTAAAGGTACATAGACATTAATAGCACTGTGAGAATTAGATGTTCAGCAGAGTGATGGCATGAGGGAAAAAGCTGTCCTTGTGTTTAGTTGTTTTGGCATGCAATGCCCTATAGCACTGTCCTGAGTTGAAATAGTTTCAGGGGTCTGTAAATATTTTCTCCTTCTGACCTATGCAATATACAGGTCTTCTATGGAAGGCAGGCTGGTTGCAATTGTTCTTTTTGAAGTCTTAACAATCCATTGAGTCTGTATCTGTCTTGTTTAGTTGCTGTACCAAATCATACAGTTATAGAAGCACAAATGACAGACTCAATAATTCTTCTGTAAAACTGTATCAACATCTCATGAAGCAATCTGAATTTCCTGAGCTGATGCAGGAAGAACATTCTTTGTTATGCTTCCTTAGTGATGATTTTAGGTGTCAAATCCTGGAAGATTATAGAACCCCAAAGCTTGAAGGATTCTACTGCTGAAACTGGGCTGTTGAGTAAGAGGTAGTAGAATGAAAGGGCTCCTGCTAAAATCCACCCTCATCTCTCAATTTTAAGCATGTTCAGCTGCAGATTGTTCTGGCTGCACCATACTGGGCTATTGTTCAACCTCCAATCTATATGCAGACTCAGCACCATCTTCAATGAGATTAATGATTGTTGTATTATCTTCAAACTTCAGTATTTTAACAGAGGAAACCCTAGAAATGCATTGATATAAAGAAAGAAGATCAATGGAAAGGGCACAGAATCAGAGGGGTGCCTGTATTAATTGCCCGAATATTAGATGTATTAGATGTAATCTTCCCTAGTTTCACCTGTTGCTTCCTATCTGTTAGAAAGCCTACAAGTATGGACAGGCACAATTAGCTGAAGAATTTAGAATTTCTGGATGGGCTTCCAAAGAGAGCAATTTCAAGCAAGACAGACATTTCATTTCATAAGGGATACTCTATATGAGCTTTGATTGAAACAAAATATAATAATAATAATAATAATAATAATAATAATAATAATAATAATAATAATAATAATAATAATAAAAGACGAATAATAGAGAAAATAAATTATAAGGGTAAACTAGTTTCTCAGAAGGAATTAATTAAAAAATCTTTTTTGGATTATTATCAAAACCTATACAAATCTACTAATGTACAATTGTTAGATATAAATAAATATCTAGCTGAGGCAAGTTTTCCTAAACTGACTGAGGATCAGAAATATGAAATTAATGGTTTAATTACCAAGGAGGAAATTGCCTCAGCAATTCAACAATTGAAATTAGGGAAAGCACCGGGTACGGATGGGTTAACAGCTGTTTACTATAAAGCCTTAATGGAGGAGATGATCCAACCATTAAATGATCTTTTTAACGGTATCTTACAGGGTTTAGAGATTCCTCCTTCATGGCGTAGTGCTTTTATATCATTGATTCCGAAGGAGGACCAAGATCTTACTTTACCAAAAAATTATAGGCCTATATCTCTTTTAAACGTGGATTATAAGATATTTGTAAAAATTTTGGTAAATAGGCTCATGAGGGTGGTGCATCATCTTGTGCATAAAGATCAATCAGGGTTTATAACAGGAAGGTATATGAAAAACAATGTCAGACAAATTATTAACTTACTAGAATATTTAGACAAGAACAACCAAGTCTCTGCAGGGCTCATATTTTTAGATGCTGAAAAAGCATTTGATCAATTGAATTGGCATTTTATGTTAAGAGTAATGGAAGAAATGAATTTTGGTGAAAAGATATTACAAGCTCTTACGGTAATATATCAAAAACAAACGGCACAACTTATTGTTAATGGAGGTTTGTCGGAGGTTTTTACAATAGAGAAAGGTACTAGACAGGGGTGTCCTTTATCGCCATTGTTGTTTGTTTTAACATTGGAAATATTATTGATCAAAATTCGAGAGTCTCAGGAAATTAAAGGAATATATGTTAATAAAAAAGAATATAAGTTGAGAGCTTTTGCGGATGACTTGGTTGTTACTTTGTCGCAACCTGACTATTCTGTAGTAAACTTATTACAGTTGATTCACCATTATGGTTTGGTCTCGGGTTTTAAGATTAATGTAAATAAGACTAAAATTTTACCTAAAAATATGTCGAGTCAGGAGAAGCAGATTTTGGTTAACTTGACGGGCTTTGAGATTGTTAATAAGGTAAAATATTTGGGGGTGATGCTGTCTGTTTCTAATGCAAAATTATTTAAAAATAATTATGAAAGGTTGTGGGTCAGGGTACAGAAGGACTTGAAGAACTGGGAAAAGCTGCAATTATCCCTCATGGGAAGAATTGCAGTGATAAAAATGAATATTCTACCCAAGTTTCTTTTTTTGTTTCAAATGTTACCAATTTTGAAAAATGAGATTAATTTAAATGAATGGCAGAAGGGTCTCAATAAATTTATTTGGGCAGGGAAAAAACCAAGGGTTAAGTTCAAAATTATGCAAGATTTTCGTGAGAGGGGTGGACTCAAGGTACCAAATTTGAAATTATATTATGATGCGGTGGCTTTAACATTAATTAGTGATTGGGTAAATTTGACAAACTCTGAGATACTTTATTTAGAGGGATGGGATTTACTTTATGGGTGGCATGCCTATTTAATATTTAATAAAAAAATAGATTGGGCTTTTAAATCTCATATTTTAAGAATTTCTTTACTTAGGATTTGGAGAAAATATTATAAAAGTGATTTTAAAGTACCATTATGGGCTATACCTTGGCATGCGATAGAAGGAATAAAAAGAGGGGTTAAAATGGATATGGTGTCTTATAGACAGTTACTTAAATGGGATGGACAAAACTGGCAATTAAAATCACGGGAAGAATTAACACAAGAAAATTTTACTTATTCTTGGTTCCAATATAGGCAACTACTAGATAGATGGAAGATGGATTGTAAGGTGGGTTTTCTTAGAGAAGATGAAAATCTTATTAAGCAACTGAAGGATCAAAGACAAACCCACATTAAGAGAATTTATGGGGTTTTAGTTGAATTGGACTCAGAAACGGAACTAATTAAAGATTGTATGATTAGATGGGCGCAGAACTTTGGTGAGCCAGTTTTATTGGACACCTGGGAAACTATTTGGGTGAGAAATGTCAAATTTACTCAAGCACAGAATTTAAGGGAGAATTTTTATAAAATGTTTTATAGATGGCACCTTGATCCACAAAAAATGTCTTATATGTACCCTGACGTACAACCCAAATGCTGGAGATGTGGTTATAAGGAGGCTTCTTATTATCATATTTGGTGGTCATGCAGAGAGATAAAAGCATTTTGGATCAAAATATGGTGGAATATCCAGAGAATTTTTAGAAGGAGGGTAAAATTCACTCCGCAATTATTTTTGTTAGGTATTGTTACAGATTGTGATACAAAGGAGGTTGTATTGATGTTAAATTTGATTACAGCCGCGAGGCTGTTAGTTGGACAATATTGGAAGAAGGAATCTTTGCCTACATTGCAGGAATGGTTTTTTAAAGTAGCTTATTTGGCGGAAATGGCAAAGATTTCGGCTTTCTTAAAGCAACAAACGCAAGAGAAGTTTCTTGCTATTTGGGATAAATGGATAAAATTTATACAATTTAGATTGGGTATACAAAAATATCATATAGCTTTTTCATAAGTTTTATTTTCATATATATTATAGACATCTTTTTTATATATATAAATATAAAGTTTTTATTTTAATTCTTATCTTTATTTTTTTAAGCCTATATTCTGCTCTGGGAAGCTCAGAGGGGGGAAGGGAGGGTTTTGGGGAGGGGTTTGGGATGGGGTTTTTTTTTATATATGTATTGTTTAATTTTTCTTTTTTGTATATGTTGTTCTTTGTTTTGTATTGTTTTTGTTTTTTCTGTAAAATTTATAAAACTTTTAATAAAAAAAAAAAAAAAAAAAAAAAAAAAGACAAAATGCCAAATCCAGTCTGAACATCTGGCTGACTGTGCGATAATTGATAATAATAATATTAATAATAATAAAGGCGGCCTTACTAGAAACTGCTTCCATCCTGCGACGATACCTGTAATACCATCAAACATCCACATCTGCCTATCCCAGGTCCTGGGTAAGGACTCGATAGGTAGACAAAATGCCAAATCCAGTCTGAACATCTGGCTGACTGTGCGATGATCTATAATAATAATAATAATAAGATTGGAAGGGACCTTGGAGGTCATCAAGTCCAACCCCCTGCTCAGGAAGGTAACCCTATACAATTTCAGACAAATGACTGTCCAGTTTCTTCTTAAAAACTTCCAGTGTTGGAGCATTCACCACTTCTGGAGGCAGGTTGTTCCACTGGTTAATTGTTCTAATTGTCAGGAAGTTTCTCCTTAGTTCTAGGTTGCTTCTCTCTTTGGTTAGTTTCCACCTGTTGCTTCTTGTCCTGCCTTCAGGTGCTCTGGAAAATAGCTTGACTCCCTCTTCTCTGTGGCAGCCCCTGAGATGTTGGAACACCACTATCATATCCCCCCTCGTCCTTTTTTTCATTAAACTAGACATACCCAATTACATCAACCTTTCCTTATATGTTTTAACCTCCAGTCCCTAATCATCTTTGTTGCTCTTCTCTGTACTCTTTCTAGAGTCTCAACATCTTTTTTACATCGTGGTGACCAAAACTGGATGCAGTATTCCAAGTGTGGCCTTACCAAGGCATTGTAGAGTGGTATTAATACTTCACATGATCTTGATTCTCTCCCTCTGTTAATGCAGCCTAGCACTGTGTTGGCTTTTTTGGCAGCTGCAGCACACTGCTGGCTCATTTAAATGATTGTCCACTAGGACTCCAAGATCCCTCTCACAGTTACTACTATTGAGCAAGGTACCCCGTATACTATACCTACACATTTGGTTTTTCTTGCCTAAATGTAGAACCTTACTTTTTTCACCATTGAATTTCATTTTGTTAGATAGCACCTAGTGTTCAAGTCTGTCCAGATTCTCCTGTATCCTAAGCCTGTCTTCTGGAGGGTTGGCTATTCCTGCCAGCTTGGTGTCGTCTGTAAATTTGATGAATTCCCCATCTATCCCCTCATCCAAATCATTGATGAAGATGTTGAAGAGCACTGTGCCCAGAACAGAGCCCTGGGGCATTCCATTACACACTTGTAGATGTGGTTCCATTGAGGACTACACGCTGAGTACAGCTAGTCAGCCACGGATCCATCTGGTGGTGATGCTGTCTAACCCGCATTTTTCTATCTTATCAAGTAGTAGGTTGTGATCTACTTTGTCAAATGCCTTACTGAAGTCCAAGTAAATTATGTTCACAGCATTCCTCTGGTCCACTAATTTTGTCACTTAGTCAAAGAATGTAATAAGGTTTGTCTGGCATGATCTGTTTTTGACAAACCCATGTTGGCTTTTAGTAATGACTTGGTTTGCCTGTAGGTGTTCGCTGATTCGTTGTTTGATTATCTTTTTCAGAATCTTCCCAGGTATTGAGGTCAGGCTGATAGGTCTGTAATTTCCTGAATCAATTTTTTCCCCTTTTTTGAAGATGGGAACTACATCAGCTCTTTTCCAGTCCTCTGGTAGTTCCCCAGTGCTCCAGGATCTTTGAAAAATATAGTTCAATGATCACATCTGCCACATTCTGAGATCACATCTGCCAGTTCCTTGAGAACCTTGGGATGTAATCCATCTGGTCCTGGTGACTTGAACTCTTCTAGGCTGGACAGGTGCTCACTTACCATTTTCTTGTCTACCTTAACTTGTGTTTCTATTCTGTTTTTTATGGCACTATTTTTGATAGGTTAATCTGCTTTTTCCCTTTGTGTAAAGACAGATGCGAAAAATGAGTTAAATAGTTCTGCTTTCTCTCTGTTGCTTGTCACCTTCTTGCCACTTTCACCCACTAATGGACAAATCATTTCCTTCACCTTTTTCTTGTTTTTTACATGTTGAAAGAAGCTTTTTTTGTTATTTTGACTTTGGTCGCAAGCCTTAGTTCATTTTGAGCCTTAGCTTTCCTCACTTCATCTTTGCAGGCTCAGGCTATTTGCTGATATTCTGACTTAGTTATGTGCCCCTCTTTCCACTTTCTATACTTGTCCTTTTTATCTTTCAATTTGTCAGAGAGTTCTTTATGCAGCCATGCTGGTTTCTTTTGAGAGTTGTTATTTTTCCTCTTTGTTGATATTGTGCTAGACTGAGCTTTTATTATCTTATTTTTCAAAATTTCCCAAGCTTCTTGAGTTGTTTTCCCCTGGAGGATTCTCATCCATGGAATCCTTCCCAAGCCCTCTCTAAGTTTATTGAAATTAGTTCTCTTGAAGTCCAAGACTCTAGTTTGACTGTGTTCTATTGCTTGTGCTTCCATAATGTGGAATTCCAATATTGCATGATCACTTCCTCCCAGGGTTCCTATGGCTTCCATCATTTCATCTCTGTTAGTGAGAATTAGATCCAAAAATGGCTATTCCCCTAGTTCCCTTCTCTACTTTTTGGGAGATAAAGTTGTCTGCTAGGTTTGTCAGGAATCTGTTTGATCTTCCACTTGGTGCAGAGTTTGTCTCCCAGTTCAGGGTAGTTAAAGTCCCCCATAACTATTGTGATATGCTTCCTACATACCTTAGTTAACTGACTAGCAAAAAGCTCATCTATTTCCTCTGTTTGGTTGGGTGGCCTATAGTATATACCTATGGCAATGTCATTTCCCCCCCCCTTTTGTATTGACCCAAAAAACTTTCTTTGAAGTTTTCTAGAATCCTAAAATGCTAAGGAAATAAATGTTCCAGAAACTCAGTATGAACTCAGTGTAAATGTAATGTAATGTAAATACGTGCCATAAGTATGTCTGAATCATATTGCAACTAGTATCCAGATGGGCAATTCAAAAACTTCTGTAGACATATCAGTCTTTAAAAATCTAAACTTATGTTCTGAACATTTTCAAATATTTTCCTGAAGGGTAAAACTTTACTTTTCCTCATTTATGGATTAGATTATACCCACATCTGTTTGTTCTGTTAGCTGCCATCCTGGTTATTTCAAACAAAAGCAAGAGGAGAAACCACCTTGCTGCTATGACTGTATTGTATGTCCTGAAGGGAAATGGTCAGGCTTGAATGGTAAGAGCTATCATTCAACTCTTAATAACCCTAGTTTGCTTTTCTTCTGTATGGTGGTAATATCTATGCACATACACAAAGTTGATGGCAGAAAAAGAGTGCCAGAATTATTCAAACTTATTGTTTTAATTTAACTCATCATTGTTTAAAACAATATATTTCATCAGAGAATTTTATTATAACAATAAAGCAACATCAATTACATATAATGACACTATTGCAATTAATAATTTAACACATATTTATTTTAAGTTAGCTGAACTAGAGTAATCTTATTTTAAATATTTTTTTTTAAAAAAATCAACCTGAAATAATTAGTAGCAAAACAGTGCAGTTCCATATTCTTTTCTTTATAATCTGCACATTTCATTGAAGATCTGTAAATAATATTTTTCTTCATGTTTTTTTAGGAAGACTTTAGTGGTTTAGAAGTCTGCTGTTCTTACTTAAATATTCAAAAGCCTGAATTAAATAAAAAGAAAGAAATATTTAGATTGCTTGACATTTCATTCCCAGATTGTTAGAATTTTTAATACAATGCCATAAATAATTAATTCATTGATTGTATGCCATCAAGGAGGGGTCAGATTTAGTGACCATATAGCTAAGTCTTCTCTAGAATAAGCAGTAATAAACTGGGTTTAAAACTGAAATATAATTCTAAATCACAATAATCAGAATATTTTTGTAATACTGAGGATAAAAATATCTATGAAAAAACAATGAAAATGAGTCTTTCCATTTTTTTAGATGCTGAAGACTGTTCAGGATGCAAAGAAGATCAATATGCAAGCAAAGATAAAACTTCCTGTATTCCCAAGAGAGTAACTTCCTTGACTTACGAAGAACCTTTGGGCATTGTTTTGACTATTGTGGCCCTCTCATTTTTTTTATTCACAGCTATGATTTTTGGAATATTTTTGAAACATCATCACACCCCCATTGTCAAAGCGAATAACCGGGATCTCACCTACATTCTTCTCATTTCTCTCCAGCTCTGCTTCCTTTGTTCATTGCAGTTCCTTTTTAGACCTGGGGTTATAATATGCCTCTTTCGACAAATCACTTTTGGACTCATCTTCTCAGTGGCTGTATCATGTATCTTGGCCAAAACCATCATTGTGGTTTTAGCTTTCCTGGCCACCAAGCCAGGATCCAGAATGAAAAAGTGGGTAGGGAAACAATTGGCAACCTTCATTGTACTTTCCTGCTCTCTTGTCCAAGCAGTCATTTGTATATTATGGCTGGCAAAGACTCCCCCCTTCCCAGATGCTGATATGATGTCTGTTACTGAAGAAATTATACTAGAATGCAATGAAGGCTCAGTGTTCATGTTTTATTGCATCCTGAGCTATATGGGTTTCCTGGCAGCAGCCAGTTTTATAGTGGCTTTTCTGGCCAGGAAACTCCCCAGCACTTTCAATGAAGCCAAGCTGATCACTTTCAGCATGTTAGTCTTTTGCAGTGTGTGGTTAGCTTTCATTCCAGCCTATCTGAGCACTAAAGGAAAATATGTGGTGGCTGTGGAGATTTTTTCTATATTAGCCTCTAGTGCTGGGTTACTCAGTTGCATATTTTTACCAAAATGCTATATAATTCTCTTGAAACCTGAGTTAAACCAGAGAGAACTACTCACACAGAGAAAATATTAACAAACCCCGTGTTTCATTTAAATTGTTCCTGACTATTATTCTTTAAGCTGTGTCCTATTAGGTATGCTAGCAATTATGGAATGTAGGCATGATTATTTCAAAAGAATCTCTAGAAATGTTTACTGCTACTAGAGTCATGGCATTAAAAGTTGTCAGTTATTCACAAGACTATAATGAAAAACAGGGTTTTAGTCACACGGTATTATACATATTACTTGAGTATAATTTTGAGGATAGATTTATTTGTCACATTACATTGCTATTCTGTGCAGCTTTTCCCTGTGCATCAGTTCTTGCTTTTCCAATGATCTCCAGGAAATGAAGTGGTAGAACAGACATCTGGAGTATGGTTGGATGAGAAAAGGAGTGAATCTCATTAAACATAATTCAAATTCTGCATTCAGGGATATATCATGATGATACGAGTGCTAAAACATCACACTATTTCTCTGTGCTTATTATGTTATCTGATAGACAACTGGTGGCCTGATTTAGGGTGATCTCTTCTTTGCTGTGGAGAGCCAGGCCACAAGATCTGACCTCTTCGGGGGCTACAGGGAAAACTATACATGCTATCTGGTGGCTACAATTTATCACATACACTCAGAGTTGGCCTTTAGACAGGTCCAGATAGGTTGCCTGGAATATCACCTTATGGCAGACATGTCAAACACAAGGCCCGGGGGCCCACAAAGTGGTTTCATGTGGCCCACAAAGCCATCCTGGAAACAGTGAAGGAACAGTCCCCATTGCCTTGGCCCTGGCCCAGGCTGGCTGGGAGCCAATGTACAATTTCTATGCTGAAACACATTCAGTCTTACCTCCACAAGGCCATCTGGAAACAACGAGGAACCAGCCCCTGCTGCATCGGCCCCACCCCATGGGTGCAGGCTGGGGAGGAATCACTTTTGTGAGGAATGAAGAAATGCACCATCGCACTGGCCACTTCCAGGCAATGGTGCATTTCTTTATTCCTCACGAAGGGTGACACCTCCCCAGTTGTGGTTCTTGCCTGTTTTTCTCCCTCCCTCATCTCAAATATTTTCCCACCCACCACCCGCACTTAGGAAGGAAGAAAGGAAAGAGAGAAAGAAGGAAAGAAGGAGAGGGAGGGTCCAAGGGAAGTCCTGCTTTAGTCCTGCCCTGCTGCCCTTTCACCATCCTCTTGCCCCCTCCTCCTGGCCTATCCTGGGGCTCTCCTATCCTATTGCTAAGGAAGCTTTGGATACAAAGCTGGGTCTCTCCCATGAAGAAGGAATAGACCTCCCTCTGACTTTGCCCTTGTACTAATAATGAGCAACCTGGCTAAAGAGAGCAAGCACAGCAACAACAGCCTTGAGGAGCAGGTAAGTGCAGCTGGGTGCCCCCTTGGGGAAGTGGGGCTGGGCTTGGTGCTGCAGGTGCTTGAGAGCCAGGCTGGGCATTTGACCTCTGCTGCCCAGGGCTCCGGGCAGGCCACACCACCATCCAGCCTCCCCCGCATGGCCTGAGAGGAATAGTGAGGCTCCTCCAGTGGACCATGCCTTGGCACTTGCCCTGGTCCCATCCCTTTCTGCCAGAGACCCTAAGATCTGTCCCACTCCTTCCCAGACCCCCACAGGCACCCTTGACATGAACGATGTAGAGCTGGCCACGCCCACCAATAGGCCACACCCACACGCCCCCTGAGGGCAACTGCAATGCTGATGTGGCCCTCAATGAAATTGAGTATGACACCTCTGCCTTATGGTGTTATCTGGATTGACCTTAATGAAGTGGACTGACTTGTAAGGTATATCAGGAATCATCCTGCCTCATCTACATGGAACTGCTAGGTTAGATCATCCTCAGTTCAGGGTTTAGTGTCATTAGTATATGAATGGTACTCATAATCAATCCCAGATTATGTAGTTGATACTGTCAATACATCAACCCAGTGTCTGGTGATTATTCAGGTCTGAGTCAGTGTGAGAAAGATTTTGACTCAATCTTGAGAAAAGTATTTGATCCCTCCCACATACAGGGCAGGATAAAAGACATTTTTATATTTGATTTGGGGGAGTTTGCACTTTCCCATTTGAAACTAGTGTGCAAATTGGAGGATGTCATCTAGTTGCAACTACTCCTTGAAAAGCAGGTGGCAAGTAACCAGGAGAACCTCAGTATGGGTAGATCATATGGACCAGTTGCATTCTATTGTAGACCAAGATGCCCTTCAGATGGTTCAGTTCAAGATTCTAGTCACCACCTATAAAGACTTCATGGCATACAGCCTGTTTATTGGAGGGTCTCACTATTTCTGCCAGTCCATTCTGTTCATAGTAGGTCTACTCCAGGTACCCTCAATTAAATGTCATATGATGGGAATGAGAAATCATGTTTTCTTTTTCAGCCTCTGGTCTCTGATACAGCATCCCTCCCCTCCCCAGAGATATCCCTGATTCCCATTCTCCTTGTTTTCTGGAACTTGCTTAAGAGCAGGCTCTTTTCTGAGATCTACAGATAGGATGGTTGTAGAACCCTATTATTTTCAGCATGCTATTATTTTGGTTCATTCAGCTTTTGTGATTTTAATGTGTTTTTAATCTATGCATTAGATTTATTGTTAGCCTCCCTGAGTTTTCTTGATATTGAATGGTTTTAACAAATCGAATCAATCAAATACATCCATCAATCCATCCAATAAAAAATACATAAATAAATTTGGGTTGACATAAATCTTGTGTTTATCATTCAAAGAATTATGTACCCATTATCATCTAAAAATACACAAATGACCTCCAAACAAGTTTTAAATTTCCCAGTAATTTATTCCATCAGAACTAAGTATAAAACATTTTTTAAAATTAAAGACAACTTATAATGTAAAACAGTATTTCAGAATGTTATTTATAAAGAATAATATCACAGCATCTTGTCTTCAAAGCTCAGATTGGCAAGGTTTGAAGGATTATGTCTGTGAAGATTCTCAATCATCCAGATCTTGGTTGTCCCAAAGGTATGTTTTCCAAAAGGCAACTGGATTTTCTTGGGTTTTTTTTCTTTGAAAATGTTTCCCTTCTCATTCAAGAAGCTGAAGAACTGAACTGAAGAAACTTCTTGGATGAGAAGTAAAATGCTTTCAAAGGAGAAAAAAAAACCAAGAAACTACAGCTGCTTTTTGGAAAAAGCACCTTTGGGTTTGAAGGACATCTTACTATGCAAATGACTTCTTAAACAAAGAATTATTTGAAGAACAGGGTAAAAGTGCTATGCAATGATAAAATATGTTACAGGTATGAAACTAAAAATTTATAATGTTTAGGGATTTTTTTCTTGTTAATTGTTCCCATGTATTTAGCTTAGGTTTCAGCAAAATAATATAACATTTGGGGAAAAAAATACAGCCCAACAGCCCAGCACTGGAAGCTAAGATTGAAAAAATCTCCACAGCCACCAAGTATTTACCTTTCGTGCTCAGATATGTTGGAACAAAGGACAGCCAAACACTGCAGAAAACCAACATGCTGAAAGTGATGAACTTGGCTTCATTAAAACTATCAGGTAATTTCCTGGCAAGGAAAGCTACAGTGAAATTTGCACATGCCAAGAAACCCAAATAACCAAAAACATAGTAAAACATTCCATCGGATCCCTCACTACATTGCAAGACAATTTCATTAGACACTGAGTGTATATCAACAGAAGGAAATGGGGGAGAGGTTGTCAGCCATGCAGCACAAATACTTGCTTGAATAAGGGAACAGCAAAGAATAGCGGAAGTGCCTAGTTTTCTCCCTACCCATTTTTTCATCCTTGATGCTGGATTAGTGGCCATAAAAGCCAAAACAACAGTCATGGTTTTGGCCAACAAACAAGAAATAGCCACTGAAAATGTAATGGCAAAAGTAGTTTGTCGGAGAGGACAGATCACCTGAGTAGGTTTGCCAATAAAGAGTAATGCACAAAGAAAACAGAGTAAGAGTGAGAGGAGGAGAATGTATGTGAGATTCCTGTTGTTGGCTTTGACAATAGGGGTGTTGTGGTGCTTCAGAAATATTCCTAGAACCAGAATGGTTATTAAGGAATATGAAAGTATCCCGAGAATTAAACCAATCCCCAGGGGTTCTTCATAGGACAAAAAGTCTATGCTCTTGGGAATGCATAAATTGTGATCTTTGTTTGGATAATTATTTTCTTGGCATTGAATACACTCAGCTGCATCTGGAGGAAAAAAGAACAGCTGTGATTTCTCCAAAGTCTACATTCTCTTTTGAAATTAAGACCTGTTCAACTGAATGCTGGAATAGGAAAAACAGCTTACTCTAAATTCTTCATACAGATTACATCAGAATATAGATGTTCTAATCAATTCATAATTGTTCTGCAAAAATTTCACAAGTGCTACTTTCTGTAAAAGTGGGACTGTTTACATCAGGGGTGTCAAACTGTCGGCCCACGTGACGTCGCGAGTTTGACACCCCTGGTTTACATTATCTTCAGAGTTCCATTAGCATGCTCCCTGTACTCCACTTTGAATTACAAAATGCTTGGAGAATCAAGAAAAGGTATAGGTTTAATATTCTCAGAAATGAAATATGTAGAAGAAATTATTTTGGGGTATCACACAAAAATGAATATAAAATTCTGACTATTAGGGAAATGTATGTACAAATGAGCATTATTGTTCAGGAACATCGTTGGCTAAAATAAAGTATTACAGAATCAGAGAATACAAATTTTCCTATAAATGTTCTGAATGATTTCTGATTATTTCTATTGATAATGATGATGTTGATGAAAATGCTGCTGATGATGATGATTTTGCTTTTTGCTTTATTAAGGCTGACATTTAAAAGTTAAGTTTTTCTATATTCATAAAACAAAGGAGAAAACAGTACATAGAATGCGCACGTGCGCGCGCGTGCGCATACACACACACACACACACACACAATGCATCTTTAAAATTGCTCCACTCTGGCTTTGTACCTATTTTGTACTCATTTTTAAATTCTTTGAGATTTTATCTATATAAACTTTAAAGATGCAAAATAAACAAAAATGAAATTTGGGGGGAAAAGGGGATCATAAAATTTTATCCTCTTGCCAGAGACCAATATATATTTTTCTTTAAAATGTAATTCTTCTCTTTGATGATCAGTACACAACTCTCACCCTTTATTGTAGATATCTTCCCTTCTGAACATGGAACGCAATCATAACAGCAGAAGGGTTTCCCTTCCTTCTTTTGCTTGCTATATCCAGAATGACAATTGTCATTACAGACAGAAAAAGGCTGTGTCTAATGCATCAATAAATATAATAAGAAATGGTTAGACTCTTTAATATCATAAACAGAAGGATTTTTTTTCTTTTGCGGCAAAAAAAACCTGCAGTAGGGATGTAATTAAATTAAATTAAATTAAATTAAATAATTAAATTAAATTAAATTAAATTATTAATATTCTAAATCCAAGACTGAATCTGAATTAAACAACTGAAAATTATTTATTTATACCCAGTACAATTATAGCCAATATAATTTTTCTTGTTGCATTTCCTATGACATTTGAGTAAAATCAGTGAGCATATAGTATACCCAAAAATGCAAACTATTATTTTCTTACCATAAGTCATCCCAATTTTCCCTCCTTTGAAATATTTATATCCTATCATACAAAAGTAAAAATAAACAATGCATTTTTTTCCAGAAATATTTCACACAGGTTTAAAATAACTGTTCAAGTCATATATAGTAAAAACATACAATAAAAAAGTAAAAAGAAGAAAGAAAGAAAGAAAGAAAGAAAGAAAGAAAGAAAGAAAGAAAGAAAGAAAGAAAGAAACTAGGAGAATTTATCTGCATCTCTTTTCAAAGTTGGGTAAGATCAGAGGCCATCATAAAATTATTCCAAGACAAAAATAAACTGTCAGAGCTCTAGAGAACAATTCTTGTAGGCTTCTCAAAATTAAAATGCACTGAAAATATTTGGATTCTGTTTCTTAAAATTTCAGTTTCTTTACATTATTTCAAAATGTGGGTACTGCTCCAGATATGCATTTAAGTCATACCTGATTAAACCAGTTGTGCCACACAATAACATCATGGTTGATGGTAAATGCTTGGTTAAGATTAGAGTTTTGGCGATCCATTCTTCCAATCTTTACTCTAGCAAAGGACTGATTTGGGAATGTAATCCAATTTATGATATCAAATCCTGCTACTACTACTCCATTCTGGTCAAAAAAGATCTCATCTCCTGCACTGTTGTTGAACCAGACTTGCTTCAGAAAGGAGTGAAGCTAGGATGAAAATACCCTTATTCAGTTTTGCCTATATCACTTCTAAAATCTATACATCTCGGAGTGGTTATATGTAGCATTATCAAATAAAATAATTGCAGTTTAAGCTTAATAGTACAAGTTGGTGGCTACATATAGAGCACAGTTTGAAAGAATGCTTAACAGGTATCAGTGCTGCATTTAAGAGAAAAGAAATCATTCTTTACAACAGGCACCACAGGAAAGAAATCTTATCTCCATTTTGTGGCAAGGTGACAAATCTGCAAGTCAGGCCAGAAGTAACACAATGTCTGTGGAATGAAGAGCTGATATAAATGGTAAACTAATTTGGTCATATGATATTCAAATCTTTCTATACCTATTGAAATTCCTGAATCTGGCTTGGTACAGATTGTCTTTCTATGCAGAATTTTAACATTAGTGGGAATAAATGCAGGATAAAACTGAGTAGTCAGCAATTTAGCCTTCTGAATTTCCACCTTCCAAATAGAAGCTACCATCTGGAACAGGGGTGTCAAACTCGCAATGTCACGTGATGTGTCACAAGGTATCACAACTTTTTTGCCATTGCCGGCAATTGGATGAGAGCAGTTTCAGTGTGATGCATCCATTCCGCAGGCTGGCAGTTTGACACCCCTGATCTAGAAAGTAGTTGCAGTAATCCAGGTTTGACATAACCAGTACATAACTCAGAAAGGCTAAACTGTTCCAAGTAGAGCAAATTTACCAAGCTGGTAATGGACACCATTAGTCAGTGGCAATGCTAGAACTAGGAGTTCCTCAGATTACAGATCTGTTTTTTGAGATGAATTTAATCTAGCCCAGAATAATCTGTTTTTAATTTCAAAAGCTGGAAATAACTGATCTATAGTCTCTCCATCTCTCTTGGTCAATCTTTCTCTAGGAAGTTAAACATCTGCCTTTTGGGGATGTAACATTAAAGTTTCCGGGGCATAGACATGCTTTTCCTTATATCAATTAATTTCAATCATGTTAGAAATCTTAAATCTTCAATCTCCTTACTGATGACTAGCACAGTGACTAGCACAATTATGAAACTGTCACCTCCTTCCCTCCTGCCTTTCACAAATAATGTGAGGTTTAATGAGACAGGTGGTAAGCATTTTGACAGTGTTGCTAAACTGTTGATCTTTGGTTGTGTTTATTATAAACACACCTATTGTTCTCAAGACATGAAAGTTTTCTGTTGGCATATGCTTATAGTGGTAGATTATGCAGTTCTCACAGGACTTACTTGCCATGGTTGATAATTCAGTTTTATTGTCTTCTCTTCTTTCATCATTATTCTAGATCTGGAATTTGATGTGAACAATGCACCCAAGGAATGGGCCACTGCATAGACAGCATTATAGATGCTGTAGCTGTGACCAGTCATACTTGTTTCAAAAAAGGGTCCCAAAAGGCTTTCCAGTCTCTCCTCTCCAGTGCAGATATCACCCTCAATTTGACCTGAAAAAGTATTGGGGAAAACACAGCGAAAGGCCTGTTCCCAGAAATCTATGATTAAACCATCTCCTGTTACACTGGAAGGTTTCCTTCCATGAATAAACATTTTAAATTGCTGCAGGTCTTTAGAATGGATTGCAAAAGACAAAGCACCATGGAGAACCTGAATATCCCAAACCCATTGATAAACAAGTGATTTTATCTCCATCTGGGCAGTAAAAATCCAGACTTTACCCTTTGGTTTGCATAAACTGACTTCTATTTCTGGAAAGTGTAGCACCCATCTCAAAAATATGATGGAATCAGCTTCTCCGTAGAAGACCAAAGCATTGGCTGCACTGCTCATGACTTTTTCATACATTTCAGACCCTTTTCTTATTATATCTTCCTTATAATCTTCAAAGCTTACATTCTCAGGGCATGTTTCTGCGAAAGCTAAACAGATACCCCTCTCAGAAAATAATGGAAGCATGAGCTTCAGAAACATTTCTCCATTATCTTTATCATCAGCAATGAATCCAATCCATAACCATTTGAAATGGAGGAGTAACTGAAGAATTCCTATATACTGAAGGGCGTCATCTGGAACCATCTGATAAGGGGAAAGGAATTCAGTTTTACCTGTCCTCTTTAGAGTGGAACCATACAGGAGCTACAAACAGATTTAGAAATGAGGTGAGGTGATGTATAGAAATGTCAAATACAATGTTGATTTCTGTAGAGTATTGTGAATCAATGTATTATTATTGTTGTAGTTTTGTCCTAAGCTAAAATTATTAACCTAAATATTTCTAGCAATTTACTATGGGAACTAATATCTATAAATCCATGCTTCATTGCCTGATATATCAATATGATTGAGGAGGCCAATGGTTATTTCTTTGTTTTTTGCTATAGGAATGAATGTTTTTAGGAAAAAAAGTCTGCTTTCTTTTCTACAACTTTTTTACATTAATTTTGTTGATGTGGCACTTAAAAAAGAATAATTGATGAGACCAAAATTTTAATTCTGCCTTATAGCATTATAGAAAATATGGATATTTATTAATTGTGCTATTGAAGGGTGCTTTTATTTACAGTAACAATAATGTTGAGAATAAATGACAACCTAATGGTGGGGTGGAGTATCAATGGGTGATGATAGGTATTGAGAGCTTGATGAAAATAGAAATGGAATTAATAAGCACATTACTCCAAATAAATGGCAAAGCAAAGCAACACATAGATAAGTATTTGTCTAATCATATTTTTGGGATTTTTTAAATGAAAAAATTGATGATAATCTTTAACTATAAACATTTTAAAAATAATAATTCTTATACTTATATTTTCCTATACTGTTTCCAGTTTCCTCATTCATATATTCTTTTAAACTTAATTATCCTATGTTTTACATATGTTTCCAAACATCACTTTTTGTCCCTCTATCACAACTTTTTTTTTTTTCTGGCGCATGATCGACCGACATGGCGCACCTTGGTGTACCAGGGTTCCCAGACATACGAACACAGAAGGACAATCTTGGCACAAGAAAAGTGAGCACTCCGCAAAGCCAGAGCTGCAAATGCTGAAGTAACAGTGTCTACATTTCTTTGTTCAGTATGTGGCAGAACATTCCGTGCTAACATTGGTCTTATTAGCCACCTATGGACACATCGTTGATGGCCCATAACCCACAAGATGTCAAGGTCTTCATCGAAATCGATGGACGAACAACATCACAACTTAAAACTACACAATTCTGTGTACAGTTTTTAAGATGAGAAATTATTTTAGGATGGTAGTAACCTCTCATTTGCCTATTCATGAAGAGCACATGATATGATTTGAACTGAATTGAAACAATTTCATAAAATTACATATGACATTAATTAGAAGACATTTCTGCCTGCATAAAAATGCATTGCTAAATGGGCTATTAAATATAAAGGTAAACGGGAACACCCCATTTTGTTTTATTTCCACATTCTGTACATGCATCCTACCTGTGGAGTCTTATAGATACCCAAAACATTTGTTATCAGGTGGGAGGTCTCTGAGTGAAGTCCCCCTATGATTGCACTTAGTTTATTCTTGAGGCCACACTCGTAATTGGGAATAAATTTGTTTTTTGTTGAAATAAGTTGCATTGTGGCTTGGTAAGTCAATCTGGCATCAGAGTAGATATCATACATGTGGAATCCCAGGGTGACATTGGGTAAAATGAAGGGATTTTCATTTATCTTTTTTACTGCAAATTCCAAAGCCAAGACGTGCTGATAGTTCTTAGTCACCATGCTACAAAAAGATTTCCATCAGTTACAAGGATATATCTTGCTTCATAAATTAGGTCATTTACTTTTTCAATTCACATATTACATTATTTTTAAAATTCTGTATTTCCTGAGGTAATTCTCATGATGATCTCTTACAGCAATTTTTAAAGAGAGGTGTAAATACATTTATTGCTCTTTCTAATAAAAAGTGAAATTCTTTAAAACGTGTGCAAAAACCATTTCTAAGCAATATTTTCTGTTTTAAAATGCATTGTTCCGGTGAGGTTTCTTTCTTCCATTTAGTTATAATGCAAAGGTGAATATTTCAAAGAATTTTTCAAAAAAAATTATGAATGTCATAATATGAAATGGTATTTATTTGAACACATGAAAAAAATAAAATGAAAAGGCATAAACAATGGAAAGAAGTTAAAGTGAAAAATTGAGGAAAAATGTTGGAACAAAAGATAGCATTATGAAAGTAATGTATTCTGAGGTGGGTTTGTTTGTTTTTTACCAAGGAAAGGGAATCATTTATTGAATTTTTACTTTATATAACATAATATAAATGATATTTACAATGGACTCTTTAAGGTAAATAAAGACTTCTTCAATGGTGATAGAACTGAATGTTATGCCTTTTGATCTCAAACAAAATGGCATTTGCTACATTTTTCTAATTCAAATAATTGTTTTCTTGGACGCATAGAGTAAATGAACAATGTTAATTTTAGGTAAGGGCAATGCTGTGCTGCCTTTGTGAAGTGTTCTAAACACAGGGAATGGATATGCAGCAATAAAATGAACAGAACCTTTAACAATCGCAACTCCAGCTTCAATTCCTGCATCACTCTTCTGAACACACAATTGGCCATTTCAAATGTATGAATCCGCTGAAAAAAGTGTTGTGGGGAAAATCTTACATGATTTCTTCAGATGATATTGGAAGAGGTTGTTGGCTGAAGTCTGCTGGAATAGACAAGATGAAACTTTGAGAAATGATGCCACCAACTATAATGTCTCCTAGCTGATCATATTGATGAAGAATGGGAGGAAGGTTTTGGAATCTACATTTAGTAACCTTACATGATATCCAGCAAAATAGAATCAGTAGAAATATCACTGATAATCCATATGCAGAGCAAATTTTCATTTTAGTGCAGATGGAGAGTTCAGTAATGAACATTTGCTAATAATAAAAGTCCTGTCATTCCTAAAATCTTATTTTCCATCTCTGAAAAACAACACCTATTAGCAATCACATTGGTATACAGTAGAATTTCTCCATGTGGAATTTTTGAATGATAGGTAAGGGAATTGCATTTATACCACCATTCATAATGGATATTTTGTTATTATCTATTTTAAATCCAGAGCCAATTTAGAAAGCGGCATCACTAATTGTAATAATTACACTGTGGTTTTAGGCTGTGTTACAAATATTTACTCTTCAGACAGAAAGAGTTTAAATTGAAAGTTTAAAACTGAAAGTTTTAAAAATAAATAAGTTCAAAAGATCTGATTCCTGAAAGAAACATGCAAATGTTTCATCACATAACTGGCCTATATGAGAGGAAGAAAATTCTAGAGAAAATAATATCAGGATCCTACACTTCCCTGTATTTTATATTAATTGCATTTTTCTTCTGTAAGCAAAACAGATTACCATCCTGGTACAGGCAGTTCTCACTTAATAACAATAAGTGGGATCAGTCATTCTGTCAGGAAGAAAAGCAGTAGCTAAATAGGAAATTTATATTTCTTTATGTTTCCTTTTCCCCACTTCCCCCACCCTTTGGAATGCTGCCCTCAGTCCCTGCAGTGCTGAGACAGCTCAACATTTATAAAACTAATAAGTTTTATAATTTTTTTTAAAAAATGGCTTTTGTTGCTTTCTAACCACTCCACCATCTTTTAAAATGCTCATCCTAGGATAATTAGCAAAACAGGGATTAGTTTGCACTTATATTTGTTTAAAAGGAGGAGACCACAAGAAGGCAGGCACACAATGGAGAATACATATTGAAAGCAATTTGTATTGGCACTGACAATTGCAAGCACACTCAACCAATGTAAAATAAGAGCAAAATAGAAAAAACAGACAAAATATTTGTAATATTAGTAATGGGATATGACAAGAGATAATATAAAGCCTTTCTATAAGCAATTAAGTATTTTTCCCATAGATAAACTGGAAAAATATAGTATTCTTCTCAAACACAGATACTTGCATTAACGTTCGCATAGCATTGATACACCTTGATTCCAAGATGAAAAAGTACAGAAAAATGAAAGAATAAAATCACAATCCAGATATAACACAGATATATGTTTACAATTTGTCAGATTATAATACACAATCTTCCCTTCAACAATAAAGCAGTTTTCCCAATGACTGGGGAAAAAAGTTTACAAACAGAGATGTATCTGTGAATGTTTGCATACTATTTGCTTAATTTCAAGATATCTCACAATGGGGGGGGGAACAGAAGAAAAGTACATTATAGAAAGTCCAGAAAGAAAGACAATGATGTCTGAATTATTTAAGGGAAAAACAGAAAGAAAAACTTGAAAAACGTTTCAATTCATATTTTATCAAAATTTACCAAAATAATCAAAACTGAAATATAAATAAAAAATGAATTCATCCTTCTATATTAGGACAACACTAAAATAATTATAGATAAGAAAAAAAACTTTTATTTAATGTGTATATAAATGTCTGTCCTATTATAGAAAATGGTTTACAAATATGTTCATTTTAGAGGAGCAAAATGTATGTATTTTTGGAGACATTCAGATGAAATCTGTTTTTATGTGTACCTCAAAATTAGTAACTGAATCCAAAATATATCAAGGTTTGAAGGAATAAGAAACAGAGTAAAATATTTGGCAGATTGATTATGTATGGCAGATTTATTTATCCCGAGCAAGAAAGATAGCCTAAATATTTTAGGATAACTAATCTGATCCTTACAATACCTATTCCTGGACAGATAGAAGTACATATATGTATTCTGGAGCCAATCTCAAATGTCTCTTACAATATCAAGTTCTGTCACTTCTGGAACAACCCAACTACTTTTCAAAAATCAGACTGACATAAAGAGCAGTGACCAATATTTGTCCTACCTAGCATGACAGTGATTAAACATGATAATTTTAGTCAGAAAAATCTGGCCGTATATAACTGATATTGTTGACTCTTAAAAGTAAATTAATACTTCAGAGGTATTGTAAAACTATTGATAGAGAATTTCATGAAATGCAGTCTGAAGTTTTATTCCAACTGAAACTAAAATAGTTCATGTAAGAGCCAGTTTAGTGTAGCACACAATAATATAGATAGGAATGTGTAGACTAATGGATTTCTATTGAGGTTTGCCACCAGAATACAACTAAATAATATCTGGTATGTTTTTTATTTTAATTTTTTTGTAAGAATGGATCCCTCAGATGAGAATGTTGTACTGATGAACCCTTCAAATTTACATTACTTCCTATGGCTGCTGGGTCATAAATGTCCATCTCTCTTTTTCTCCATTTTTTGTGCTTGAATCTAAGTAAATATATGACACATAAAGCATGAGCCATAGCAAAGAAAGCATTATACTTAGATGCTGTAGCTTTGATTAGAAATGGTTCTACAAATCAGTTTTGTAACCTGCAGTTTATCCAGTCCAGTGCAGAGATCACTACTTCATAACCCAGTTGGGAAAAGTGCAGCCAACAGTTGCTTATTTAAAAAAAAAAATCTTTTGCATTACAAAGCTTTCAGTCCTAAATAAATTGCTAAACTCGCAGCCAATTGGAATGGATAGCCAAGGATGATAGACTGGTTTAGCAGGGTTTTGATCCCATTTATTGCTACTTAAATTCTAGATGAGAGGTCAAATCCCACACTTTACCTTTTGCTCTGTTTGTCCTTTCACTATCTCTTCCGTGATATCATGGAAGCAACCAGTCCAAAATTACTAGAGATCAAACATTACTAAAAGGAGAAACAGACTGGCTGTCCTTGTCATGATTCTACTCCATACATTAAATACCCATTTCCTTAAATCCCCATGTTCATTTTCCATGCCTACTTTGTAGACTGCTTCTATAAAAGCAAAATAAATCCCACAACTGGCAAATTTTGGAAACATGCTTTGAAGGATCCATTCTAAATTAATTGTAGTTGGGGTGAAAGCAAGGTCCATCTGAAATATAGAAGTGATTCAAGAATCTCCCTGTATTGACGGGCTTGATTTGGGTCCATTTGGCAGAAATAAAAGGCATTGTGTGATCCATCCTTAGTGTAGCAGAGCCATAGGAGACATGAATAAATTGGTAATTGAAAAAAATGACAAGGAAAAAGTTAATGTGTACATCATCTTATTATTATGTTTCTTCTCACAATCAGCCAGACTGGATTTCACATTTTTGTAAATCTATCAGTCTTTCTCATGGATTTTGGACAGGTAGGAGTTGTTTGAAATATCATTTGAGATTTCATATTAGTAAAGTTGGAAGGGACCTTGGAGGTCATCTAGTCCAACCCCCTGCTCGGACAGGAAACCCTACACTATTTCGGACAAGTGGCTGTCCAGTCTCTTCTTAAAAACTTCCAGTGTTTGAGCATTTACTGCTTCTGGAGGCAAGCTGTTCCACTGATTAATTGTTCTCACTGTCAGGAAGTTTCTCCTTAGTTCTAGTTGCTTCTCTCCTTGATTAGTTTCCACCCGTTGCTTCTTGTCCTGCCTTCAGGTGCTTTGGAAAATAGCTTAATTCCCTCTTCTTTATGGCAGCCCCTGAGATATTGGAATACTGCTATCATGCCTCCCCTTGTCCTTCTCTTCGTTAAACTAGACATACCCAATTCTAGCAACCGTTCCTTATATGTTTTAGCCTGCAGCTGCCTTTTGTAATTGATTGTAATTGACAAAGGGTGGTTAAAACTTTGATTTTAGAAAGTTACAAATAGACTAAGGACCCAGATACAAAATGTTAAAATAAGATTATGGAATTAACTATAAAGAATACTTCCTAAGAGAAAATGCTTTTGAATTATTTTTTAAAAAAACATAATAAGATTTTAAAAATTAAATGTCATGGTTCCGACAGATGAAACTCTTCAAAAGAACTTTGAGGCATTGTTTACCTTAAAGAATCTTTTATTTGAGAAAACAAAGTATCAGCACTACATAGTTGAAACCAGAAACTAAATTCCCTTCCCCTGGATACAAAGTAGCAAAGTGCAATTCCCTCCCTACAACAAAGTTATTATTGTTATGACTACCTGGACTCTCATCCCTATTCCCCTTCCCAGCATCAACTAATTCTAAAAGCAACAGAGAAAATGGCTGCATTTCCAGCTGTTGTCAAAGCAAGAACATCCGATGTTAGCAGCATTGATATTAAACACTAGAGGGAAACTGAGAGGAATAAATATTACAATTTAAAGAGAAGAGCACAGAATCTTAACTTAAATTACAAAATAAAGCAAAAAATGAATATTGAACATATTGGAGGATATTTTTAAATAAGAGACTTAGCAATTAATTTTCATACTGTCAACAGAGACATCTGCCTCTATGGAGAGACTATATAAAAAAAAGATTATGGAAGGGGAACAAGTTCTGAAAAGTTCTAGACTGAGGGGAAACTGGATTTACAAATTATAGGCTACAAAAATGACATGGAGAAAACAAAATGTGTGATATAAAAATAAATTCTGACTGATATTTTAATAATTAAAAGAGATATACAAATAATAAACCAAGAGAATGACCTGGGTAATTTTCCTATATTGGATTTACAAGAGACTTGTTAAATGATCTTATGGGAGCAGACAAAGAAAAAATAAAAAGAAATAAAGTTCTTGATTTTATTTAAATGCACTGTTAAAAAGAAAAGAAAGAAATACACAATTGATTTATTTGACTACAGTTAAAATAGATATGTTATTATCTCTGATAACTCTGAATGGATTTGCCTGTACTACCCTGGAATGGCAATGCTTCTGATGATGGGGAAAAATAATTTCTTTATATATTTCTATTCACATTTTTACTATATTTTTAATTTTCTTTTTATTTTTCTTTCTCTTTTTACATTCTTTCCTTTTATGTACTGTCTACTTTTTCTTTTTATTCTATTTTTTTCAGTTCATATTAACTTTTACTATTGTAATTGTAACTTTTTTTTAACATATTACCTCCACACAAAAAACCCCACCAGAATTAGCCAAGGTTATTTCAAATAGTGTAACAGGACCTTTAAAAAAAAGCATTATGTCATTTTTTTCCTGCATATAATGGATATGGCTTGCTGAGACAGTTTCCTTGCTTCTTCAATGGTTTCTCCACTTAAGTTTCCCATGGTTGTTCAGTTCAGGTTTCACAACAATAATATACCATTTGGGCAAAAATATAAAACTCAGCAATCCTGCACTGGAAGCTAAAATAGAGAAAATTTCCACAGCAACCATGTATTTTCCTTTGGTGCTCAGGTAGGTTGGAACAAATGAAAACCACACACTGCAAAACACTAACATGCTGAATGTAATAGATTTGGCTTCATTGAAAGTATCAGGTAAATTCCTGGCAAAAAAAGCTACTATGAAGCTGGCAATGGCTAAAAAGCCCATGTACCCAATCACACTGTAAAACATGATAGGTGATGCCTCATTACATTGCAGGGTAATTTCACCCATTCCTGACTGCATATCAGCATCAGGGAATGGGGGACTTGTTAATAGCCATACAGTACAAATGCCTATCTGGATAAAAGAACAAGAAATAACAATGGAACTGGCCAGCCCTTTCCCCATCCATCTAGTCCTCTTCGTTCCTGGTTGGGTAGCCATGAATGCCAAAACCACAGTGATGGTTTTGGCCAATACTGAAGAAATAGCTACTGAGAAGACTATGCCAAAAACATATTGTTGTAGGACACACTTCATCTTCCGAGGCTTCCCAATAAAAAGCAGTGCAGAAAGGAAGCAAAGAAGGAGGGAGATAAGAAGAGTGTAGGTGAGGTCCCGGTTATTGGCTTTCACAATGGGAGTATTGTGGTGCACTATAAATGTTCTTAATAAGGCAACAGTTATCAGGGAAAAGAAAATGGCACCAATGGCTAAACCCATTCCCATAGTTTCATTATAGGATAAAAAGGTTACAATTTTAGGAATACAGGTATTCTGATTCTTGTTTGGGTAATGATCTTCTTTGCATTCAACACAGTCAGGCATATCTGGAAAACAGAAGCTTATCCTTAGATACACAATGTTTGATACTGATGTAGTTCATATAAATGTTAATTTTAAAATGGTAAGAGAAATTTTCTACAAGAAAAACCATTCACTTGAGGGATGAACCATTTCTACAAGAACCCAAATTTGGATGCCTTATTTGGATTTTATAGAAATTCATTCAGCTTTATGATTGGTGTACTGTCTAGTTCTGTCTGTCAGTCTAACTAGCCATTTAGCTATCTACCTATCTAGCTGTCTAGCTATCTATCATTTATCTAAGTCAAACTATATACCACCTATGTATCATATTTTTAGGCTAAAAAAATCACTGCAATCAAAAACTAATGTCAAAGAACTCCAACAATCTGATTTGCATTTTTTCTTGAGTAAATAACAAAATTAAAACTGAAAATGAAATTGACTGAGAAATATAGGCTAAAGGGTAGAATTTTCCTTAAGCTGACGTGAAAATTCTTATATTTAGCAAAATAACAATCAAGTATATTTTCAGCTTCCTATTTTCAATGAGAATCAGTTAATTAAAAACAAGATGATCGAGGACATAACAATTCCACTATAAGTCTGAGAAACTTTAATTTAGGGAAGCAAGTTATATGTCCAGTGTAATGAATAATGGCTCATGTCTTTGAGAAAAGCACTTTACCTCTTACCTTCCCATTTAGAAATCTTGCTTTTTGGACAGGGAATGCAATCATAGCAGCAGAATGGCTCCCCTTCTTTCTTTTGTTTCCTGTAACCAGGGTGGCACTTTTCATTACAAACAGAGATAGGTTCCACCTAATTCCTCAATGAAAGTAGATAACATAAACCTTCACAAGGAAAACTTTAGAATCCTTACAGTCCAAAAGACACATATTACTGGAGAAGTTCTTTAAATAATAAAAAATAAACTTTATTGTCATTGTATATGTATACAGTATACACATACAATGAAATTTACATGACACCCAAAGACCAGGTCCCACGCACATAATCCCCAAAACACACTCCCATCCACCACAGTTAAAATATTAACTTAAAGTTATCCTCTTCTGATCTGGAAGCAGCTACTCCAAGCTTGCTGGAAAAATCCCAAACTAGAAACAGGCTAATCCAACCCTCTTGGAAATTCATTATTAAAAGGCTTGTTCTTTAACATTAGTTCCAATTCAGGACTCCAATTGTTCCTTGAATTGCTTTTAGAATAAGTTGCTTGCAGATGTACAGTATTTATTAAATCTTAAAACTGAAAATGGTAATCTTTTACCGCAACCACTATAATGTTGTATCTTACCTGATTAAACCAACTGTTCCAGACAATGAGATTTTCATCCATAGTCAATTTTGGGTCTCTTGGTTCTTGGGAGTTGATCATTCCAACTTTTATTCCAAAAAAAGACTTGTTTGGAAACAAAACCCAATTTATAATATCAAATGCTGTTAGAAACACACCATTCTGGTCAAAGGAAACTTTGTCCCCTATTGTATTGTTAAAGGACACTTGCTTTAGGAAATAGAGGAGCTGAGGATGAAATGGAAAACAAATATCTAAGAAAGTGTTCCAACTCAGGGAACTGAACAAAGATGTGAATATTTGTTTTATCTATCCACTTCCAGACACAACATGTACAGCATACAGTATTTCCTTGGAGGGTGGGATAATTTAATACAAGAGTCAGCCCCAATTGTCTCTTTCACACTATTAAATTTTGTCTCCTCTGAACTGACTTTTAACCCAATAAATCAGGTTGTCTTAAGGAGAAATGGTGAAGCAGTAGCTAGTATAGCTAGCATACTAGTATAACTTATTACTTTCTCACTGATTTTTTTCTTGTAAGCTTATCACAACAAAAGGGAAACCAGGACAGAGAGAGGAAAGGAGGAAAGAGGGAGAGAGGGAGGGAAGGAGGAAGAAAGGAAGGAAGGACAAGTAAAAATGGAGGAAGGAAATAATGGAGAGAGGGAGGGAGGGAGGAGGGAAGGAAGGAAAAGGAAGGAAGGAAGAGGACCTCATACTGACACATAGTTCCCAGAGACCGGTGAGGTCCCACAGATTGGGCCTCCTTCAGGTCCTGTCAGCCAGACAATGTCGGCTGGTGGGCCCTCGGGGAAGGGCCTTTTCTGTAGTGGCTCCGACGTGGTGGAATCAACTTCCCCCCGAGATTTGAACTACTCCCACTTTGCCGGCCTTCAAGAAAGCCATTAAAACTCTCCTGTTCTGGCAGGCCTGGGGTTGATGTCCCTGGGGGGGGGGCTGGGATACGATTGGGACATGCTGTATGAATGCATTTATTTTTATCGTTATATTTATTGTTTTAATTTTCTACGCCGCCCTGAGTCCCTAGGGATTGGGCGGCATATAAATTTTATTAATAATAAATAAATAAATAAGAGGAAGGAGGGAAAAGAGGAAGAACAAAAGAAAAGGACAAAGAGAAAGGAAGGAAGAAGCGGAACAAGATAAAGGAGGGAGGGAAGGGAAGGGAAGGGAAGGGAAGGGAGGAAGGGAGGAAGGGAGGAAGGGAGGAAGGGAGGGGAAGGAAGGAAGGAAGGAAGGAAGGAAGGAAGGAAGGAAGGAAGGAAGGAAGGAAGGAAGGAAGGAAGGAAGGAAGATTTCTGATGCTCCCATATCAATAAGGGAATTAAACAGGGTTATATTTTATCACAATTTTTGCTCAATCTGTATGCTGAAGTGATCATGTGGAACTCCATGATGTTTGGGGGAAGATTGGAGGAAGAACCACAAATAATTTGAGGTACGCAGATAACACAACAATATTGGCTGAAAATAACGAAGACCTGGAAAAAAATCAAGGACGAAAGTGAAAAAGTAAGATTGAGTCTTAATATTAGAAAAACAAAGTTATTAACAACAGCTGCAGATGCACATGAGATGTTTAAATCAACAATAAGGAAACTGAATTAGTTCAAGAATTTATCTTCCTTGGATCCAAAATTGTTCACAACAGCATCTCTACTCCTGAAGTGAAACTTAGTCCTCACCACAATGGTTAACATGAATAAGATCTGGAAAAGCAGACATATTGGTATAAACATAAAAAGCAGGCTAGTTACAGTAATAACAGCAATAACAAGAACAACAACAACAACAATAATAATAATAATAATAATAATAATAAGAAGAAGAAGAAGAAGAAGAAGAACAACAACAACAACAACAACAATAATAATAATAATAATAATAATAATAATAATAATAATAATAATAATAATAATAATAATAAAGTTGGAAGAAATCTTGCAGAAAACCTTGTACCATTTCAAACAAATGGCTATGCAGTCTCTTCTTAAAAACTTCCAGTGTTGGATAGTCTTCCCTATAATGATGGATGGGTGTGAGAATTGGCCAGTAAGAATGGATGATCAAAAAGAATTAATGCCTTTGAACTGTGGTGCTGGTATAAATTATTGCACATATTATGGACTGCCAAAGTAACTAATAGAGAGTTGCTAAATCATATAAAACCATACACATCAGTAGAAACTGAAATCATAAGGTTATGTCTGATTTATTTGGCAATGTCATGCATTCAAATTCATTGGAGAAGTCATTGCTGCTAGGCATAATTAGTGGAACAAGGAGAAGAGGCAAGCAAAGAACATGCTGGCTTGATAACATCAAATATGAACCGAGGTGGCGCAGCAGTTAGGGTGCAGTACTGCAGGCCACTTTAGCTGATTGTGTTCAGCAGTCAGCGGTTCAAATCTCACCGGCTCAAGGTTGACTCAGCCTTCCATCCTTCCGGGGTAGGTAAAATGAGGACCCAGATTGTTGGGGGCAATGTAAATATATATATATACATTGCATACTGGTGTACACCGCTTAGAGAGTGCTTGCACTTAAAGAGGTATATAAGTCTCATAAATAAATAAATAAATAAATAAATATGATACAAAGATGAATATCAAACAAAGGAAAGAAACTGTACTTAACAGAGTAGCATGGAAAGCACCCGCCTATAAAGTCGGCAAGTATCAGATATGACTGAATGATTAACAATAACAATGTGAAGTTTGTAGAGAACTTCATTGTGTAGTTTTCATTGAAGAACAAGATTCATTCCAACTAAAACCTAAATACTTCATGTAAGATCATTTTAGCTAGAAGTAACAAGACTGTGAGTTCTAATCCTGTTTTAGGCATGAAGTGAAGTGGGTGAACTTTGGCCAGTCTCTCCCTCCCAGTCTTATGAAGAAGACAATGTTAAACCACTTCTAAAAATCTTGCCGTGAAAAGTTTAGTAGCAAGGAGATGGGATTGACTGGAAGACACATACAGAAAGAAACCAAATCCTAAATATTTAAATTAAACTTTGTAGGAATATGTTTCCTGAATACCAATGAATTATTGTGGAACATAATTTTAAATTTCAAATTAACCAAGTAGGTGCTTATCTTGAACTGACTATATTAAACTGAATTAAAGTACTTCTTACTTGGGATTAAGATCTATTTAACTCAGCAGAAAATAATTGTGAGTAAACCATTTTAATTTTATACTGAGTATGAAAAGACAAGAGAAGCTATCCCAAATTCTGCTTATATAACATTAATCATGTAACAACTTTTTAATATAGGCTACTCAAGAATTTTATGTTAAAGAATGGATTGTGATCTTAACAAAATATTTGCTTCTTATGAAAACTTTTCTAGAATTGTTTATTAATAAGTGTAATAAGTTTAATACATATTGATCAAAATCATATACCCACACTGTTATAGGAAGCATTACACTAATATATGGATTCCTGTTAGCAGGTTTGCTCACTAAAGTTTACTAGTATGTTTTTACGGTATTATTAACCCCACCATTGAGAATAAAGAACCAGTGGGCTTTTCAAATTACATTACCTCCCATGAGTGCTGAGTCAGAAATGTCCATTTCCATCTCTCCACCATTCTTTTGTGCTTGAATCTGTAGGAATACATGGCATGCAAAGCATGAGCAACAGCAAAGACAGCATTATAGATGCTGTAGCTATGCCCAGTAATGGTTTTCTCTAAAATGTTTTCAGAAATGTTCTCCAAACTCTCCAGCCCGCTGCAGAACTTACTGTATCTATGGTTCAGAATCCATTTGGGAAAGTTGCAGCTAAAAGCAGAGGACCAAAAGTCCCTCATTAAAAAATCTTCTTTCACACTGGAAGGCTTTCTGTCCTGAATAAATTCTTGAAATCCTGGCAGTTCATTGGAATGAACAGCCAAGGATAAAGCACCAGAGTAGATTAGTTCAGCAGTTTTTTGACCTCGTTTATTGCTATAGAATTTAAGTTCTACTTGAGCAGTCAAAATCCACACTTTACCATTTATCTTGTTCCTTCTTTCAATATCCCTTCCTAGACCTAACAACCTGTCCAAAAACACTGGAGTGCGAATATCACCAAAGAGGAGAAATATATTAGCTGTGCTGGTCATGATTCTATTCCATACTTTAAATTTCCATTTTTTAATATTTCCATATTCGATTTTCATTCCTATATTGTAGACTGTGTCTATAAAAGCAAAGCAAATGCCACGAGTAACAAATGCTGGAACCATAATCTGAAATATCCATTCAGAATTTATTCCAGTTGCAGTGAAAAATCCAACCCAGGTCCATCTGAAGTAAAGAAGTAATTTGAGAATCTCCCTGTACTGATGGGCTTCATTTGGAACCATCTGGTAGAAGTAAGTGGTATGGGTGTGATACATTGTCAGTGGAGCAGAGCCATAGGAAAGCTAAAAAGATTGATAATAAGAGAGGAGACAAATAATAAGATGGAATGGAGCAATATTACTGTGTACATCTGCTTATTCTTGTTATTTCATACTTCATCCAGGAGTTCAAGAGAAATATCTATAATGCTTTCTCCTCCTTTTTCCCTAAAGAAGAAAAACATTAAACAGAAAGACAGTGGCTAGCCCAATGTCACTAGAAAGCTTCCAGGGCTGAGAATGGAAAGTTCTGCTCTTTCTTTATCTATTATTTAAAATCCTGCAATGCATATCTATCAGTATTTAAAACTGTAGAGTGTATCCTTTTGTTAGAACCAAAACCTCATTAATATGCTAAAGAGATAAACTATATTTCCTAAAAATATTAAAAATTCTTTTGGATAAAAAAGTACTTCCATTTTCTTTTGACTATCATTTAACATCATTCAATAAAAGAGCATGGAAGCAAAACAGATTGTGATAAGCCATTCAAAAGTCAGACTTTTAAAATGTTTAAAATATGTATCAACATATGCAAATATATAAAACATATAAAAATACTAGCAGCACTGGAAAACTTTTTAATACTGGGATATTCTGGGCTGATACTTCTCAGATCAGCTATATTGACACACCAATAAATTTGATATGATTACAGGAAATAATTCCATATCTATCTAGAGAATGCATTAAAAAAGGATAATTGGATCACTTCTAAAGTGATAGAACTTTCTGACAGATTAGCTATGTTGACACACCAATAAGCTTAATAATAATAATAATAATAATAATAATAATAATAATAATAATGATGATGATGATGATGATGATGATGATGAAATAAATCGATTTCTATCTAGAGAACACAAAAATTAGTGATGAGAAAAAAATGATAATTGGATTACTACTAAATGCTTGTAATTGATACATATACCCTACCTGAGGCATCTTGTAGATGCTAAAAATATTTGGGATTTGATAGGAAGATTCAATGCCAAGTCCTTCAATGACTGCAAGAAGATTGTCTTTACTATCACAATGGTAATTGGGGAGAAAATGATTCTTTGGAGAAATAAGTTGCATTGCAGAACGAAAGGCCCATCTAGTATTGATATGGCTATCATAGATATGGAATCCAAGGGTAATGTTGGGTAAGATCTGGGGATCTTCATTGATTTTCTTTATTGCAAAGACCAAGGCCAGAATATGCTGGTAGTTCTGAGTCATAACCCTACAGTGGAATTTCCATTATGTGTCAGACTAATGTATGTGCCATAGTATAAGAGGCATACAGTACTTGGTACAAAAACGTGACTAATCACCCAAAAGATGATCTATCGATTAGAGGAAGACAGGTATGGACCCCATCTAACAAAATTATATAAAATGTGTGTGAAATTTCTAGAGTAAAGCAAATTAAGGATTTATCTTTTTTGGAAGAAATAAGATTCTCTGCCATAAAGATGAGTTCTAGGCCATAGTTTAAGAGTCATGTTTGGTATAATATTTTAAAAAAATTACCTCAGCATGAGGCCCCCCCAGCAAGCTAAAGGATGTGATTTACTTTTCAATGTTTATTATTTATGGCAGGCTATTTTTAAAACAAAGCAAAACTTGTACATTAAGGAGATGATTTATAATTTTCTAATATGCTAGCTTCTTTTCTTTCACTCCCAGATTGATTTTAGAATTCAAAAATGTAACTGTTGATGTATCTCTACTCAGACCACTAGTCAATTTTGGCCAATCACCTCAAAATGCTACTTTCAGAGAGTCCAAGAGAAAGGCTGAAGTGGACCCCTTCTATACATAACTTTCTACCAAGTAAGTTATATCAGACTTATGGGAAATCTTTGGGAGTTGAACCTGATTTTCATAAAATTTACATTGCCTTTTTACCTTATGTATATTTATATTTGTATCTAAAGACATTTTCTGATTATTTAAGATTGTTACACATTTCTGGTTCTTGCAGAGAGATAAATTCAAAAACAATTATACAGAGTAGAGTTCTAATTTGAAACAACTGTTGAATTAAGAGAATCTTGGTCTAAATGAATGAAAATGCATTCCTTAGTAAAAAAGTTAAATGTGTGTGTTGCTCTTTAATGTATTTACCTAACTACCTTTAGCAATCTTACTAAATTGTCTTAAAATCTAACTAAACACTATTCAGTCTGTAACATTTTTACTTCATTAAAAATATCTTAAACACTGGCTATAAAAGTAATATTTTCTTGGAGAAGCAGGGGAACAAAATCAGATTTGAAATCTTACTTGGTTTCTAGCAAAAGAATCTACTCTATTCCTTGCTGCAATAAATCATACCGATAAAATCGATCTGCTGCATATAATCTATGCAAAAGTATACTGAAGGCAAACCCAATTCCTTACTGGTACTTTTCAGAGTATGTTGGAGATGGTGGTTTATCAAAAGTTTTGGGGCTGGAGACAAAGAAGGTTTGACAAACAAGACTACCAAAGAGAAGATCCCCTGGCTGAAGATACATGTGAAAAATGTGATGGTGATCCACAATTCGACACTCTACATTCATCTGGCATGTTACACGAGGCAGCAGCAGAACAAACAATGCTACTACTATCAACATACTCAGTACAAATTGACCCTCTAAACTAAAACACAAATACATATATAACTACATCTATGAAAATAATAGATGGATTTAAATGAAAATTGAAATATTATGACTGAATCACAAAGAGCATATGTTTGGAACAATCTGACTCAAAACCTATCTGTAAATCATTTTTAGTCCTGTATTTATATACATTTGTTACAAATGTTCATGTGTGTGCCTGTACACACACTCACACATACACACATAGTACCAATACAACTACATAAGGATATGCTGTCATACGTGTACACAAGTTGTGATAAAATCAACAGGGACCTTGGAAAGCAATAGAAATAATTATAGTTATTTGATACTTGCCTAGAATTGGTGAATCCTCCATAGCATTGTTGAGAAATAGGATTGTTATCTTTCCCTTGATTATTTATTATACTTTTGCAGTCTGGCAAATATTTTTTTTAGATATACATTGTTGCACCACATCAAGTAATACGTTTTTTCCCCTCTTGAAAGGATTGAAAGGATAAACCTAGACTATCCTTGCCCCATTTCTCCTACTTCTCCTTTTTCTTCTCCTTCTTCTGGTAAATGTGTGCCTTCCTTTCATACTGTCAGATTATGGCAAAACATTTTATATGGACTGGAAATCTCTGAAAATAGTTTGGAAGGGATTCAATCTGGACAGTATCCTTCTGTTGGTTAATTCTGTCGAGTGATGTCAAGTAATCTCTGGTTCTACACAAACAAGTCATTAAAATATATATCTCACTTTTATCTCTGGGCAATGCATTATATGTTCTAGATATGGAGGGATTTCCATCATCCCATTGCCATGATCAAATTATATGATGATGCAGAGTTGACTGATAGCAATATTTTATTTAATAAGAATTTTATTTCCAAAATTTTACAATAATCAACAATATTGATCATTGTAAAAAAGGAGAAAAAAGCAATTCACAAAAATTAATATTACCATTTTAGTAGCCCTTTCAGATATTAATATATCCATCTAGCATAAAACAGTTATAGTTGTCCAGGTTAGCATAAAATATAAAATTGGATCATAATATTTGAGGAGATGATTGATAGCTACCTATGTGAGCCCTACATGGTATGAAAGAACCTAAATTGTTTCCAGGAGGTGCTTTGGCAGTTTCCCAACCATTTATTAAGCCCTCAAATAAATCCTAGATAAATCACTGGCAATATACAAAAGAGCTAAATGCTATTACCCCAAACAGTGTCTTCCTGGACTTTTAATTAGGTCCTTTATTTCGAGAAATGAAGTACTTGAGAATGCCTGTGAATAATATTGTGAGGTCCTGAGGAAATTAATTGAAACAGTTTATGTCCAGAATGTAAGGGGTCTGTACATATTTTCTCAGCCCACCTTCTGACCCACACAATATACAGGTCTTCTAAGGATGGAATGCTGATTGTGATTGTTTTTTCTGCCATCTTAACTATCCTTTGGAGCCTGTATCTGTCCTGTTTGGTTTTATTACCAACCCATAGTATAGTTGCAAAGCAAACTTTATAGTTCCTAAACTATGGAATTATAGTTTCTAAACTATGGAACTATAATTTAGGAATTATAATTTCTAGACTAATTCCTACAATTTAGGAACTATAGAGGTTGCAAAGCAAGCACCAGTTCAGGTATCAGTCACTGTACTGCCATTGGGCATGATATATCTCTTCCAGTTGTCACTGATAAGCAACAGTTATTAAAGATGTAAATGACTTATTGCCAGGTAGAAAGGAAGGCATTTTTTTGCTTGTGTTTTCATTTATAAATCTTCAAATGTACCAACAATTTTGTTGTGATTCTAGAAAAAAAATTAACATCCCCAAATGCAAGGAAAGAAAAAAAAGAGAGGGAAGGAAAATTAGTTTCTGAAATATATTTGAAGTTTTATACATCTATTTTCCCCTAAAGACAATTCACATTCAAAATTATGGTCAGTTAAAGCAGTTTTCAGATTGTGATTATTTCTTTTTTTAAAAAACAAATTTTATTGGTTTTTTGTTTCTTAGAACAAAATGCTTGAGACACACCATGGTGCTGGGGTAATCAAACATCCAAAAATAAAACCATATATGAATAACTCAAATCAATACATTAAATATTCCCTCTCTATTTCCCTCAAATAACATAATATATTTAAAATAATCCATTTCTAGATTAAATTTCTATAAAGTCTATTTATAGAACCTTATAAAGTCTATTTATAGAACCTTATAAATTTACAGTTACCATAGTCAACTTTAACCTTAAATAAACGCATTATCACTTCAGGTATCCTTTCCAGATATATTCTAATTCTGATCTCTTAAGTCCTTAATTTTATCACAACTCTTGTTTATTTCTTTTTCCACTACACACTATGTATCCTGATTAAAATAAAACATTAGTTTACCCTATACATATATAGTCCATCAATCAATCGATCTCTTTAACCGCAAAATAATATCAAATCTTAAATCATTTCAGTCTGCTAGGTAAGATTCAAATTTTATCCAAGTAATTATCATGCCTAAAAACACTCATATTATCACACAAAAACATCATTTTACTAATTTAACATGTTCAATTAATTATTGAATCAATCCAGATCTAAAGAACTTTCTTCATTCCATTACATAATAGTTTTCATGGAAATAAGCCTATTATTCTAAAAAGTACATTCTTAGTCTATTTAAAATATATATTCTAATAATCACCCATTTTTCTCTTACTTCTAACTTTAAATCTTAATCCTTAAATCAGTCCATAGTTCTACAGTGCCTTTTAATCCATTACATCTAATTTTCAGTTTCTCTTTTCAGTCTTATTCTAGCCTTCTTTTTGTGCCAGGCAGGTTTCCATAACAAAGCTTCCCTTTTAGCCGATAGATCTCCTTCTGTTGCTTGTAATGTCATTTGAGTCAGTAAACAGCATCCCATCCTCTGCATTGGGCATCTATTTATCTTGTCCTTGAAGCCTCGTTGCTTTAAAGGTTCAAGTCTCAGTCTTTGATTCTTCTGATCCTCAAAGATATAGATGAAGTGCTTGTAAGGTGAAATAAATTCCTCTTTAATCTCAATTGATTTCTCTTCTGAAGTATTTTGATTTATAGAATAGTCAGGTGCAGTCTGAAAGTTAGTTTGAGCATTTGGAGTAAAGCTTCTGGCTCTTAACTCTGTAGTGTACTCTTTCATTTTAGGACATATTTGTTTAGTAGCCTCATAAATCTTTTCCAATATAAGTTTACAGTTTAAATGTGAATGAGGTTTCTCCATTTTAATAGTAGTTGAAGAGAGTCCCTTTTTTCTTTTAGTGGAGGCTGAATTTAGAAAAAGTTAAACAATATTCACCCCCACAATTCCCACAGCTACATCAGCTTATCTTTTCTCTTCAAGAATAGTTTGAAGGTCAAATCCATCTCATCTCCAAACCCTAACCAGCAATTGCAATGTTAACTTTTCACCACTAGATGTCCTCAGTAGATTAAAAAATCTTTCCCAGACACCATTTTTTTCTTTTCCTTTTTTCTGTCTTTTAAAGAAAAAGGTGGAAAAAGAAATAATCTTCCAGTATAGAATAATAGTACAGCTCTAAAACAGAGTTTTTTCTGTACCCCAAAGTAGATAAAAATGAAATGTAATCATTAAAATTACAACACCTTTCTTCCCATGCAAACAAAAGCTGCTTTTTCAAGACAGAGAAATAATTCCAATGAAGCTTTTACAAGCAAAAAAAGACAAAATAGGGTGAAGAGAGGAGCAGGAGGAGTTTCACCTGGATCATCCATGGTGGGTCTTTCACGCTTAGATGTGCCTGTGACTTTTGGCTGATGCAGCAGGGTAATTGGCTATCTTACAGGACAATCTTTTGCTCCGTTGACCCTAAGGAGATAGCTGGGACTACGGGAGAAGCTGCCGCCCTCCCGCAGTCATCAGCCAGCCCCCCCCCCAATGGTCACCCTTCCAGGGTGACTTTCGACCCACTTGGGGGTCTACCAGCAAAGAAAACACAGCCGGAGTGGAGACAAGTCTCAAAACACAACTGGAGTCACCAGGAACTGGAACTGGAAGTCAGATTGTGATTAATTCTTGATGCAAGATTTACCTAATCTAAAAATTTCATATAAAAGGGAAAAATATAAATAATCTTTAAGGGTCATGGGAAGTTTCTAAATTTGATAAAGAAATACACTTGTACAACAATTTATAAAAAAAATATTTAAAAAAAATAAAAATATCTAAATAAACATTAGAAAAACAGATCGGATTCCAAAAATGTATAAATCCAGTAAAGGACAATTTATTTCTAGAAGTATACACTTGGGAGATGGGATGATAAGTCTGGTCTATTTTCCAGATTTTGACTGAATTCAGTGTTCACTACCCTGCACAGATCAACTCCATAGCCAAGACCCTCATCTCCAGAACCAAACACCTAACCAACAAAGACCACCTGAAAACTGAATTATACACTCTCACAAATGTATTAATCTCCAATGGATTCCAAAGAAATACAATTACCAACCTAATCCAAAGGGAAACAGCCCCCAAGAACCGAGACATAGAACAGTACAATTACATCGCCTTCCTCTCCTACATCAAAGGCACCACAGATAAAATCAGCAAAATTCTCCACAAACACAATATCAAGACAGCCTTCGGCACCGACCAAAAAATAGCCAACATCTTAAGAAACCCCAAAGACATGATCCAGCTAGAAAACCAAGGAGTCTATGAAATACCATGCAAAATCTGCCCAGCCACATACATTGGACAAACTAATAGGAGAATAAATACACGCATTGCAGAACACAAGAACACAGTCAGAAAAGAAAAAAAACCTTCCTCCCTCTTCCAGCACCTTAAAGCTACAGGACATGAAATTGATTTTGAAAGAACCAAACTAATCTCCAAAACTGAACACCACAACAAGAGAATAATTATGGAAGCCATTGAAGTAGAGAAACACCCCCACAACATGAATAAACGTGATGATACCTCCCACCTACCAGACATCTGGAAACTAGCCCTAATCGACGAACGAGTCCTAGCCATGAAAACTGACTCCAGACCCAGAACAACACAGTACGCCACCACCATTCACCCTCACCAGACCCAAATCCAAGCCCAAACCCATCCCTCAGATGAAATGCAACCACCATCCAGAAGCTAAACCATGACGACATCACCAGCTGCTGCATCTCCCTCCAACCCCCACACAAAGCAAATGGACACAGGCCATGAACACAGAGCTAGACCGCAAACTTGGAGCCAAACCAAAGCCCGATATGTTACTTTATAGCCTTCAGCCCTGGACATCACATCACAGAACTCAGGAGGTTACAATGCTAAAGCTCAGGATGTTACAACACAGCCAACCACCCAGTATATTGCAACACAGAACTCAGGATATCACTACACTAGATCTCAGGATGTTACCACACAGCCCATTATCCAGGTTGTTACAACACAAAAGACTAATGGTCGCTCAGCCTACTCAGCCGAACAATCCGCAAACAATGGCTCCAACACAGCCAACCAACCCATCTACAGCAACTAAGCCGGCACTCCACACCCACCCACCAATATTTATAGAGAGATGGCAGCTCTGATCACACTTTGCTCGCACAAGCACGAAGCCGAAGACCCCAGCCTGAAGATGACAGGTGGAACCTCGTCGAAACATCGCCAAGATACTCTCAATCTTACACAGGAAAAGACTTGAATATACCAAGACCTGCATATATATATATATATATATATATATATATATATATATATATATATATATATATATATATATCCCATGCACCCATGTACCACTTGCCCCACCACATACATCAGACAAACCAACAGAAAAATAAGTACACACATTGAAGAACACAAGAACTCAGTCAAAAAAGAAGAACCAACTTCTTCCCTGGTGCAACACCTTAAAGCCATAGGACATGAAATTGACTTTAAAAAGACCAGAACTATCGCCAAAACTGAACACTTTAATAACAAAATGATCAGAGAAGCCATCGAGATAGAAAAATGCCCACACAGCATGAATAAACAAGATGATACCTCCTGCCTACCAGCCATTTGGAAACCCTCCCTTATTGACAAATGAGTCCCTAACACAAAGAATGACACCAGATCCACACTCACAAAAACCACACAGGATGTCACCACCACACATCCATGCAAAAAGCAAACCCAAACCCATACCAATGATGAGGCAAGACCACAAATCTGAAGCCAGACCACAGCTGCATCATTAGCCACTTTAAACCCCTCCAATCCATACATGAAGCAAACTGACACCCACCATGAAGATGAGGCAAGACCACAAATGCAAAGCCAAACAACAGCAATGCAGTCACCATCTCACATCCCCCTGCAACTCAGACTAACCTGAGCACAACAAAGACCCACCCAAACAGAATACTCCCCCATTCAATCAGAGCACAGCCAAGCCCTAACCAATCAAAACACATCTCCACCCAATCAGAAAACAGCCAAACTCCCACCCAATCAGTTCATACCCCCATTGGCAGTTAAAAGGAAGAAACAGCTATGATCACACATTGCTCCTAGAAGCACGAAGCCGAAAACACCAGCCTGAGGATGACGAATGGTACTTCGTCGAAATGTCGCCAAGACATTCTACTTTTACGTGGGAGAAAACCCGAATAACCAAAGACTTACATACAAACACCCGCGAAAACCTCAGAAAACAAATGTGTGTGTGTGTGTGTGTGTGTGTGTGTGTGTGTGTTTAATAAGTTTAAATATTGGAATCCCAGGTATGGACATTTAAAGTCAGTAAAATAAAATGATGAGCTCCGGGATGTAAGAAAAAAGGCTTCTGTATTGCTAAGCTTTTATCAACAAGCTGTTGACATCATCAGACCAAAGGGCTAAATGAAAAGGGAGCATGTGCATACATTTACATAACAGTTAAAAATGGTTACAGTATGGCATGTGCATATAGCGTGCTCATAAACAGCTCACTCGTAAAAAGTCATATTAATAAGAGCAAATACACAGAAGTCAGTCTCCAGATGAAATTCAAAAGTCGTGCCTATCAACTATTTGGCACATAAGCTCCATCGCACCTATCAACTGTTTGGCACGAGATTCTCAGGGCGCCATACGCAGTCGTACGCCGGCTGGATTCTTTGCACAAGGTTCATCTCGCTCCATCACGTGCAGGTGCTGTAGGATCTGATCTGCAGGGAGATAAAGCAGATGCCCTCATGGGGCATATAAGTGGTTTGGCCAACCTCATTCCCCCCTTTTTGGATGCTGTGAAATCATCCCCACTATAAGAATCAGTCTTTTGGATTGTATAGTTCTTTTAGTGCAGGATTGCTGTGTGTGTATGTCTTGTTGGGTATGGTCATTTGGCATGTTTGCATATGGTCATTTATTATGCTTGTCAGTTGTGGGTGGTTTTGTGGGGCTTGAGGATTGGGCTGTAACATTTTGTTCCATTGAATGTGATAAGTTATGTTTCATTGCAGGGGTCAGTTTTGATCTTGGTCTTAATATTCTATTGCTATTCAGGTATTGTGTGTTTTGTTGTGTGTGGGTGAGGTTGTTGGATTTGTGTTTTGGATATTTGTGTCATGGATGTTGTGGTCAGAGGTGTTGTTTCTCTGTGTGAGAATATCAGAAGGTGTTGTGTTGTGTAAGTTGTTATAGTTGTGTTAGAATTATGTTCTTTATTTGGATTTAATGAAAAGGGTTGTGTTGAAGAAAGGATGTCTGTTGTGTTGGTTTGGGGTTTGGCATGTGAATGGGGTGGTGCGTTTGTGTTATTGTTAGCTGAATTAAAGTGTTTAGGTATTTTGTGTTGTTGTAAATGTCTTTTTAGGGTTTGGTAAGGGGGTAGTAGGTCAATGTGTCTATTAATAGATGGACCATTACATCCAGGAAGGGTAACATGTTGTTATTCTCTTCTTCTGCTGTAAATTGAATGTTTGGATAGATTGAATTTAGTTTTGTAAAAGTTCGGTGGTGTCACATCGCTTGATGACCGCAAAGGTGTCATCAACATACCTAACCCAAAAACTGGGTTAATAATCAGTCATCACCACACATTCCAGATCTTGTAATACCACTTCAGCAATGATGCTTGAGATGGCTGACCCCATGGGTGTGCCTTTTACTTGTTCAAGAGCCGAGGTGGCGCAGCAGTTAGAGTGCAGTACTGCAGGCCACTTTAGCTGATTGTGTTCAGCAGGTCAGTGGTTCAAATCTCACCGGCTCAAGGTTGACTCAGCCTTCCATCCTTCCGGGGTAGGTAAAATGAGGACCCAGATTGTTGGGGGCAATGTAAATATATATATACATTGCTTACTGGTGTACACCGCTTAGAGAGTGTGCTTGCACTTAAAGCGGTATATAAGTCTCATAAATAAATAAATAAATATATTGTGTCTTTGAAAGTAAAATAGGTTTGAAGGCAGAAACCCAGTAGTTGTACATAGTCCTCTGTGTTAGGAGAATTGGGATGTTGTAGTTCTCCTTTTTGTAGAAGGTTTCTAAAAACAGAGATGGCTAAATTTTGGGGAATGGAGGTGAATAGGGATATTACATCGAATGAGATCATGATCTCATCGTCCTTCACCTTTTTGGACACAATGTCATTAAAAAATCTTCAGAGGATTTTACTGTGGTTAAAGAGTTACTGACTAGGTGTTGTTATTTTAGGCTTAACCACTTTGCCAGGCCATAAGTGGATATGCCTCTGAAAGATACAATGGGTCTTAAAGGGACTCCTACCTTAGGAGTTTGGCATCTTTTATGCTGGAACTAATCATTCACTGCATTGAGAGCAGTGAAGATGTTAAAAATATATGGCCTCCCCAAAATCCATAAAATCTTTTGACCATAGTAAGCACACAGAGAATTCACTGGCATTATCTGGTTGTTATAATCCATGTACTAGCTATATAGTTCCAAATAATATTATTCTATGAAAACTTTAAGTTTTGTCTAAATTTTGCAGTCATAATTACACAATCCACTACTTTCTGCAAATCATTTTTTGAAAGCTACTAATTTCTATCTTTATACCTTAGCTTTGTACATATATATTCAATTTAACTTTGCATTATATAACATTGTAAATATGGTGCCTATATCAATATATAAATGTATATATGTCCTGAGAGAGGAAAAAAAAGCAATTTTAAGCAGAAAGTTTGGAAGGTATGGCAGTAGTACATTTGTCAAATGAGAGGACATGCAAATTGAGATGTGGATCAAATATCTTACAAAATACTGGCAAAATGTCTCACCCAGCCAGCCCAATTGCTTCAGAAGCAATTCAGCATAATCAATTGTCAATATTATTATAAGGATGCAGTGAAGATATGCCTTTTGTTAAAGGTGAGAAACCTTTCAAGTTCAATGCAGGCTGTCAAATTACTAAACTATACAATTGCTGAAAAATTTATGACTCTTAGAAGAAAGAGAGGAAGTTCTACTGCAATTGTGCTAAATTGTCTAAAAATATCTTAAAAAATTGTCTTTATCAATTTCCATTTCAATTCATGCCCACTGATTTTAAACACTTTTATCATGTTGTATTTTAGTTGGAAAAGAAATAATTAAAATGGATATACAATAATAAACTGAGAGTGACCCGGATATTTTTCCTTTATTGGAGTTTCAAAAGAGACTTGCAAAAGATTAGAATAGTCTTGTGACAAAAGAAAAAGAAAAAAAATGAAAGGAAATAAAATTCAACAACATTATTTGAATAGACTAAAAGTTAAGATGGTTACACATAAAAGGAATGAATATAAAGTTGGTTATTTGATCAAAGTTAGATAAAATATATATGCTCCATTGCTGGTAAGCTTTAATGGACTTTTACTAATAACAAGACTGTAACAACAAAGATTTACCTATTTGTTTCTACATAATAAATAGGACATGGGAACAAAAGGCCATTTGTTGTATTTTAAGAGGGGCTTATAAATTTATAAAATTATATTTGTAATGAAAGTGGGAAGTAAATTGTTTATATATTTATTTTATTTTTTATTGTATTACTACTTTTCTTGTTTTTTCTATTTTTTTCTTTTCTTAACTTCTACTCTTTCTTTTTCCTCTTTTTTAGTTTGTACTAGTTTTTATTGCTGTGGGTATATTTTTTAATAAACTTTAGTAAATATTACCATACCAAAAGCAAATGTACAAATGCCACCAGAATCAGCCCAGATAGTTTCAAATAGTGCCTCAGCAAACTCTTTTTTTAAAGTGCACCATATTGTCTTCTACCTGGAAGAGATGTTATAGATTCATTTTTTCTTCAGTGTTTTCTCCACTTAAGTTGATCCCGGTTGTTCAGTTCAGGACTCACAACAATAATGTACCATTTGGGGAAAAATATGAAACTCAGCAATCCAGCACTGGAAGCTAAAATAGAGAAAATCTCCACAGCAACCATATATTTTCCTTTCGTGCTCAGATAGGTTGGAACAAATGATAACCACACACTGCAGAACACTAACATGCTGAAAGTGATAGATTTGGCCTCCTTGAAACTGTCAGGTAAATTCCTGGCAAAAAAATCTACAATGAAACTGGCAATGGCTAAAAAGCCCATGTACTCAATCACATTGTAAAACATGATGGGGGATGCCACATTACATTGCAGAGTAATTTCACCCATTCCTGAATGCATATCAGCATCCAGGAATGGTGGACTGGTTGACAGCCACACAGTACAAATGCCTACTTGAATAAGTGAACAAGAAATAACAATGGAACTGGCCAGCCCTTTCCCCATCCAACTAGTCCTTTTTGTTCCTGGTTGGGTAGCTCTGAATGCCAGAACCACAGTGATGGTTTTGGCCAATACCGAAGAAACAGCCACTGAGAAGACAGTGCCGAAAACTGATTGCTGCAGGAAACACATAACCTTCTGAGGCTGTCCAATAAAAAGGAATGTACAGAGAAAGCAGAGGAGAAGAGAGGCAAGAAGAATATAAGAGAGATCCCGGTTATTAGCTTTGACAATGGGAGTATTGTGGTGTATTCTAAATGTTTTTAACAAGGCAATAGTTATTAAGGAAAGGAAAAGAGCCCCAGTGGTTAAACTTATTCCCATAGGTTCGTTATAGGATACAAATGTTACAATTTTGGGAATGCAGGCATTCTGATGCTTATTTGGGTAAAGATCTTGTTTGCACTCAACACAGTCGGGCATATCTGTAAAACAGAAGCTTAGTTTTAGATATACACATATATTATACTGAGATAATTCATATAACTGTTAATGAGGAAGAACAGCAGTTTTCTATAATAGATACTTTTCTCTTAAAAGATGGCCCATTGTTTATCAAACTTATTTTCCTAATATGTATCCCACTGAAATGCATTCAATCCAATACTGGATCTACTAACTTCTCTTGTTCTTTTTTTTATTCCCACCATTGAAAGTACTGAAGGAAACTGCTCCATATTCATTAATAGAAAGCATCATTTTATGGAATCTCTTTGCTATAAAACAAATATTCAGAACTCCTATCTATCAAATTCAGAACTGTTATCTCCCAAACTACAGGAACTTTATATTCTGTTAACAGCTTTTTTTTTTCACTAAGATGTTTTCTTTCAGTGAGTACCCAGATTTCCAGTGAGATGACATCAGGAATTCCTTTGTACTATTATCTCCTTCAGCCCCCATTTTCATTGTTACAATTTTCTTCCTTCCATCTGCATGTTTAGCCATGATTCTTCTTCAGTGGAGGACTAGTATTATTAGTATTATGAATTTTATAGGCAACTAGATAACCTTTGAGTTACCATTTTAGAGATATTTTCTTACCTAAACAAATAAATAGAATGACCATAGACAGCAAATAAAGCAGTGGCAGCACGAGAGAGTTCTGATTTCATGTATATTAATTTTCCTTCCTTCCTTCCTTCCTTCCTTCCTTCCTTCCTTCCTTCCTTCCTTCCTTCCTTCCTTCCTTCCTTCCTTCCTTCTTGCCTGCCTGCCTGCCTGCCTGCCTGCTTGAGTGCCTTTCCCTCCCCCTCCTTGCCTGCTTGAGTGCCTTTCCCTCCCCCCTCCCTACCTCCTTCCTTTACTTTCTTCCCTATTCTTTCTGCTTTTCTCTTTGTCCCTTTGTTTTCTTCTTCCTCCCTCCCTCCATCTCCTTCTTATTTCCTTCCAAGGATCCCATCAACTGGTAGGAATCTCTCAGGAATGTTGAAAATGAGGTTGCCATGAGTGCAGCTGACCATGGTAGCACACTGGCAGTGATGAAGCAACAAATATGTTTCCAAATTTTATTTCCTCAGAGAAATAGACTCTGGCATTGTTTAATTTAGCCCATTTGGAGTACTTTCCTTGACAAAGACTTGCTCTATGATGTACAGTTTCACCCAACTGAAGATTACAACATTTCAAACACAGACAAGTGTTTTATAATATACAGATAAGGGATATAAATTGTAAGAATAGCATATCATGGATAATTCCCAGAAGCTAATATTCCACATAAATCATGTGTAGAATAGCAAGTAATCAGAGGGAAAATCTCTTTGATGTTTAAAAAAATTGCTTTAAAAACAATTTTGAAAAGCTATATTTTTAATTTGGAGGGAGGGCATTTTCTGCATTGGCCCAGCACAGCTTCTATATAACATATTTTCTGGCGTATAAGACGACTTTCTAAGCATGCAAATTGTCTCCGAAGTCGGGGGTCGTCTTATATGCCAGAAAATACGGTACATACTTCATTAAAAACAAAACAAAAAAAAAATTGGTAGGAGATGAAATTGTTGCACTTTGTCATGAGTTCAAACATAATTTCTGAAACCTGCATAGCTTTTGTTCAAGTCTAGGAAAGGACAGTGCTTCTTTACAGAGTTATCCAGAAATGGTGTCAGCTCAGTCATATCCCTGTAGAAATACCATTTCCATTTCTGCCTAGCTAAGGTCATTTTCCTGTTTATTACTGTTTCTTGGCCTTTCAACTAAAATAAACTGTAATTCAGAATTTCCAGGATCCTATACTTTATTCTTCTTAAAGAGATGGGAGTACCAGACCATCTTATTTGTCTCTTGAGAAACCTATATGTGGGTCAAGAAGCAACAGTGAGAACTGATTGTTTCAAAATTGGGAAAGGAGTCCTGCAAGGCTGTATACTGTCACCCTGCCTATTTAACTTATATGCAGAGCACATCATGAGAAAGACAGGGCTAGATTAATCAAAAGTTGGAATTAAGATTGCTGGGAGAAATATCAACAACCTAAGATATGCAGATGATACCACTCTAATGGCAGAAAGTGAAGAGGAACTAAAGAGCCTCTTGATGTGGGTGAAGAAGGAGAGTGCAAAAGTTGGCTTGAAACTCAACATTAAGAAAACCTAAATCATGGCATCTGGCCCTCTCAATTCCTGGCAAATAGATAGGGAAGAAATGGAGGTAGTGACAGATTTTATTTTCCTGGGCTCCAAGATCACCACAGATGGGGACTGCAGCCAAGAAATTAAAAGACACTTGCTTCTGAGGAGGAAAGCTATGGCAAATCTAAACAGCATACTAAAAAGCAGAGACATCACCCTACCAACAAAAGTGTTGTAGTCAAGGCCATGGTTTTCCCAGTTGCAATGTATGGATATGAAAGTTGGACCATAAGAAAGGCTGAGCACCAAAGAATTGAGGTCTTTGAACTATGGTGCTGGAAAAGACTCCTGCGAGTCCCTTGGACTTCAAGGCATTCAAACCAGTCAGTCTTAGAAGAGATCAACCCCGACTGCTCTTTAGAAGGCCAGATCCTGAAGTTGAAACTCAAATACTTTGGCCACCTAAGGAGAAGGAAGGACTCACTGGAGAAAAGCCTGATGCTGGGAAAGATTGAGGGCAATAGAAGAAGGGGATGACAGAGAATGAGGTGGCTGGCTGGAGTCACTGAAGCAGTAAGCATGAGCTTAAATGTACTCCAGAAGATGGTAGAGGACAGGAAGACTTGGAGGAACATTATCCATTGGGTCGCGATGGGTCGGACACGACTTCACAACTAACAACAACAATACTTTATAGTATTAGTCCATCTGTAGTTATTCACTGTTCAGTACCATTTAAATGAAGATAAAATATAATTCTATTCCTATTTGTTCAGAAATACACTTCATTGATTTTACAAAAATCAGAAGAATGCAATGTATTCTCCAATCTTTTATTGCAGTTCTAGAGTGAACTTATTCCTGTGCTAGGGTTCTGAAGAGGACTGAGTCCATCTCTTTCTCCTTCTACTGCTCAGAAATTTAAGAAAAAGTTTATGCTGCTATGTATGCTTAAAAAAAATCAGGCATAAAGACTGAGTTTACCTACTTAGGACACCACCTACATATCTATCTATTTTTTATTATGTAATAACCTATTTTATTAAAGAGTAATTAAAAATCTGTTTGTCTCTATAATAGTAAAGTATATAACTGTTTCGCTATCTATCTATCTATTTTCTGTTTAGACTAAGAAAATGATTGCAACTTAAAACCAACACAAAAGAACTCAAATAATGTAATTTGCTTTTTTTCTGGGGGAATAGCACAATTGAAACTGAAAATGAAATTTAGTGGCAGTAATGGATGGGTAGGATAACTTCTAATATCTAAACAGTAGAAGAATACATTAGAGAAAAAATTATAACTCTAGTGTGATCATTGTGATAGCTCATATAATTTCATATAATTTGAGAAAAGCACATCATCTCTTACCTTCCCACTCAGAAATCTTGCTTTCTGGGCAAGGAATGCAATCATAGCAGCAGAATGGCTCCCCTTCTTTCTTTTGTTTTCTGTAACCAGGTTGACACTTGTTATTACAGAGTGAGAGAGGTTGCACCTAGTTCACCAATGTGAATGGAAATCAGAAATTGACATCAATCTTCACAAGAAGAATTGCAGAATCTTTACAGACCTTTCACAGTTTATTGCAGTGATGGTGAACCTTTTAGAGACCGAGTGCCCAAAAACTGGCCCTGCCCCCACTCTACCCCCCGCCTGCCCCCGCTCTTCCCTCATCCCCCACCCAGCTTGCCCACAGGACCACTCATCACCTCCACGGCCCACCGCAGATCACCCAGGCAGCCCAGCAGCGCTATGGCGGCTATACCCTCTGCCTGTGCCCTGCAGCATCAACTGCATGATGGGGTGTGAGGGCAGAGTCTTGTCTATGCTGCCTGGCTGCCATGTCCTTGGCTGCACTGCTCCCTGTGGGCCACACTCAAGGGTGACTCTCCTTCAGGGGGTCTGCTGGAAAGTAGGGCATCACTGGGGGAGACGAGGCTGGGGCAAGGGCATGTGTGCCCACAGAGAGGGCTCCAAGTGCCGCCTCTGGCACCAGTGCCATAGATTCACTATCACTGGTTTATTGTATTCAAAGTCCTTCAGGTTAAAATGTTCTGGTGCCAAAATATTGTTTTCTGATTTTTGGATCAGCTGTTCCAAGCTCACTGGAAGAATCCCAAATTTGAAACAAGTTATTCCAATCTTCCTTGTGAGGAAATTCAATCATTGCTAAAGGACTTACTTTTTAACATTGGTTCAAATTCATAGTGCCAATTATTCCATGGATTGCTTTTTGATAAACTGCTTGCAGATGTAGATTATGTATTAATTATTAAAATTGAATATAGTGATTCAATTGGAACTGATGTATAAAACTTTATATACAAACATAGCTATATACATACATACAGTGCATTCAGAAAGGCTGTTATGCTGCAGCCTGATTCTACAGTTGTTGAAATTCATTTTTTTCTCATTATTCTACACTTAGTACCCCATAATGATAAAGTAAAAACAGAATTTTAGAAATTCCTATAAATTTATTAAAAAGAATAAAAAAAACCATTGAAATATTACATTGGCATAAATATTCAGATCCTCTGCAGCAACACTTGAAATTTAGCTCTGGTAACTTCCATTTCTCTTGATGTTTCTACACCTTGATTGGAGTTAACCAATGGTAAATTAAATTGATTGGACAGGCACACACCTTTCTATAGAAGGCCTCATAGCTGACAATGCATACTGTAGCAGAGCAAAAGCCATGCCCGCAGAGTTCAGAGACAGGATTATTGCAAGGGGAAAGCTACAATAAAATGTCTGCTCCACTGAAGGTTCCTAAGAGCACAGTGGCATTCATAATTCTCAAATGGAAAAAGCTTAGCACAACCAAGGCTCTTCCAAGAGCTGGTCGCTCGGTCAAACTAAGAAATTATGGGAGAAGGACCTTAGTAACAGAGGTGACCAAGAACCCAATGGTCCCTCTGACTGAGCTCAAGAGATCCTATGTGGAATGGGGCCAAAGTTCCAGAAAGACAACCATCACTGCACACCTTCACCGATATGGGCTTTATGGCAAAATGGCTAAATGTAAAACACAGTGTAAAACATATGAAAGCCTGCTTGGTCTGATGAAACCAAGACTGAAGTGTTTGGCCTCAATTTTAAATATTATGTCTGGAAGAAACCAGGCACTGTTCATCACCTGCCCAATATTGTTCCAACAGTGAAGCATGGTAGTGGCAGCATCATGCTGTGGGGGTGTTTTCAGCATCAGGGACTGGAAGACTGGTCAGGGTTGAAGGGAAGATGAATGGAGCAAAGTACAGGGATATTCTCAATAAAAATCTGTTTCACAGTGCTTAGGACCTCAGACTGGAGTGAAGATTCACTTTCCAACATGACGATCCTAAGCATACAGCCAAGACAACACAGGAGTGGCTTAGAAACAACTCTGTGAATGTCCTAGAGTGGCTCAGGCAGAGCCCTGACTTGAACCCTATTTAACATGTCTGGAGGAACCTGAAAATGATAGTTCACCAACAGTCATCATCCAACTTGACTGAGCTTGAGAGGATTTACAAGGAAGAATGGTAGAAAGTCCCCCAATCCAGGTGTGCAATGCTTGAGGCTGTAATTGCTACCAAAGGTGCTTTAACAAAGTACTGAGTAAAGGATCTGAATATTTATGCCAATGTAATATTTCAATGTTTTTTTAAATAAATTTACAGGAATTTCTAAAATTCTGTTTTCACTATCATCATGGGGTACTGAGTGTAGATTAATGAGGGAAAAAATGAATTTGAACAATTATAGAATCAGGCTGCAGCAAAACAAAATTGACAAAAGTGAAGGCTGAATACTTTCTGAATGCACTGTACATAGCAACTTGATGAAACGTTTGATAAAAGTGGGATTTTATATATTGCCTTGAACATAAGCTTCTTTAAGAATTTCAAAAAATGTAATATTTGCTTATCATTGATTTAATTTTAAGGTATCTGAGCACAAAGAAAAAAAAACAAATAGAAGAAATGTACAATGTAGAAAGTTGAGAAAGAAAGAAAATAATGTCTTCACACTGAGTTATGACATGAGAAAAAGAAAAACTTGAAAAACACTTTTTTTTGCCAAAATATATCAATAACCAAAATTGAAATGAACATAAATGAATTCATCCTCCTATATTAGAATAAAAACAGTAAAAAGAGACCATTATGGATAGGATACAATTATATATAATATTCATATAAATGCATGTCCAATTATAGAAACTTGTTGCATAGATGTGCATGTTAGAGGAGCATAACGTTTGTACGCGTGGAGACATTCAGATAGAACTTGTTTTTATACATACATTAAAATCAGTAGTTGAATCCAAAATGTTACTAAGGTTGAAGAAATAAGAAACAGAGTAAAACTATACAATATTTGGCAAATCATTCATGGTGAGCAAGAAATATATCCTGAGTCATATTTTAAGACAGTTATCCTACCTGATTAAACCAGTCATGCCAAACAATGAGATTTTTGTTCATCATCAATTTGTGGTCTCTTGCTACTTGTGAGTTGAACATTCCAACTTTTACTCCAATTAAAGACTCATTTGGAAACAAAACCCAGTTTATAACATCAAATGTTGTCAGAAGTACACCATTCTGGTCAAAGGAAATCTTTTCCCCAATGGTATTATTAAAAGACACTTGCTTCAGAAAATAGAGCAACTGAGGATGGAAAGGAAAACAAATGGAAACAAAGAAAATATTCCAATACGTGAAACTGAACAAAGATGAGAACAATTGTGTCAGGCCCCAAAACCAGGAAAGACATGTGATGATTTCTTTCAAACACAGTTCTTTATTATTGCACATTTATAATCAGAATTTTGCCACTTTACTCTTGAGAACTGTTTGGGAGGGGCTGTCTTCACCTTTTTCCCTTACACAAAATATCTGGACTGACCTGCTTCTTATTCCTCTTGATTGCACTCCCCCCACCCAGATTCCTACCTACTACATTCCATCACAATTTAATTTAACACTAACAAGTTGTTACACCTATGTACTCATAGACACAAGCACATATATGTACTTAGGGTTAATGAAAAATAGCAGCCTCAAATGCCTCTCATAGTATCAAGTTCTGTCGCTTCTAAAAAATCAAATTGTCTTAACAAGCAAAAAATCATCTGGCAATTCATTATTCATAGCGTTGAGAAATCCAGGAAATGGATCTCAAAAATACTATAAATTAAGACTTCAGCGATAAAATGAATTTTGTGATGAAGATAAAATTAGCCTTCATTCAAAAGGAAGATTTATTCTAACTGAAACCTAAATAGTTTGTGTGAGAGCCAGTCTGTGAGAGCAATGGTTAAGATACCAGGCTATAAACCAGAGCATGAGTTTTGGTTCTGCCTCAGCCATGAAGTCAACAGGGTGAACATGGGCCAGTTCGTCCCTCAGCTTTAGGGGGAAAAAGCAATGCTATACCATATCCAAACATTTAGCCAAGAAAAGTGCAGAAACTAGTCTAGGCAGTTGCCAGGAGTTAAAACTGAGTAGAGCACAGACGTACAACCACCTAAATAAATAATGAATATGTTTGTGATATGAATGTGTTTCCTGAATACCAGTTAATCTTTGTGGTAGTTAATTTTAACATTAATTAATTGAGTAGATAATAGCTACAGCTATTATCACTCACCTTGAACTGGTCTTTAACAATACTAAACTGAACTCAACTACTATATACTTGGGATTAAGCTCTATTTAAATTAGTGCAAAATAATTATGAGTAAATCTGTTTAGGTTTAGCTTGAGAATGAAAAGAAGAGAAGGCTTCTCAAATTTTACATTTAAAAAATAGGAAATGACATCTTACATAACATAAAATAATATTTTTAAATATGTTTCTCATGAAAGTTACATTAAAGAATGCAGTGTGAGCCCTACAAAAGTGTTTCAACTTGGCAAACTATTTCAAGTGTCTTTTTTACATAAACTACTGCTCATAATTATAATAAAAATGGATCAAAACACTGTACACACAGTATTATAGGCATGATTATGCTGACACATGGATTCTTACTACAAGTTGGCCCACCAGGGTTTATATAAACAACTACTACTATGCTTTTATTGTAGTAATGGCCCCACCAGTGAAAATGATGCATTAATAGACATTTTAGATATACATTACCTCCCATGACTGCTGAGTCAGAGATGTCCATTTCTCCCTCTTCATCATTCTGTTCTGCTTGAATCTGGATGAATACATGGCATGCAAAGCATGAGCCACAGCAAAGGCAGCATTATAGATGCTGTAGCTGTGCCCAGTAATGTTTTTTTCCAAAAGGTTTTCAGAAATGTTCTCCAAGCTCTCCAGCCCAGTGCAGAGATCACTATTTGTATGGTTCAAAATCCAGTTGGGGAAGGTGCAACCAAAAGCGTAAGACCAAAAGTCTCTTATTAAGAAATCTTCTTTTGCATTGGAAGGCTTTCTCTCCAGAATGAATTGCAGAAATCCTGGCAGCCCATTGGAATGGACAATCAATGATAAAGCTCCAGAGTAGATAAGTTTAGCAGATTTCTGACCCTGTTTATTACTATAGGACTTAAGTTCTAGCTGAGCAGTCAAAATCCACACTTTACCTTCTGTTGTGTTTGTTTTTTCACTGTCTCTTCCTAGGCCTAGCAACCAGTTCAAAAACACTGGAGTTTGAAGATTACCAAACAGGAGAAATACATTGGCTGTGCTGGTTACAAATTTATTCCATAGTTTAAATGTCCATTTTTTAATATCCCCATATTCAATTATCATGCCTAAGTTATGGACTGTTTCTATAAAATCAAAACAAATCCCATGAGTGGCAAATTCTGGTAGTATAACTCGAAGTACCCATTCAGCATTAATTCCAGTTGCAATGAAAAATCCAATCCATGTCCACCTGAAATAAAGAAGTAATTCAAGAATCTCCCTGTACTGATAATCTTCATTTGGGACCATTTGGTAGAAGTAAGGGGATTGGGTGTGATCCATCATCACTGGAGCAGAGCCATAGGACAGCTGAACAGATTGGTATTTGAAGAATTAACAAATAATGAAATAGAATGGAATTATTTATTGTTCTATATTTTAAAGAAGAGAGCTGATCCTTTTTTAGAACACAAACTTCATCAAAACACAAAAAATAATTAATTACTATATTTTATAGTTTGAAGTTCTTTTGGATAAGAAAACATTTCCAATTTTTTGTGACTACCATTTAACATTACTCAGTAAAAAGAGCCTTTAAGGAAAACAAATTCTATTCTGATAAGGTATTCACAATTTTAATAGGAGTAAATGTGTATAGAAATACATATACAAGCTATGGATACTACTTTGGAAAGAAAAGATTTATATTTGGTGATGTTATACTCACTCTCATTTCAAAATGTTAAATAATTTCATAATGTACATTTCTGGCAGCATATCTGACTTGATATCAATTGTCCTAATATCAATTGGGAGACAAATTCTGCAGCAAGTGGGAGATCAAAATAGATTCCTAACCTAACCAGCCTAGCTGACAATTTCGTCATCAAAAAGGTAGAGGAGGAAACTAGAGGAATTAGAGGAAAAACTATACTGAACCTAATTTTTTACTAAAAGAGAAAAAGTAATAGAGAGAGCCTTTAAAAAATTCCATGATGAAAATTCTAAAGGGGAAAACAACTCAAGATGTGTGGGAAACTCTACAAAATATGATCATAAAGTCCAGCACATTTCCATTGAAAAAGAAAAACAAGAAATCCAAGAAGAAACCAGCATGTTTGCACAAAAATCTCTTTGATAAATTTTCTGTTAGATATCCATTTACAATTATTTTGGCTGTTTGTTTACAATAAATTGTTTTGATTACATTTATAAAGTTTTTTTCCAAAGTCTATTTCTGCAAGTTGCTGGAACATAAATTATACTTTCTGCGCATCAAGGAATATTAAAGCCACCTGTTTCCCTGAATCAATTTCATAGTACTCTAACACAGGGGTGTCAAACTGCTAGCCCACAGGCTGGATGCGTTATGAGGAAACTGCGCCTACCCCATCGCCAGCAATGGGGGGAAAAGCTTTGATACGTTGTGCAACATCACATGACATCGCAAGTTTGGCATGTCTGCTCTAACACATCAAGAATCATTCTTAAATTATTTTTATCTGTCTTTTAGGTAGAAAACCATTTTGGTTTTCTACCTAAATACATTGTAATCCACCAATAAGTCAAAATTTATAATCCAATAGGCTTCTAACAAATAGGAGAGGTAAAGAATAAAAATAATAAATGATAAAAAAGAGCAAAAGGGAAAAAAGAAAAAAAGAAGGAAAAATATACCAAAATTTGTAATCCAAGTATTCTGTTCAGAGGAATTTCTTATGATTCACTCTTTCAAAACAGCTTGTAAAAATTCCAGGTCAAACTGTATTTGTAATCCAGGGAAGGCTGATGACTTCAAACACTTTTATTTATAATTGTAATCTATCCTTTAGGACAGGGCAATCCAAAAAGAGTCTTTTTTTTCAGCCACAATCTTCAGGACTTTAAATTCCAAGGACACCAAAATGTTTAAACTATAAGCTATATCTGGGCATACAGCCACATTTTTAAGACTCCAATCAGAGCAACTCAGTAGGATAAAGACAAGGGGGAAAAAAGCAAGCTTGAAGGTAGTTCTCAGTTTTGCCACTGGATGTCATTTGATGTCCATTCCCACCCCACTTTACAAAAGTTTAAGAAGTTAAAACCCGCTAGTTCCCAAACAAGGAATAAACAAAAAAAAAGATTTATAAATCCAAACGTTTTCCAAATTATCCTTCTTTTATGCCTCAGTTATCTTCACAATATTGTTTTAAGTCATTTTAATTGCCCCAAAGCTTAAACCACTGCTTATAGTTCAGGAGGGAAGGGTAAGGAAAAAAGCCCCCTCCTCCCTGAGCTTGGGAATTTCTTGCTTTTGAATGCTGTTTCCCAGAACCGGTATTTTCACTTGTAGAGAGATAAGGAAAATAGTCTCACCCAGATCAGCTGTTTTGCCTTTTGCTTGTAAAATTTGTTGTCTCCAACAATCAGATACCTGAATGTCTTTCAGCAATGGAAGCTTTTGCTTACCCGAATTTAATTAACTACAATAAAGCTGTGACTTATAAAGATATTTTGGACAATGAAGGAAAATTGAAAGATTTACAAGAACAAGATATTGATCTAGCATGGTGGCCATATCTGCAAATTCAAACGAGATATGAAAAAGTTGCTAAAACAATGGGATTTTATAAAGAACAGACATACTGTATATGCCGGCATATTAGACGACCCGGCGTATAAGACGACTCCCGTCTTTGTCGCCGAGCCGCATTCCTAGAATGTCGTCTTATACGCCAGAAACTACCAGTATTTCCGGCGTATAAGACGACTCGGCGTATAAGAGGACCCCCGTCTTTGGCGCCGAGTTTAGCACTTCCGGAAGTCGTCTTATACACCAGCATATATGGTAATTTGATCAGATACTGTTAAAAACAGATGAAAAGTTGATTAAGAAACTCTATAGATTTCTGTTATACTTAAAGATGGAGGAGGAACAAGTAAAAGAAACAATGATAACATGGGCAAAGAACTTTGGATATAATATAAAATTAGAAGACTGGCAAAAGATATGGGAAAGAAATGTTAAATTAACTAAAGTAGTGGCATATAAAAAAAACTTATATAAAATGTTTTACAGATAGCATATGACACCAGTGAGATTAGCAAAAATGTTGGAAATGCAAACAAAAACCAGTTACTTATTATCATATCTGGTGGACATGCCCTAAAGCAAAAAGATTTTGGATTAAAATACATTGATGGTTGGAGAAAATGACTAAAAAATAAATAGACTTTAACTCAGAATTATTTTTGTTAGGAATAATAGGAGCAATTTATGAGAAAGATTGCATATATTTAATACTACACGTACTAACAGCAGCAAGAATTGTATTTGCCCAACATTGGAAAAATGAAAATTTATCAGCTGAAGAAATACTAATTAAGAAAAATTTAGAATATGCAGAAATAGACTAACTTTAAAGAGAAAAGAGAAAAAAGACTCAGTGAATTTAGTTAATTTAACATTTCTTTCCCATACCTTTTGCCAGTCTTCTAATTTTATATTATTATCCAATGAAAATTGGATAATTTCTATCAATGGCTAGAAAAGTTAGAGATAAAGGAATGTAATATGTAACTTTGAATATATATTAGCAAGAAGAAGACTATTGAGCAATTAATTAACATATTGTTTATGATAATTAACTATTATCTATTATTGTTTGTTAAACACATGAACCCAGACATTATGCTGTTTGCTAAATATTGAGAATGTTATTTGGAAACCCTAATCCCAACACTAACCCCACCTTATTTCCTAACCCTATAAAAACTAATAAAATTTATACAAAAAATCTCTCTGATAAATTGAAACCCAAAAAGGACAAGTACAAAAAATGGAAAGAGGGACACACAACTAAGGCAGAGTATCAGCAGACGAAATCAAGAAATGCTCATAATGAACAAAGACTTGCAACAAAAGTCAAAGATAATTTAAAAAAAGTTTATTTCAACATATAAATAACAAAAAAAAATCAAGGAAACAGTAGGTCCACTGAAGAGAGAAGATGGCAAGGCAGCAGAGAGAAAGTGAGACTGCTTAACTCATTCTTTGCATCAGTCTTCATGCAAAAAGAAACTATAGCCCAACCTACCAAAAATATAACTGTAAAAGGCAGACTAGAAATAAAAATTAAAATAACTAAGAAAATGGTTAGAAAACACCTATCTGATCTTGATGAATATAAATCAACAGGATCTGATGGATTACATCCTAGAGTTCTGAAGGAGCTGGCAGATGTTATTTCAAAACAATTCAACAAAGTAGACCACAACACACTTCTCGGTAAGACAGAAAAATGTGGTATAGAAAACATCACCACCAGATCAATTTGTAACTGGCTGACAAACTGTACTCAATGAGTTGTCTTAATGATACTACATCTACATGGAGGGAAGTAAGCGGTGAGGTACCACAAGGTTCCGTCTTGGACCCAGTACTCTTCAATATCTTTATAAATAACTTAGATGAGAGAATAGAAGGGAACTCATCAAATTTGCAGATGACACTAAGCTGGCAGCAATAGTCAATATCCCAGAAGAGAAGCTCAGGATCCAAAAAGATCTTGACAGATTTGAACAATGGACCTGATCCAACAAAATGAAATTTAATGTGGAGAAAAGCAAGCTTGTACACCTAGGCAGGAAAAACCAAAGTTACAAGTAGAGATTAGGCTAAATCTGGCTCTAAAACAATAACTGGGTGAGGGACCTTGGAGTCCTTGTGGATGATCACTTAAACATGAGTCAGCAGTGTGTGACAGCAGCCAAAAAAGCTAATACAGTCCTTGGTTGTATAAACAGAGGAATAGAATCAAAATCACATGAAGTATTAGTACTGCTTTATAAAGCCTTAAGAAGGCCATACTTGCAATATTGCATCCGGTTTTGGTCACCACATTGCAAAAAAGATGTTAAGACTTTGTAAAAAGTGCAAAAAAAGAGCAATTAAAATGATCAAGGACCTGGAGACAAAAATATATGAAGAAGGGTTGCAGGAATTGGGTATGGGTAGTCTACAGAAAAGAAGTACTAAGGGTGACATGACAGCAGTGTTCCAATATTTGAGGGGCTGCCACAAAAAAAGAGGGGATTAACCTATTTTCCAAAACACCAGAAGGCAAGACAAGAAACAATGGATGGAAACTACTCAAGAAGAAAAGCAACCTGGAATTAATGAGGAACTTCCTAACAGTGAGAACAATTAACCAGTGGGACCGCTTGCTTTCAGAAGGTGTGGGTGCTTCATGACTGAAGTTTTTCAGAAGAGACTGGGAAGTTACTTGTCTGAAATGGTATAAGGTCTCCTGCTTGAGCAGGGAGTTGGACTAGATAACCTTCAAGGTCCCTTCCAGCTCTATTCTGATTGGCTTAATGGATCTGCTGTGGGATCCTTTCATGGACAAAATGTGGCAAGAATTCATCCTTCCCAGATAGTGTAAAGGTTTTGATAGTTATTTGACAGTTATCAGCTATTATTTAAATTTTGTGCAAAGAAATATTTTTAATGCTGGAACTCTCTCTGACAGATTAGCTATGTTGCCATTTCAGTAAGCTTAATATGATTACTGGAAATAAATTGATCTTTGTCTAGAGAAGACACCAATAACTGACGAGAAAAAATGATAATTGGATTACTACTAAATGTTTGTAATCCACACCTATAATATAACTTACCTGAGAAATCTTATAGATGCTAAAAATAGTTGGGATTTGATAGGAAGATTCAATGCCAAGTCCTTCAATGATTGCAAGAAGATTGCCTTTATTGCCACAGTGGTAATTGGGGAGAAAATGCTTCTTTGGAGAAATAAATTGCATTGCAGAACGAAAGGCCCATCTAGTATTGATATGGCTATCATAGATATGGAATCCAAGGGTAATGTTGGGTAAGATCTGGGGATCTTCATTGATTTTCTTTATGGCAAAGACCAAGGCAAGAATATGCTGGTAGTTCTGAGTTATAACCCTACAGTGGGGTTATACCATAGTTTAAGAGGAATACTTGGTACAAAAACCTGAGCAATCACCCCAAAAGATAATCTATAAATTAAAGGAAGGCAGAGGTGCACCCTTTTATATAGTGTCAAACAAAATTACATAAAATCCATGTAAAATCTCTGGAGTTGATTTATAATATAGTTTAGATCTACATTTTATGTCTCTATATATTTTATGTACAGAAATTTTCTGATAGATTTAAAATCATTATATAATTTTGATTACTCTAGTCTAGAGGAAAACATTCAGAATTAATTTTTTTGAAAAAAATATGGTGATCTGGCATGAAGAAGAGTTGTAATTTCAAGCAAGAATTAAAAGAAACTCTGCAAATGAATGAGAATGCATTTCCTATTAGAAAATTAAACATTGTAATTGTAACTTTAACCAAGAGGAATGTTGAATTCAGAAAATATTAATCTAAATGAATGAAAATGCATTTGCTAGTTGAGTTTTAAATATGTAATTATAGCTTTTTATGGACTTATTTAGCTAAATTTAGGCTTCATAATTATGTTGATAACTTTTAGATTTATTAAAAATTATTTTAAATACCAATATATAAGCAATATTTCCTCAGAGAAGTAGAGGAGCAAAAATAGATTTCTAATCTGTTCTTTATTTCTCAAAACAATCTACTTCATTCCTTCATTGCAAACAATTACACTCATAAAATTGGTCCATCAAAAGGATTTGGTCTGGAGACAAAGAATGTGTGACAAACAAGGCCACCAAAGAGTAAATCCCCAGGCTGAAGGTACTTGTGAAAAATATGATGGTGATCTACATTTCGGCACTTTACATGTCTCTGGCCTGTCACATGGGGCAGCAACAGGAAGAGCAATGCAGCTTCTATCAACATATTAAGTACAAACTGACCCTCTAAACTAAAACACCAATGCATCTACAGCCACATCTATGATAATAACAATAGCTAGATATACATGAAAATTTAAATATAATGACTGAATTACAGAGTATATGCTTGAAACAATTTGATTAAAATCTGTCTGTAATTTTAGACCTGACTTTATGTAAATACAATATATGCATCCACACATGCACAGAGAGAGAGAGAGAGAGAGAGAGAGAGAGAGAGAGAGAGAGAGAGAGAGATACAATCACACAGGAATATGTGATCACACTTGTAGGTTTTGATACAAACAAGAGGGAAATAGGAAAGGAATAGAGATAATTATAGCTGTTTGATGGCTAGAATTGGTGAATCCTTTATAGCATTGCTAAGAACTGTGATATATTTCCCTTGAAAATGTATTATATTCAGGCTGTTCTGTAAATAAACATAAAAACATGTTTTAGAAACACATTATTTCTAATAAAATGCACCACTCCAAAAAATGTTTTTTATTTCCTTATTGGAACCAAATTACAAATATACAGTAAAGACATGTAGAAAATAGGCAAATCCTCAGGTCAGAAGTTCTTACAGTAATTAACTGGATGACTGCCTATAATATCTATTGGTAAAGTCTACTTTGGGGAGAACCATTGTTCCATTTCTTTTCATCAATCCTTTCAGAAACAATCCTCCTCCTCCTCCTCCTCCTCCTCCTCCTCCTCCTCCTCTTCCTCCTCCTGTGCTTTTTTGTGATTTAAGATCATGGCCAAAAATATACCTGGACTGAAAGCCACTGGTAATAGGCTGGAAGGGATTCAATCTAGACAGAGGACTACCATATCCTTCCATTGGATGATTTTATGGACAATTCTCAAATAATATCTTGTTCTACACTTATAGGCCATCAAAAAGTACATCTCACTTTTATCTCTGGCAAGGTTTTAAATGTTCTGGAAATGGAGATGATTCCATGATCCATGACATGATCAAATTATATTATGATACAAAGGTAATGATAGCAATCTTTTATTTAAAACAAGTTATATTTCCCCACCAAAAAAATTCAATATCATAGAGAGTATGTAAAATGATTTTAAAAAACAGTAATGAGGAATTCATGAATATAAACCGTACCATTTGCTTAGTATTCCTTCTATAAGCCAGTCCCACTGGGGTCAGACTGATATCTTTTTTTTTACTACAAGTGTTAATCTTATTTTATGTTACATCATGCTAATTATTGCTGCTGACATTCATATATTATACTGTTTTTTATGTATTTAAATATTTTATTGAATACAAAGGAAAGAAAAAAGATTAAAAAACATTGAACGTGGTGTATCATCTTTCACATACATCTTTGTCTAATCATTCCATACTTTACATATAAGAATAAATATTACATATACAGCTATACATATCAAATCCCCTATTTATATCCCTTCTATCGATTTCCTTCTTGTTTCCCTCCACTTATAAAATTTATTCCAAATTCAGTAATATTCTGTTTCCTCCTGGTTTTTTAATTCCTTAGTCATCTTATCCAGTTCAGCGCAATGTAAAATTTTTCTTATTAGCACATTTCCACTAGGCACTTCAATTGCTTTCCAATTTTGGTCAAACAAGATCCTTATTGCCGCTATCACATGTATAATTAAATATATATCATCTTTGTTTATATTTTTTCTAATATTCCTAATAAAAACATCTCGGGTTTATATTCAATTTTTTGACCTGTCATTTCTATTATCCATCTTCAGACCCTAAGCCAATAAACCTGTACTTCTTTACAAACCCACCAAATGTGAAAGAATGTACCTTTTTCCTTTTTACATTTCCAACAAATTGGGGAGTAACCACTATACATTTTTGCGAGTCTGGCCGGTGGCAGATACCATCTGTAAAGCATCTTAAAAAGATTTTCTTTATAAAATGATGCCAATGTAATTTTATTGTTACGTTCCCAAGTTTGCTGCCATTGGTCCAGATTTATAGCGTGTCCCAAATCGATTGCCCAGGTAACCATCATTTCTTTGACTTGTTCCTGATATAATTTATATTCTAACTTGTATTTATATATATATAAAGTGATCTAAGTCAGCTTTTATGTGCTTTACTAATTTTCCATAATTGTCCTCTTTAATTGATGAGCACAGTGCAGAAATAACAATTCCCAGATATTTTAATTTAGGAACTATTTGTATACCTATTTTTTCCCCAAGATTTTCTTTTTGTGTATTAGTCATATTTTTTGCTATGATCTTTGTTTTGTTTCTATTTATTTTCAAGCCTGCCGAATCTCCATACTCCTCCAATATTTCGAATAGCTTCTGACCTGATTGCAATGGATCCTCCAATATAAATACTAAATCATCAGCATATGCTTAGAGTTTGTATATTTCCTTCTTGATCTCAAGCCCTTTAATCTGGTCCTCTTGCCTTACTACTCTTGCTAGAATCTCCAATGTATATATAAACAGCAACGGCGAGAGAGGGCATCCTTGTCTTGTACCTTTCTGAATACTAAATTTATTAGTGGCCTCACCATTTATTATAATCTGAGCATTCTGTTCAGAGTATATTGCGGTTATTATGTTTAAGAAATTTTTACCAACATCCATTAATTTCAATTGTTGAATCAAAAATAGCCAGTTAACATTATCAAATGCCTTCTGTGCATCAAGAAACAAAAGTGCCACTTGGCGGTAGCTATGCAATTCATAAAATTCAAAAATGTCCGCTTAACCTGCCTATTCAGTAAAAAATCATTTTGGTCACAATGTATAAAGTCAATTAAATAGTTTTTAAATCTCTCTGCCATTACTGATGTGAAAATCTTATAATCAGCATTTAGTAGGGAGATAGGCCTATAATTTTGTATCTGTATTCTGTCCGCATCTTCTTTTGGTATTAGTACTATGTTTGCCTCTAACCAAGATTTAGGTATCAGTTAAAACGGCATTAAAAACTTCTAATAGGTATTGGTTGAATACATTTTGCTGCTTTTTGTATAACTCCACTGGTATTCCATCTCCCTCTATATCATTTAGTTTACTATGCAGTTTTTTAAAGAAAGATACTTGGGCTCCATTTGGTGCATAAATTACAATGATTATTATTTTTTTATTGTTTAATTAAGCCTCCACTATCAAAATCCTTCCCTCTTTATCTTTATAGACTTGTTTTGAAGCTATCCCCTGTTTAATATACAAAGTGATTCCTCTTTTTTTCCTCTCATCTAATGAAGCAATATAACGTTCCTAATTTTGGCTGCTCTAATAAATATTATTGATCCTCTTTTATATGAACCTCTTGTAATGTAATAATATCTGCATTTAATTTAATAAGTTTACTAAAGACTTTCCGACACTTTACTGGTGAGTTCAAACCCCTGATTTTCATTGACCATATCCTATACTCCTCTCCCATCATCTTCTTTCTGTCGTGCCTTGGTACTTCTAGTAATTCTTATTTCCTTCATCTCCTCAAGACTTCTCCCCTGCTTTCTAGTCTTTCTTGTCCTCCTCCCCCTTTTGCTTCTCCCAAATCTTCCTCTGGGACACAGAATTGTCTATAGAAATCTTCAGCTTTCTCCACTGTGTCTAATCTGAATCTCTTCTCCTGCCAGGTCACAATCGTCACCTCTGGTGTTAGCCATCTAAAATTCACCTTACTTTGATGCAGTATAGATGGGGGTCAGACTGATATCTAATATGGACCCAACACATTGATTTGCCTCCAAAATCAGACTGGCAACCAGTCCAGCTCACAGAACACTGATGTTACATGGGCTACTCTAGGGATCCCAAAGACTGCCCTTGCCACTGCACGCTGTATCAGTTGTAGCTTCCTCTTCAAGGATAGTCCCATGTAGAGCACATTGCAGTAATCCAGGCATGAGATAACTACGTCTTGAATGACTGAGTGCAGGGATAAAATTGTGCCCCTTCCTGGATCAAACCCCCCAATCTGGGAAGGGTACATTTGGTATACAAAGTGAAGTTGTGCAAAGGGTCTCATTACCATGACTGCCACCTGCTTTTTGAGCCACAGTTGCAAGTTGCCTACAGATTCTCTCTGGGGTAGTGCCACTCCATCCAGAACTAAAGATGTCTTTTATATATAAAGCTATCCCTCTTTTCTTTTGTGGTGCCAAAGAAGAATAAAGTTTACCTAGTTTTGGTTGTTCTAAAATTCTAGAATGTTGTATCTTAATGTGTGTCTCGTGGAGACAAATTATGTCCATTTTTAGTTTTTGTAGTCTATAAAATATTTTACTTCTTTTTGATGGGAAGTTAAGACCATTTATATTTGTTGAAAAAAATCCAGTTTCCTCCATGATTTCAATTATGTCAGGATCTCAGTTTTCTAGGAGAACTTATCTGTCTCTGATCTTTAGGTCTAACATCTTCCTCTGATTGAGTCTTTTTGGGCACTTCCTCCTCCGCTTGCTTTGATGTTTCTGCAGTCATTTCCTCTCATTTCTTGGGATCCGCCTCGCCTTTTTCCAAAAAGTCTCTAGGATTATCAAAGAACTCCTCTGCTTGGCATGGAGTACTCACTCTATATCTTTTTGAGTCCCAAAAAATTATTAATCCTTCTGGGATCAACCATCTGAAATTCACTCCTCTGCTAATCAACTAGTCAGCCATGACTGCCACTTGCTTTTTGAGCCACAGTTGCAAGTCTAAAAGTACCCCCAAATTGCCTACAGGTTCTGTCTGGGGTAGTACCACTCCATTCAGAACTAGCTGGTCCAATGAAAAAATGTACAAAAGAGATAGTTTGCATCCATCAAAGAAAGGGACTGAGTTACTCGGTTATAAATTCACAGATTGTCTGGAGGAATATTTAAACTAAACAGTGGGGACAGTGAGTTAATTGATATAGAATATCTCTGTCCCCGGCAATCTAAACATTATAAGGCTATCAGTGCATGTAACATAGATATGTGTGTGGACAAGAATATCAACCTTGCTGTCAAGTAAAATCAAGTTTCTAATAGCAAGTGTCACACAAAGTGCACTAACCAAATAGGTAGTAAGACAATAGTGGAATTCAGGCACCACGCAAGTTACATAGAAAGTAAACACAGGATCGGTCATAAAGTACACAATGCACAGAGTATGAACAGCAAATGGTGAACTAGAAATTCAGGTTAATGAGGGCAGATATGATATTGTTACCATTACAGAAACATGGTGGAATGAAACCCACAAATAGAACATACAGCTAGAGGGATTTAAATTATTTAAAAGAAACAGACCAAATAAAGGAGGAGGTGGAGTTGCTCTCTATATAACTACATCTCTACAGAAATAGAGCACAACAATGATGAAAACTGTCTTGAATGCATTTGGATCAATATAAAAGGAGGGAAAATGACATTGCTATAGTGTATACTATAGGCCACCCAACCAAACAGAGGAAAGAGATGAATGTTTTTCTAGTCAGCTAACTAAGGTATGTAGGAAGCACATCACAATAGTTATGGGGAACTTTAACTACCCTGACATCAACTGGGAGACAAACTCTGCACCAAGTGGAAGATCAAACAGATTCCTGACAAACCTAGCTGACAATTTTGTCTCCCAAAAAGTAGAGAAGAGAACTAGGGGATTAGCCATTTTGGATCTAATTCTCACTAACAGAGATGAAATGATGGAAGCCATAGGAACCCTGAGAGGAAGTGATCATGCAATATTGGAATTCCACATTATGGAAGCACAAGCAATAGAACACAGTCAAACTAGAGTCTTGGACTTCAAGAGAGCTAATTTCAATAAACTTAGAGAGGGCTTGGGAAGGATTCCATGGATGAGAATCCTCCAGGGGAAAACAACTCAAGAAGCTTGGGAAATTTTGAAAAATAAGATAATAAAAGCTCAGTCTAGCACAATATCAACAAAGAGGAAAAATAACAACTCTCAAAAGAAACCAGCATGGCTGCATAAAGAACTCTCTGACAAATTGAAAGATAAAAAGGACAAGTATAGAAAGTGGAAAGAGGGGCACATAACTAAGTCAGAATATCAGCAAATAGCCTGAGCCTGCAAAGATGAAGTGAGGAAAGCTAAGGCTCAAAATGAACTAAGGCTTGCGACCAAAATCAAAATAACAAAAAAAGCTTCTTTCAACATGTAAAAAACAAGAAAAAAGTGAAGGAAATGATTTGTCCATTAGTGGGTGAAAGTGGCAAGAAGGTGACAAGCAACAGAGAGAAAGCAGAACTATTCATTTTTTGCATCTGTCTTTAAACAAAGGGAAAAAGCAGACCAACCTATCAAAAATAGTGCCATAAAAAACAGAATAGAAACACAAGTTAAGGTAGACAAGAAAATGGTAAGTGAGCACCTGTCCAGCCTAGAAGAGTTCAAATCACCAGGACCAGATGGATTACATCCCAAGGTTCTCAAGGAACTGGCAGATGTGATCTCAGAATGTGGTAGATGTGATCATCACTGAACTATATTTTTCAAAGATCCTGGAGCACTGGGGAACTACCAGAGGACTGGAAAAGAGCTGATGTAGTTCCCATCTTCAAAAAAGGGGAAAAAATAGATTCAGGAAATTACAGACCTATCAGCCTGACCTCAATACCTGGGAAGATTCTGGAAAAGATAATCAAACAACGAATCAGTGAACACCTACAGGCAAACCAAGTCATTACTAAAAGCCAACACGGGTTTGTCAAAAACAGATCATGCCAGACAAACCTTATTACATTCTTTGACCAAGTGACAAAATTAGTGGACCAGAGGAATGCTGTGGACATAATTTACTTGGACTTCAGTAAGGCATTTGACAAAGTAGGTCACAACCTACTACTTGATAAGATAGAAAAATGCGGGTTAGACAGCATCACCACCAGATGGATCCGTGGCTGGCTGACTGGCCATACTCAGCATGTAGTCCTCAATGGAACCACATCTACATGGAGCGAAGTGTGTAATGGAGTGTCCCAGGCTCTGTTCTGGGCACAGTGCTCTTCAACATCTTTATCAAAGATTTGGACGAGGGGATAGATGGGGAATGTTGCGTCCTTCACGAAATGGCAAGACACGAGAAGCAGTTGTAGTTCTCAGGAAACTTCTTTATTCTTTAGTTCAGCTTACAGTTAGAAGAAGACGACAACGCCCGAAACTCCTGGCCTCTTATATAGGCCATCCCCAGGTCAATCTGCAACTTTTGGCGCGCCAGCACTTGCACATGCGCACAAGTACTGGCGACAGCCTGTCTGGTCCTGGGCAACTTGCACCTGCCCGGGACCGTTTGCAATGCCCCGAGCCTGCTTGCACAGGCTCAGGACATAACACCCCTTCCCCCCGGGCTAAAACTATTCCTCATACCATAATAACACATAACTCATTTCTTTAGTGCAGTGCCATGCTCCCCAATACCAGGTATTCCCTGTTTCCATCAGCCTCAGTGCTTTACTTTTCTACTAGCTCTGTTTTGCCAAGAGGGTTACAAAATCCTCCAAATACTTAGGAGATTTCCTTGCTCTTTGTGACCTCCTAAGCTCTGGGTGCTTGCCAAGTACCCTTTGACTGAGGGGTGATGTTTGCCTGTCCCCCCTATTTTGCCTTGGGGGTTCCCAAGGGCTGTGCTCCACTGCCTGGCCTGCTTGCTTGCCCACCGGGCTCGTCAGGCCAGGACTTTTTTCTCTGTGTGACCTGGCTGTCCCGCCTAGCTGTAGGCTCTCTGGCCCTTCTAAGTGACTGTCACTGTTGGGCGTTTCCGTAGAACCTCCTAGGTCCGTCCAAGACCTGTCAGGAGGCTGTCTGTCCTCTGAATCCCGTTCTGTGTCCGGGCTTGTGTGGTTTTCAGTACTGTCCCAAAACTCAGTTGTCCCCTGAGTGAAGTCAGAGGTGTTGTAGTCGGGATTTGGTTCCTCGACCACCTCCCTGTGTGTTTGCCCCCTTCTGGGGACAGGGGTAGTGTTGGGCCAACTAGAAGGAGTGTGTGCCAGCTCTCTTGCAGGGTATGTATTGTTGGGATGCACCCAGGTATTCTCCCTGACTGGAGTACTGAGTGATGCGGATGAGTAGTGATTATGTCCCCGGGGTGACTCCCTGGCTGGAGTAGGCGTTGATGCCTGGTATCTAGTTGGGCTCCTTGAATTCCTGTTTGGAGCACTCGCGGAATCTTGAGATGGGCTGTTTGTAGCTTCCCCATTGATAATGGGCATCATTCCATGCCCCTCCCTTTGCCCAAAGGGTTCCCCCTTCCCCCCTGGAAAAGACCCAGGAGTCTCAGTGGGAAGGTCCTGTCTAGGGCGAAGTTGGTCAATGTGCCGATGCAGGACACGACCGTTGTCCAGGGACACCTCATAAGACAGAGGACCTGTGACCCTGGATATAGAAGCGGGGACCCATGTATGACCAGGCCCGTAATTACGAGTCCAAACCGGGGCACCCACAAGTAGTTGCCTAGGTGCCCTGGGGTGAGAGACAAAAGGAGGCAGTCTGTCCAGATGCAACCGGTCAAGCTTGGTAGTCAGTTTGCGCCCCCAACGAAGTTCAGCTGGGCTTCTCCCTGTAGAAGTGGACGGTGTGGTACGATAAGAAAGGAGGAAGTCAGCCAACCTGTGATGCCAGTCTCCATAGGTGAGTTTCTTCAAGGCGTCCTTGGTGATGCGAACCATGCGTTCAGCCATACCGTTGGTGGACGGGTGGAAAGGTGCAGAGGTGGCATGACGAATCATGTTAGCCTGCAAGAAAGCTTGGAATTCGGAGGAAATGAATTGAGGGCCATTGTCAGACACAATGACGTCTGGGAGCCCGTGTGCAGCAAAAATCCCCCTCAGTACCTGAATAGTCTTTGCAGTGGTGGTGGATGAGACAGGTACAACCTCAAGCCATTTTGAATGGCTGTCAACTAGGACCAAGAAAAATTGACCCTGAAAGGGCGCGGCGTAGTCAATGTGCACCCTAGACCATGGAGATTGTGTTTCCTCCCATCTATGTACAGGAGCTTGGGGCATTTCAGGGCGTGAGCGGTGACAAAGGTGGCATATATGCACCTTAGCTTCAATGTCTTTGTCTAGGCCAGGCCACCACAAGTGGCTGCGCGCAAGAGCCTTCATTCGTACAATGCCAGGATGACCCTCGTGGAGGGAACCTAAGACCCTAGTCCTCATTGAGGTGGGAATGACAACTCTGCTTCCCCAAAGCAGACAACCCTGAGAGGTGGACAACTCGCTCCTTTTAGACCAGAAACTCTGAAACTCAGGACTAGGACAGTGCTCAGGCCATCCAGACAAAACCCAAGAAAGGACACGTGAAAGTGTGTGATCTGTGCCCGATTCAGCAGCTACATCCCTGGCATTCAGAGGGGACTCAGGCAAGGCTTGGATAGAAAGAAGATTGATAGCTGGCGCGGGGTCAGCTTCTATTACCGGCAGGGGTAATCTACTGAGGCCATCAGCATAGCCCATTTCCTTCCCAGGTTTGTGAAATAGGGAAAAGTCATATGCAGACAAAAAGATAGACCACCTGGGCATCCTGGGGAGATGATTTGGGGGGTTTGCTTACGTGTGGTAAGCAAACCCCCCAAATTTCATGGTCAGTGAAGACCGTGAAATGCCTACCATATAAAAAAATCATGGAATTTTTTAATCCCAGCAACAACAGCTAAGGCCTCCCTGTCTATTTGAGCATAATTACGCTCAGCAGAAGATAATGTTCTGGAGTAATATGCAACAGGAACCTGAGTTCCATCAGACCTGAGGTGGCTCAGTACAGCTCCTACCCCATAAGGGGAAGCATTACAAGCGATGCACACAGGAAGGGATTCATTGAAATGTGCAAGTACACTGTTAGGAGTGAGTAAGGCCTTGACCTCATTGAAACTTGCCTCATGTGTTTGTGACCACTGCCACACTGCCTGTTTGTCTAATAGCCTATGAAGAGGCTCAGCTACACTAGCCTTATGTGGAAGAAAAGAATTGTAGAAACTCAGAAGGCCCAGAAAGGCCTGTAGTTCGGCCTTAGACTTTGGCCTAGGGCATGCATAATAGCTTTTAGTTTGGATTCAGCAGGGTGAATCCCAGCAGCATCAATTTTGAACCCCAGGAAATCAGTAGAAGGCACCCCAATTTTGCATTTGTCCTTTTTAAGTTTGAGGCCTGTTTTCCTGAACCTTGACAGGACAGCCCTCAGCCTTTCAGCTAAATTGTGTGTGGAGTCTCCTGCAATTAAGACATCATCAAAGTAGGAGCAAACCCCTGGTATACCCTGTAGTGTGTTTTCCATTACGCTTTGGAAAATCCCAGGAGCGACATTTACTCCAAATTGTAGCCTCCTTACCTTGAAGGCTCCTCTGTGGGTCACAATGGTCTGAGCTATAGCAGCATCATATCAACAGGCAGCTGTTGATACGCTTTAGCTAGGTCAAGCTTTGCAAAAACACGCCCCCCTTGAGGGAGGCCAGAATATGACTGACCACAGGAACAGGATAGGCATGTTGCTGCAATGCCTTATTCAGAGTGCATTTGTAATCAGCACAGATGCGAATGTCCCCATTTGCCTTGAGGGGCGTGACAATGGGGGTCTCCCAGGGACTGGAGTCAACAGGTTCTAGAATTCCTTGTTGGATCAGTTTATCCAGCTCAGTGTCAATTTTACTCTTTAAAGCAAAAGGGACCCTTCTTGCTTTAATTCTAATGGGAGTGACAGTGGGGTCTAGCTTTAGTGACACAGGGGGTCCTTTGAATGTGCCCAGCTGGGGGCTGAAAACATCTGCAAATTCTTTGCAGACTTCCTGTAGGTCGAGTGTTTGTAGACTGTTGAGCCCTGTGATGTGTATCCCCAAAGCCTCAAACCACTCGAGTCCTATGAGACTCGTTCGTTCACCTCCTACTACTAATAGGTCTAGTGGACCCTCAAAATCCTTATATTGCACGTTAAGGGTGGCCTCCCCCTTAACACACACTCTGGAGTTTTGAAAGTCTGTTAGCACAATGTCAGAAGGCCTCAACTTGGCCTGGATTCCTCTGCTGGAACAAATCTTCCTAAATGTATGCATAGAAATGATTGAAAGTGCAGACCCCATGTCCAGTTCCATAGTTAATGGAACCCCTTGTAGCTTTATCTTAAGTGATAGCTTTTTCTTAATAGGCTTGTGTGTGCCTGTCCTATAGATGCTTCTTCGCGAAGCGCAAAACCCCACCCTATTCTGGCTGGGACTCCTGGTACCTTTCAGGCGCAATTCTTCCTGAGGTTGTACCTTCTGATGGTCCAGGCACACAGCTGCAATGTGTCCTTGTTTTCCACAGATAGTGGAGCGGAACTTGCAGTCGATTCTCTTGTGGTGACCTCCACAGCCGATGCACTTGGGGAGAGCTGAAGAGTTTCCTTTTTGTTTCCCTTCCTTTGTGGGGTGGAGACGGTCGACTTCCTCGTCCGGATCCTCCTCAGAGTTTCTTTGGACTTCTTCCTGGTGCACGGATGCAGCATCTGGACTGTTCCTGATTGGCCGCATGTTCTTGATGGCGCCGCCCGCTGCTTCTTCTGCAGTGACCTCTCTCAAGGCATCTTTGAAAGACAAGTCCTCCTTAGCAAAAAGTCTCTGTTGTAACTCTCGATGCCTTAGCCCGCATACGAATCTGTCCCTCAGTCGTTCTTCGAGGTCCTTGAACTCGCAATGTTTGGTGGCTTTCCTTAATGCGGCGATGTACTCCTTGGCCGATTCTCCGGGTCGTTGATCCCTCTGCTCGAAGGTGTGGCACCACGCAATGACGGACATCTTAGGCTGAAAGTGCTCCTTCAGTAGCTTTTTTAGATCTGCGTAGCTGACAGAATCTAAAGGAACAGGTGCTGCAAGGTTCTCAGCGATTTCGAATGCGTCTTGACCGCAAACGCACAGCAGGGTGGCAGCCTTCAAACTATCTTCCCTCACTTGGTTCACCTTGAGGTAGTTTTGAACCCTGGCTACGTAGGACTCCCACCTCTCTGGATGAATTCCGAAAGCCTTCCAATTTTTGCCATTTTTGTAGAAGGAAGGGTCTATCAGCCAGCCTACCCCCAAATGCACGCTGGATTGGCGGGTAGCTGCCGAGTCAACGCCGTTCCTGCTGCTCAGGACTCACTCGGGTAAGCTTACACCTTTTTGTTGATGTAAGGCAATCCCACCTTCATCGCCAGTGTTGCGTCCTTCGCGAAATAGCAAGACACGAGAAGCAGTTGTAGTTCTCAGGAAACTTCTTTATTCTTTAGTTCAGCTTACAGTTAGAAGAAGACAACAACGCCCAAAACTCCTGGCCTCTTATATAGGCCATCCCCGGGTCAATCTGCAACTTTTGGCGCGCCAGCCCTTGCGCATGCGCACAAGTACTGGCGACAGCCTGTCTGGTCCTGGGCAACTTGCACCTGCCCGGGACCGTTTGCAATGCCCCGAGCCTGCTTGCACAGGCTCAGGACATAACAGGGAATTCATCAAATTTGCAGACAACACCAAGCTGGCAGGAATAGCCAACACTCCAGAAGACAGGCTTAGGATACAGGAGGATCTGGACAGACTTGAACACTAGGTGCTATCTAACAAAATGAAATTCAATGGTGAAAAAAGTAAGGTTCTACATTTAGGCAAGAAAAACCAAATGTGTAGGTATAGTACACGGGGTACCTTGCTCAATAGTAGTAACTGTGAGAGGGATCTTGGAGTCCTAGTGGACAATCATTTAAATGAGCCAGTAGTGTGCTGCAGCTGCCAAAAAAGCCAACACAGTGCTAGGCTGCATTAACAGAGGGAGAGAATCAAGATCACATGAAGTATTAATACCACTCTACAATGCCTTGGTAAGGCCACACTTGGATTACTGCATCCAGTTTTGGTCACCACGATGTAAAAAAGATGTTGAGACTCTAGAAAGAGTACAGAGAAGAGCAACAAAGATGATTAGGGACTGGAGGTTAAAACTTATAAGGAAAAGTTGATGGAATTGGGTATGTCTAGTTTAATGAAAAGAAGGACGAGGGGGGACATGATAGCGGTGTTCCAACATCTCAGCAACCATTTTAGAGGGTAGAAACAGATTATGTCACCCTCCATATCACCCTGGTGATATCCTGGCACTTTTTCCTGTTCTACCTTCAAAGTAATATTTTGTGGTTTTGTGGATTTGTTTGTTTGTTGCTTATGGTAGGTATTGCATCATGATTTTTTCCTCTGCTAGCTTCACTTTCTTCTAGGCCACAGTCTTTAGTCTGGCTATTTTGGTGAGGCACTAATGTCCCTCACCTAATTTTCTAAGCTTTTTTTAAATAGAGTCTCCTGTACTTTCCTATTTCTTCTTTTCTTGGTTCTTCTTCTTTACTGTGTATTGTTTTCTCTTAGCTCTTCTTATTGAAATAATTTTGATAACACAATAAATTTTGTACAGAACATTGCTGGTTCAGGATCAGCTAATTCAGGGAAAGAAAAATATTTGTTTCAAATTTCTTGTGAATTTTGAATTGGGTATATTCTGCATGTGAGCCTATGACAGTAAGAAAAATATTCTGTAACAGTAGCTTCAGTTGTATTCACTGAGGAGAGCTGATGAAATGTGGGAATATATATTTTATTTTATTTGTCTGCTTCTTTTCTATTTCTCTTTATTTAATTTTATTATTTTTAAATTAATAACAAAAAAAGAAAAAGGAGAAACCAAAGATAATAATGAAGGAGATATATAAGTGTCAATTAGAAGAGAAAAAATGACATAGAAAGTGAAAGAAATATAACAAAGGAAAAAATGTATGAAATGTAATTATAACTATAAATAATTAGAATATTATATATACTTCTTTAATGCAAATAGTATTCAAATATATATAACTTTCTAATACATTTGAATGACTATCATATTTAACCTACAATATTTCATTAACATGAGTCCCATATTTCATTAAAATCATTTATTTAAAGATTTAAATCATAAATGGCAAGTGCAGTGAGATGTTCTATCCACTGAGTAAGTGGAGTCATATACTTATCTTTCCAATGATGCAATATCAGTTTTTGCCCATAGTAAGAGCACAGAGAATCCATTTATGTTGTCTGGGTGTCAAAATACATGTACTAGGCCTATTGTTCAAAATATTACTTTCTGAAAATTTTAACCATTGTTGCACAATCATATTTATATACTCCATTACATTATCCTGATTAATATTTTTAAAAGTAGTATTCTATGTCATGTTATATGGAATGTATGTAATAGATGTGTCTGGTTGAAACAGCTTTTTTGCTTCTTCAGTGGTTTCTCCATTTAAGTTGCTCTCGGTTGTTCAGTTCAGGCCTGACAACAATAATGTACCATTTGGGGAAAAATATGAAACTCAGCAATCCAGCACTGGAAGCTAAAATAGAGAAAATCTCCACAGCAACCATGTATTTTCCTTTGGTGCTCAGGTAGGTTGGAACAAATGATAGCCACACACTGCAGAACACTAACATGCTGAAAGTGATGAATTTGGCTTCATTGAAAGTATCAGGTAAATTCCTGGCAAAAAAAGCTACTATGAAGCTGGCAATGGCTAAAAAGCCCATGTACCCAATCACAATGTAAAACATGATAGGAGATGCCTCATTACATTGCAGAGTAATTTCACCCATTCCTGAATGCATATTAGCATCTGGGAATGGGGGACTAGTTGAAAGCCACACGGTACAAATGCCTACTTGAAGAAGAGAACAAGAAATAACAATGGAACTGGCCAGCCCTTTCCCCATCCATCTAGTCCTCTTTGTCCCTGGTTGGGTGGCCATGAATGCCAGAACCACAGTGATGGTTTTAGCCAATACTGAAGAAACAGCTACTGAAAAGACAATGCCAAAAACTGATTGCTGCAAGACACATATCACTTTCTGAGGTTGCCCAATAAAAAGCAATGTAGAAAGGAAGCAAAGCAGAAGAGAGATGAGAAGAGTGAAAGTGAGGTCTCGGTTATTGGCTTTGACAATGGGAGTATTGTGATATAGTACAAATGTTTTTAGCAAAATAGCAGTGATCAGAGCAAGGAAAAGAGCTGCAATTGCTAAACCCATCCCCATAGGTTCTTTATAGGATAAAAAGGTTACAATTTTGGGGATGCAGATATTCTGATATTTGTTTGGATAAAGTTCATCTTTGCACTCAACACAATCAGGCATATCTGGAAAAGAGAAGTTTAGCTTTAGTTATACCAATGTCTTATAGTGAAATTGTAAAATTGATAAATGTTAATCAAGAATCGAAGAGTGAGGAAATAGAGAGATTTTCCATCAAAAGTATTCTTTCCTCGAGAGATGATCCATTGCTATATGAGCCTAATTTTGCCTTATCTGGATTGCAATAGAAATGTACTCATTTCTACTCTGAGTGTACTGATTTCTCTATTTCACCTCTCTTTTCCCAACACTGGAAACACTGCAGGAATACATTAATTAAGAGGGTGATGGTCTTTACCATGAGCATCCGTTGACCACGAATTAGGATTAATCTATCCAAACCTTAACAACTCAGATCTGCTAGTATTTTCCTGAGCAACCGAGATAGGGAACATAGGCATATGAAGCAAGATGATGGGAATCATCTTGTACATTCATTCCTTTGGTAACTACCATGCTTTAAAAAAATGGAGTATATTTCTTACCTTCCCACTCAGAAATTTTGCCTTCTGGGCAGGGAATGCAATCATAGCAGCAGAAGAGCTCCCCTTCTTTCTTTTGTTTCCTGTAACCAGGTTGGCACTTGTCATTACAAACAGAGAGAGGTTGCACCTAATTCACCAAGAAAAGTAAAAATCATAAACTAACATAAAACTTCATAATGAAAAGAATAGAATTCTTACAGATTAGAGGGCAACATGGCATGCACTTACCTATTACTGGACAGATTCTATAATGGTATAGTGCTATGGAGTGGTATATAAGTCTAAATACTATTGCTATTGCTGTAGGTCAAAATATTCTGGCCTCAAATTCTCCTTTTCTACTAATTCCCTATCTGTAAGTGTTGCATAACCTAGTCTAACCATAGGAATAACACTGATTCATTTGCTTGTCTGCTTGCTTGTTTTGGTTTTAGCTTTCATTTTTATTTTCTTTATTTAAATAAACAGAAGAAAAAGGAAAAAAAATTAAATAAGAAAAAAGAATTAAGAATAAAAAGAATAAAAAAGGTAATTTTGATATTTTTGGTCCTTCAACATTCTTTCAAGAGATACAATTTTACTGCCATTAAAGATGGGAATGGTAAGATATGTAGCTTTTCTAAAGATGTATATTTTCTTTTTTTAAAAAAAGTATTATGTGCTAAATCTGAGAAATCTGAAGATATACATGCTTTTATCAACTTGAAACTAGAATTCTAATAATAACAATAACAAATAAAATAACCAGATTGCTTGAATATACTGTGGATTGGTATACAACATTTATTAATATTCTTTTGTATCTGATACATGAATTTTATCTAGCGTGTATCCATACAAATCATTTTTGCAAAGTGATATTGTGTATATTAGTTATGCAAAAATCTCGTAAAAGTGTGTATCTTATGTCCTAATTAGATCTTCTTAGACAGATACCGAAGCTGAAGCTCAAATTCTTTCACCACCTAATGAGAAGAGACAACTCACTGGAAAAGACTCTGATGTTGGGAAAATTAAAGGCAAAAGAGGAAAGGGATGACAGAGAATGATGTAGTTAGTGTCATCGATGCAATGAATTTGGGCAAAATCGAGGAGACAATGGAGAATAGGGGAAGCTGGCATGGTATATTCAGTGGGATCATGAAGACACAACTTAATGACTGAACAATAACAAAAATTAGATTGGGATTTAATAGAAGATTGTAATTGTTACAAATAAACTACTGTTTCAACTAATAACAGACCATTGAGTAATTTCTCCAGTAGTTAAGAATCATCAAATGGACTTTATAACAAGTAGATATATTTCAGAATACATATGGCTGATAGTATATTTGGTTGAATTCAACAAAAACAGAAAAAGCAAAACTGTAAAGCTGGATAATATACAGTAGGAGGAGGAGGAGGACATCAGATCCATTTTGGAACCTAAGATTTAACATGTTCTCCAATCCACAAATGATGCTTTGAAATAGGTGAGACTATAGCATGTCTATTCTTGGCTCCCTTAAGAGGAAGAGGCCTCCCAGAGAGTCACATGAGAGAAGAATCTGCAGATGGTTGAGCAGCACAACCATGAGACAGATGAGGGGAAGCACACCTATTGGATGAAGATGAACCAGTTTAGTGGTTTGGTAAGCAAACTCAGGAATATACCACAGATTTGGAGCTCATGCATGTTGGACAAAAATCCTCACATGCTAATGCATATGCCTCCATTGCTATTTAGAAGCAGTTTTTTTCCCCATGGGTGAATTGAAGTCTCTATTTCATTCTTGAGTCAGCAGATTAAGTAGCAGCATAAACATTGCAGGTCCTTAACAGAATAACAGAGTTGGAAGTCTTCTAGTCCAATCCCCTGCTCAGGCAGGAAACCCTATACCATTTCAGACAAATGGTTGTTCAATCTCTTCTTAAAAATTTCCAGTGTTGGAGCATTCACAACTTCTGGAGGCAAGTCGTTTCACTGATTAATTGCTCTAATTGTCAGGAAATTTCTCCTTAGTTTTAGGTTCTTTCTCTTCTTGATTTGCTTTTCTTTGTGCTCTTTCCTTGTCCTATCTCTTGGCTGTTCTTCAGCATGATTGGATGGAGAACCCACGGATGGGTTGTCTTAATCTATCTGCTCCAATTAGACTAAGTCTGAAATTTAGTACTGCCCCCTCTGTGCCAACTGCACCTCAGTTTTAGACTTAGTCTCTTTGCCCCAAGACGCGTTTTGTCTTCGCTCCTGGAGCAGAAGACTATTTCATTCTATTTAATTACTTAGCTCAGGCTATTATTATTATTTGTTATTTTATTATTGATTCAGAATCGATTATATCTAGAAGAAAGATCAATTATCCCAGTCTATTCAGGCTGACAGACTCACAATCCTCTCCCTTTGGGGGGGGGGAACTTTTCCCTTCTTTGTTTTCCCTCAGTTAGGGACAGCAAAATCAAACCTTTGATTTAGGTCGTTTTCAGAGCCTCATCAAGCCTGGAGGGAGCCTTCCCAGGTCCCTCGGCCCCAGCAGAGAGCAGCAGGTGAGAATTTGGGTGCGGCCCAATTTTCGGAGCCGGGAGGGCCTGTCAGGCCTTGGACGACAGCTTTTCCAGCCGGCCTAATCACCTGCCACCAGCTGCTTTAGGAGCCCAGGCGATTCACCCGAATGAGGGCTCATTGCAGCTTAGTCCCTAGGCCTCAAGGCCTTCTTCCAACGGCCGTTTTTTAGGGCGCGAAATTGGCGGCCGCCATTTTGAATTGCCTCACGGTGGCCATTTTGGATGTGGCTGAAGCCTCGGGCAGCCATTTTGTATGTGGTTGAGGCCCTCAGCGGCCATTTTGTGAGTGGCGGAAGTCACTGGTGGCCATTTTGTGGGTGGCTGAAGTCACTGGCTGCCATTTTGTGTGGGGCTGAAGCCTCAGTGGCCATTTTGAGTGTGCCTGAAGTCACTGGTGGCCATTTTGTGGGTGGCTGAAGTCACTGGCGGCCATTTTGTGTGGGGCTGAAGCCTCGGTGGCCATTTTGAGTGTGCCTGAAGTCATCGGTGGCCATTTTGTGTGTGACTGAAGCCCTCGGAGGCCCTTTTGTGCGTGGCAAAAGCCCTTGGCGGCCATTTTGTGTGTGGCTGAGGCCCAGACTGCCTGGAACTTTCTTCTGAAAGCAGTATTACATCATCGGTGGCAGGATCGTCAAGAGAGCAGGTTCGACCGGGGAGGGCCTGATCGATCCCAAGTGATCGGGGTGCCCATTAACTCCCCGCCCACCCCCCTCTTGGGCTGAAGTATCTCTGTAGACTCCCTTGGTGAAGTACAGCGCCGAGGGGGGTGCTTTGCCAAGGTTGAGACCAGAGCAACTCATCATGGCAGAGAAAGGCAGCAAGCCGGCCAAGAGGAGTCACCAATCAGAGGCAAGTGGTAAGAGCACCACCAAGCAAGCCCGGCCAAGCAGGGAGCCACAGAGGGAGGAAGGGTGCCAAAGACTGAGAGCGGCCTCCCCAGATCTGACAGGCACGATGGGAAGGTCTATATTTGAGCCCCTTTCTTCGCACAGTGCCTCAGCCCCAGGGGCCTGGTCTCCCCCCAGGGGAATTCCTGAGTCAGATTCAAACCTAACAGTGGCTTCAGGGAGGGGTATAACTGGTCAGGACACCTCAGGGCCCCAGGCCACATTCACTCCCACTGCAGCAGGACTTCGCCCTCCTGAGAACCAGGCCCTGAACCCGAACCTCCTCCAGTCCATGATAGCCCAGGCTGTGGCTCAATTTATGGCCTCCAACACCCCACAGCCACCCCCACAGGCCACACATCATTCACAATCTCCGGATTGCATGGATGATCCCGCATCAGATTTGGAATCTACAGGAGCTGAACAAGCTGGCCTAATTTTGTCTGAAGACGAGGGCATCACCCCATCCGAACCCACCCCTCCTGTTGGTCTCTTTGACCATTCCTTCTTCAATTCCCTGCTTCTCAAGGCCTGCACCACTGCAAACCTCGCCCAAGAACAGGAGAACCCACCAACATCCCAGGGTCCCCATGCCATATACACTGAGCCCTCTGTCTCACAGAATCATATTCCCTGCCCTCCCCTTTTTCTAAATATAGTCCAGAAACAATGGGAAAAACTAGGATCCCCCTTAAGCCCTGGTGCGGTAGAGAGAACATTGTTCAATGTTGCTCCTTCCCTGACCTCCCTTTTGGAGATTCCTGAGATTGATGAGCCCTTAAACTCATTGTTTCCCAAGTCCAACATCCCTGGGGACATAAATGAGGCACTAAGGGCAGAGGACAAGAAGATTGAGTCCGCCCTATGCAGATCCCACCAGGCATCAGCCTGGGCAACGAGGGCGGCAACCTCCATGGCCATTTTTGCCAGGGCTTCGGTCCTGTGGCTACGGGAGCTCCAGGACATGATCCCTCCGGACCAGCTCAGAGCCCACCAGAATCTGGGTAAGTTGGTGGCCACGTCCCAGTATCTAGCCGATGCCTCCTTACACACGATCAGATACACTGCCCGGACCATCGCGGCAGACATTTCAGCACGAAGGCTCCTTTGGCTCAGAAACTGGCGAGCAGACACCAAGGCCAAGTGGCGTCTGGCCTCTAAACCTTATACAGGTGGACAACTCTTTGGTAAGGCGCTAGAGCCATACCTAACCGAAGGTAAGGATAAACGCAAGACCTTGGTTAATACATCAAGGAGGGGAGATAGACGCTGGGGGAACTTGTCGCAGAGTAACTACAGAAGGCAGCCCTTTCGGCCAGCGCCAGCCTGGGACTGGGCCCAGGCTCCTCGCCCCTCCTTTCAGAGACAGGAACGACAACAAGATCGTTCAGCATACAGAGGCAGATCACAGTTCCAGACCAAGCGGTCCTTTCGAGGCGCAGGGAGCCGCTCCTTTAAGCGAGGCAAGTGAACCTGCAGCCTCACCTCCCATAGGAGGCCGGCTGGCCCTCTATTCCAGCATTTGGGCAACCACTACTACAGACGCATGGGTGTTAGACACCGTCTCCCAAGGTCTGAGACTAGAATTTTGTTCCTATCCACCTGACAGATTCCGCTCTTGTCCTATGTCAACGAACAGGACCAGAGCTGAACTTATGTCAGAGGCAATAGCTCATTTATTGCAAATACAAGCAATTGAACCAGTACCACAAGACCAAGAAGGACGAGGGTTTTACTCAAACCTTTTCGTCATTTCCAAGACTTCAGGGGGCTGGAGGGCGATCTTGGACTTAAAAGGTCTAAACCTCTACTTGAGATATAAAAAATTTAAGATGCAATCACTTCAATCAATCCTGGCTGGCGTCAGGCAAGGTGACTTTCTTACCTCCATAGACCTGACTGAGGCATATTTGCACATCCCAATTTTTCCTGGACACCGCAAATTCCTCAGATTCAGTTATGCCCGATGCCACTACCAGTACAGAGCTCTTCCATTTGGCCTCTCATCTGCACCAAGAATATTTACAAAGGTACTGGCAGTGATTGCAGCCCACCTTAGACAAAATCCCATCAGAGTTCAATGCTATCTAGATGACATTCTAATTCAGTCATCATCATGGCAAGGTGCCCAAGCAGACCTCGCCCTAGCCATCAAGGTTTTGCAGGAGCACGGTTTTTCTGTGAATTTCCAGAAAAGTCATACTGTACCAACAACTCGGCTCCTCCATTTGGGCGCAGTTATAGACACAGGCAACTGCACGGTCTACCTATCTCAGGACCGACGGAACTCTATCCAGACTCTTGTACGTCGGATCCAAAGGGACAGAGTAGTCACATTGGCATCCCTTTCACAACTACTAGGGAAGATGGTGTCCTGCGTGCAAATTGTGCCATGGGTACGTCTCCATGCCAGAGAATTACAGTGGCTTCTCCTTCCATTTCAGAGACTTCATACCAGCACATCCCACCAGAAGGTCCGAGTTCCACGGTCGGTGTTGAACTCCCTTCATTGGTGGGACTCTCCGGCACTGTCACGGGGAGCAGAATTCAAAGAGCCAGACAGGATCACCATCACCACAGACGCAAGCCTATTTGGGTGGGGGGCACACCTCCACACACACTGGGCCCAAGGTCAGTGGTCCAGGCAAGATCTAAAGAACAATATAAACTGGCTGGAACTAAGAGCCATACACATGGCCCTAAAGAGATTCAGCAGCTTAGTACAGGGCCAGCACGTCCTGGTCTTAACCGACAACATCACAGCCAAGGCCCATATCAACAGACAGGGGGGAACAAGGTCCAAGCCTCTCATGCAGGAGGCCAGATTGCTGGGGTCTTGGGCGGAACTGAATCTTGCCTCCATCAGGGCGGAGCACATATCCGGAGTGGCCAACCAGCAGGCGGACTCACTGAGCAGAGCCACCGTGGACCATTCCGAATGGCAGCTGGATCCGAAGATCTTCAGAGAGATCGTGGACAGGTTTGGTTCCCCAACCCTAGATCTGTTTGCCTCCCCAGTCAACTCACAGCTTCCCAGATTCCTTTCCAGGTTCCCGTCTCCATCAGCAGAAGGAACAGATGCACTCCGCAGTCCCTGGCCCAGGGAACTGCTCTATGCCTTTCCTCCCCTGCCCCTTCTACCTGCCACGATCAGGAAGATCCTTCGCGAACAAGCAGAGGTCCTCCTGGTCGCCCCGCAATGGCCAAGACGATCTTGGTTCGCCGACCTGATGAAGCTCTCCGCATCCCCTCCATGGAGGATTCCAGCCAATCGGATCTCCCTCATTCAGGGGGAGTTACATCATCCGGACCCTCAATGGCTCCAGTTAACCGTCTGGCACTTGAGAGGCAGGCCTTAGGCCTAGACTCATATTCGTCAAGGGTCATAGCCATGATCCAGCAATCCAGGCAACCCTCGACGAATAGAATATACGATGCCACGTGGAAGAGCTTCTGTAATTGGTGTTTAGCTCACAAAATTGAACCCTTACAGGCTGCAGTGCCAGTTATCTTGGAGTTCCTGATGGACGGTTTGGACAAAGGGCTTTCCACAAGCACCATCCGTAGGCAGGTAGCAGCACTCGCCACAGTTATTTCCTGTGGCAAGGAACCCTTAACACAGCACCCTATGATACGCTCCTTCCTAAAAGGAGCTAACAATGCCAGACCACCAGCGGTACATAGATACCCCTCCTGGAACCTTCATCAGGTTTTACAGGCTCTTGTCTCACCACCCTTTGAGCCAATTGACACTTGTTTGCTCAAACTATTATCAATGAAGGTGGCATTTCTGGTTGCTGTAACTTCAGCCAGAAGAATCTCTGAGCTGGCTGCCCTGTCAGTGAGAAAGGACCTGTGTATCTTCCATAGGGACAGGGTTACTCTCAGGTTAGATCCCTCTTTCGTGCCCAAGGTCAACTCCTTGTATCATAGATCACAGGACATAGTTTTGCTGGATTTCTGTCCGAACCCATCTAATGACATAGAGGCTCAGTGGAACAGATTGGATGTTCGCAGGGCCTTATATTGCTATATACAGAGAACCTCATCCTTCCGCAAGACTGAGGCTCTGTTTGTGTCATTTCACTCTTCGTCGTTAGGACAGAAGTTTTCCTCACCCACTATAGGCAGGTGGATTAGAGCTTGTATTTCTCTGGCATACCAGACTCAGTCACTACAAGCTCCCAGCCATATCACGGCCCAGTCCACCAGGGGCGCAGCCACTACAGCAGCCTGGTCTACCCAGGCATCCATAGAGGAAGTTTGTAGGGCAGCAACATGGGCATCGCCCTCCTCCTTTGTCCGTCACTACAAGATGGATATATATGCATCTTCTACGGCTTCATTTGGCCGCAAGGTCCTAGAACACGCATTAACATTGGGTGGGAACCAGGCCCAATCTAATTCCCCACCCTAGGGATACAGGGCTTTGGTATGTCCCATCCGTGGGTTCTCCATCCAATCATGCTGGAGAAAGGGGCGTTGTCTTACCTGAACGCCTTTTCTCAGCATGATGATGGAGAATCCACTCCCTCCCATTAGGTCAGTTGGCCTGGTCCCCATTTGTTCAGACGCGTCGGACTAAAGTCTGGGTATCGCCTTAGCCTAAAACTGGGGTGCAGTTGGCACAGAGGGGGCGGTACTAAATTTCAGACTTAGTCTAATTGGAGCAGATAGATTAAGACAATCCATCCATGGATTATCCATCATCATGCTGAGAAAAGGCGTTCAGGTAAGACAACGCCCCTTTCTATGCTGAATAGGGTTTTCCTAATTTGTCTGATGTGACAAGCAAGATGATTCAAATCCTCTCGCTTTGTTGTTCTTCCCACTTTGGGGATTACCAGCCAGAAGGGAAAACATCTATCAGTGCTATTTCAGCGAGAATAGGATGGTTTTGGCTGTAGGCCTCTTCTGACTCTTCTCTTTCTTTGCTCCTTTTCTTACACTTACATCCCATTGAGTCATTTATCAAAAGGAGTCATGAAGAGTAAAGATCAAAGTCGAACTCATATAAAAAGAATTTATGGTGTTTTAGTGGAATTGGATTCAGAAACAGAATTAGTTAAAGATTGTATGGTTAAATGGGCTCAAAATTTTGAAGAGCCAATTTTATTAGATACATGGGAGATAATCTGGGTGAGGAATGTTAAATTTACGCATGCTCAAAATTTACGAGAAAATTTTTATAAAATGTTTTATAGATGGCACCTTGATCCGCAAAAGATGTCATGTATGTATCCAAATCTGCAGCCTAAATGTTGGAGATGTGGTTGTTTGGATGCAACGTACTATCATATTTGGTGGTCATGTAAAAATATAAAGGCTTTTTGGATTAAGATTTGGTGGAATATTCCAAAAAATTTTAATAGAACGATAAAATTTACACCACAATTGTTTTTGTTAGGTATTATTGTTGATTGTGATGATAAAGAAATTATTTTAATACTGAATTTAATTACAATGGCAAGGCTGCTGATAGGGCAATACTGGAAGAAGGAGTTTTTGCCTATTTTAGAGGAATGGATTCTTAAAGTTTCTTATTTATCTGAAATGGCAAAAATTTCGGCTTATTTGAAAGATCAATCACAAGAGAAATATTTTATGGTGTGGAAAAAACGGGTGAATTTTATAAAGCACAAATATGAGATTAGAAAGTATTATTTAGCTTTTGAATAATTTATGTTTAAGGTAATGATTAGAACTGTTGTTTTGTTTTGTTTTTATATATTGGAGTTAAAGTATTTAAAATTTTGTTCTTTGAATGTATTTATAATTGTTTGATGTTTATTTAAGTTGTAAGGTTTTTTTCTAGTTTTTATTAACCCTGTATTCAGCTCTGGGAATGAGGGGGGTGGGTGATGGGGGGGTTGGGGGGTGGGAGAGGGGGATTATTTTATTGTAAAACTGTAAAAATTTTCAATAAAAAAAGGAGTCATGAAGGGACCTGAATCCCAAGTTTTATTTAGGATTTCCTTTCCTTCCTTATTTAGTTATTAAAATCCTGCCATTTATCTGGAGCTCAAAGCTGTACCTGCAGCTCTCCATCTTCCTATTTTTCCCCACCCAAAAAAACCCAATAAATCTCATGATATAGGTCAGGCTGAGTGACTTGAGTTCATCCAGGGAGACACAACTGACAATTTCAAGATTCCTCTATGCAATTTATGGGATGCAAATGACAGGGATGTTTGTATGTCCAGTATTTATTTTAGCCTTGAACTCCCATCCTATTACCTGAACATTCTAGCCCCATTTCTCTCTTCTGCTAGATAAACCTTTCTTGCTCACACACAAGTTTTAGAAAGACATTAAAATGGCAGTATGCAGTAATGTTCAGACTAGAGATGAGCAGTCTAAAACAGATAATAAGCATCATTCTGTTCACTTTCACTGTCCAATTTGTAAAGCCAAAAGCAATGACCTCAGAGAGGCAGACATGTAAACAAGCAATTACAATAGGCCTGAAGTGCCTGGGATCACATCTTGTGGTCAAAGAGACACTTACAATTTCCAGGATTTGGCTTGCAGGAGTTCAGACAGGAATGATTGGAGGAGTCTGAGGGGATCAGGCAAATGTGCCACAAGTATGCCTCAATCGATTCAATCAGAATAAAGCTGGAAAGGGCTTTGGAGATCTTCTAGTCCAACCCCCTGCTCAAGCAGGAGAAAAAGAAAAAGAAAAAGGAGGAGGAGGAGGCGGAGGAGGAGGAGGAGGTGGAGGAGGAGGTGGCTCACCCCTTTATTAATTATACTATAGGGTGACTTCTCAAAGGTTGGTATTTATATACTACCTGGTTAAACCAATAGTGCCATACAATAGGTTTTTCATTCATAATGACTTTTTGATGTCCTCGATGTTGAGACTTGATCATTCCAACTTTTACTCTAGTAAAAGAGTGGTTTGGAAACAAAACCCAGTTCACGACATCAAATGCTGTTAGAAACATACCATGCTGGTCAAAGGAAACTTTGTCTCCTATGGTATTATTAAAAGACACTTGTTTCAGAAAGTGGAAGAGCTAGATGGAAAGAAAAATAAATGATTAATAAACTGAACAAGGAACTGAATATTTGTGAAAATATCCTCAAATTCAAAAGCCTATATGTACTCTAAGTACTTTTACTTGAGAAAAGATCCTTCAAATATAAGTCTCAAACCCAAACATTTCATATTCAATGGAATTTTGTGATATCTGAGATAATTTAATTTTTTTTAAAAAAAAAATGTCTGAAAGAGCAGTGATAATCATTATCCTTAGCTAGCATGGCCAGTGATGAGAGTTGATAGTTCCAGTCCAAAGGCATCTGACCAAACATAAATTTTATCATTCAGAAGTCACTTAAATGATTCTCAAAAATTATAGAGTTTTTGCTGACAACTTCATAATGGAGAACTTTCATAGATTTTAGAGTGTAAAATCTAGGTGCAGATTTTATTCAATATTGATTCTTTGTGAAATATAAATACAGGAGGTAAAATGAGTTGTCCCTTTATGGATTATTGCCTTGTCGTGGTAAAGGGGCTTGCATAACTCAATGAAGCTATGAGCTATGCCATGCAGGGCCACCCAAGACCGACAGGTCATAGCAGAGAGTTCTGATAAAATGTGATCCACTGGAGAAGGAAATGGCAAACAACTCCAGTATCTTTGCCATGAAAACCCCATGGACAGTACTAAAAAGCAAAAAGATATGACGCTGGATGATGACCCCTCAGGTCGGAATGTGTCCAATATGCTACTGGGGAAGAGCAGAGGGCTAGTACTACTAGTGCCAGAAAGAATGAAGTGACTGGGCCAAAGCTCAACTGTGGATATATCTGGTGGTGAAAGGAAAGTCCAATGCTGTAAAGATCTTTTCTCCATAGGAACCTGGAATGTAAGATCCATGAATCAACGCAAGCTAGACGTAGTTAAACAAGAGATGACAAGACTGAACATCGACATCTTAGGAATCAGCGAACTAAAATGGACAGGAATGGGGGAATTTAACTCAGATGACCATCAGGTATACTACTGTGGGCAAGAATCCCTCAGAAGAAATGGAGTAGCCTTCATAGTCAATAAAAGAATAGGAAAAGCAATATTGGGACACAATCCCCAAAATGACAGAATGATCTAAGTTCGAATCCAAGACAAAGCATTCTATATCACAGTAGTCCAAATATATGCCCCAACCATTGGTGCTGAAAAGGATGAAATTGACCGGTTCTATGAAGCCCTACAGTATCTTATAGAATTAACACCAAAAAATGATGTCATTATCATCATGGGGGATTGGAATGCTAAAGTAGGAAGCCAAAAGATAACCGGAATAACTGGCAAGGTTGGCCTTGGAGTACAAAATGGAGCAGGGCACAGGCTGATAGAATTTTGTCAAGAGAATAAGATGGTCATAACAAACACTCCTTTCCAACAACCCAAGAGACGGCTCTACACATGGACATCACCAGATGGTCAACACAGAAATCAGATTGACTATGTGCTCTGCAGCCAAAGATGGAGAAGCTCTATACAGTCAGTAAAAACAAGACCAGGAGCTGATTGTGGCTCAGATCATGAGCTTCTTGTTGCAAAATTTAGACTTAAATTGAAGAAAGTAGGGAAAAGCACTAGGCCACTCAGGTATGAACTAAATCATATTCCTGATGAACATGTAGAGTATACAGTAGAGGTGACAAACAGATTGAAGGAATTAGATCTGATAGAGTGTCTGAAGAACTATGGATGGAGGTTCGCAACATTGTACAAGAGGTAGCATCTAAAACCATCCCAAAGAAAAAGAAATGCAGAGGCAGAAGAGATTAAGAAGAGGTGGCAAAAATATGCAGAAAAACTATACAAGAATGAGCTTAGCATCCCTGATAACCACGATGGGGTAGTCACTTACTTCGAGCCAGACATCCTATAATATGAAGTGAAATGGGACTTATGAAATCTGAGCAACAACAATGCTAATAGAGGTGACAGTATTCCAGCTGAGTTATTCAAAATCTTAAAAGACTATGCATTAAAAGTGCTACACTAACTTTGCCAGTAAAATTGGAAAACTCAACAGTGGCCACAGGATTGGAAAAGGTCAGTCTATATTCCAATTCCAAAGAAAGGCAATGCCAAAGAATGTTCAAACTATTGCACCATTGCACTCATTTCACATACTAGTAAAGTTATACTTAAAATCCTACAAGCTAGACTCCAGCAGTATGTGATCAAGAACTACCAGAAGTACAGGGAGGATTTCGAAGAGGCAGAGGAACTAGAGATCAAATTGCCAACATATGCTGGATCATGGAGAAAGCTAGGGAGTACCCAAAAAAACATCTACTTCTATTTCATTGATTATGCTAAAACCTTTGATAGTGTGGATCACAACAAATTGTGGCAAGTTCTTAAAGAGATGGGAGTACCAGACCATCTTATTTGTCGCTTGAGAAACCTATATGCAGGTCAAGAAGCAGCAGTGAGAACTGGATACAGAACCACTGATTGGTTCAAAATTGGGAAAGGAGTCCAGCAAGGCTGTATACTGTCACCCTGCCTATTTAACTTATATGCAGAGCACATCATGAGAAAGACAGGGCTAGATGAAAGTTCAAAAGTTGGAATTAAGATTGCTGGGAGAAATGTCAACAACCTAAGATATGCAGATGATATCACCCTATAGGCAGAAAGTGAAGAGGAACTAAAGAGCCTCTTGATGAGGGTGAAGAAGGAGAGTGCAAAGGTTGACTTGAAACTCAACATTAAGAAAACCAAAATCATGGCATCCGGCCCTCTCAATTCCTGGCAAATAGATGGGGTAGTGACAGATTTTATTTTCCTGGGCTCCAAGATGATCTCAGATGGGGACTGCAGCCAAGAAATTTAAAAAAATTGCTCCTGGGGAGGAAAGCTACGGCAAATCTAGACATACTAAAAAGTAGAGACATCACCCTGCCAACAAAATTGCGTATAGTCAAGGCCTAATGCTGGGAAAGATTGAGGGCAATAGAAGAAGGGGATGAAAGAGAATGAGGTGGCTGGATGGAGTCACTGAAGCAGTAGGCGTGAACTTAAATGGACTCCAGAAGATGATAGAGGACAGGAAGCCCTGGAGGAACATTATCCATGGGATCGCAATGGGTTGGACACGACTTTGCAATTAAGTACAACAACAAAATGAGATGTGAATATATTATTGAACACTATTATTGACCTCAGTGATTTATTGTAGGAACTAATTTTATTGTCAGTTAAATAAATATCAAAATTCACTTTTTTTCCCTTCCATAGTTTTCTCAAGGAATTTATGTGGAGAGATACAAAGTTATAGGTACAAATCCAAATTAAAATGGTTGCAATTTTTCAAATTTCTCTATTTTTGAAGCAACTGGAAAACATAGATAGTAAAATAAACCGGGCTATGCTTCTATTGTAATCATAGTAACCCTTTCTACTTAAGATTGTCTTTAAAACATTACTAACAGAAGAATCCCCTTTATGGATTACTGCCTTGTCGTGGCGAAGGGGCTTGTGTAACTCAATGAAGCTATGAGCTATGCTGTGCAGGGCCACCCAAGACCAACAGGTCATAGCAGAGAGTTCTGCCAAAATGTGATCCACTGGAGAAGGAAATGGCAAACCACTCCAGTATCTTTGCCATGAAAACCCCATGGACAGTACTAAAAGGCAAAAAGATATGACTCTGGAAGATGAGCCCCTCAGGTCGGAAGGTGTCCAATATGCTACTGGGGAAGAGCAGAGGGCTAGTACTAGTAGCGCCAGAAAGAATGAAGCGACTGGGCCAAAGCCGAAAGGACGCTCAGCTGTGGATATATCTGGTGGTGAAAGGAAAGTCCGATGCTGTAAAGATTTTTTCTCCATAGGAACCTGGAATGTAAGATCCATGAATCAAGGCAAGCTAGACGTAGTCAAAAAAGAGATGACAAGACTGAACATCGACATCTTAGGAATCAGCGAACTAAAATGGACAGGAATGGGTGAATTTAACTCAGATGACCATCAGGTATACTACTGTGGGCAAGAATCCCTCAGAAGAAATGGAGTAGCCTTCATAGTCAATAAAAGAATAGGAAAAGCAATACTGGGATACAATCCCCAAAATGACAGAATGATCTCAATTCGAATCCAAGGCAAACCATTCAATATCACAATATCCAAATCTATGCCCCAACCACTGGTGCTGAAGAGGATGAAATTGACTGGTTCTATGAAGCCCTACAGCACCTTATAGAATTAACACCAAAAAATGATGTCCTTATGATCATGGGGGATTGGAATGCTAAGGTAGGAAGCCAAAAGATAACCGGAATAACAGGCAAGTTTGGCCTTGGAGTACAAAATGAAGCAGGCACAGGCTGATAGAATTTCGTCAAGAGAATACGATGGTTATAACAAACACTCTTTTCCAACAACCCAAGAGACGGCTCTACACATGGACATCACCAGACGGTCAACATAGAAATCAGATTGACTATGTGCTCTGCAGCCAAAGATGGAGAAGCTGTATACAGTCAGTAAAAACAAGACCAGGAGCTGACTGTGGCTCAGATCATGAGCTTCTCATTGCAAAATTTAGGCTTAAATTAAAAAAAGTAGGGAAAAGCACTAGGCCACTCAGGTATGAACTAAATCATATTCCTAATTAATATACAGTAGAGGTGACAAATAGATTTAAGGAATTAGATCTGATAGACAGAGTGCCTGAAGAACTATGGATGGAAGTTCGCAACATTGTACAAGAGGTAGCAACTAAAACCATCCCAAAGAAAAAGAAATGCAAGAAAGCAAAATGGCTGTCTGAGAAAGCTTTGCAAATAGCTGAGGAAAGAAGGGAAGCGAAAGGCAAAGGAGAAAGAGAAAGATACACCCAATTGAATGCAGAATTCCAGAGAGTAGCTAGAAGAGATAAGAATGCCTTCTTAAATGAACAGTGCAAAGAAATAGAAGAAAACAACAGAATAGGGAGGACCAGAGATCTCTTCAAGAAAATTGGAGATATGAAGGGAACGTTTCATGCAAAGATGGGCATGATAAAGGACCAAAATGGCAGGGACCTAACAGAGGCAGAAGAGATTAAGAAGAGATGGCAAAACTACACAGAAGAACTATACAAGAATGAGCTTAACATCCCAGATAACCACAATGAGATGGTCACTGACCTCGAACCAGACATCCTAGAATGTGAAGTGAAATGGGCCTTAGAAAATCTGAGCAACAACAAAGCTAGTGGAGGTGATAGTATTCCAGCTGAGCTATTCAAAATCTTAAAAGACGATGCAGTAAAAGTGCTACACTCAATTTGCCAGCAAATTTGGAAAACTCAACAGTGGCCACAGGATTGGAAAAGGTCAGTTTACATTCCAATTCCAAAGAAAGGCAATGCCAAAGAATGTTCAAACTATCGCACCATTGCACTCATTTCACATGCTAGTAAAGTTATGCTTAAAATCCTACAAGCTAGACTCCAGCAGTATGTGGATCGAGAACTACCAGAAGTACAGGCAGGATTTCAAAGAGGCAGAGGAACTAGAGATCAAATTGCCAACATACGCTGGATCATGGAGAAAGCTAGGGAGTTCCAGAAAAACATCTACTTCTGTTTCATTGACTATGCAAAAGCCTTTGATTGTGTGGATCACAACAAATTGTGGCAAGTTCTTAAAGAGATGGGAGTACCAGACCATCTCATTTGTCTCTTGAGAAACTTATATGCGGGTCAAGAAGCAACAGTGAGAACTGGACACGGAACCACTGATTGGTTCAAAATTGGAAAAGGAGTCCGGCAAGGCTGTATACTGTCGCCCTGCCTATTTAACTTATATGCAGAGCACATCATGAGAAAGGCAGGGCTAGATGAATCAAAAGTTGGAATTAAGATTGCCGGGAGAAATATCAACAACCTAAGATATGCAGATGATACCACTCTAATGGCAGAAAGTGAAGAGGAACTAAAGAGGCTCTTGATGCGGGTGAAGAAGGAGAGTGCAAAAGTAAGCTTGAAACTCAACATTAAGAAAACCAAAATCATGGCATCCGGCCCTCTCAATTCCTGGCAAATAGATGGGGAAGAAATGGAGGTAGTGACAGATTTTATTTTTCTGGGCTCAAAATCACCTCAGATGGGGACTGCAGCCAAGAAATTAAAAGACGCTTGCTCTTGGGGAGGAAAGCTATGGCAAATCTAGACAGCATAATAAAAAACAGAGACATCAGCCTGCCAACAAAAGTGCATATAGTCCAGGCCATGGTTTTCCCAGTTGCAATGTATGGCTGTGAAAGTTGGACCATAAGAAACGCTGAGCGCAAAAGAATTGAGGCCTTTGAACTATGGTGCTGGAGAAGACTCCTGCGAGTCCCTTGGACTGCAAGGCGTTCAAACCGGTCAGTCCTAGAAGAGATCAACCCTGACTGCTCTTTAGAAGGCCAGATCCTGAAGTTGAAACTCAAATACTTTGGCCACCTAATGAGAAGAAAGGACTCACTGGAGAAGGGCCTAATGCTGGGAAAGACTGAGGGCAATAGAAGAAGAGGACGACAGAGAATGAGATGGCTGGATGGAGTCACTGAAGCAGTAGGTGAGAACTTAAATGGATTCCAGAAGATGGTAGAGGACAGGAAGACCTGGAGGAACGTTGTCCATGGGGTCACGATGGGTCGGACACGACTTCGCAATTAACAACAACAAACAGAAGAATATTTATGGTATTAATGCCTACATCATTAAAAATAAAGCAGCAGTGGACTTTCCAAATTTACATTACCTCCCATGTACATCTCTCCTTCTCCACCATTCTTTTGTGTTTGAATTGGGATGAATACATGACATGCAAAGCATGAGCCACAGCAAAAACAGCATTATAGATGCTGTAGCTATTTCCAGAAATATTTTTTTCAAAATATTTTTCAGGAACATTCTCCAGTCTCTCTAGTCCAGAGCAGAAACCACTGTTTGTATGGTTCAAAACCCAGTTGGGGAAGGTGCAGCCAAAACCATAAGACCAAAAGTCCCTTATGAAATAATCTTCTTTTGCATTGGAAGGCTTTCTATCCTGAATAAATTCCTGAAATCCTGGCAGCTCACTGGAATGGACAGCCAAGGATAAAGCACCATGGTAGACCTGCTTAGCAACTTTCAGTTTTTCTTCATTACCATAGTTTTTAAGCTCCAACTGGGCAATCAAAATCCACACTTTACCCTTTATATTGTTTGTTATCTCACTGTCTTGTTCTATAGAAAGCAACCAGTCAAAAACCAGAAAAGTGCGAAGATCACCAAACAGGAGAAATACATTGGCTGTGCTGGTCATGATTCTATCCCATATTGTAAATGCCCATTTCTTTATACCCCCAAATTCAATATCCATGCCTACATTGAAGATTGTCTCTATAAAAGCAAAGCAAATGCCATGAGTGGCAAATTCTGGAACCATAACTTGAAAAATCCATTCTGGATTAATTCCAGTTGCAGTGTAAAATCCAATCCAAGTCCACCTGAAAATGAGAAGTAATTCAAGAATTGCCCTATACTGATGGGCTTCATTTGGAACCATTTGGTAGAAATATGGGGATTGGGTTTGATCCATCCTCTCTGGAGCAGAGCCATAGGAGACCTAAATAGAAAGGTAATTGAAAAAATGACAAAGGAAGATTAATGTGTATATCTGCTTGTTGTTATTATTATTATTAGTAGTAGTAGTAGTATCTCTGGGATAACATTTCAGTAAATGAACTAATTGTTGAAAAATAATATTGTCCAGAACAAAAATGTGGCAATTATTTTTCCTTTTGAGGAAAATTGCAGCTTTTTATAACAGTGGCCAACCAAAGTCACTCCAACAGTGATATGGGCAGCATATAAATTTAATTATAAAACATGAATAAATAAATCATGATCAATTTTAGGGCCATCTTAAACAAACTGGCTTTGTAGAGAAGAAAATAATTAATTTTATATTTATATTGATTAGTTTTAAATATTATGAAGTGAGATGACTTTATACTAGCAACAATGAAAGATGTTTTAAGCTGACACTTCTTAAATTAGTTCTGTTACTATACAAATAAGTTCTATATATTTAAAAATACATCTATCCTTACTACATAAAGCATCAGGAGGGGAAAAAATAATCTTTAAAACTGAACATACATCCTACCTGAGGAATCTTGTAGATGCTAAAAATGTGTGGTATATGATGAGAAGATTCAATATCAAGCCCCTCAAGCACTGCAAGAAGATTGTCTTTACTATCACAGTGATAATTGGGGAGAAAATGCTTCTTTGGAGAAATAAGTTGCATTGCAGAACGAAAGGCCCACCTGGTATTGCTATGGCTATCATAGATATGGAATCCGAGGGTGATATTGGGTAGGATATGGGGATCTTCATTGATTTCCTTTATGGCAAAGACCAAGGCAAGAATATGCTGGTAGTTCTGAGTTATAACCCTACAGTGGGATTTCCATTATGTGTCAAACTAATTCAGCAACAAAATTATAAGCTATAATTTAAGAAGGATTTTTGGAACAAAATTTAGTCAACAAAACTACCTCACTGTGAAGAGCCAAAGCAAGTTAAATCAGTATATCAGTAAATATTTGGAACAGAGTATTTTAAAAACAAAGGAAAACTTACAGATTAAGGACATGATTTATAATTTTCTAATATACCTGCTTTTTTCCTTTCATCACAATTGATTTTAGAATTCATTAATATGTCAGTTGATATACCTCTGTTCCATTAGTGGGGAGCTAATATTGGCCAACCTACACAAAAGGCTGCTATCAGGGAACCCAAGACCTAAAGATTAGAGGAAGGCAAGGATGGATTCATTCTACACAATTGCCAAGAAATTTAGATGAGACATGTGAATTCTCTGATCAATGATTGTGAGTTAAATTAAACTTTACACACACACACACACACACACAATCTGATGGTTTTAAGTTTCTTATATATCTATTCCATTTTTATCATAGAAAAAATTCAAAAGTTATCACAAATATATAAAGAGGAAACTATGGTGAGAGAAACTGAATAATCATGTATCTTTTTTTGGAAAAACATATTGTGTTTTCAAAATTTTAACTTTTAAACAAAAAATTGAATTAAGAGAATCTAGGTCTAAATGAATGAAACTAAATTCCCTAGTTGAAAGTTAAACATGCCTTATTGATCATTTATCTACTTGAGTACCTAACTTTACATTGACTGAACTAAGTATGTAACATTTGGGTTTAATTAAGCATATGTTAAGCACCAGCTATATAATTAATATTCCTTGTAGAAGTAGGGGAGCAAAAATAGATTTGCAATCTGTACTCAATTTCAGCAATATAATCTACTCCATTCCTTGCTGCAATAAACCATACCCATCAAGCTGCTCTTCTACATATCATTCTGCTCAGAAGCATACAGAATGCAAACCCAATTCCTTACAGGTAGCTTTCAGAGTATGTTGGAGGTGGTGGTTCATCAAAAAGTTTTGGACTGGAGACAAAGAAGGTATGAGAAACAAGGCCACCCAAGAGTAGATCCCCTGGTTGAAGATACTTGTGAAAAATGAAATGATGATCCATAATTTGACAATTATTTTTTTTCTGCCATGCCATGTGAGGCAGTAGGAGAAAAAGTAACACTACTACTATCAACATACTAAGTAGAAATTGACCTCTAAACTAACACAAATATTACAGACATTAAAAACCTCTATGAAAGCAATGGTGAGATTTGACTGAAAATATACATACATACAATATGTAAACTCAGAAAGGTGCACTTATGTCTAACCACACACATATATACTTTTATTTTTGTCAACAAGTTTGATATTTGACAGCACAGAGACTGGATAGCAGAGAAATAATTATAGGTCTTGGATAAATTATCTAGAATTGGCGAATCCTCTGTAGCATTGCTAAAAATGTTTTTGTTGTCTTCTCCTTGAAAGTTTATTACAACTTATGCAACCTGTAAATAAGATTTTTTTGTGGCAGACTTTATTTCTATTATCTTGCATCACTTCAAAGAGCTATTTTTCATCTTCTTGGAGACAAATGTAGACATTAGAAATTAGGCAAACATTTAGAGCAGTAATTCTTAAATATCTAAAATACTTGAATGACTGCAGCTATAATACATATCAACACTTTGGGGTGGGCCCTTGCCATTAGCCCTTTCATCATCTTCACCAGCATTGTCATCAGCATTTTAAACCAACCTCAGTGAAACTGTGGAAGGCTTACTAAGGCAGCCCCCATTTCTTTCCTTCAGCTTTCTTGGATCTAATGTCTCAAATCTAATCATTCTTATCTTGTTCATCCTATCATTCCTATCAATGCTATCATCATTTAAAGGCAAATGTGTGCTTTACTTCTATAATTTAAATGCCTTTGTTCCAATCTTCAATCCAAACACTCATTGGAACTGACAAAATAAAACTAGGACTTACTAGGTTTAACAAGGGCATTTTGCTTCACTGAGCAAAGTACATAGTCAAAACAAAATTGTTAGAAGTGTCCCTTGCTTAAAATGGTGTTGCCCATGCTGTTTTATTAGTTGGGGTGGGTTGCATTGTTGTCACTGTAAAGCCAGAGCACTAAACTGGAACTCATATATTTTAAGAAGTTCCATGACCCATTCTGCCAATTTTCTTTCCATGAAAGGATAGATTTGAGGAAGTAATCCAGTTCATAATGTCCATTCCAACTAATAACCTCCTCTTCTCATCAAAGGAGAGATGGTCTCCAGCACTGTTTCTGAATGAGACACTTCTGAGAAAGTGATGAAGCTGGATTGAAAAGGAAAATTGCACTCAAGTGGGATTTTCCTTCCTTTTCCCTGAAGGATTTCGCTTTCTTTACCTTTAGTGTCAAAGCACTAAATTGGAACTCGTCTATTTTACATAATTATATTAAATCTTACTTTGTCCAAAAACATTTAAGGCTTTTCATGTATTTTTGCTAGTGCCCACATTTAGGACATTCACAGTATCTCTGTCTCTCTCACACACATACTCCAATTCAATCAGTTAGTACGCACAGCCGTGTGTCTCACTTGATTTTTCTTCTTTTTCTCTCCCTTGCAGAATGAAGATATTGCCTAAACAAGAAATCTATTCCCAAGCTGTTTTATCCTCAGCTCAGCAGATCCCTAAAAAGTGCTAATGTATAGCTTGATGTATGTGTGCCCTACAATAAATGTAAATAAATTCATTAATTCTCTTCTTGTAAATTATTCTAGTGCAGAGGTAAGCACTAGGGGGGTAAGGGCACAGGAGTATGAAAAAAGGACTATAAAATTTTCTCTTTAACCAACTTCCCTGTAAGTTCTGGAAGCTTTCCTCCTATTTGGATTCACCTAGCAGTTTGGGGTCATATCCTTCTGATGCTATAAAGGAAAGGAAAAATGAATTAAAATCATAAGCACAGTAGTGGTCACATGACTTTTCATTTAACAACCATTTCAGTTAATGACTGAATTACCAATCCCAATTGCATTGGTAAAAGGGGACTACCTGTGATATTCTTGTGCATTAGATCATGCAACGCTAAAGATCCTGAAATATGTCTTTTGAGGAGGAAAATAATATCATTTAGGAATATAAGGTTTATATTTTAAAGGTGCTTTTTTAATAGAACAGGTCTTGGAGTGAGAGTCAGAAGAGAAATATTAAACATAGTTTATATTTTGGCTCACGAGGCAGATATACATGTAACAGATCTGCTAAACATGAATTAATAAGTTTCATTAGTGGGGTGGGGAAATTCTCATTTCAGTTTTTTTTTTAATTAAAAGTTTTATAAGTTTTACAAAAAAGAAGGAAAAAAACAAAACAATACAAAGACAAAAAACATATACAAAGAAAAAAACTAAACATTACACAACAAACCCTCCCTTCCCCAACCTCCCCCAAACACCCCCCCTTCTCCCCCCCCCCGAGCTTCCCAGAGCAGAATATAGGCTTAATTAAAAAACAATAAAAAATTATATTTTAAAATATATATGTATATATATAAAAATAAAAATTAAGAAAAAGCTATATAATATTTTTAATATCCATTTTAAACTGTATAAATTTTATCCATTTATCCCAAACAGCAAGAAATTTCTCTTGCGTTTGTTGCTTTAAGAAAGCCGAAATCTTTGCCATTTCCGCCAAATAAGACACTTTAAGAAACCATTCCTGCAATGTAGGCAAAGATTCCTTCTTCCAATATTGTCCAACTAACAGCCTCGCGGCTGTAATCAAATTTAACATCAATATAACCTCCTTTGTATCACAATCAATAACTATACCAACAGAAATAATTGCGGAGTAAATTTTACCCTCCTTTTAAAAATTCTCTGGATATTCCACCATATCTTAATCCAAAATGCTTTTATCTCTCTACACGACCACCAAATATGATAATAAGTAGCATCCATACACCCACATCTCCAACATTTAGGTTGTAGGTCAGGGTACATAAAAGACATTTTTTGTGGATCAAGGTGCCATCTATAAAACATTTTATAGAAATTCTCCCTTAAATTCTGTGCTTGTGTAAATTTGACATTTCTCACCCAAATAGTTTCCCAGGTGTCCAATGGAACTGGCTCACCAAAATTCTGCGCCCATCTAATCATACAATCTTTAATTAGTTCCGTTTCTGAGTCCAATTCAACTAGAACCCCATAAATTCTCTTAATGTGGGCTTGTCTTTGATCCTTCACTTGCTTAATAAAATTTTCATCTTCTCTAAGAAGGCCCACCTTGCAATCCACCTTCCATCTATCTGCTAATTGCCTATATTGGAACCAAGAGTAAATAATATTTTCTTGTGCTAACTCTTCACGTGATTTTAACTGCCAGTTTTGTCCATCCCACCTAAGTAAATGTCTATAAGACACCATGTCCATTTTAGCACCTCTTTTTATTCCTTCTATCGCATGCCAAGGTATAGCCCATAATGGTACTTTAAAATCACTTTTATAATATTTTCTCCAAGTCCTAAGTAAAGAAGTTCTTAAAATATGAGATTTAAAAACCCGATTCATCTTTTTGTTAAATATTAAATAGGCATGCCACCCAAAAAGTAAATCCCATCCCTCGAGATAAAGTATCTCAGGATTTGTCAAATTTACCCAGTCACTGATTAGTGTTAAAACCACCGCATCATAATATAGTTTCAAATTCGGTACCTTGAGCCCACCCCTCTCGCGGAAGTCTTGCATAATTTTAAACTTAACCCTTGGCTTTTTCCCTGCCCAAATAAATTTATTAAGGCCTTTCTGCCATTCACTTAAATTAATCTCATTCTTCAAAATCGGTAACATTTGAAACAAAAAGAGAAACTTGGGTAGAATATTCATTTTTATCACTGCAATTCTTCCCATGAGGGATAATTGCAACTTCTCCCAATTCTTCAAGTCATTCTGTACCCTAGCCCACAACCTTTCATAGTTATTTTTAAATAGTTTTGCATTAGAAACAGATAACATCACCCCCAAATATTTTACCTTATTAACAATTTCAAAACCCGTCGAGTTAGCCAAAGTCTGCTTCTCCTGACTAGTCATATTTTTAGGTAAAATTTTAGTCTTATTAACATTAATCTTAAAACCCGAGACCAGACCATAATAATGAATCAACTGTAATAACTTTACTGCAGAATGAACAGGTTGCAACAAAGTAACAACCAAGTCATCCGCAAAGGCTCTTAACTTATATTCTTTTTTATTAACTTCTATTTCTTTAATTTCCTGCGACTCTCGAATTTTAATCAACAATATTTCCAATGTTAAAACAAACAACAATGGTGATAATGGACATCCCTGCCTAGTACCTTTCTCTATTGTAAAAACCTCTGACAAACCTCCATTAACAATAAGTTGCGCCGTTTGTTTTTGATAGATTACCGTAAGAGCTTGTAATATCTTTTCACCAAAATTCATCTCTTCCATTACTCTTAACATAAAATGCCAATTCAATTGATCGAATGCTTTTTCGGCATCTAAAAATATCAGCCCTGCAGAGACTTGGTTGTTCTTATCTAAATATTCTAATACATTAATGATTTTTCATGTACCTTCCAGTTATAAACCCAGATTGATCTTTATGCACAAGGTAAGGCACAACCCTCATCAATCTGTTTACCAAAATTTTAACAAATATCTTATAATCCACATTTAAAAGAGATATAGGCCTGTAATTCTTTGGTGAAGTAAGATCTTGATCCTCCTTTGGAATCAGTGATATAAAGGCACTACGCCATGAAGGAGGGATCTCTGAACCCTGTAGAATACCATTAAAAAGATCACCTAATGGTTGAATCATCTCCTCCATTAAAGCTTTATAATAAACAGCTGTTAACCCATCTGTACCCGGTGCTTTCCCTGATTTCAGTAGTTAAATTGCAGACGCAATTTCCTCCTTAGTAATTATCCCATTAATTTCATATTTCTGGTCCTCTGTCAATCTAGGGAAATTAACCTCACTTAGATATCTATTTATATCTAAAATTTGCACATTAGTAGATTTATATAACTTTTGATAATAGTCCAAAAAAGATTTCTTAATCCAATCCTTCTGAGAAACTAATTTACCCTTATAATTTATTTTCTCTATTATTCTCTGTCTCTGTTTCTTTCTTAATTGATAAGCCAACCATCTCCCTGGCTTATTGGCATTACAAAATGTATTTTGTTTCATAAACAACAAGTTAGTTGCAGCTTGATCTGCTAACAACATATTAAATTGTGACCTTAGTAACTTTAAAGATTCTTTAATACTTTCATCAGATGGATTTAAAATCAGGAGCTTTTCTTTTAATTTAATTTCATCCTCCAATTCTTTACGTTTCTGAGTCTGCTTTCGCTTATAACAATTATTCATTTTTATCAAAACACCACGCATAAATGCTTTACCTGCATCCCATACCATTGAAATTGAAGTCCCCTTATACATATTCAAGACAAAATAATCCTTTAAACACTCCTTTAACTTTTGAACATTCTTCTCTTGTCTAAACAAATTTTCATTCACTCTCCAGGATCTTCTCTCCTCTTTTTCTTGAGTCAACTCCATCCAGACTGGACTATGATCCGTCAACGATCTAGGAAAAATCTTTACATTCTTTACTCTATTGTACAAGTCCATTGTAATCAACAAAAATTCAATTCTTGAAAAGGATTGGTGTCTATCAGAAAAAAAAGTGAAATCTCTCTCCTCTTGATTACATTCCCGCCAATAGTCCCTTAATTCCCAGTCCTCCTTCATATCAAAAAAGGCTTTAGGTAATTTTGCTTGTTTAAAAAAAGGAGAAGAACCTTTCTTATCCCTTTGTATATCTAGGACACCATTCCAATCACCCATTAATACCACAGATCTATAGTCCAGCAATGTTATTTTTTGATGTAACAACTTATAAAATTGTTCCTGTTGCTGATTTGGTGCATAGAGACCCACTATAAGTACTTTCTTACCATATAAACCAAGTTCAATCATCACATATCTTCCCTGGGGATCTGATTCGACCAGACAAGCTGGTAGATTTTGTTTAACATAAATAACAACTCCACCCTTTTTCCCAGGAGCAGAAGATACAAAGTGAGATCCCAAATGAGCATTAACTAAATATTTCTGATCCTTAAGTAAAATATGAGTTTCCTGTAGGCAAATAACATCATTGTTGTGTTGCTTCAAATAATAAAAGATTTTTTTCCTTTTCTGAGGAGAATTCAATCCATTAACATTCCAGGTCAGAAACTTTGCCATCACTCTTGGTCCGCAGCCTGGAGAAGACACCTTCAAGATCTGCCATTGCTGCATGTGTTGCATAACTCTTGGGTCTTGCTCCTCCCACCGGCGATGATGTAGTTTCAGTAGAAGTTTCTTTAGCCTCTTTCTTACATTGCTCCTTCTCTTTACGTCTATAAGCTGCACGAGTCATTCTCTGCTCTTTAACCTCTGTTTAGCGTTGCCATTCAGCTTGCAGCATCCCAGCAGAAACCAAACCTAATGCCTCAGATTGCTGATCCACCTCTTTGCCACTCAAAGATTTCTGAATAGGTAGAATTGAGCCTGCACCCAGGACCGTATTATAAAACTCTCTAGCTTTATCAACCGTGTTCAATCTGTAACGTGTCCCCGCATGGCTCAAAACAATACCCATCGGAATTTCCCATCTAAATGGCATCAATCTAGCTTTAAGCTCATTAGCTAGGAAGGCAAAATCTTTCCTGCTTCTTAAAATTTTTGATGGGATTTCCTTTAAGATGATGACATCTTGGGCAGCAATCTGGAATCTTTTATTATAAAAGGCTTGTATAATCTCATTACGCAGAGACTTCTTTGTAAAATAAATCACCACATCTCTAGGCAAATTCTTCTGCTTAGCAATCCAAGAGTTAAGTCTATAAATTTTTTCCACTTCTCTGCGCAATTCTCCTTTATCCATATTCAGAACCACAGCTAAATCAGTAAGGACCACCTCCATCAAATCTTGATTCATATCTTCCTTGAGGCCTCTGATCCTCAAGGCGTACTCCATCTGTCTATACTGAAACATCAAAATATCTTCTTGTGAAGTCTCCACCTTCCTTTCCACATCTTGGATTTTATCATCAAAAGAATCAACTTTATCTTCGACTTCCTCCAGTCTTGCATCCAGCTTCACCACCACCGTAGCCAGGCCTGAGACTGCTGCAAGTATATCTTGTCGCAAAATGTTGTTGTTATCTTCCATTTGATCCTTTATCCCACTTATCTCTTCTTTAAAGTCAGATTTAATGTCTGATTTAATCTGTATAGCAAATTGCTTCATTTCCTCTCTCAATTGAGCTACAGCATCTCCCATTATGCCTCTAGCCTCTTGTGCTGAAAATCCTGGCAAAGGAGGGGAGGGTGGTGGCTGAGCTGGTGGTGCATGTTTAGATTGTTGTTGTGGTTGTGCAGTAGAGGTTATAGGAGAAGAAACCACCTTAGATGTTGTGGAAGGCGGCTGTCTCTTTGAAGCCATTTTAAATAACCCAGTTCTCACTTCCCTTTCCCCCAAGAAAAAAGAAAGGAGGGGGAGAGAGAAAAAACAAGTTCTTTTCTTCTTTTAAAAGAGACAGCAAAAGCACTATAATCCTTAGAAATCCAGAGAGAAAAAACCAAAAAAAAAAAAAAATCAAAAAAAGGAATTCAATAGCAAAAGCAAAAGCAAAATCCGGTCCTTAAAGGAAAAAAAAAATGGAACAAAAGGCAAGGAAAAAAAAACTCTGACACTTTTAAAGCGCCATCTTAATTCCTTTGTCCAAACTAATAAAAAGAACAAAAGAGAAATAATCAAAGCTAAATAAAAAGAAATTAAAAACCTAAACTATATAAAAAAATCCTTTAAACCACTCTGTCCATTATAATAAAAAAACTACTCACCAATACGCTATAGGCATGGAGATAGAAGCGGCGGTTTCTTTTGCTTCCTAGGAAGCAAAAACAGCTGGGAGGCGGAGATCAGCAGGAGCTCCGAGGGAACACTCCATTCACCCCCTCTGGGAAAAAATCCAGAGGGAGTACAGGGGTTCTACCTCTACTCCTGCGTTCTCTGTCCCTTCCCTTTGCCCGGGAAGGGAATTCCGAGCCGCGGGCCAGCTGATACACGCTGCGCTCCGTGGTTCTGACACCTTCCCAGCTGGACAGCTACAAAGTAGCGCCACCGCCGTCGCCTCGTACCGGAAGCTCCATTTCAGTTTGACAATACGCTTAGGCATTATTTGTGCATGAAATATCTTGATGTCTGACTTTTTTCCCTCTATTTGAGATTTCTATTTTGCAACCTTCTTTGTTGCTCTTCCTTCTTGTTGCTATTCTTTAATTGATACTGGAGTGTAATGTTGATGATTGATTAGTACTATTTTTTAAAAGTTTTTTATTTGTAATACAATTAAAACAAAAATGGACAAGCGTGACATTCCAGAGTAAGTATTTCAAATAGTTTGCTTCTCGTGGTACAAAAAGATAATACACCATTCTTAACCTCTATATAAGCCTCATCCTTCTATGTAATACAATTAAATATACAATTATATGTACAGTTATATATACATTTCAATCCTATCATTAACTTGAGATCCAAGCAGTTCTTCTTAATTCATACCAACGGTAAAATTTGTCCCAGATTTCAAAGTATTTGGGTTCTGTCTTATCCTTCATAATCATTGTAATGCTGTCCATCTCAGCACATGAAAGGATTTTATACAGGATCTCTTCTTCCATTGGAACTCTCTTATTCCTCCAATTTTGAGCAAAGACCAGTCTGGAAGCCGTTAGAATGTGTAACATTAAATAAAGAATGCCTTTATCGTACTTTTGCGTGGTTATACCTAATAGGAAAAATTCTGGTTTTGGCTCTACCGCTCGCTCTAATATTTCTTCCAACCATTCTTTGATCCTATTCCAAAAATCACGAGCTCGCGTGCACTGCCACCATATATGATAATATGTTCCAATTGTCAGATTACATTTCCAACATTTAGAGGAGACATAAGGACACATTTTAGCTAATCTTATGGATGGGAAATTCCATCTATAGAACATTTTATAGAGGTTTTCTTTGTAAGAGGTGGCCAAAGTAAGCTTTTTGTTTCTTGCCCATAGTTCTTGCCAGATATGTAGATCAAAATTAAGACCAAAATCCTTGCTCCATTTTAACATAGTCACTTTTACTTGTTCCTTATACATTGCCAGATCTAACAAATAGTGGTGATGTCAATGCTGCAAATACTGTATATTCTTGCTTTGACAATATGCAAACTGTCTGGTATTTATTGGGTTAATACTTAGCTTAGAGTGGGGGGGGAAGCCTGGGAAAGAAAGAGGAAGTAAACTTTTGACCTTCACACTAATTGGATAATGTGACCTGTGACTGCATGAGAAGGGAGGGGTTTAGCAAGAAAAGCTTGATGCCAGTGAAAGGAAGTTAGATTCTGGCATCAATATGTCCATGATGGTGACCGACAAAATTGTAGCTCTGTAATAAAGACTTTAGGAAACATGCCTGAAAGTTCCTTGATGTGCTTCATTAGTCGGAACCTGTGACATCATGCCAGAATCCAAAACTCTTTTCAAATGATCTGTGGTCCCGAACACCATCAGCTGCCTCTATGCCTGAGAGGAGCTGGCAAAGTTTCAGGGGAGATCTCATTATGGAGAAAGAAAGATTGCCTGAGACCAGCCCTGTAGCTGCAACAGTTTCCCCCGGGGGGGGGGGGACTGACAGCCAGCAAGCCGGGGGAGAGAGAAATTTGGCAGATTTCCCAGCTGAGAGCGAAGACTTCAAAAGCAGAATGGACAGATAACACAGTTATGGGTGAGTCGTCGAAAAGATTTCAAACCTTAGAAATGAAAAACAGAAATCAGTTCCTACAAAGTGAAAACTACAGCCCTTCTATTGCAAATGTTCCTGCCATGGGCTCCAGCCCTGAGAGAGAGAATCCCAGTCTGAATCCTCTGCAGCAAAGGGGAAATTGGGTTTCCCAGCAAGTGGCTGATCCATGTCGTCTGAACTTACCACAGCTAATAGAGGCCTTGCAATGTCTTGGGGCGGTACAGAAGCCAGGAAATCAGCAGCTAGGGGGAGAACAGCCACAGCAAGGAGGTTGGCCACAGCCCCCAAATGTGCAACCCCTGGGCATAAATCTGCAGCCAGGTTGGGGCCTACAGCAACTGGGGTGGCCACAAGAGCAGTGGGGAGCCCAGCAGGAAGCCTGTCAGACCCTGCCTTTGCCGGCCCGAGACCCCAACCATGAAGAGAGGGTGAGTTCCAGTCTGAGGCATCTGCAGCAATGGGTAGATGGGTTTCCCCAGCAGATGAATGATCAGCAGCAGCAGAGGGCACCACCCCCCCTGCAGTCCAACAACAGAGAAGACCACTACAACCCCCACTTGCACAGTCACCATTGGGAGGCCTACAGCAGCAGGGGGTACCATCCAACCCCGCTGGCCAGCAGCAGAGGGCCCAGCAGCCATGGAACCAGCCCCAGTGGGGGCCACAGCAGCCTGTGTTCGCACCACCCTTCAATGCAACCTTTGATGGGGACCCAGAGAAGCTGATTTTTTTTCTCAACCAAGTGCGTTTTCACTTGAAATGCTGGGCCTATCTGTACCCGGAACCAGGGGCCATGGTCGATGTTATTGCATCCAACCTAGAGGGAGAAGCATCTGAATGGCTGAACCATTTATATAGCGAGCAAGCCCCCGAATTGGAAGATCCCCGCCGCTTTCTTTTAAGTCTGAGAGAACGATTTGAGGACCCATCCATTGGCCTCAAAGCAGCAGGACAAATTCACAAAATAAAACAAGCTGGGAGGCCTGCCCTGGAGTACGTGCGAGAATTCCGCAAGATAGCAGGTCGAATAGAGGGGTGGCCTGAGCAGTCCCTCATCCATTTCTTCATTGAGGGATTAGACGATCACCTCTCTCAGGCCTGCATCTATCGAGAAATACCTGATCGGCTGCAGAAGTGGTACCAGACAGCCGTGAAGCTAGATGTTAAGCTCTCTCGCTATAAAAAGCCTCCCCCACATGAACCCGAGCAGCAACCAGAGCTCCTGGACAGCAATCACCCCCACGAAAGCCTTCAACTACCGCAAGGGCTGAGAGACCCAGGCCACCTGCATGCCCTTCCTTTGAGTGTTTCCGGTGTGGACAAGGAGGACACTGAGCGGCCACCTGTCCAGTCCCCTACCCTCGACTGCAGAGCAAGCCAGGACCGGCAATTCAAAAGAAACCTGCTCAGCGGCTAACGAGAGAAAAATCCAATCGACTCATGCAAGAACCAGTTGCCCAGGTTACACCCCACACACAGGAGGATGCCAAGATTCCAGGTGGACCTGCCCCTGCTCTTCCCTTCTTTGATAGCGACGATGAAGGAGAAAATGACCAATGGTGAGTCGACAAATCCTGCCTTTTTCACTGGCTGCCAAACTTATAATCCCTAAGTCTGGGGCACAAATAGACTTAAACATACTAATTGATTCGGGATGTACCCGCTGCATTATTAGCCTGGCGTTTGCCATGAAAATGGGCATAAGGGCAAAACAGCTTTCCAAATCGATGAGATTTGAGCAAGCTGATGGCTCCCTGATGGGAGGGACTCTTATTACACAATTAACTGAGCCTTTACGCCTAGAAATAGGTGCACACTGGGAGTTTATTCATTTCCTGGTGGCTCCAAAAATGACCAAGGCAGTGATCCTAGGACTAGCCTGGTTGGACAAATGGAAGCCATTTATCTGGTGGGAGAAAGGAATGAGAATTGTGAGACTACCTATAGGGCCTGATCCCCCCATTGATTCAACAGATGTTACTGGGCATCTTAGGCCACCCAATGAGCGAGCGCACATGGCCACCTCACTGACTTCAGGTAAACCAGTCATCCCCAAAGAATACTTGGACCTGGTGGAGGTGTTCAGTGAAAAAGAATGTGATGCCCTACCCCCTCACAGACCCAATGACTGCTCCATCGAACTGGTGCCCGGAGCCAAACTCCCACGTCCGAGGATGTATGCTATGTCCCCCCTCGAAATGGAGGAGGTGCAGCAATATGTGAACAAGAACCTAGCGAGGGGGTTTATTGAACGGCCAAATCTTCCGTGGGAGCCCCTGTGTTGTTCAAAGAGAAAAAAAGATGGGTCTCTTCGTCTCTGCGTAGACTACAAGGGACTCAATGCTGTAAGTGTGGAAAATAAATACCCCCTCCCCCTCCTAAAGGATTTATTGACCCATCTGGCTAAGGGGAGTGTCTTCAGTAAGTTAGACCTAAGAGAGGCATATTACCGGATGAGAATAAAAGAGGGAGATGAGTGGAAAACTGCCTTCAACTGTCCTATGGGGAGCTATCAGTTCAAAGTCATGCCATTTGGACTACAGGGGGCCCCAGCTGTATTTATACAGTTGATTAATGAGGTTCTACATGATCACTTGTACAAAGGGGTTTTGGTGTATCTTGATGATATCCTGATATACAGCACAAACATGACTGATCACATAAAGCTAGTGAGAGAAGTGTTAAAGAAACTATTGAATGCCAAGCTTTATGTCAAATTGTCAAAATGTGAATTTCACCAAACCCAATTAGACTATCTTGGCTACCGAATTTCCAAAGAGGGTATTGAAATGGATCCGGCCAAGGTGAAAATTATAATTGAATGGCAGCCCCCAAGGACTCGCAAACAGCTCCAGAGCTTTCTGGGTTTTGCCAAATTTTATCGTCAATTCATCCCTTCTTTTGCCGAGATTGCCCTTCCTTTTACAGAACTACTCAAAACAGGCAAAGGAGGAGGGAAGCCACGACCGGGCCAACCACTAGCATGGACAATGAGCTGTCAAACAGCTTTTGAGAATTTAAAGAGACTATTTGCTGCTGAACCCGTTCTAAAGCACCCCTGCCCAAGGGAACCCTTTGTGATTCAAGCCGATGCCAGCGATGTGGCGGTTGGAGCAGTGTTACTTCAAAAGAACAAAAATGGGATCCTGCAACCCTGTGCCTACACCTCTAAGAAATTCACTGAGAGTGAGCGAAGATGGGCAATCTGGGAGAAAGAGGCCTTCGTAATTAGGTGGGCGCTATTGAACTGGCGACACTATCTAGAAGGGAGCAAGGTGCCATTTGAGGTATGGACATATCACAAGAACCTAGAGGCACTGAAAACTCGCCGCAAATTGTCACCAAAGCAAGTACGGTGGGCACAGTACTTTAACCGCTTCAACTTCACTCTAAAGTACATACCAGGAGGAAAGAACTTTCTAGCTGATGCGCTATCCCGGTTACCCCAGTACAAAAGCGAACGAGAGCAGGTTAATGAGGCAATTATTCCCAATCCACAAACTGTTGCTCAACTTACACCTCGCAGGGTCCCCAATCCTGATGACACTGGAGTGAAGAAAATAAAATGAGAGCTCCTCACTGACCAATGGTTCAAAGATAATCAGGCGTCCCTAACATGCAGGGATGGCTTGGCTTACAAAGGGGGGAAGTTATATTTTCCAGAAGCGCTCCGTCTTAATGCTCTCAAACACAGCCACGATGTAAAGCAGGCTGGACACTTTGGATATTTGAAAACCCTACACCTCACCCGCCGGCAATTCTGGTGGCCGGGGCTGAAAAAGGATGTGGAAAACTATGTAAAAAGTTGTACTGTATGTGCCATAATGAAAAGAATCCTGGGGTTACTGCAACCCGTGGCAGACCCTTCTCAACCCTGGGAAGAAATAGCTATGGACTTTATAGTGGACCTACCTGAAAGTAGGGGAAATACTATCATCTGGACTGTGATAGACCTGTTCTCGAAACAGGCTCATTTCATCGCCTGCAAAGGACTCCCATCTGCCCAACGCCTGGCCAAATTGTTCCTGAAACATATCTACCGGCTGCATGGTGCCCCTAAGTGAATAATCTCAGACAGGGGGGTGCAATTCACAGCGAAGTTTTGGAGAAATTTCCTTACATTGATTGGATCATCTCAAGGATTATCATCTGCTTTTCATCCAGCCACCGATGGGGCCGCTGAAGCCGCTAACAAAATGGTGGAGCAATATCTTAGGTGCTACGTTTCTTACCAACAGACGAACTGGACTGATCTCCTCCCTTTTGCGGAGGTGGTGTACAATAATTCCGTGCACAGCACCGGCTACACGCCTTTCAAAGTAGCCACAGGGAAAGAATTTAACCCAATATCTGAATATCCTCAGTTGCTCTCTGCTTCACAGACACTTGATCAATGGGTGAGAGGGTGGGAAGAAGATTGGAAAAACACAAAAACTGCTTTAAAAAAGACTTTTGAAACCTATAAAAAGCAGGCTGATAAAAAGAGGGCTCCCCAAAGAACATTCCAAGTTGGGGAAAAGGTCTATCTGTCAACTAAATATCTACACCTCAAATTGCCCAGCAAGAAATTGGGACCAAAATTCTTGGGGCCTTTCCCCATAGTAAAGGTCATCAAACCAGTCACAGTACAACTAAAACTCCCTAAACTGTTAGGGAAAATTCACCCAGTTTTCCATTGTAGTTTGTTGAAGCCTTATCGGGGCTCCACTTTGAGACCTCCTCCAAAAAAGGCACCTGGACCCCTCGTAGTGGCAGGGCAGACCCACTATGAAGTGAAACGTATTCTTGACACCAGAATCTTTAGAGGGAAATTACAGTACTTAGTACAATGGAAGGGATACCCATTGTCCGAAGCCACCTGGGTGAAATCTAGTGAACGCCAACAGATTGATCGAAAGGTTTCAGGTGAAACACCCCAGCAAACCAAAAGATAACCCTTAACATATGCTTTTGTTTATTTTACAGGATCTGTCCTTCTTGTAAGGGGGGCCGGATGTCAATGCTGCAAATACTGTATATTTTTGCTTTGACAATATGCAAAACTGTCTGGTATTTATTGGGTTAATACTTAGCTTAGAGTGGGGGGGAAAAAGCCCGGGAAAGAAAGAGGAAGTAAACTTTTGACCTTCATGCTAATTGGATAATGTGACCTGTGACTGCATGAGAAGGGAGGGGTTTAGCAAGAAAAGCTTGATGCCAGCGAAAGGAAGTCAGATTCTGGCATCAATATGTCCATGATGGTGACCAGCAAAATTGTAGCTCTGTAATAAAGACTTTAAGAAATATGCCTGAAAGTTCTTTGATGTGCTTCATTAGTCGGAACCTGTGACAGGTATAATTTTTAAATCATTTTATCCTCTGATCCCAATATTATTTTATCCAATTCTATTGGTTCCAATTTAATGCCGAACTCTTTTTTATCTTTCCAATATCTCGCCTGCAGTTGCAGGTATGCCCACCATTCTAATTCTATCCCTTCATCCTGGAGGGGTTTCCTGGATTTTAATTCCCCTCTTTCATCTAAAATATTTTTATATGTTATGATCTTATCTAATTGGGTAAATTTTGGGTGTACCTATATTTCTAATGGTGAGATCCAACTAGGTACTTGGGTATAAATTGGTTGCCAAATTGTTGTCCATACATCAATAAGAGCTTGTCTAATATAGTGTCTTCGAAAATATTTATGTATTTTATATTTATGATCCCATAATATAGCATGCCATCCTATTTGTAGGTCATGGCCCTCCAGACATAGTGTCTCCTGTTCTTTAATAATATCCATACTAGTGCCTGGTAGTATTTCTCCAAGTCTGGAAGGCCAAAGATTGATTAGTACTCTTAATATGTTTGCTGTAACTATAAACTGCTGTCAACTATAAAGTATTAAAACAAATTAATATACTTTGGTTTAAATATTGGTTGTGAAATCTGACATATTTGCTTACTAAGAGATCAAGTGAATTGAGTTACATTTGTGTTATTTTCTTTATTATTTTGGGTATTATGGTAGAAAGAAGTTAGAAGCAAAGATTGAGTAATTGACTATATGCCATTAAGCCACTATAGATTTTTAAGCCACATAGATTTTCTCCATGACAATCTCTCCCTCATTTGAATGTCTATGAATTTTTTCAGTGGGAGATGGAAGGACAGTTATTGACAGTTGAGATTAGTTGGTGAGAGGGGGAATGATATGTTCTGACAGGATGGTGTGGGATGGGAATGGAAAGATTTTCTTTTCCCTCTTTACTGGTAGGCAAACTTTCAGCTCAGTAGTATAGAATTCTGATCACTACTATCTTGTGTTCCAAATACTGATCAGTGTATGTTGGTTTTCTGTAAACTTCAATGTGAAGGCTTCTGCCTTCCATAAGGTGCACAGCGCTGTCTGGGAAAGCTATACAGTTAACATCTTCCCTTATGAACTTAGCGTATCAATCTACAGAGTTGATGTGTTAGACAGCATCACCACCAGATGGATCCGTAGCCGGCTGACTGGCCGTACTCAGCGAGTGGTCCTCAATTTAACTGCATCTATATGGAGGGAAGTGTGTAGTGGGGTGCCCCAGGGCTCTGTTCTGGGCCCAGTGCTTTTAAACATCTTCATCAACGATTTGGATGAAGGGATAGATGGGGAACTCATCAAATTTGCAGACGACACCAAGCTGGCAGGAATAGCCAACACTCCAGAAGACAGGCTTAAGATACAGGAGGATCTGGACAGACTTGAACATTGGGCATTATCTAACAAAATGAAATTCAATGGTGAAATTTGCAATGGTGAATTGAGCAAGGGGGTATCTTGCTCAATAGTAACTGTGAGAGGGACCTCGGGGTCCTAGTGGACAATCACTTAAATATGAGCCAGCAGTGTCCTGCAGCTGCCAAAAAGGCCAACACAGTGCTAGGCTGCATTAACAGAGGGATAGAATCAAGATCACGTGAAGTATTAATACCAGTTTACAATGCCTTGGTATTGTAATGCATCCAGGATTGGTCACCACGATGTAAAAAAAGATGTTGAGACTCTAGAAAGAGTACAGAGAAGAGCAACAAAGATGATTAGGGGACTGGAGGCTAAAGCATATAAGGAATGGCTTCTGGAATTGGGTGTGTCTAGTTTAGTGAAGAGAAGGACAAGGGGGGACATGATAGCAGTGTTCCAATATCTCAGGGGCTGCCCCAAAAAAGAGGGAGTCGAGCTATTTTCCAAAGTGCCTGAAGGCAGAACAAAAAGCAATGGATGGAAACTAATCAAGGAGAGAAGCAACCTAGAACTAAGGAGAAACTTTTTGACAGATAGAACAATTAACCAGTGGAACAAACTGCCTCCAGAAGCAGTGAATGCTCCAACGCTGGAAATTTTTTAAGAATAGACTGGACAGTCATTTGTCTGAAATTGTATAGGGTTTCCTGCCTGACAAGGGGGTTGAACTAGGTGATCTCTAAGGTCACTTCCAACTTTATTATTATTGTTGTTGTTGTTAATGATGATGATAATGATCATCGCACAGTCAGCCAGATGTTCAGACTGGATTTGGCATTTTGTCTATTTATCGAGCCTTTATCAAGGACCTGGGATAGGCAGATTTGGATGTTTGATGGTATTACAGATATCATCGCAGGATGGAAGCAGTTCCTAGTAAGGCTGCCTTTTGCAATTGACTAATGGTGAATTTGTCAATGCCAATGGTGTTCCAGTGGTGTTAAAGATGTCTGGGGTAGTGCCACTCCATCCAGGGCAAAGATGTTAAAATTCTGGAACTTGAAGCTCTATGTACCCAAAGCCATTTGATCTTGCAAGGGTTCAGCCAAAGACTCTTGTCTAAGCTCTCATTGCCTCTAGCCTCTCCACATTCAACTTATAGTCAGTTAAGGCAGATTTTAATTTGTGATCAATTTTTGAAGCACAGCAACAATATTACTTGGATCAGCAGGGGTGGAGATGTAAAGCACAGTATCATCAGCCTACTGATGATACCAAACCCCAAGGTGATAGATGATCTCACCCAGAGGCTTCATGTGGATGTTAAAAAGGACTGGAGAAACTACTGAGCCCTGTGGCAAAAAGAGTGGCTCAGGGCTGGCTCTTTCATTCCCTGTCAACACTGAGGCCTAGCCTTTGAGAAAGAAGTCAAACTAATGCAAACCTATGCTGCCCATGTCCAAATCCAACAGCCACCCCAAAAGGATACCATGGTCAATGTATCAAAGGCTTCGGAGACATCAAGGAGAGAAAGGAAGTTTGCACTACCCCCATCCCACTCTCACCAGAGATCATCAAGTGTGACCGATACTGTTCCGATCCTGTAACTGGATCTGAATCCTGACTGGAAATGATCCACATAATGTGTTTCATCCAGTACCTCTGAAGCTGCCAAGTTTTTCTACCACCTTCCCTAAAAAGGATGGGAAATTGGACAAAAAATGTCCAGGCAGGCAGGTCAAGGGACATTTTTTTCTAAGGAGAAGACAAACAGGTATCTTCTTAAAAGGCCTGGGAATTTCCCCTCCTGCAGTGAAGAACTGATCACTGCCTAAACCCTCCTTCCAAAAGCTCAGAATGAACAAAGACAAAAAGTCAAAGATAATAAATATAATAAAAAAAGTTTCTTTCAGCATATAAATAACAAAAAAAAAACCTCAAGGAAACAGTCCGCTTAAGAGAGAGGATGGCAAGGAAGTAACAGGCAGCAGAGAGAAAGCATTATTTCTAATAAAATGCATCACTCCAAAGAATGCTTTTTATTTCCTTCCTGGAATCAGATCGAAAATATAAAAGCATATAAAATATAGGCAAATCTTCAGGTCAGCAGTTCTTAAGTAACTAAAGTAGTTGAGTGATTGCCCTTAATAGAAAGATTGCCCTTAATTTAAAGGTAAAGTCTATTTTGGGGAGAACCTTTGCTCCATTTCTTTTCATCAACCTTTTCAATCAGATCTCCTCCTCTTCCTCCTCCTCCTCCTCCTCCTCCTCCTCTGGAAGGGATTCAGGCTAGACAGAGGACTACCTTATCCTTCCATTGGATGATGGATGGCCTTCCATTGTGCCAATAAGTTCATGGTGACTCCGGAAGACATTTTAGTACTTCAAAAATGCAAAGAAATGGTAGAAAAAGTGAGAGGGGTAATTAAACATTGAGATATATCTGTAGTTTTATAATATTTCTCCCTAAAGCTCCCCACATTCAACTTATGGTCAGTTAAGTCAAATTTTAATTTGTGATTAATTCTTGAAGTAAGATTTTCCAAATAATAATGTTAAATAAAAGGCAGAACACATCTAATATGTAAAACAGTTTATTCAAAATAACTTTTAGAGAATTTTAATTTCTCTATTGGTGAAAAATAAATCAGAAGCTTTCACAGTTGACTGCATTTAGATGATTCAAATAAATTTCTTTATATTCATATCAAAATATTTACAATACCATGCATTCTTCTTTACAGCAACATAGCTCAATGAAGACTTCTTACAGAGAGATACAGAGACAAAACTGAGACTGGAAAAATCCAGCTTCTAACTCAGTACCATTTGCACAGACTCAGTAGCACTTTCTTCACATTGGCTGAGTGAGTTACCACATGACTGTTCCTGCTCATGAATATTCCAACACTTCTCCCTTCATGACAGGAAGAGACATCAAACCTATTGACTTAATACATTCTCTATAGTGAACACCACCCAATGGTTTAATCATCACATCTGCCAAATTATCCTCAGAAGAACAATGATGTAAACTAATCAATTTTCCTTTTACAGCTTCCCTGACATTACAATACTTAATGTTTACATATTTATTTCTGTTCTTCACCCTGTCACCAGTTGCCTTTTTTATACAGGCAGCATTGTCTTCAAATACCTTTACAGATTCTTTTACATTAATATTTAAATCTTGCAACAACTATACATACCATGTTACTTCAGAGTACAATTCAGATAAAGCAATAAACTCTGTTTCCGCTGTTGAAATAGTTGTTTGTTTTCTGTATTTAGTCCCTCCAAAGAATATTATAATCCCAGAATTTGATTTCCTTGTGTTTATGTCATTTGCATAGTCACTACTGACATAACACTTTAATTTCAATTCCTTAGTAATCTGTATTTGAAGACCCAAATTTATAGTTCCTTTTAAATATCTGAGAACCCTTTTTATACTCATCCAATGTAACTTTGTAGATCAGCAGTAAAACGACTCAAAATGCTTACTGCACAAGCTATGTCTAGTCTGGACTTCTATGATAGATATAACAAACTCCCTATTGCTGAGTGATATATCTCTTGATCACAGATATCACCTTTGTCCGCACTTTGTTGTTGTTGTTAATTGCGATGTCGTGTCCGACCCATCGCGACCCCATGGACAACGTTCCTCCAGGTCTTCCTGTCCTCTACCATCTTCTGGAGTCCATTTAAGTTCTCACCTACTGCTTCAGTGACTCCATCCAGCCATCTCATTCTCTGTCGCCCCCTTCTTCTATTGCCCTCAATCTTTCCCAGCATTAGGCCCTTTTCCAGTGAGTCCTTCCTTCTCATTAGGTGGCCAAAGTATTTGAGTTTCAACTTCAGGATCTGGCCTTCTAAAGAGCAGTCAGGGTTGATCTCTTCTAGGACTGACCGGTTTGAACGCCTTGCAGTCCAAGGGACTCGCAGGAGTCTTCTCCAGCACCATAGTTCAAAGGCCTCAATTCTTTTGCGCTTAAACTATTATAAAAATCCGCACTCATGGGTGTGGGAGCAGTATTGCTATCTTTCATATTATATATCTCCAATAACTGCTCAATTTTTCTCCTTTGACTGAGAATATAACCACCTTTTTCATTTTTTGTATCTCTACACCGAGATATATTTTTTTATTTCTCCCAAATTCTTTAATTCGAATTTCTTTTCTAATTTATCAGCAAATTCCTTGACTTGTGATGCATCCTTTGTGATGAAGCAAAGATCATCCACAAATGATAACAGTAAAGAATTCCCTCCTTGTAACTGTCCAGTATATATACAATTATCAGCTTTGCAACTCTTAAATCCAAGATCCTGTAAAGCAGTATCTAAACAGATATTCCAGTTTCTGGCTGACTGCTTCAGCCCATAAATAGCCATGTTTAATTTATACACCATGTTAGGTTCTGCAATTTCATATCCTGGTGCTTGGATCATATAAATTTCTTCCTCTAACTCAGCATTGAGGAATGCAGTTGTGATATCAAAGTGTCAGATTTTATGCTTATATGCTGCTGCCAACACCAGTGCTAATCTTATACTCTCACTTTTCACAGTTGGTGCAAATACTTCATCGTAGTGCACATTCTTTAATTGTGAAAAACCTTGTGCCACTAACCTGGCCTTATACTATATATCATTATTTGGCAATACCTTTTTCTTATATATCCACTTACAACCCACAGCTTTGGTTCCCTGTGCCAAGGTCACTTATTTAAATACTACATGGTCTCCCATGGATTTCATCTCTTTATCCATGGGAGCCTCCTTCCATATTTCTTGTTCAGCTTTTGGTAATGTCAACACTTCTTTATAACTTCTTGGCTCATACCACACATTGCAAACCTTTACCTTGCTGGTAGAATACCTATCAGGTGGAATTCCTTTATTACATTGCTCTGACCTACGTGGTAATAACTGCTCCTGTGTCTCAAGTCTATCTGGCTTCATGTCTTGTTCAGCCTCTCCTCCCTGAACATTGACATCTTCAATAATCATTTTTCCATCATTAGATGAGTTATTGTCATTAAATAGATGACTGTCATTAAGTGAGACATATCCAGAATTTGCATTAATTCTGTTCCAATTTTGTTCTGCAAAATTAGCAGACCTTGAAATTACTATTCTTTTACTTCCATCGCTAAAGCGATATCCTTTTGATCCTGGCTCAAAATCCACAAACCTGAACTTTCTTATCTTTTGCTGTCCCTTTTTTCTAATTGCTTTCAGAATATATACCCATGCAGTACTTCCAAAAATTCTCAAATGTGCCAGTGATTGCTTTCTCCCATATAGAATGGTATATGGAGTATTGTTAATGGAGGAACTCCACAGCCTGTTAAATTCAGTACCTCTGTCAGTTTGCAACTGACACACTTGTTGTCTGTACCTTCTCTCTACAAAACTTACCCACTGTTTGAATTGTTGTAGCACCTCTGTCTTACCTCTAAGCAAGTAGCAAAAACGATACCTGCTATAATCATCAACAATTACCACTGCATATTTTGCTCCTCCCAAACTAGCTTGCATAGGTCCCACCAGATCTAGATGGACCAGCTCTAGAGCTCTTTTTGTTTGTCTTGTGCTATATTTACTAACTGGGAATGCCTTTGACTTCAATTCTTTGCGTACTGCACAGTCCAAATATGTTTTGCATCTCTTCAAATTTGGCCCTTTTGCAAACTCTTGCATTTGCTGCAAAACTTTATGTTTGCATGGCCAAGTCTTCCATGTAGAAGATGAACACACAAATCATGCTCTGCAACATTCTTAAATATATGGGAACATTGAACATTTTGTCCCTGAAATACATATAGATTATCTTCCTTTATGCCTTCTGCATAAATATTCCCATTCCTTTTGATGAGACATTTCCCACTTACAAAAATGATCTCAAAACCTTGTTTGTCTAAATTAGACACACTTAACAAATTATGTTCCATCTCAGGTACACAAAGCACATTGGTAAACTTTGATTCCAAATATGGAATTTTTACATCGCCTCTTCTGATGACTTTTGCTTTCTGGCCATTTGCCAAAGCTACAGCTTCTTGTGCTACTGGAACAAACCTGCAAAATAATTCAGAGTCATTAACAATTGTTTGACTTGCCCCACTATCTATTAGCCACTTTTCTCTGTTGTTGCTATAGCAAACCTTTGCAACACCAAAATGTTCCTTTTGCAAATCAGTCTTTTTTGCTTGCACAAATGTCCTTTGCTGCAAATTGTTCCTCTGCAAACAGTTCCTTTTCAGATGTGTGTATGCACTGCAAATGTAGCAATTCTTTTCTTGCTGAGCCCTCTGCTTGCAAAATCTCTTTTGATACTACTTGGTCCCATCTGCTTGTTTCTTCTCCAAAGACTTGAAGTCTGGACCCCCTCTTCAGGAATTTCACCTCCTCGTGGCTGTTCCTAAAATGGCGCTTTTCTTCTTCATTAAGCAAACATGCCTTTAAAGCCTCACGTTTAAATCTTACTTTTCTTTACACTCAAATATCACAGAAACTGTATCCCAGGTTTTATCTAAACTGTTCAACACCAATAAAACCTTCTGGGACTCAGGGAATTTAATCCCACATTGTTCTAAGTCCAAAAATAAACTTTGCATTTTATTTAAATGCTGTTCCACAGATTCACCTGGTTGAAAACAGGCCCTGTAAAGTTTTCTTGACAATTGCACTATATTGCATGCAGAAACATTCACGTGCACAGCTCTCAACTTCAACCAAATCTCCTTTGCAGTCTTTAAATTTGCAACATTTAAAAATTGTTCATCATCTAAATCAGTGGTTCTCAACCATTTTAATGCCGCGACCCCCAACCGGTTGTAAGTTGAGGACTACCCAACTAGTTGTAAGTCGAGGACTTTCCCTGCCTGGGAGCGCCGCGCATGCGTGGTGCTGCCCCCTCCATCGGCCAAGGCCTAGCTGGCAAGGGGCAGTGACAGTGCAGGGCGACCACCGGCTGGGTCACCAGCTGGCCCAGCACAGGCAGGTAAGGCACCCACCTGGCCCCATGCACACCAGGAACCCTCCCTGTGTCTGCCGCTGCCCCACTAGCCTTACCTTGGCCGCCGCCCATTTGGGGTGGTGGCAGGCAGGCCCAGGCACTCCTGGGCGGCTGTGGCAGTGATGGCGCAGGGCGACCACTGGCTGGGCCAACAGGCAGGTAAGGCCCCCGCAGGGCCCCACCCATGCCAGAAACCCTCCTTGCACTTGTCGGCCTCCCACCTCCCACCCTGGCCCTCTTTTACTTACTTTTAGTAGTTGCTCAGTAGGGAGGGAAGCTTTCCTTGCAGCACCATTTGCAGACTGGGGCTTTTGGCGGTCTCAGCAGGGCAGAGACAATTCCTATTGCCTTTTGAAAGCCAATAGAATTAGACTCTATTCAAGAGAGTCTATTCTCTTGCCTTTCGAAAGCCAATAGATTCTATTGGCTTTCAAACGCCAATAGAATAGAGTCTCTTGAATAGAGTCTATTCTATTGGCTTTCAAAAGCCAATAGAATTAGAGGGAGTAGCACAGCTAAAGAAAAGGGGAAAAATGGGCAGGGGGAATGGTGGACAGCTTTGTTTGGCAACCCCTGTAAAATGGTCATTCGACCCCAAATGGGGTCGCGACCCACAGGTTGAGAACCGCTCATCTAAATTCAAGATGAGATAAGCCATTGCTCGATCATGACTTTTCTGATCAGCAGCTGCAAACACTTGTGGTGGACTGCCACCACCAGAGGATGAGTGTAGAGGGAGGAGGAGAAAAAGTAGGCCCTTCTCTCCCCGTGGCCTCCGGCGGGCTACACACCTTCCCCGTGTGGTCATGCTCGTTGGTCCGGCCCTGCGAGACCAGTGGGGCCACCGTGCACCACCGGGGGCCTGGCTGGCGCCATCCCATTGTCATCGCCACCACTGTTGCCGGGGAGGGGGGCTGGCCCTTTGTGACTTTTGGACTTCGATTACCAGAATCTCTTAGACAGTATATGTTGACTGTATGATTGTTTTTTAATTTTCTTTTCGTTTTATTGTATTAGGGTGTGTATGGGTGTGAGTGATGGAGCTGGGAACGAGAACTGGTGCCCCCTCTGCTGAGTGTGTAAACAGAAGTGGAGGGGGGGGATGTAGTTCCCGGCTCAATTTGAATGTGAGATGTGGCCTGCCGGGAGGGAGGGATGGTGGGAGGGAGACCTGCGGGGTGGCTGGGGAGTTTTCGGGGGTGGAGGTGGGCCAGAACATCCCGGTTATCATAGGGAGAGGTAGATATGGCAGGAGCCAAGGGATGGGCCATCTTCAGGGAACAAGGACTCGCTGCATTAAAGCGATTACCTGTTCCGACCCCTTGGACTCTTCTCCAATACATGGAGAGGGGGATGTTCAGGACCCTGGCCTCAGGTTGCTGCTTCTTAATCCCAGGTCGGTTATTAATAAAGCCCCCCTCATCCGGGACTTGATACTAGATGAGGAGGCCGACCTGGCTTGTATTACTGAGACCTGGCTGGGCCAAGAGGGAGGTGTTCCTCTCTCAGATATGTGCCCAGACGGGTTTCATATAATGCACCAACCGCGACTACAGGGAAGGGGTGGGGGAGTGGCGATTCTTGTCTGAGAATCCTTGAGACCTCGCAGGATCCCAGCCCCAGAGGTTGTTGGGTGTGAGTCCCTTCTCTTGAGGTTGGATTCAAAGGTTCAGTCGGGCTTGTTGTTGACATACCTGCCTCCCAGCTACATGACAACAGCCCTGCCTGAGCTGCTGGAGGGGGTAGCCGGGTTGGCAGTGGAATTCCCCAGACTTATGGTGCTGGGGGATTTCAATCTGCTGTCACTCGGCGAATCTCTGGTGTGGCTCAGGAGTTCATGGCTTCCATGACAACCATGGACCTGACCCAGATAATTCAGGGTCCAACCCATAGGGGAGGGTTGGTTTTCCTCTTGGGGCAGTGGAGACGTGATTTCGATTTAAGGGGTATAGTTACTTCTCCCTTGTCATGGTCGGATCACTTCCTGTTGAGGTTAGATTTCTCGGTCCTACTCCCCCACCGCAGGGAGGCGGAACCGATTAGGTGGTTCCGCCCCAGGCATTTAATGGACCTGGAGGGGTTCCAAATAGCGCTTGGGGGTTTTCCTGATTCCCTCCTCCACGAATCGGCTGAGTCCTTGGTCACTGCTTGGAATAAGACGGCATCAGGGGCGTTAGACCAGATTGTGCCTTTGTGACCTCTCCATGATTGTGGATCCCAGGGGGCACCTTGGTTTACCGAGGAGCTATGGGAGATGAAGCGTCAGAAGAGATGTCTAGAGTGATGCTGGAGGGTTAGTAACTCCGAATCTGACCGGACACTTCTAAGAGCCTATATTAGGACTTATTTAGTGGCGATACGAGCGGCAAAATGTTCGCATTTTTCCGCACTTATTGCATCTGCAGAATCCCGCTCCGCCACCCTGTTTAGGATGACCCATTCCCTACTTAACATTTGGGAAGCTGGGGAGCCCTTACAGGGTAGAGCGGAGGAATTTGTGCAATTCCTATCAGACAAAATCGCTCGGATTCGGACAGACCTAGACTCCGATTGTCAGGACCTTCTGAGATGACTAGGGCAGGTCTTAGCTCAGTTTTATGGGATGAATTTGAGTCTGTGACCACTGAGGATGTTGACAGAGCGGTGGGAGCAATGAGTGCCTCCACTTGTTTATTGGAACCATGTCCTTCCTGGTTGGTATCGGCTGCCAAGGAGGTGACACGAGGCTGGCTCCAGGGGTTGATCAACGCTTCATTGAGGGAGGGCTCTTTCCTGCAATCCTTGAAGGAGGTGGTTGTGAGGCCCCTTCTCAAGAAGCCTACCCTGGACCCAGCTGACTTAAATAACTTCCGTCCGTCTCCAATCTCCTCTTTGTGGGGAAGGTTGTAGAGAGAGTGATGGCACTCCAGCTCCGACAGTCTCTGGATGAAGCGGATTATCTAGACCCTTTTCAATCTGGCTTCAGGCCCGCTTCAGCACAGAAACCGCTTTGGTCGTGCTGATGGATGATCTCTGGCGGGCCCGAGACAGGGGTTATTCCTTTGTCTTGGTGCTACATGACCTCTCAGCAGCTTTTGATACCATCGATCATGGTATCCTTTTGCGATGGCTTGAAGAGGTGGGAGTGGGAGGCACCATTTTATGGTGGTTTTCCTCCTACTTCTCTGGCCGGTCGCAATCGGTCTTGGTGGGTGGGCAGAGGTCAACCCCGAGGCCCCTTGAATGCGGTGTGCCACAAGGGTCGGTCCTCTCCCCCCTCCTATTTAACATTTATATGAAGCCACTGGGTGAGATCATCAGACAGCATTTGGTGAGGTTTCATCAGTATGCTGATGATACCCAGTTATATATCTCCTCCCCGAGCTCTCTCAGTGAAGCGGCCGATGTGATGGGCCGTTGCCTCGAAGCCGTGAGGGTCTGGATGGGGGTTAACAGACTCAGGCTCAATCCTGACAAGACCGAGTGGCTTTGGATGTTGCCTCCCAAGGACCATGTCGACTGTCCAGTGTTGACTCTTGCGGGGGAAAATATACCCCCTTCGGAGCGGGTTCGCAACTTGGGTGTCCTCCTTGATCCACAGCTGAATTTGGAACATCATTTGACGGCTGTGGCTGGGAGGACCATTGCACAAGTTTGTCTGTTGCACAGTTGCGACCCTACCTGGACCAGGAGGCTCTCCCTACAGTCACTCATGCCCTCATCACCTCACGTCTGGACTACTGCAATGCACTCTACATGGGGCTAGCCTTGAAAAGTATTCGGAGACTATAGTTGGTCCAGAATGCAGCCGTGTGAGTGATAGTGGGTGCTCCTTGATACACCCACGTTACACCTATCCTCCGTGAGCTACACTGGTTGCCTATTGGTCTCTGGGTCCAATTCAAGGTGTTGGTTATTACCTTTATAGCCCTATATGGCTCAGGGCCAGGCTATTTGCGAGACCACCTACTACCTCATAGTTCCCTTCGTCTGGTTAGATCCCACAGGCTGGGCCTCCTTCAGGTCCCGTTGGCCAAGCAGTGCCATTTGGCGGGGCTGCGGAGGAGGGCTTTCTCTGTGATGGCGCCCACCTCTCAGAACCAGCTCCTCCTGGAGATTAGGACCACTCCCAACCTGTTGGTTTTCCGTAAGCTGCTTAAGACCTCGCTTTTCCGGCAGGCCTGGGGTTTATAAAATCTGACCCCTGGATGACTGTTCTTGTGCTGTTTGTTTTGTTATGTTTTATGTGTTTTTATTGTTAGCCACCCAGAGTCCTCCGGGAGTGGGGTGGCTTATAAATTTTAAAAATAAATAAATAAATAAATAAATAAATAAATAAAATGTCTGTTGCTAGGTGAGATAGTTGTTAAGTGAGTTTGCCTCATTTTACAACCTTCTTTGCCACAATTGTTAAGTGAATCTGGCTTTTGCAATGACTTGGCTTGTCAGAGGGTCACAAAAGGGGATCACATGAACCGGCACACTGCAAGCATGATAAATATGAGCCAGTACCAAATGTCTAAATTTTTAGTGTATGGCTGTGGTCATAAGTGTTTAAGTCAGTCATAAGTCACTTTTTCCCAGCGCTGTTATAATTTTAAATGGTCACTAAATGAACTGTTGTAAGTCGAGGACTATCTGTAGAGAAAAATCAGGGAGGCAACAACTTGAAATTGTTTAAATCAGACAGTTTTTTCAGAAAGCCATTTGGCTAATCTGCAGTATGGACCAGCAAGCATTTTTAGAGGGTAGAAACAACCTCCATATCACCCTAGTGATATCCTGCACTTTTTCTTGTTCTACCTTCAAAGTAATATTTTGTGGTTTTGTGGGTTTGTTTGTTTGTTTGCTTATGGTAGGTATCACATCATGATTTTTTCTAGGCCACCGTCTTTAGTCTGGCTATTTTGGTGAGGCACTAATGTCCCTCACCTCATTTTCTAAGTTTTTTTTAAATACAGTCTCCTGTACTTTTCTTGGTTCTTCTTCTTGAAATAACTGTTATAACATGGTTAATACATGGAAGGAAAAATACTTAGTTTCAAGTTTCTACTGAGTTTTGAATTAGATGCACTTTGCCTGTGAGTCCAGTGTTATAACCATTATGCCAGCAAGAAAGACTTTCTGTAAAAGTAGCTTCAACACGCTTCCTTGAGAAACAACTGAGGAAATGCAGGAAACAGTTTTTGTTTATTATTTATTTAGTTTTTTCTAAAGCTATTTTTATTTATATTTATTTATTTTTATGCTTTCTGAATGATGACAAAAAAGAACAAAGCACAAAGGTAATAACAGTGCAAATATTATTCAAGTATGTATATTTTTCTAATATATTTATATGACTACCATTTTTGTTTGTGTGTTAATCCACAGTATATTGTATAAATGAGTTCTATATTTCACTGCCATTTTTTTTTCCTGCTGGGTTTCATATTATTCTAGGGCTTGGCCTATGCCTAAAGTTTCACTTCTTGGTCAGATACTAATAGCCTCATTTTACTGTATATGCCGGTATATAAGGCGACTTCTGCGAGCGCTAAAATCGGCGCCAAAGATGGGGGTCGTCTTATACGCCGAGTCATCTTATACGCTGGAAATACTGGTAGTTTCCGTCGTATAAGATGACGTTCTAGGAATGCGGCTCGGCGATAAAGACGGGGGTCGTCTTATACGCCGGGTCGCCTTGTACGCCGGCATATACGGTACTTTCCAAGCTTTTCCTTTACTGTGTATTGTTTTCTCTTAGCTCTTCTTATTGAAATAATTTTTATAACACAAGAAATTTTTTACAGAACATTACTGGTTCAGAATCAGCTAATTCAGGGAAAGAAAAATATTTGTTTCAAATTTCTTGTGAAGTTTGAATTGGGTATATTCTGCATGTGAGCCTATGATAGTAAGAAAAATATTCTGTAACAGTAGCTTCAGTTGTATTCACTGAGGAGAACTGATGAAATGTGGGAATATTTATTTTATTTTATTTGTCTGCTTCTTTTCTATTTCTGTTTATTTAATTTTATTGTTTTTAAATTAATAACAAAAAAAGAAAAAGGAGAAACCAAAGATAATAATGAAGGAGATATATAAGTGTCAGTTAGAAGAGAAAAAATGACATAGAAAGTGAAAGAAATATAACAAAGGAAAAAATGTATCAAATGTAATTATAACCATAAATAATTAGAATATTATATATATTTTTAATGCAAATAGTATTCAAATATGTATAACTTTCTAATACATTTGTATGACTATCATATTTAACATACAATATTTCATCAACATAAGTCCCATATTTCATTAAAATCATCTGTCTAAAGATTTAAATCCAATTCCCTCATAAATGGCAACTGCAGTGAGATGTTCTATCCATTGAGTAAATGGAGTCATATACTTATCTTTCCAATGATGCAATATTAGTTTTTACCCATAATAAGAGCACAGAGAATCCATTTATGTTGTCTGGGTGTCAAAATACATGTACTAGGCCTATTGTTCAAAATATTACTTTCTGAAAATTTTAACTATTGTTGCACAATCATATTTATATACTCCATTACATTATCCTGATTAATATTTTTAAAAGTAGTACTCTATGTCATGTTGCATGGAATGTATGTAATAGATGTGTCTGGCTGAGACAGCTTTCTTGCTTCTTCAGTGGTTTCTCCATTTAAGTTGCTCTCGGTTGTTCAGTTCAGGCCTGACAACAATAATGTACCATTTGGGGAAAAATATGAAACTCAGCAATCCAGCACTGGAAGCTAAAATAGAGAAAATCTCCACAGCAACCATGTATTTTCCTTTGGTGCTCAGATAGGTTGGAACAAATGATAACCACACACTGCAGAACACTAACATGCTGAAAGTGATAAATTTGGCTTCATTGAAAGTATCAGGTAAATTCCTGGCAAAAAAAGCTACTATGAAGCTGGCAATGGCTAAAAAGCCCATGTAGCCAATCACAGTGTAAAACATGATAGGAGATGCCTCATTACATTGCAGGGTAATTTCACCCATTCCTGAGTGCATATTAGCATCTGGGAATGGGGGACTAGTTGAAAGCCACATGGTACAAATGCCTACTTGAAGAAGAGAACATGAAATAACAATGGAACTGGCCAGCCCTTTCCCCATCCATCTAGTCCTCTTTGTCCCTGGTTGGGTGGCCATGAATGCCAGAACCACAGTGATGGTTTTGGCCAATACTGAAGAAACAGCCACTGAAAAGACAATGCCAAAAACTGATTGCTGCAGGACACATATCACTTTCTGAGGTTGCCCAATAAAAAGCAATGTAGAAAGGAAGCAAAGCAGAAGAGAGATAAGAAGAGTGAAAGTGAGGTCTCGGTTATTGGCTTTGACAATGGGAGTATTGTGATATAGTACAAATGTTTTTAGCAAAATAGCAGTGATCAGAGCAAGGAAAAGAGCTGCAGTTGCTAAACCCATCCCCATAGGTTCTTTATAGGATAAAAAGGTTACAATTTTGGGGATGCAGATATTCTGATATTTGTTTGGATAAAGTTCATCTTTGCACTCAACACAATCAGGCATATCTGGAAAAGAGAAGTTTAGCTTTAGTTATACCAATGTCTTATAGTGAAATTGTAAAATTGATAAATGTTAATCAAGAATCGAAGAGTGAGGAAATAGAGAGATTTTCCATCAAAAGTATTCTTTCCTCGAGAGATGATCCATTGCTATATGAGCCTAATTTTGCCTTATCTGTATTGCAATAGAAATGTACTCATTTCTACTCTGAGTGTACTGATTTCTCTATTTCACCTCTCTTTTCCCAACACTGGAAACACTGCAGGAATACATTAATTAAGAGGGTGATGGTCTTTACCATGAGCATCCGTTGACCACGAATTAGGATTAATCTATCCAAACCTTAACAACTCAGATCTGCTAGTATTTTCCTGAGCTACCGAGATAGGGAACATAGGCATATGAAGCAAGATGATAGGAATCATCTTGTACATTCATTCTTTTGGTAACTACCATGCTTTTAAAAAATGGAGTATACTTCTTACCTTCCCACTCAGAAATTTTGCCTTCTGGGCAGGGACTGCAATCATAGCAGCAGAAGAGCTCCCCTTCTTTCTTTTGCTTCCTGTAACCAGGTTGGCACTTGTCATTACAAACTGAGAGAGGTTGCACCTAATTCACCAAGAAAGTAAAAATCATAAACTAACATAAAACTTCACAATGACAAGTTTAGAATTCTTACAGATTACAGCACAACATGACATGCAATTACCTATTACTGGACAGATTCTATAATGGTATAGTGCTATGGAGTGGTATATAAGTCTAAATACTATTGCTATTGCTGTAGGTCAAAATACTCTGGCCCCAAATTCTCCTATCTGTATGTGTTGCATAACCTAGTCCAGTGGTTCTCAACCTTTTTAATGCCGCGACCCCCAACCCGTCGTAAGTCGAGGACTATTCAACCGGTCATAAGTCGAGGACTACTCAACTGGTGCAACACCGTTTGCAGAATGGGACTTTTGGTAGGCTCAGCCAGGCAGAGACAGCTTGGACAATTCTTATTGGCTTTTGAAAGCCAATAGAATTAGACTCTATTCAAGAGAGTCTATTCTATTGGCTTTCAAAAGCCAATAGAATAAAAGGGAGTAGCACAGCTAAGGAAAAGGGGAGGGGGGAATGGCGGACTGCGTTGTTTGGCGACCCCCGTGAAATGGTCGTTCGACCCCAAATGGGTCCCGACCCACAGGTTAAGAACCACTGACCTAGTCTAACCATAGGAATAACACTGATTCATTTGCTTATCTGCTTGCTTGTTTTGGTTTTGGCTTTCATTTTTATTTTCTTTATTTAAATAAACAGAAGAAAAAGAAAAAAAATAAAATAGGAAAAAAGAATTAAGAATAAAAAGAATTAAAAAAGGTAATTTTGATATTTTTGGCCCTTCAACATTCTTTTACGAGATACAATTTTACTGCCATTAAAGATGGGAATTGTAAGATATGTAGCTTTTCTAAAGATGTATATTTTCTTTATTTAAAAAAGTATTATGTGCTAAATCTGAGAAATCTGAAGATATACATGTTTTTATCAACCTGAAACTAGAATTCTAATAATAACAATAACAAATAAAAAAACCAGGTTGTTTGAATATACTGTGGATTGGTATACAACATTTATTAATATTCTTTTGTATCTGATACATGAATTTTATCTAGTGTGTATCCATACAAATCATTTTTGCAAAGTGATATTGTGTATATTAGTTATGGAAAAACCTTGTAAAAGTGTGTATCTTATGTCCTAATTAGATGTTCCTAGACAAATACTGAAGCTGAAGCTCAAATTCTTTCACCACCTAATGAGAAGAGACAACTCATTGGAAAAGACTCTGATGTTGGGAAAGATTAAAGGCAAAAGATGAAAGGGATGACAGAGAATGACATAGTTAGTGTCATCGATGCAATGAATTTGGGCAAATTCCAGGAGACAATAGAGAATAGGGGAAGCTGGCATGATATGTTCTGTGGGATCATGAATACACAACTTAATGACTGAACAATAACAAAAATTAGATTCTGATTTAATAGATGAATGTAGTTTCTTCAGTAGTTAAGAATTATCAAATGAACTTTATGACAAGTAGATATATTTCAGAATACATATGGCTGATAGTATATTTGATTGAATTCAACAAAAACAGAAAAAGCAAAACTGTAAACTGGATAATATACAGTAAGTATGTTTCCAGAGCCAACTTGATTTCATAAAGGAATTATAAAGTTGATCTAAATTCTCTATTAGACCCCCAAATGGAAAGTAAAAATCAGAAATCATTCCTCATCTCCCTTTCTTATTCTAGAGTTGTAACAAGCAAGTATCTTAACTTATTTTTATTTTATTTTATTTAGGTATTCATGTAATTATTTATTAGATTTATATACTGCCTTTATTTTATGTAATATAAGGGTTCTTACCTCTTGAAAATCTCTTGGGCCAGCATTAAAATCACAAATGAATTTAGAAATTATACAGAATGAAGGTAATGTTTGAAAAAAATGGAGGAGGAGGAGGAGGAGGAGGAGCAGGAGGAGCAGGAGGAGGAGCAGGAGGAGCAGGAGGAGGAGGAAGACATCAGATCCATTTTGGAACCTAAGATTTAAGGTGTTCTCCAATCCACAAATGATGCTTTGAAATAGATGAGACTATAGCATGTCTATTCTTGGCTCCCTTAAGAGGAAGAGGCCTCCCAGAGAGCCACATGAGAGAAGAATCTGCAGATGGTTGAGCAGCACAACCATGAAACAGATGAGGGGAAGCACACCTATTGGATGAAGATGAACCAGTTTAGTGATTTGGTAAGCAAACTCAGGAATATACCACAGATTTGGAGCTCATGCATGTTGGACAAAAATCCTCACATGCTAATGCATATGCATCCATTGCTATTTAGAAGCAGTTTTTTTCCCCCATGGGTGAATTGAAGTCTCTATTTCATTCTTGAGTCAGCAGATTAAGTAGCAGCATAAACATTGCAGGTCCTTAACAGAATAACAGAGTTGGAAGTCTTCTAGTCCAATCCCCTGCTCAGGCAGGAAACCCTATACCATTTCAGACAAATGGTTGTTCAATCTCTTCTTAAAAATTTCCAGTGTTGGAGCATTCACAACTTCTGGAGGCAAGTCGTTTCACTGATTAATTGTTCTAATTTTTAGGAAATTTCTCCTTAGTTTTAGGTTCTTTCTCTTCTTGATTTGCTTTTCTATGTGCTCTTTCCTTGTCCTATCTCTTGGCTGTTCTATGCTGAATAGGGTTTTCCTAATTTGTCTGATGTGACAAGCAAGATGATTCAAACCCTCTCGCTTTGTTGCTCTTCCCCCTTTGGGGATCACCAGCCAGAAGGGAAAACTTCTGTCAGTGCTATATCAGCGAGAATAGGATGGGTTTGGCTGTAGGCCTCTTCTAGGTCTTCTCTTTCTTTGCTCCTTCTCTTACACTTACATCCCATTGGGTCATTAATCAAGAGGAGTTGTTTTCATTTTAAACAAACAGGAGTCATGAAGGGACCTGAATCCCAAGTTTTATTTAAGATTTCCTTTCCTTCCTTATTTAGTTATTATAATCCTGCCATTTACCTGAAGCTCAAAGCTGTACTTTTGAGCTTTTATATATATATATATATGTAAAACACAAAAAATGATACCAGACCCACACTCACAAAAACCATACAGGATGTCACCACCACACATCCACGCAAAAAGCAAACCCAAAGCCACACCGATGATAAGGCACGACCACAAACCAGAAGCCAGACCACAGCTGCATCATTAGCCACTTTAAACCCCTCCAATCCGTACATGAAGCAAACTGACACCCTCCATGAAGATGAGGCACGACCACGAACGCGAAGCCAAAAAATAACAAGGCAGCCCAAAATCTTAAACCCCCCTGCAACTCAGACTAACCTGAGCACAACCAAACAGAACACTCCCCCAGCCAATCAGAGCACAGCCAACCCCCAGCCAATCAGAGCACAGCCACGCCCCTAACCAATCAGAACACACCTCCACCCAATCAGAACACAGCCAAGCTCCCACCCAATCAGTTCATACCCCCACTGGCAGTTAAAAGGAAGAAACAGCTAAGACCACACATTGCTGCTCGAGGCACGAAGCTGAAAGCACCAGCCTGAAGATGACGAATGGGACTTCGTCGAAACGTCGCCAAGACACTTCCAATTTTACGTGGGAGAAAACCCGAACAACCAAAGACCTACATACAAACACCTGCGAAAACCTCAGAAAACAAATATCGAACCTCTACGGGGAGGAAATCCACCATCTGACCAGGACCTATGAAAAACTTGAAGTCCAAAGAGCTTTCATTTTATGCGACCTCGCATTCCTATGCAACTGCCGAGATCAAAATCTAATCCCCACATGTTTCCAACTGAAATTCCACTCCAACTCTGCAGCCACCAAACGGATCCTGAAAAGAACAGAATTGGCCCTAATCAGAAATGAACTTCACAGAAAAAGATTCCTCCTAGACCGAATTAACAAAGATCTCCTCACACTCCACCTCAAACTCAGCAACAAGATCCACCCCGCACTTTGGGACAAATCCAAACAACTCGCCATCTGGAGAGCCGAAACACAGACCACCCTCAAGACAGATACACACACCAACAAACTCCGAAGACTACAAGAATGCCAGAAACAAACCCATCCTCCCTCACAGCCACACATGAAACAAACAGTGCATAACATCTCAGATAGGATCCTCACCAAAGCCAAAACCAATGTCCTTTCCAAAGGATTCAACTTTGTAGTCGCTCCCAAACACATCCCCACTGAAACCATTATATGTGGAGTTGAAACCAGCCTGACTAAAATCAACCCTGATGACGCTAACAGAATCAGACTCGAAATCACCAACATTCTCTGCACCAGCAAGCCACCCAAAAGCAACTTACCCAAAGAGGAACAGACAGCACTACGTAACCTGAAAGAAGACACCAGCATAATAATCCTACCAGCAGACAAGGGCAACGCCACGGTGGTTATGAACACATCTGACTACCAAACCAAATTAACCAACCTACTCCAAGACTCCACATACAAACCCCTAAATACAGATCCCACCACCTACCTGGAAAAAACCACCAGATCCAAAATAAAAGCCTCCCCCATTAGCGAAGAGATCCAGCAAAGAATCATTCCCAGAGAGAAATCATCCAGATGCCCAAACTCTATGGTCTCCCCAAGATACACAAAGAAGGAACCCCACTCAGACCTATAGTCAGCTCCATAGGCTCACCTCTACAAAACCTAGCCAAATTTCTCGCCAAACAACTACAGCCCTATGCAGAATCCATCACCTCACACGTAAAAAACTCATTCCAGTTTATAGAGATCATAAAGAAACAAAACTTACAGCCCAGAGACCTACTCATGAGCTTCAATGTCATATCCCTCTTCACCCAAGTGCCTATCAAAGAAGTCTTGACAGCTATCCAGAACAAATATAACACCCCAAACACATCTTAGATCTGACCAACCACTGCCTATCCAACACATACTTCATCTATAATGGACAAAAATACAAACAGAAGGAGCACCCATGGGATCACCCCTCTCACCTGTCATTGCCAACCTCTACATGGAACACTTTGAAACCCAAGCTCTAGAAAAATCGGATCACAAACCCAAACTCTGGCTCAGATATGTAGACGACACCTTCATAATCTGGCCACATGGGAAAGAAAAACTGGACAACTTCCTCACACACCTCAACAGCCTACACCCCAAAATACAGTTCACCATGGAAACAGAAGCTAACAACCAACTTCCCTTCCTGGATGTCTTAGTCTACAAGAAATCCAATGGCTCCCTAGAACATACCATCTACCAAAAGAAAACACACACAAACCGCTATCTGCACGCTCTCTCACACCACCACCCAGCACAGATCAACTCTGTAGCCAAGACACTCATCTCCAGAACAAAACGCTTAGCTGACGAACAACACCTAAAAACCGAACTACACACTCTCACCAATGTACTAACATCCAATGGATTCCAAAGAAATAAGATTACAAACCTAATCCAAAAAGAAACCCCCACTAAAATCCAAGACAAAGAACAAGAAAACGGCAAAGCCCTCCTCCCATACATAAAAGGCACCACAGACAGAATCAGTAAGATCCTCCATAAACACAACATCAAAACAGCATTCTGCACAAACAGAAAAATATCCACCATCCTTAGAAACCCCAAAGATAAAATTGAATTAGAAAATCAAGGAGTATACGAAATCCCATGCACCACTTGTCCCACCACATACATCGGACAAACCAACAGAAGAATAAGTGCACGCATTGAAGAACATAAGAACTCAGTCAAAAAAGAGGAACCAACATCTTCCCTGGTCCAACACCTTAAAGCCACGGGACATGAAATTGACTTTAAAAATACCAGAACCATTGCCAAAAGTGAACATTTTTTTATTGAAATTTTTTAAGTTTTACAAAACAATTCCCTTCCCCAAACCCCCCCAACCCTCCCATACCCTCCCCAATCTCCCCAATCCTCCTATACCCTCCCCCAACCTTCCCAGAGCTGAGTACAGGCTTAGTTAAAATTTTTCAAAAAAACTTGAAACACATATAAATCCTAAGCAAATCTAAATACATTGATTAAACAAGTTATCTTCTCTTAAAAATAATAATAAAAAAAATATAATTACAATCATTAAACACATTATAATATACTCTAAACATTTTCTAATGTCATACTTATATTATTGTCCATCATTCTTTATAAACTCCCTCCAAAACACAAATTTAAACATTACTTAAAACATTAAAATTACCTTATACATATTTAAAGCAAAATGTTCCTTTAAATACTCCTTAGATATCTATACATACAATATAGAATCTAATCTCTCTCTCTTTCTTTATCCTAAAACACAAAAATAAACATATAAACATTCATTATACCATTAAGACAAAATACTCTTTTAAATACTCCTTAAATTGCTAAACTTAAACTTCTTATCTAAAATTTTCTTTCGATCTCCATAATCTTCTCTCCTCTTTACCAATAACCAATTCCATCCACAATGAACACATTCCTTATCAGTCTCTCTCGAAAGAAGTGCTTTGAAATCTGCCCTTAAAGGTTGCTCCAAAAAGTTTATAAATCTTGCTTCTCCCGCAGACTCAGAAACCAATACTTGTGAGGCTTCCTTAACCTCCTTCTTCTGTTGCTCCTTTTCTTTACGTTTATGTGTTGCACGGGTTGTCCTCTGCTCCTTCATCTCAACTTGTTGAGGCCCCTCGAACTGAGATCTCTCATTTTTCATAAATATAGGCTCTTCAGGCTGCAATTCTACCCTTAAAGGTTGCTCCAAAAAGTTTATAAATCTTGCTTCTCCCGCAGATTCAGAAACCAATACTTGTGAGGCTTCCTTGACCTCCTTCTTCTGTTGCTCCTTTTCTTTACATTTATATGTTGCACGGGTTATCCTCTGCTCCTCCATCTCAACTTGTTGAGGCCCCTCGAACTGAGATTTCCCAATTTTCATAAATATAGGCTCTTCAGACTGCAATTCTACCTTCTTCTCTTCCAAAGCTTTAAACGTAATAGATGGCGATGAACATACCCCCAGGACCGAAGTGTAAAACTCTTTTGCTTTACATACAGTATTAAGTCTATAACGTGTCCCCAGGTAATTCACCACCATTCCAGTCGGAACATCCCATCTGAACAAGATTCGCCTCTTTTTAAGTTCATCTGCTAAAAAAGCAAATTCCTTTCTTCTTCTTAAAATTGTAGATGGGATCTCCTTTAAAATTATAACATCTTGTGAAGCAATTTGAAACCTCTTCTTATAAAAAGCTTGTATAATTTTGTTGCGCAGGGATCTTTTCCCAAAATAAATTACCACATCTCTTGGCAAATTCCTTTGCTCTGCCACCACAGAATTAACTCTAAATGTTTTTTCAATTTCACTAAGTATTTCCTCTTTTTCTCTATTCAAAATCACAGCAAAGTCATTTGCAACCATCTCTCTCAGGTCTCCTTGCACAGACTCTCTCAAGCCTCTAATTCTTAAAGCATATTCCATTTGTCTATATTGAAGCATAAGAATCTCATCTTGAAAATTTTCCATCTCTTTTTCCATGCTTTCAAATTTTCCCTCCATCAGTTCCACTTTGTCTGTTACCTCTTCTACATGAAAGTTCAACTTTTCAAGAACAGAGGCAACTCCTTTTAAAGCCAAAACTATCTCTTGCCTCAAAATCTTATTATTTTCCTCTAAAATCTCTTTCATTTCTCCCCTAATTTGAGATATAGCATTTCCCATTATGTCTTGCAAATCCTTCACCATTATTAACTGTGCCAAAGAAGAGGGTGAAGCTATTGATTTAGGTTGTTGCGCTGGTAATAACACCGAAGAAGAAACCACCTTAGGAGCTGTAGGAGTTACTGAACGCTTTGGAGCCATCTTAAAAAATCTTTACTCCTTCTTAAAAATTACCCAAAAAAAGGAAAGAAAAAGTTAAGCAAAAGAAAAAGAGAGATTAACTCCAAAAAATCAAAAAATCCTTCAAAAGGAGATCATTATAATAAAAAGAAAAAAGCTAAAAAAAGAAAAGGGAAAGAGAAAAAAAATGATTAAATAAAAAAAATCCATTCCATTTTTTTAAAAGTACAAAAAACAAAACAAAAAAGAAATCCTTCAAGAAATAAAAAAAGTTAAACAAAAATAATAATCCTCCTAAAATCCAAACCCAACATCAAAAATCATTATAAATAATCAAGTCCACATTCCATTCCAGTCATTAAAAAAAAAAGACACCAAAAAGCCTTCCGATCACCATTTTACTTTCCCTTTCAACAAAAGAAAAAAACAAAAAGAGGGAATAAAAGTAAATCTTCAAACTTAAAATCCAAATAAAATCAGAAAAAGCAAAATCCTCTACTCAGCTCTGTCCGCTTTTAAAAAAAAACTCACCAGATCACTTTGATCGCGGAGGTGGTTGCAGCGGCTTGTTTTGTCCCTAGAGACAAAAACAGCTGGGAAGCGGAGACAGTCCAAACTCCGTGGGAGCACTCTTTTCACCCCCCAAAAGAAAACCTTGGGGTGCATAAGAGGCTCTACCACTATTCAGACGATCCTCTCCTCCCCCCCTTTGCCCAGGAGGGAGGTTTTGAACTGCAGAACAGCTGATGTCTGCTGTTCATAGCGGTTCTAACACTTACCCAGGAGGATAGCTACGAAGTAGCCGCCATCGCGCGTGCAGATCCACCGGCGCCAAAAGTGAACATTTTAATAACAGAATAATCAGAGAAGTCATCGAGATAGAAAAACGCCCACACAGCATGAACAAGTGAGATGATACCTCCCACCTACCAGCCATTTGGAAACCCACCCTTATTGACAAACAACTCCCTAACACAAAAAATGATACCAGACCCACACTCACAAAAACCACACAGGATGTCACCACCACACATCCACGCAAAAAGCAAACCCAAAGCCACACCAATGATAAGGCACGACCACAAACCAGAAGCCAGACCACAGCTCCATCATTAGCCACTTTAAACCCCTCCAATCCATACATGAAGCAAACTGACACCCTCCATGAAGATGAGGCACGACCACGAACGCGAAGCCAAAAAATAGCAAGGCAGCCCAAAATCTTAAAACCCCCTGCAACTCAGACTAACCTGAGCACAACCAAACAGAACACTCCCCCAGCCAATCAGAGCACAGCCAACCCCCCAGCCAATCAGAGCACAGCCAACCCCCCAGCCAATCAGAGCACAGCCAAGCCCCTAACCAATCAGAACACACCTCCACCCAATCAGAACACAGCCAAGCTCCCACCCAATCAGTTCATACCCCCACTGGCAGTTAAAAGGAATATATATATATATATATATATAATATATATAATATATATATATATATATATATATATATATATATATTATATATATATATATTCTGAGGTTTTCGTGGGTATTTGTATGTAGGTCTTTGGTTGTTCGGGTTTTCTCCCACGTAAAATTGGAAGTGTCTTGGCGACGTTTCGACGAAGTCCCATTCGTCATCTTCAGGCTGGTGCTTTCAGCTTCGTGCTTTGAGCAGCACTTTTACGTGGGAGAAAACCCGAACAACCAAAGACCTATATATATATATATATATATATATATATATATATATATATATATATATATATATAATGATATAGGTCAGGCTTAGTGACTTGAGTTCATCCAGGGAGACACAAATGACAATTTCCAGATTCCTCTATGCAATTTATGGGATGCAAATGACAGGGATGTTTGTATGTCCAGTATTTATTTCAGCCTTGAACTCCCATCCTATTACCTGAGCATTCGAGCCCCATTTCTCTCTTCTGCTAGATAAACTTTTCTTGCTCACAAACAAGTTTTAGAAAGACATTAAAATGGCAGTATGCAGTAAAGTTCAGACTAGATATGAGAAGTCTAAAACAGGTAATAAGCATCATTCTGTTCACTTTCACTGTCCAATTTGTAAAGACAATGACCTCAAAGAGGCAAACATGTAAACAAGCAATTACAATAGGCCTGAAGTGCCTGGGATCACATCTTGTGGTCAAAGAGACACTTAGAATTTCTTAGATTTGGCTCGCCAGATGTCTTTTGCAAGAGTTCAGACAGGAATGATTGGAGGAGTCTGAAGGGATCAGGCAAATGTGTCACAAGTATGCCTCAATCGATTCAATCAGAATAGAGCTGGAAAGGGTCTTGGAGACCTTCTAGTCCAACACCCTACTCAAGCAGGAGAAAAAGAAAAAGAAAAAGAAGGAGGAGGAGGAGGAGGAGGAGGAGGAGGAGGAAGAGGAGGAGGAGGAGGAGGAGGAAGAGGGGGTGGAGGAGGAGGTGGCTCACCCCTTTGTCAATTATACTATAGGGTGACTTCTCAAAGGTTGGAATTTATATCCTACCTGGTTAAACCAATAGTGCCATACAATGGGTTTTTCATTCATAATGACTTTTTGATGTCCTTGATGTTGAGAATTGATCATTCCAACTTTTACTCTAGTAAAAGAGTGGTTTGGAAACAAAACCCAGTTCATGACATCAAATGCTGTTAGAAAAATACCATGCTGATCAAAGGAAACTTTGTCCCCTATGGTATTATTAAAAGACACTTGTTTCAGAAAATGGAAGAGCTAGATGGAAAGGGAAATAAATGATTAATAAACTAAACAAGGGACTGAATATTTGTGAAAATATCCTCAAATTCAAAAGCTTATATGTACTCTAAGTACTTTTACTTGAGAAAAGATCCCTCAAATATAAGTCTCAAATCCAAACATTTCATATTCAATTGTCTGAAAGAGCAGTGATAATCATTAGCCTTAGCTAGCATGGCCAGTGATGAGAGTTGATAGTTCCACTCCAAAGGCATCTGACCAAACATAAATTTTATCATTCAGAAGTCAATTAAATGATTCTCAAAAATTATAGAGTTTGTGCTTGACAACTTCATAATGGAGAACTTTCATAGATTTTTGAGTGTAAAATCTAAGTGTAGATTTTATTCAATATTGATTCTTTGTGAAATATAAATACAGGAGGTAAAATGAGATACCCCTTTATGGATTACTGCCTTGTCATGGCGAAGGGGCTTGTTTAACTCAATGAAGCTATGAGCTATGCTGTGCAGGGCCACCCAAGACCAACAGGTCATAGCAGAGAGTTCTGCCAAAATGTGATCCACTGGAGAAGGAAATGGCAAACCACTCCAGTATCTTTGCCATGAAAACCGCATGGACAGTACTAAAAAGCAAAAAGATATGACGCTGGAAGATAAGCCCATCAGGTTGGAAGGTATCCAATATGCTACTGGGGAAGAGCAGAGGGCTATTACTAGTAGTGCCAGAAAGAGTGAAGTGACTGGGCTAAAGCTGAAAGGATGCTCAGCTGTGGATATATCTGGGGTGAAAGGAAAGTCCAATGCTGTAAAGATCTTTTCTCCATAGGAATCTGGAAAAAAAGATCCATGAATCAACACAAGCTAGACATAGTTAAACAAGAGATGACAAGACTGAACATCGACATCTTAGGAATCAGTGAACTAAAATGGACAGGAATGGGGAATTTAATTCAGAAGACCATCAGGTATACTACTGTGGGCAAGAATCCCTCAGAAGAAATGAAGTACCCTTCATAGTCAATAAAAGAATAGGAAAAGCAATATTGGGACACAATCCCCAAAATGACAGAATGATCTAAGTTCGAATCCAAGGCAAACCATACAATATCACAGTAGTCCAAATCTATGCCCCAACCACTGGTGCTGAAGAGGATGAAATTGACCGGTTCTATGAAGCCCTACAGCACCTTATAGAATTAACACCAAAAAAATGATGTCCTTATCATCATGGGGGATTGGAATGCTAAAGTAGGAAGTCAAAAGGTAACTGGAATAACAGGCAAGTTTGGCCTTGGAGTACAAAATGAAGCAGGGCCAGGCTGATAGAATTTTGTCAAGAGAATACGATGGTCATAACAAACACACTTTTCCAACAACCCAAGAGACAGCTCTACACATGGAAATCACCAGACGGTCAACACAGAAATCAGATTGACTATGTGCTCTGCAGCCAAAGATGGAGAAGCTCTATACAGTCAGTAGAAACAAGACCAGGAGCTGACTGTGGCTCAGATCATGAGCTTCTTCTTGCAAAATTTTGACTTAAATTGAAGAAAGTAGGGAAAAGCACTAGGCCACTCAGGTATAAACTAAATCATATTCCTGATGAATATGTAGAGTATTCAGTAGAGGTGACAAACAGATTGAAGGAATTAGATCTGATAGACAGAATGTCTGAAGAACTATGGATGGAGGTTCGCAACATTGTACAAGAGGTAGCAACTAAAACCATCCCAAAGAAAAAGAAATACAAGAAAGCAAAATGGCTGTTTGAGGAAGCTTTGCAAATAGCTGACGAAAGAAGGGAAGCGAAAGGCAAAGGAGAAAGAGAAAGATACACGCAATTGAATGCAGAATTCCATAGAATAGCTAGAAGAGATAAGAATGCCTTCTTAAATGAACAGTGCAAAGAAATAGAAGAAAACAACAGAATAGAGAGGACCAGAGATTTCTTCAAGAAAATTGGAGATATGAAGGGAATATTTCATGCAAAGATGGGCATGATAAAGGACCATAATGGCAGGGACCTAACAGAGGCAGAAGAAATTAAGAAGAGGTGGCAAAACCACACAGAAGAACTATACAATAACTAGCTTAATGTCCCAGATAATGACAATAGGGTGGTCACTGACTTCAAGTCAGATATCTTAGAATGTGAAGTGAAATAGGCCTTAGAAAATCTGAGGAACAACAAAGCTAGTGGAGGTGACAGTATTCCAGCTGAGTTATTCAAAATCTTAAAAGATGATGCAGCAAAAGTGCTACACTCAATTTGCCAGCAAACTTGGAAAACTCAGCAGTGGCCACAAGATTGGAAAAGGTCAGTTTACATTCCAATTCCAAAGAAAAGCAATGCCAAAGAATGTTCAAACTATTGCACCATTGCACTCATTTCACATGCTAGTAAAGTTATACTTAGAATCCTACAAGCTAAACTCCAGCAGTGTATGGATCAAGAACTACCAGAAGTACAGGCAGGATTTCGAAGAGGCAGAGGAACTAGAGATTAAATTGCCAACATACGCTGGATCATGGAGAAAGCTAGGGAGTTCCAGAAAAACATCTACTTCTGCTTCATTGATTATGCTAAAGCCTTTGATTGTGTGGATCACAACAAATTGTGACAAGTTCTTAAAGAGATGGGAGTACCAGACCATTTTATTTGTCTCTTGAGAAACCTATATGCAGGTCAAGAAGCAACAGTGAGAACTGGACACAGAACCACTGATTGGTTCAAAATTGGGAAAGGAGTCCAGCAAGGCTGTATATTGTTGCCCTGCCTATTTAACGTATATGCAGAGCACATCATGAGAAAGGCAGGGCTAGATGAATCAAAAGTTGGAATTAAGATTGCTGGGAGAAATATCAACAACCTAAGATATGCAGATGATACCACTCTATTGGCAGAAAGTGAAGAGGAACTAAAGAGCCTCTTGATGCGGGTGAAGAAGGAGAGTGCAAAGGTTGACTTGAAACTCAACATTAAGAAAACCAAAATCATGGCATCCAGCCCTTTCAATTCTTGGCAAATAGATGGATTAGTGACAGATTTTATTTTCCTGGGCTCCAAGATCACTTCAGATGGGGACTGCAGCCAAGAAATTAAAAGACATTTGTTCCTGGGGAGGAAAGCTATGGCAAATCTAGACATACTAAAAAGTGGAGACATCAACCTGCCAACAAAAGTGCATATAGTCAAGGCCATGGTTTTCCCAGTTGCAATGTATAGATGTGAAAGTTGGACCATAAGAAAGGCTGAGTGACAAAGAATTGAGGCCTTTGAACTATGGTGCTGGAAAAGACTCCTGTGAGTCCCTTGGACTTCAAGGCATTCAAACCAGTCAGTCCTAGAAGAGATCAACCCCGACTGCTCTTTAGAAGGGCAGATCCTGAAGCTGAAACTCAACTACTTTGGCCACCTAATGAGAAGGAAGGACTCACTGGAGAAGGGCCTAATGCTAGGAAAGATTGAGGGCAATAGAAGAAGGGGACGACAGAGAATAAGGTGGCTGGATAGACTCACTGAAGCAGTAGGCATGAACTTAAATGGACTCCAGAAGATGGTGGAGGACAGGAAGTCCTGGAGGAACATTATCCATGGGGTTGCAATTGGTTGGACACGAATTTGCAATTAACAACAACAACAAAATGAGATGTGAATATATTATTGAACACTATTATTGACCTCAGTGATTTATTGTAGGAACTAATTTTATTGTCAGTTAAATAAATATCAGAATTCACTTTTTTTTCCTTCCATAGTTTTCTCAAGGAATTTATGTGGAGAGATACAATGTTATAGGTACAAATGCAAATAAAAATGGATGCAATTTTTCAAATTTCTCTATTTTTGAAGCAACTGGGAAACATAAGATAGTAAAATAAACCGGGCTATGCTTCTATTGTAATCATAGTAACCCTTTCTACTTAAGATTGTCTTTAAAACATTACTAACAGAAGAATATTTATGGTATTAATGCCTACATCATTAAAAATAAAGCAGTAGTGGACTTTCCAAATTTACATTACCTCCCATGGCTTTTCAAGCAGAAATGTAAATCTCTCCTTCTCCACCATTCTTTTGTGTTTGAATTGGGATGAATACATGACATGCAAAGCATGAGCCACAGCAAAGACAGCATTATAGATGCTATAGCTATGTCCAGTAATGTTTTTTTCAAAATATTTTTCAGGAACATTCTCCAGTCTCTCTAGTCCAGAGCAGAAACCACTGTTTGTATGGTTCAAAACCCAGTTGGGGAAGGTGCAGCCAAAACCGTAAGACCAAAAGTCCCTTATGAAATAATCTTCTTTTGCATTGGAAGGCTTTCTATCCTGAATAAATTCCTGAAATCCTGGCAGCTCACTGGAATGGACAGCCAAGGATAAAGCACCATGGTAGACCTGCTTAGCAACTTTCAGTTCTTCTTCATTACCATAGTTTTTAAGCTCTAACTGGACAATCAAAATCCACACTTTACCCTTTATACTGTTTGTTATCTCACTGTCTTGTTCTATAGAAAGCAACCAGTCAAAAACCACAAGAGTGCGAAGATCACCAAACAGGAGAAATACATTGGCTGTGCTGGTCATGATTCTATTCCATATTGTAAATGCCCATTTCTTTATACCCCCAAAGTCAATATCCATGCCTACATTGTAGATTGTCTCTATAAAATCAAAGCAAATGCCATGAGTGGCAAATTCTGGAACCATAACTTGAAAAATCCATTCTGGATTAATTCCAGTTGCAGTGTAAAATCCAATCCAAGTCCACCTGAAAATGAGAAGTAATTGAAGAATTGCCCTATACTGATGGGCTTCATTTGGAACCATTTGATAGAAATATGGGGATTGGGTTTGATCCATCCTCACTGGAGCAGAGCCATAGGAGACCTAAATAGAATGGTAATTGAAGAAATGGCAAAGGAAAATTAATGTGTATATCTACTTGTTTTTATTATTAGTAGTAGTAGTAGTATTAGTATTAGTATCTCTGGGATCACACTTCAGTAAATGGACTAATTGTTGAAAAATAATATTGTCCAGAACAAAAATGTGGCAATTATTTGAGGAAAATTGCAGCTTTTGATAACAGTGGCCAACCAAAGTCACTCCAAGAGTGAGATGGGCAGCATATAAATTTAATTGTAAATCATGAATAAATAAATCATGATCAATTTTTAGGGCCACTCATCTTAAACAAACTGGCTTTGTGGAAAAGAAAATAATTAATTTTATATTTATATTGATTAGTTTTAAATATTATGAAGTGAGATGACTTTATACTAGCAACAATGAAAGATGTTTTAAGCTGACACTTCTTAAATTAGTTCTGTTACTATACAAATAAGTTCTATATATTTAAAAATACATCTATCCTTACTACATAAAGCATCAGGAGGGGAAAAAATAATCTTTAAAACCGAACATACATCCTACCTGAGGAATCTTGTAGATGCTAAAAATGTGTGGTATATGATGAGAAGATTCAATATCAAGCCCCTCAAGCACTGCAAGAAGATTGTCTTTACTATCACAGTGATAATTGGGGAGAAAATGCTTCTTTGGAGAAATAAGTTGCATTGCAGAACGAAAGGCCCACCTGGTATTGCTATGGCTATCATAGATATGGAATCCGAGGGTGATATTGGGTAGGATATGGGGATCTTCATTGATTTCCTTTATGGCAAAGACCAAGGCAAGAATATGCTGGTAGTTCTGAGTTATAACCCTACAGTGGGATTTCCATTATGTGTCAAACTAATTCAGCAACAAAATTATAAGCTATAATTTAAGAAGGATTTTTGGAACAAAATTTAGTCAACAAAACTACCTCACTGTGAAGAGCCAAAGCAAGTTAAATCAGTATATCAGTAAATATTTGGAACAGAGTATTTTAAAAACAAAGGAAAACTTACAGATTAAGGACATGATTTATAATTTTCTAATATACCTGCTTTTTTCCTTTCATCACAATTGATTTTAGAATTCATTAATATGTCAGTTGATATACCTCTGTTCCATTAGTGGGGAGCTATTATTGGCCAACCTACACAAAAGGCTGCTATCAGGGAACCCAAGACCTAAAGATTAGAGGAAGGCAAGGATGGATTCATTCTACACAATTGCCAAGAAATTTAGATGAGACATGTGAATTCTCTGATCAATGATTGTGAGTTAAATTAAACTTTACACACACACACACAATCTGATGGTTTTAAGTTTCTTATATATTTATTCCATTCTTATCATAGAAAAAAATCAAAAGTAGTAAATATATAAAGAGGAAACTGTGATGAGAAAACTGAATAATTATGTATCTTTTTTTTGGAAAAACATATTGTGCTTTCAAATTCTAACTTTTGAACAAAAAAAATGAATTAAGAGACTCTAGGTCCAAATGAATGAAACTGAATTCCCTAGTTGAAAGTTAAACATGCCTTATTGATCGTTTATCTACTTGAGTACCTAACTTTACATTGACTGAGCTAAGTATGTAACATTTGAGTTTAATTAAGCATATTTTAAGCACCAGCTATATAATTAATATTTCCTTGTAGAAGTAGGGGAGCAAAAATAGATTTGTAATCTGTACTCGATTTCAGCAATATAATCTACTCCATTCCTTGCTGCAATAAACCAAACCCATCAAGCTGCTCTTCTACATATCATTCTGCTCAGAAGCATACAGAATGCAAACCCAATTCCTTACAGGTAGCTTTCAGAGTATGTTGGAGGTGGCGGTTCATCAAAAAGTTTTGGACTGGAGACAAAGAAGGTATGAGAAACAAGGCCACCGACGAGTAAATCCCCTGGTTGAAGATACTTGTGAAAAATGAAATGATGATCCATAATTTGACAATTATTTTTTTTCTGCCATGCCATGTGAGGCAGTAGGAGAAAAAGTAACACTACTGCTATCAACATACTAAGTAGAAATTGACCTCTAAACTAACACAAATACCACAGACATTAAAAATCTCTATGAAAGCAATGGTGAGATTTGAATGAAAATTGAAATGTATATCCTTGAATTGATCTGACTGAAATCTGTCACTAATTTTTAAATCTAGATATATATATACACACACATACAATATATAAACTCAGAAAAATGAGTTTATATATTATGTCTAACCATACACACATATATACTTTTATTTTTGTCAACAAGTTTGATATTTGACAGCACAGAGACTGGAAAGCAGAGAAATAATTATAGGTCTTGGATAAATTATCTAGAATTGGCGAATCCTCTGTAGCATTGCTCTGTCTTCTCCTTGAAAGTTTATTACAACTGATGCAATGTGTAAATAAGACTTTTTTTGTGGCAGACTTTATTTCTATTAACTTGCATCACTCCAAAGAGATATTTTTCATCTTCTTGGAGACAAATGTAGACATTAGAAATTAGGCAAACATTTAGAGCAGTAATTCTTAAATATCTAAAATACTTGAATGACTGCAGCTATAATACATATATACACACTTACTTTGGGGTGGGCCCTTGCCATTAGCCCTTTCATCATCTTAACCAGCATTGTCATCAGCATTTTAAACTTACCTCGGTGAAACTATGGAAGGCTTACTAAGGCAGCCCTTCAGCTTTCTTTGATCTAATGTCTCAAATCTAATCATTATTATCTTGTTCATCCTATCATTCCTATCAATGCCATCATCATTTAAAGGCAAATGTGTGCCTTACTTCTATAATTTAAATGCCTTTGTTCCAATCTTCAATCCAAACACTCACTGGAACTGACAAAATAAAACCTGTTGTAAAAAACTAGGACTTACTAGGTTTAACAGGGGCATTTTGCTTCACTGAGCAAAGTACATAGTCAAAACAAAATTGTTAGAAGTGTCCCTTGCTTAAAATGGTGGTACCCATGCTGCTTTATTAGTTGGGGTGGGTTGCATTGTTGTCACTGCAAAGCCAAAGCACTAAATTGGAACTCATATATTTTAAGAAGTTTCATGGGCCATTCTGCCAATTTTCTTTCTATTAAAGGGTAGATTTGAGGAAGTAATCCAGTTGATAATGTCCATTGCAACTAATAACCTCTTCTTCTCATCAAAGGAGAGATGGTCTCCAGCACTGTTTCTGAATGAGACACTTCTGAGAAAGTGATGAAGCTGGATTGAAAAGGAAAATTCCATTCAAGTGTGATTTTCCTTCCTTTTCCCTGAAGGATTTCGCTTTCTTTACCTTTGGTGCCAAAGCACTAAATTGTAACTCGTCTATTTTACACAATTATATTAAATCTTACTTTGTCCAAAAACATTTAGGGCTTTTCGTGTATTTTTGCTAATGCCCACATTTAGGACATTCACAGTATCTCTGTCTCTCTCACACACATACTCCAATTCAATCAGTTAGTACGCACAGTCGTGTGTCTCACTTGGTTTTTCTTCTTTTTCTCTACCTTGCAGAATGAAGATATTGCCTAAACAAGAAACCTTTTCCCAAACTGTTTTATCCTCAGCTCAGCAGATCCCTAAAAAGTGCTAATGTATAGCTTGATGTATGTGTGCCCTATGTGTTCCTGTTTACTCTTTTCCTCTACAATAAATGTAAATAAATCCATTAATTATCTTCTGGTAAATTATTCTAGTGCAGAGGTAAGCACTAGGGGGGTAAGGGCACAGGAGTATGAAAAAAGAACTATAAGATTTTCTCTTTAACCAACTTCCCTGTAAATTCTGGAAGCTTTCCTCCTATTTGGGTTCACCTGGCAGTTTGGGGTCATATCCTTCTGATGCTATAAAGGAAAGGAAAAATGAATTAAAATCATAAGCACAGTAGTGGTCAAATGACTTTTCATTTAACAACCATTTCAGTTAATGACTGAATTACCAATCCCAATTGCATTGGTAAAAGGGGACTACCTGTGATATTCTTGTGCATTAGATTATGGAATGCTAAAGATCCTGAAATATGTCTTTTGAGGAGGAAAACAATATTATTTAGGAATATAAGGTTTATATTTTAATGGTGCTTTTTTAATAGAACAAGTCTTGGAGTGAGAGTCAGAAGAGAAATATTAAACATAGTTTATATTTTGGCTCACGAGGCAGATATACATGTAACAGATCTGCTAAACATGAATTAATAAATTTCATTAATGGGGTGGGGAAATTCTCATTTCAGTTTGACAATATGCTTAGGTATTATTTGTGCATGAAATATCTTGATGTCTGACTTTTTTCCCTTCTATTTGAGATTTGTATTTTGCAGCCTTCTTTGTTGATCTTCCTTCTTGTTACTATTCTTTAATTGATACTGGAGTGTAATGTTGATGATTGATTACTACTCTTTTTAAAAGTTTTTTATTTGTAATACAATTAAAACAAAAATGGACAAGCGTGACATTCCAGAGTAAGTATTTCAAATAGTTTGTTTCTCGTGGTACAAAAAGATAATACACCATTCTTAACCTCTATATAAGCCTCATCCTTCTATGTAATACAATTAAATATACAATTATATGTACAGTTATATATACATTTCAGTCCTATCATTAACTTGAGATCCGAGCAGTTCTTCTTAATTACCAATGGTAAAATTTTCCCAGATTTCAAAGTATTCAAGTTCTGTCTTGTCCTTCATAATCATTGTAAGCCTGTCCATCTCAGCACATGAAAGGATTTTATACAGGATCTCTTCTTCCGTTGGAACTCTCTTATTCCTCCAATTTTGAGCAAAGACCAGTCTGGAAGCCGTTAGAATGTGTAACATTAAATAAAGAACACTATTTAGGACACATTTTAGCTAATCTTATGGGTGGGAAATGCCATCTATAGAACATTTTATAGAGGTTTTCTTTGTAAGAGGTGGCCAAAGTAAGCTTTTTGTTTCTTACCCATAGTTCTTGCCAGATATGCAGATCAAAATTAAGACCAAAATCCTTGCTCCATTTTAACATAGTCACTTTTACTTGTTCCTCATTGCCAGATCTAACAAATTGTGGTATAATTTTTAATCATTTTATCCTCTGATCTCAATATTATTTTATCCAATTCTATTGGTTCTAATTTAATGCCTAACTCTTTTTTATCTTTCCAATATCTCGCCTGCAGTTACAGATATGCCCACCATTCTAATTCTATCCCTTCATCCTGGAGGGTTTTCCTGGATTTCAATTCCCCTCTTTCATCTAAAATATTTTTATATGTTATGATCTTATCTAAATGAGTAAATTTTGGGTGTACATATATTTCTAATGGTGAGATCCAACTAGGTACTTGGGTATAAATTGGTTGCCAAATTTTTGTCCATACATTGATAAGAGCTTGTCTAATATAGTGTCTTCAAAAATATTTATGTATTTTATATTTATGATCCCATAATATAGCATGCCATCCTATTTGTAGGTCATGATTCTCCAGACATAGTAGTCTCCTGTTCTTTAATAATATCCAATCTCTTACCCATACTAGTGCCTGGTAGTATTTCTCCAAGTCTGGAAGGCCAAAGATTGATTAGTACTCTTAATATGTTTACTGTAACTATAAACTGCTGTCAACTATAAAGTATTAAAACAAATTAATATACTTTGGTTTAAATATTGATTGTGAAATCTGACATATTTGCTTACTAAGAGGTCAAGTGAATTGAGTTACATTTGTGTTATTTTCTTTATTATTTTGGGTATTATGGTAGAAAGAACTTAGAAGCAAAGATTGAGTAATTGACTATGTGCCATTAAGTCATTATAGATTTTTAAGCCACATAGATTTTCTCCATGACAATCTCTCCCTCATTTGAATATCTATGAAGATTTTCAGTCATCCAGCTCTTAGTTGTATCAAAAATGTTTTATTTTGTTTTTTGAAAAGGAAACTGGAGTGTTTTTTTTTGGGGGGGGAAAGAAGAGGTTTTTTTTCCTATCCTGGAAGATTCATCAGTTGCATTGGATGGTGTGGGAGATGGGAGGACAGTTATTGACAGTTGAGATTAGTTGGTGAGAGAGGGAATGATATGTTCTGACAGGATGGTGTGGGGATGGGAATGGAAAGATTTTCTTTTCCCTCTTTACTGGTAGGCAAACTTTCAGCTCAGTGGTATAAGTCCTCGAGTTAATGGCGAAAGAAGAGCACGCATTCTATAGCCAACAACTGTTTATTCTTCTTCTGCTCACTCCAACACAACTCAGAGGCTTGCAGGCCTCTCTCACATTAAATAGATCCCTGGGCAGAAAGGTTACAATAGAAAATTGCGCGCTTTCGCGCCTTGCTCATGCGCGCAGGCTGGTGCCGCTTAATCTGGTCCTGGGCAGCTTGCAACAGTCTGGGATCATAGCAATGTCCTAAGCCTGTTTTTGCAGGCTCAGGACACAACATCCCTTCCTCCCTGGATAAAACTTAATCAATCTATACAGATATAGATATATGCGACCTCCCTGAAGGGACGTGGTATTTTTATCCAGCATTGAAATGAATGGACTGTGGATGTTATTACACTTCTGTATGGTACCATGCTAGCATTTTGGAAATACATGCCTAATACACACAGTTCCAACTTCACCATGCAATATGGTATATCTGCCTTAGTTTCCCTTAGCCTGACAGCATTTTCACATATTCTTTAAGGTATTTGGGAGGGTGTTTAACCCATTGCGACCTCCTTGGCCCTTGGGAACACCCTTGGCTTTCCTGTGCAGTTACTGGAGTCTTTGTTGCCCTGGTGGTCTCCATGACCTGGGTTCTGATGCCTGGTCTGCTTGCTCACCCACTGGGCTTGGCAGACCAGGACTTTCCTCCTCCCCATACCTGGTTGATCTGGCTAAGTGTAGGCTGTCTGGACCCTCTGAGTCCCACCCAGTATTTTGTGGGTTTATGGTATTTTCCAGGTCCACAATAGACCCATTTTGGGAACACAGTCCCTCACTCCCAAGCCCAGTAGATGGGTTGTCTGGGGTCTCTGCGGTGCCCCAATACCCTAATTCCCCCCATTCAGTGCCGGAGGTACCAGAATCAGGATTTGCCTCTCTGACTACCCCCTTTTTTCTGATTTCCTTTTGGAAGCAATTGCAGCATTTGGCCAATTTCTTCGAGTGGATGCCAGTTCTATAGTAGGGTTTGGGTTGTTTGGATGCTCCTGGTTAGTCTCCCTGTCTGGAGTGCTGTATTGAGTTTGTGAATAGTGTGAGTACCCCCTGTGTAACTCCCTGGCTGGAATAAGTAGTGGCGTGTACATTGTTCCTTGTTCCCATGAATTCCTGTTGGGCACACTTGCGGAACCTTGGGAGGGGCCTTTCCCTGCCTTTTCATTTACCCCTGACTGCTGACAGTGACCTTCCCTTTGCACACTATAACCCCTCTCCGCCCCCCAGAGAAAACCCAGGAGTGGAAGAGTCCAGTCTCGTACACAGCTGATCAATGTGCCGCCGGAGAACGCAGCCGTTGTCCAAGGACACCTCGTAGGACAAAGGTCCAGTGACCTTGCAAACCACAGCTGGAATCCAAAGATGACCGGGCCCGTAGTTCTGGGTCCAAACCAGAGAGCCCACTTGCAAACACCTTGGTGCCTGTGGCTGTGACACCATAGGCGCCACCCTGTCAGGGTGCAACCTGTCAAGTTTCGTTATCAGTCTACGACCCCAGCAGAGCTCTTCCCAGTGGAAGTACAAGGTGTGGTGTGGTATGCAAGAAGAAAATCTGCCAACCTGTGATGCCAGTCATCGTAAGTCAGTTGTTTGAGGGCATCCTTGGTGGTGCTGCAAAAATTCCTCTCAACACCTGGATGGTCCTGGCAGTAGTAGTAGAGGAAACAAGAACAACTTCCAACTACTTTGAATGGCTATCAACAAGAACCAAGAAGAATTGCCCCTGAAAGGGCCCAGCGTAATCTATATGCACTCTGGACCAAGGTGATTGTGTTTCCTCCCACCTATGCACAGGGGCCTGAGGCATTTCTGGCCATGAGCGCTGGCACAAGTGACATCCGTGCACCTAGGCCTCTATATCCTTGTCAAACCGAGGCCACCATAGATGGCTGCGCGCAAGAGATTTCATCCTGACAATGCCAGGATGACCCTCATGGAGAGAGACCAAGATTCTAGGTCTCAGTGAGGTAGGAATAATTACTCTGCTGCTCCACAACAGGCAACCCTTAAAGGTGGAAAACTCATGCTTCTTGAGCCAGAAGCTTTGGAACTCAGTACCTGGACTTCTCTCAGGCCATCCAGACAAACCCATGAAAGCACACGTGTAAGAGTGAGGTCTGTGGCTGTTTCTGCAGCCACAGACCTGGCATTTAAGGGAGATTCAGGCAAATCCTGAATGGAGAGAATATTGATGGCAGGAGCAGGGTCTGCTTCTACCAGTTTCAGAGGTAGTCTGCTTAGGCCATCAGTGTGGCCCATTTCCTTTCCAGGTTTGTGAATCAAAGAATAATCATATGCTGACAAAAAAATAGACCACCTCAGCATTCTAGGAGAAATAATATGAGGGGTTTGTTTGTTAGTTGTACACAATCCCAACAGGGGCTTATGGTCTGTGTAGACCATGAAATGTCGGCCATATAAAAAATCATGGAATTTCTTAATTCCCTCTACTATGGCCAATGCTTCCCTGTCTATTTGAGCGTAATTACGCTCAGCAGAAGATAGAGTCCTGGAGTAATATGCTACAGGAACCTGAGTTCCATCAGCCCTCAAATGGCTAAGTACAGCTCCCACCCCATAAGGAGATGCATCACAAGCGATGCAGACAGGTAATTTTTCATTGAAATGTGTGCAAACACATCACTGGATGTAAGCAAGGCCTTGACCTCATTGAAGCACTTTTCGTGGACTTTGGACCACTGCCAAACTGCCTGCTTGTCTAAAAGCCTATGTAGTGGTTCTACCACAGCAGCTTTGTGAGGTAGGAAAGTGTTGTAAAAATTCAAGAGACCTAGAAAAGCCTGCAGTTCACTTTTAGACTTGGAGCTAGGAGCCTGCAGTATAGCCTTCAATTTAGATGCAGCAGGGTGAATACCTTGGGCATCTATTCTGAATCCCAAGAAATCTGTAGAAGTGACTCCTATCTTACACTTGTCTCTTTTTAATTTTAGGCCTGCTCTTCGGAAACAAAGCAAAACAGCCCTCAATCTCTCTGCTAAATTCTGAGTGGATTCTCCAGCAATAAGGACACCATCAAAATAGGGGCAAACTCCAGGGATACCCCAAGGTGTACTCGCCATGACTCTTTGGAATATTCCAGGGGCTACATTTACTCCAAATTGCAGTCTCCCCTCTTGGGAGCAATGTCCCATAGGCATAAGGCCACAGATGGAGTGGCCTGAACAGCCGGTTGCATGCAATTTTCCATAGACCCAGTGCCAGAGTCAGGAGCTGCCTCATTGGCAAAACCCCTATGTGCAAAGCGCAAAGCCCTTCTTTTGCAGGAAGACTGAGATCCATGATCATGATTGTGGTCCTCCTCCCCCGAGAGCAGAGTCAGGAGTGGAAGGGTGACTGGGTAGCCTCCAGTGCAGCTGGTCAATGTGCTGACGCAACACACCATCGTCCAGGCCACTTTGTATGACAATGGTCCAGTGACTTTGCAGACACTGCTGTCACCTAGAGATGTCCAGGTCCATTGTTCCTTGCCCAAACCGGATCGCCCACCTGTAGTCTCCTAGGTGCCCACGACTGTGACATTTGTGAAGCCACCTGGTCTGGGTGCAATCTGTCCAGTTTGGTAATGAGACAGCGACCCCAGTAGAGTTCAGCTGGGCTTTTCCCAGTAGCTGTGCAAGGTATGGTGCTTTGGCAAAGAAGAAAGTCAGCTAACTTGTAATGCCAGCTCATCCCAGCTTGGCTGTTGGAAGCTGGAGGGAATGGTGGTGAAGTAGCATGATGGATCATGTTGACCTGTAGGAAAGCCTGAAACTCAGAAGAAGTGAATTGAAGCCGGTTGTCGGAGACAAGAACATCTAGGAGCCCATGGGAGGCGAAGATGCCCCTCAACACCTGGATGGTTCTGGCAGTCATCGTAGTGGACACTGGAACGACCTCTAGCCATGTAGAGTGACTGTCCACAACAATGAGGAAAAATTGCCCCTGAAAGGGGCCAGCATAGTTGATATGAACCCTCAACCAAGGAGCATGTGTGTCCTCCCACCTGTGTACAGGAGCCTGTGGCATTTCAGGCCTGGACTGTTGGCAAACATGGCAACTCTGGACCTGGATCTCAATCTCCTCAAGCCCCGGCCACCAGAGATAGCTGCGTGCAAGCGCCTTCATCCAGACTACACCCGGATTTCCCTCATGCAGAGACTGCAAGACTCTAGTCCTCAATGAGGTTGGGATCACTACTCTGCTACCCCATAGGACAAAACCCTTAAAGGTGGATAGCTCATGCTTCCTTTTCCAGAAACTCTGGAAATTAGTGCCAGGACATGTGTCAGGCCATCCTGACAGCACCTATGTCAACACACGTGTTAGCATGTGATCATTGGCTGTTTCTGCAGTCACATCCCTTGCATTGAGAGGTGACTCAGGCAAATCCTGGATAGCTAATTTGTGGTTAGCTGGAGCAGGATCTGATTCTACAAGCTGTAGAGGCAACCTGCCAAGGCCATCTGCATGGCCCATTTCTTTGCCTATTTGTGAACCAATGAGTAATCATATGCAGAAAGGAAAATTGACCATCTCAACATTCTAGGTGAAATTATGTGTGAGGTTTGCTTGTTTGTTGTAAACAACCCGAGCAGTGGCTTATGATCTGTAAAGACCATGAAGTGGTGACCATACAAAAAGTCATGGAACTTTTTTATGCCAGCCACTATGACCAAGACTTCTCTATCTGTGAGTAATTACGCTCAGCAGATGACAGGGTCCTAGAATAGTAGGCTACAGGGACTTGTGTTCCATCAGCCTTAAGGTGACTTAAGACAGCCCCGATCCCATAAGGGGATGCATCGCAGGCTATACACACTGGTAGCTACTCATTGAAATGAGCAAGAACAGCATTTGAAGACAACAATGCCTTGACCTATACAAAACTCCTTTCGTGAACTTTAGTCCACTTCCATGGAGCCTGCTTGTCCAAGACCCAGTGTAAGGGCTCTGCCACTGCAGCTTTGTGAGGTAGAAAGGAGTGATAGAAATTTAGAAGCCCAAGAAAAGCTTGAAGCTTGCTCTTCAACTTGGGGCTTGGGGCCTGCTGAATCGCTTTGAGCTTAGATTCAGCAGGATGGATGCCTTCTGCATCTATATGAAACCCCAGGAATTCAGTGGAAGTGACTCCAATTTTGCATTTATCTTGCCTAAGCTTCAGCCCTGCTTCACGGAACTGCAGCAAAATGGACCAAAGCCTCTGAGCCAAGTTTTTGGGTGATTCCCCTCAGATGAGAACATCATCGAAGTAAGGGCAAACTCCCAGAAGTTTACAGAGCGTTCACTCCATAACGCTTTGGAAAATGCCAGGAGTTACATTAACCTCAAACTGGAGTCTTCTGACTTTCAAGGCCCCCTGGTGCGTTATGATCGTCTGGGCCTCAGCCATTGCCTCATCAACTGGTAGCTGTTGATAGGCCTGAGCCAAATCAAGTTTGGTGAAAGCTCAGCCTCCCTTAAGCAAGGCCAAATGCACCTCACCACAGGCACTGGATAAGAATGCTGCTGTAATGGTTTGTTTAGCATGCATTTATAGTCAGCACAAATGTGGACTTGCCCATTGGCCTTCAGTGGCGTCACTATAGGTGTTTCCCATGGATTGCTATCCACAGATTCCAAAATACCTTGCTGAAGCAGTTTGTCCAGCTTGGTATTAATCTTTTGCTTCAGCACAAAAGGCGCCTGATGAGGCTTAATCCTAATCTGGGCAATGGATGGCAAAGCAATTGGAGGCCCATTGTACAACCCTAGTTCTGGACTAAGCACATCAGCAAACTCCTTACAAACTTCTGCAAGGCCTGCCATTTGCAAGCTGTAAGCCCAGTCACTTGAATCCCAAGTCAAATTAGACTCATGCGATCGCCCTCTACCACATTGTTCAGGAACCCTTTAAATTTCCTACGGTGCACCTTGAGCGTGGTCTCCCCATTTACCCTGACTTGGAAATTCTGAAAATCTGTTAAGACCAGATTCAACGGCCTGAGTTTAACTCTCTGGCCACTTCTACAGCAGATCTGCTTGAGGGTGTTCTGGGATATGATTGACAGAGCTGAACCCATGTCCAGCTCCATTGTTAAGGGGACCCCCTGCAATTTGACATCAATGCAAAGCTTCTTCTTTAATGGCCTGTGGGCCCCTGTGTTCAAAATGCTCCTGCATTCTGTCTGGGGACCCTGATACCTTTCCAATGCAATTTTTCTGAAGGATGGTCTTTCATGCAACCCAAACAGACGGTGGCTATGTGGCCTTGGCAGCCACATGCCCGGCAAATGACAGAGCAGAAACAGCAATCAGAGCACTTGTGATGGCCTCCACATCTGAAACAGTAAGGGAATTGAACTGCCTTATCAGCTCGCTCTTGGGGCCTTCTCTCTGCTGGCTGCTGTAGATGGTCAACCTCGTTTTCAGAATCCAGATCAGCTACCTCTCAAGCAACCGCTTGATGGATGGAGCCTGAACTCGTAGGATGCTTGGAAAGCCACAAGGCCTTGACTGCTCCTCCTGCTGCTTTGTGATCTCCCTTAGTGCATCTGGAAGGAAACATCTTCCTTTGCAAAAACCTTTTGTTTGTAGCTCAAGGCTCCTCAAACCACAAACTAGATGATCTTGAAATCTTTCCTCCAGGTCTTTAAACTCACAGGGTCTAGCAGCTTGTCGAAGCGCAGCAATAAAGTCTGCAGCAGACTCTCCTGGCTGTTGGTCCTGCTGTTTGAATGTGTGATGCCAGGCAATCACCAATAGCTTCAGTTCAAAATGTTCCCTTAACATTTTCTTCAACTCAGTATAAATGATGGATTCCAGAGGTGCTGGGGCAACCAGATTTTTGGCAATATCAAATGTCTCTTGCCCATAGGCACACAGTAACTTGTGGCTTTGAGTTCATCTTCCCAAACTTAGTTTACTTGGAAGTAGTTTTCTACTCTGGCCACATACGAGCTCCAACGTTCAGGGTGAGCTGTATCGAATTCGGACAAATGCCCTATCTTCGACATTATTACTTCTTGGTTGCCTTGTCAACGCCTTGTGCTGCTCTGGCTTATGAAGGGGTTCCAGGACGAATCTTGCCGAGCTCTCCTCTAGCATCTTCATACTGGCAGGCAGAGTTGCACGAATCGGAACGCCGAACTTCCAAGCACTTTGGGCCTTCCATGGTGAGTCAGCCTATTTTCTTTCATTGTTTTCTTACAGCACCATCCCACCTTCATTGCCAATTATCTGTTCTGTGTGTTGGTAAGGCATTAAGACGAGGCAGGAGTAACAACAGTTGCTTCTTTATTTAATCTTCAACAGAACAACACAAAATGGCACAGATCCCTTTTATACCTCCTTACAGGGAGCAGCATCAACCAATCAATGCAATGTATCTTTCCTGCCTTGTCCATGCGCAATAGCCTGGAGACAGCCTATCTGGCCCGGGCAGCCACGTGGCCTGCTGGGTCTCTCTGCACCTTCCTGCACCTGCTGTGTCAATCACAGTCCAGGACACAACACATAGTATTTTAAATTCATTAATATTTAACCTGCCACAAGACTTTGCATTGCTATTCTTCAGCAGACAAATACAAGTATTCCATGTAGAATGACTACTTAAACATTTAAACATAAATATTGCAATATATTTTTCCAATGTAGTTTTCTTAAAAAGGTAGGTTGCAGCTAAATGCAGGAATGGAATATTTTTGATCTAAAAAAAATCTATGTGCAGAAATAGTTTTTCAGTAAATAGTTATGGATCATGTAAGTATTTCACAACACACTCAAGAGATTTTTTTTATTGTAAATTCAGTTTGTCAGTAATTAATAATTAATATAATTCCCATACGAATACATTGAAAAGGACTCTCATATAAATTGTTTCAAAATTTAAATACTTCCCTTATGTATGCATTGAAGGAAAGACCATATGACTATTTGCTTAACTTTATATTTTGCTTTTCTAAAATAAATGAAGAAGTCAAGATGTTCAATTCTGGCATTTTCCTACCCCTCCTTTGTGTGTGTTTGTGTTTGTGTGTGTGTTTGTGTGGTTGTGGGGGGGGTGAGTGCCAGAGGTACAAATCTGAAGAAGATACAAAGAAGTGTGATGGAGGTTAGATGTGGGCAACTAGTAGTAGGTTGCTCACATTACTATAATATCATTATAGAGGACAGACTGAACATGTGTCATCTTTAGGTTCTATATAAGAGAAAAATAAGTCTTTGGTCTTCAGCACTTCCTTCTTATCAAGTGTTCTCTCTTGTTCAGCTCTGGCCTCAAGAGAATAATATAACTTTTGGGGAAAAAAATAAATCCCAACAAACCAGCACTAGAAGCAAAGATGGAGAAGATTTCTACAGCAACCATGTATTTTCCTTTGGTGCTCAGATAGGTTGGAACAAAAGACAACCACACGCTGCAAAATACCAACATACTGAATGTGATGAATTTGGCTTCATTGAAAGTGTCAGGTAACTTCCTGGCAAGAAAAGCCACAGAGAAGCTGATAATAGCCAAAAAGCCCAGGTAACCCAGGACACAATAAAACATGACCATTGACCCCTCATTGCACCGCAGTATGATTTCTTCATTCACGGAATGCGTATCAACTTCTACAAAAGGTGGAGAGGTCCACATCCATGAAATGCAAATGCTTGCCTGAATCAGAAAGCAGAAAAAAAGGACCGAGTTGGTCACCCACCTCCTCATCTTGGATCCAGGATGGGTGGCTAAGAATGCCAAAACTACTGTGATCGTTTTTGCCAGCACACAAGAAACTACAACTGAGAAGATGATGCCAAAAGCAGTTTGTCGGATAAGACAGGTCACCTGCTTAGGACGGCCAATGAACAAGTACACACAAAAGAAGCAGTGCAGGAGAGACACCAGAAGTGTGTAAGTGAGGTTTCGATTATTGGCTACAACAATTGGGCTGTTGTGATGTTTTAGGAATATTCCCAGCACCAGAGCTGTAATCAAAGAAAAGAAAAGAGCAAAGAAAGAAAAACTAATCCCAAGAGGTTCTCCATAAGATAAGAAACTTACATATCTGGGCAGACAGAAATTTTTGTTTTTATTTGGATAGAATTCATTTCTGCAGATATAGCAATCTCTTATATCTGAAAAAGAAAAATACATGGTTTCAGTTCCTGTATCAAATCTATATACCAAACTGATGCCACAAAACATAGTTACTAGGAGCCTTCTGGAAATGCTCTTTGTCCCAATCAATGATCCAAGTGGGTCATTTTCAATCAACCTTTTTTTTCTCTCAAGGGGATCCTAGAAATGTAATTATATTATATTTCTTATTTCAAAAAGTGATAGTTGACTCTCACTATTATTAATTCTGATTACAGAATTATTCAAATATTAATATTGAAAAATCTTTTACCTGAATCTCTTTTTCATGATGATGATAACAATGATGATGATGATGACGACGGTGATCATGATCTAAGGATTTGTAGAGCTGTCTTTTTCCCCACTTCCCTAACCATTCTTTTTTTTCTCTTCTTTACCATTTCAACAGGGAACATTAACTTAAATGTATTCATCATGCATCATTTACCCTTTCCTAAGGATCCCCTTTCTATTCAACACTTTCCTCTGAATTTTTCATCTCTGACAAAGGCAAAAAATTACTGATTCATCATTTTATTTATATTCTACCTTTCCTTTGACAGTTAAAGGTGACATAGAGTACAGCTCTCCTTTTATCTCCACAACAATGGAGACCCAATGGATAGGTCTATTTGAGAGAGAGTACAGATAGTCTTTGACTTACAATATTTCATTTTAGTGACCAAAGTTATAACGGCACTGAAAAAAGTGACTTACGACCATTTTTCACACTTATGACTGTTGCAGTATCCTGATGATCAAAATTCAGACGCCAAGCAACTGACTCATATTTATGATGGTGTTGTATTTTGCAACCATCATCGAAGATTCATACCTATAGTCATGTGATCCCCTTTTGTGACCTTCTGACAAGCAAAGTCAATGGAGATGCCAGATTTACTTAACAGCCGTATTACTAATTTAATAACTGCAGTGATTCTCTTAACCAATTTGGCAAGAAAAGTGGTAAAATGGGACAAAACCCACTTAACAAATTTCTCACTTAACAACATACATTCTGGGCTCAATAGTGGTTGTAAGTCAAGAACTACCTGTAATTAAAAATAACTTAGTAAGCTCCCTGATTGAATAAGGATTTAAAACATATTTTCCACAAGTCTACACCTAACATCTAGATATAGATATTTTCTGTACATAACAGTTCATTTATTTATCTTAATTTTTACCTTCCTTCTCTGAAATTTTTCCATCTGGACATGGAATGCACTCATAGCAACAGAATGGCTTCCCTTCCTTTACTTTCTTGCTAGTACCAGGTTGGCAATGTTCAGTACATATCGAGGTTGGCTGGATCTAATTAGAAATGTAAGAAGAGAGTAAATTGGAGAATAATCATAGATTCAAAATCCTGTTGATTCTTGTTCATTTCCTTTTGTTATTAGAGTTGCAGAAGAATCAGATTTAAAAAAAAATCCCATTTCTTTGTCAAAATGCTATCCTGTAGGTGGGATCTACTGCTTATTATCTGATTGTTATATAAAGATAAATAAGTACATGAATTTTTGTTTGCAAAGATTTTTCACTGACTTCCAATCTATCAGATCATGTTTATTCTGGCCAGACTTTGCATTTTCATTCTTTTTTGAAAAAATCTACCAAATGTTTGGATAAATGGTAAAATAATGACATTACTAAATATGCACATATATTTGTAAACTTGGTACATTATACCATTGCATATGAATGCAGGATCATTGGAAGAGGCATGAGAATCAAGATTCTTGCTTTGAAGGAACTGTGCTATGAGTGTGTGACATCTGGTGGTGCAGAGCTTAGAATGCAGTACTACAGGCTACTTCTGCTGACTCCTGACTGCCAGCAGTGTGGCAGTTCGAGTCTTACTGAGATTGGTAAAATGATGACCCAGATTGTTGGGAGCAATATGCTGAGTCTGTAAACCCCTTAGAGAGGGCTGTAAAGCATTGTGAAGTACTATATAAGTTTAAGTGCTATTGCTATTGCTATCTGTGTAATGCATCCACTGTCTATATCTGTATATGTTTGGTCACCATGAACCAGTCTTACAAGCATTATTTAAATAACGAAAATTGCCAAAAGGAAGTCTCCAATAAGGAGGCACAGCCAGAAACCAGCTCCACTAAACCCACCAAGTACATTGTAATCGCTAATCAAAGGAGAAAGAGAAAGATACACCCAATTGAATGCAGAATTCCAGAGAGTAGCTAGCAGAGATAAGAATGCCTTCTTAAATGAACAGTGCAAAGAAATAGAAGAAAACAACAGAATAGGGAGGACCAGAGATCTCTTCAAGAAAATTGGAGATATGAAGGGAACGTTTCATGCAAAGATGGGCAGGATAAAGGACCAAAATGGCAGAGACCTAACAGAGGCAGAAGAGATTAAGAAGAGATGGCAAAACTACACAGAAGAACTATACAAGAATGAGCTTAACATCCCAGATAACCACAATGAGATGGTCACTGACCTCGAACCAGACATCCTAAAATGTGAAGTGAAATGGGCCTTAGAAAATCTGAGCAACAACAAAGCTAGTGGAGGTGACAGTATTCCAGCTGAGCTATTCAAAATCTTAAAAGACGATGCAGTAAAAGTGCTACACTCAATTTGCCAGCAAATTTGGAAAACTCAACATTGGCCACAGGATTGGAAAAGGTCAGTTTACATTCCAATTCCAAAGAAAGGCAATGCCAAAGAATGTTCAAACTATCGCACCATTACACTCATTTCACATGCTAGTAAAGTTATGCTTAAAATCCTACAAGCTACACTCCAGCAGTATGTGGATCGAGAACTACCAGAAGTACAGGCAGGATTTCGAAAAGGCAGAGGAACTAGAGATCAAATTGCCAACATACGCTGGATCATGGAGAAAGCTAGGGAGTTCCAGAAAAACATATACTTCTGCTTCATTGACTATGCAAAAGCCTTTGATTTGTGGATCACAACAAATTGTGGCAAGTTCTTAAAGAGATGGGAGTACCAGACCATCTTATTTGTCTCTTCAGAAACTTATATGCGGGTCAAGAAGCAACAGTGAGAACTGGACATGGAACCACTGATTGGTTCAAAATTGGAAAAGGAGTCCGGCAAGACTGTATACTGTCGCCCTGCCTATTTAACTTATATGCAGAGCACATCATGAGAAAGGCAGGGCTAGATTAATCAAAAGTTGGAATTAAGATTGCCGGGAGAAATATCAACAACCTAAGATATGCAGATGATACCACTCTAATGGCAGAAAGTGAAGAGGAACTAAAGAGCCTCTTGATGCGGGTGAAGAAGGAGAGTGCAAAAGTTGGCTTGAAACTCAACATTAAGAAAACCAAAATCATGGCATCCGGCCCTCTCAATTCCTGCAAATAGATGGGGAAGAAATGGAGGTAGTGACAGATTTTATTTTTCTGGGCTCCAAGATCACCTCAGATGGGGACTGCAGCCAAGAAATTAAAAGACGCTTGCTCCTGGGGAGGAAAGCTATGGCAAATCTAGACAGCATTCTAAAAAGCAGAGACATCACCCTGCCAACAAAAGTGCGTAAAGTCCAGGCCATGGTTTTCCCAGTTGCAATGTATGGCTGTGAAAGTTGGACCATAAGAAAGGCAGAGCGCAAAAGAATTGAGGCCTTTGAACTATGGTGCTGGAGAAGACTCCTGCGAGTCCCTTGGACTGCAAGGCGTTCAAACCGGTCAGTCCTAGAAGAGATCAACCCTGACTTCTCTTTAGAAGGCCAGATCCTGAAGTTGAAACTCAAATACTTTGGCCACCTAATGAGAAGGAAGGACTCACTGGAAAAGGGCCTAATGCTGGGAAAGATTGAGGGCAATAGAAGAAGGGGACGACAGAGAATGAGATGGCTGGATGGAGTCACTGAAGCAGTAGGTGTGAACTTAAATGGACTCCAGAAGATGGTAGAGGACAGGAAGACTTGGAGGAATGTTGTCCATGGGGTCGCGATGGGTCGGACACGACTTCGCAATTAACAACAACAATTTGATCTAGTTCGGTGAATGCAGTTAATCTTTAAGAAAATCAGAGCAGATCCAAGTCAGCAATACTTGGGTGAAATCAGTTGTTACAGTAATTGTTATGTTCTGTACATTGGTAAGGCATTGATATAAGGCAGGAGTAACAACAGTTGCTTCTTTATTCAAGCTTCAACAGAACAACACAAAATGGCGTGGATCCTTTTTATACCCTTTTGCAGGGAACAGCGTCAGCCAATAAATGCAATGTATTTTCCTACTTTGCATGTGCACAATAGGCTGGAGACAGCCTGTTTGGCCCAGGCAGCCACATGGTCTGCCTGGGTCTCCCTACAGCTCCCTGCACCTGCCCTGTCAATCACAGGCCCAGGACATAACACCTCTCCCCTCTTGGTTCAAAAAAATAGACACTACTATTTTTAACTACTACAAGGTTACTCTTTTCAGCGTGTTCTTATTTCTAGGAAACCCTTAGGCCTGCCAGCTTACTGACAGGAAAATTACATAATCTTGTAAGAACTTTGGAGGGCCTCTGACCCTCTCCATGCATCTCAGAGCTGCTGCAAGTGCCCGATCTGCAAGCTCGCCTGCCAGGCTAAACAGACTGGGACTTTGAGGCCCAATTGATACAGGTGAACTCGCATCTTGCTGACTGGTCCTGTAAGCCCAACCCTTTGTCCATTTGACTTTGGATGGCTCTTTTCGGTAAGCCCAGACCAGAGTTCCTTGGTGGGGTGGAATTCCCCAGGTCAGTGAGAGACCCTGGTAGGGAGCACTGTCCCGTAGGCACAAGGCCTGTAGTAAATGTTGCATGAAAAGCCGGTTGTGTGCAATGTCCCATGGACCCCATGCCAAGTCAGGAGCCGCCTCGTTGGCAAAACCCCTATTTGAAGAGTACAAACCCCCGCTTTTGCAGAGAGACTGAGATCCATGATCGTGATCGTGGTCCTCCTCCCCACCGAGAGCAGAGTCAGGAGTGGAAGGGTGAGTAGCCTCCATCGCAGCTGGTCAATGTGCCAATGCAGCATGTGACCATCTTCCAAGGCCACTTCCTATGACAGTGGCCCAGTGATCTTGGGCCACTGCTGTCACCCAGAGATGTCCAGGTCCATAGTTCCTTGCCAAACTGGATCGCCCACCTGTAGTCTCCTCGGTGCCGGCGGCTGTGAAATCTGTGAAGCCACCTGGTCTGGTTGCAATCTGTCCAGTTTGGTAATGAGACAGCGACCTCAGTGGAGTTCAGCTGGGCGTTTGCCTGTAGCTATGCAAGGTGTGGTGCAGTGGCAAAAGAAAAAATCAGCTAACCTGTGGTGCCAGCTCCCATGAGTGAGCCTCTTCAAGGCATCTTTGGTTGTGTGCACCATGTGCACAGCTTGGCCATTGGAAGCTGAATGAAAGGGTGCTGAAGTAGCATGACAAATCATGTTGGCTTGCAGGAAAGCCTGGAATTCCAAAGAGGTGAATTGAGGTCCGTTGTCAGAGATAAGAACATCTGGCAGCCCGTGAGAGGTGAAAATCTCCCTCAGCACCTGGATGGTCCTGGCAGTAGTCGTGGTGGACACTGGAATGATCTCTAGCCATTTAGAGTGACTGTCCACAACAATGAGGAAAAATTGGTCCTGAAAGGGGCCAGTGTGGTCTATATGAACACTTGACCAAGAAGCATGTCTGTCCTCCCACCTATGCACAGGAGCCTGTGGCATTTCAGGACTGGACTATTGGAAAATGTGGCACCCCTGGACCTGGATCTCAATCTCCTTATCAACCCCAGGCTATCAGAGATAGCTGTGTGCAAGTGCCTTCATCCAGACTATTCCCAGATATCCCTCATGCAGAGACTGCAAGACTCTAGTCTTCAATGAGGTTGGGATCACTATCCTGCTACCCCACAGGACACAACCTTTAAAGGTGGATAGTTCATGCTTCTTTTTCCAGAAAATCTGGAAATTAGTGCCAGGACACGTGTCAGACCAACCTGACAGCACTCATGTCAATATATGCATTAGCGTGTGTTCAGTGGCTATTTCTGTAGCCACATCCCTTGCATTGAGAGGAGACTCAGGCAAATCCTGGATAGCCAGGATGTGCTTAACTGGACCAGGATCTGATTCTACAACCTGTAGAGGGAACCTACTAAGGCCATCAGCATGGCCCATTTCTTTGCCTATTTGTGAACCAGGGAGTAGTCATACGCAGAAAGGAAAATTGACCACCTCAACATTCAAGGAGAAATTATGTGTGAGGTTTGCTTGTTCATTGTGAACAACCCCAGTAGTGGCTTGTGGGCTTGAATCCCAAGTGCCTCGAACCAATCAAGTCCGATTAGACTCGTGCGGTCACCCTCAACCACAACAATGTCCAGAAACTCTTCGAAATTCCTATGCTGCACTCTGAGTGTGGCTTCCCCTTTCACACTGACTCGGGAATTCTGGAAGTCTATTAAGATAAGATTTGACGGCCTGAGTTTAACTCTCTGGCCACTTCTACAGCAGATCTCTGGGAAATGATTGGCAGAGCTGAACCCGTGCCCAGCTCCCTCATTAAGGGGACCCCCTGCAATTTGACATCAATATTCAGCTTCTTCTTCAATGGCCGGTGGGCCCCTGTTCTCAAAATGTTCCTGTGGGTCATGCAGAAACCCACCCTATTCTGGCTGGGGACCCTGATACCTTTCCGAGGCAATTCTTCCAATGGACAGTCTTTCTTGTGACCGAAACAGATGGTGGCTATGTGGCCTTGCTGGCCACACACCCGGCAAGTAGCAGAGCTGGAAAGATCGTATGAACAGTAAATATTATGCTTATTATGCTTAGTGGCTTGGTTGAAAATTGGAGAACTTTGTTCTCATATATAATTCAATGTATACTCTGCTTTACATTGCCATAACACAGTTTCAGTCAATTTAAAGACATGTTCCAGGTATTGTTTCAGTAGACCTACATTTGTTATACCATTTTGTTTATAGCACTTTTTCAGTTTTTCAATCAACTGTTATTTGAATTAATCATTAAACTGAAGCACAGTGAAACTTACTTGGTTAAACCAGCTGTGCCATACTATGGCATCTTTACTGATGATCAATGTTTCTTCTATAGTAGTTTCTTGAGCCATTTTGCCAATTTTCTTTCTATGAAAGGATAGATTTGAGGAAATAATCCAGTTGATAAGGTCCATTCCAACTAATAACCTCCTATTCTCATCAAAGGAGATATCATCTCCAGCACTGTTGTTGAATGAGACACTTCTGAGAAAGTGATGAAGTTGGATTGAAAAGGAAAATTCAATTCAAATGAGATTTTTCTTCCTTTTCCCTGAAGGATTTCCCTTCCTTTTCACTTCTTTTCTTTCCCTAATTTTCTAGCATAAGGAAAGCCATAATGAGGGGAAAATTTCTATCAGCCTTTTTCATTTGTGTTACTTAATTGGGGGGGGGGGATCCTATTGAAGAATTTTTCATTGCTTTATAGAGATTTGCAAAAGTTGACCACTTGGTTTCTCTGCTTACAGATTAAACAGAATATTTTTAAAAAAACAAAATCATTTCTGTCTAGGTCAAGTGTTAGGTTTAGTTCAACAGAGTTCAAATTCTTGCTCTCCATTACATCTGTAATATAAAATTGACTATATTCAAAGGAAGGCACCACCACCATCACTGCATTTATACTGCTGAATTTTCCAATATCTTTTATTTTATTCTATATCATTATGTGCAATAAATATTAGTGTTAAGCATGAAATTTCTCTAAAATTCAAGTTCATGTTCAAAGTATCTGCAATTTTATGGAGAACAGATGGAGAAACTAGGGATAAAATTTCTATCAAGTTTCCATACTGCAAATTTGAAGCCTTTTACCTGCAAAGAGCGCATCATTTTGGATTGATCCATTCTTGCTTTTTGTCTGAGCCTTGATGCAGTCATGGAATGCAAGGCATAGGCCACACTATAGACAGCATTATATATACTGTAGCTATGGCCAATCGTATTCATTTCAAAAAAAGAGCCAGGAACATTCTGCAGGTTCTCCTTGCCTGTGCAAATGAGTCCTACAACTTTATCCTGAATTCTATTTGGAAATGCACAGTTAAAGACATGTTGCCAGAAGTCCAGCAGAAAGCCATCCTCTTTGTTATTTAATGGCTTCTGACTCTGAATGAAATCTTGAAACCCATGAAGTTCTTTGGTGTGAATTGTAAAGGACAGAGCACCATGTAATAATTTTAAACTCCAGGTCCTTTGATAGTTCAAAACACTGAGCTCCATCTGAGTAATCATTACCCATACTTTACCTTTTAATTGATTTATATACGATTTTTGTACTCCAAATTCAGAAATGTAGGGAAACCATATCAAAAACAAAATGGAATAAGATACTCCATAGTACACCACTATATTGGCTTTGCTGGACATGACAACTTCGTAAATTTTTGCTCCTTGAATTAACATGTTTTCATGTTCTGCAGAGTAATTTATTCTAGGGATAATTTCTATGAAGGCAAAGCAGATGCCTTGATTAGAAAACGCTGGAATAACAGCACGTACAAATCTTTCTCCTCTCTCATCGTCCATAGCAAGGATCCCAATCCATGTCCATGAGAAATAGAGAAGCAGAGAGAGGATTCCAACATGCTGAAGATCATCTTTAGGGGCCATTTGGTAGAAAGACTGGCCTGAAGTTTTATCATTCATCTCTGGAGCTGATCCATAAATGATCTGAATATAATTCATTAAAGGAAACAGATTACTAATAGATTTGCATAGCAAATTCTGGATTGCTATACTTTTAAATCTTCTACAATTTATACATTTTTACAGAATACTATGTATGATAGTTTAAGACAATTTTAAAATAAAGTTTAGAACACTTCTTGTCATCATTGGCATTGATCCAGTATCATCCCAAATACTGATATGTTAAAAAAATGTTGCTTCCATTTTATCTTCTGTTCTATTGTGTCTGATTCAGAGATCGACTGGACAAATCCCTGCAGTTTAAGAAGTAGTTTGCCATTGCCTTCTTCCTAGGCCTCAAAGAAAATGACTAGCCCAAGGTTTTGTGCCTAAGGTAGGATTAGAATTCACAGTCTCCCAGTTTCTAGCTGGCTACCATAATCACTATACCAAACTGTTTCTTCCATCAATTTACTTAATGGTAAAAAAGCAGTAAATTTATATTTTTGGAGACAATAATATAAGATGGCAGACATTTATTTGACAAAATACTGTTTCCAACCAAAATTTAACAGTAGTGAGTGGATACATTTTATATTTAAAATTATTCTCAAAATTTTTACTAGTTCAGGAATTGTTGAACAGCATAAATAATCATAAACTACTGAACGACTATTTATTAAAAGATTTTAGACAAGATAAAATATTGTCTAAAACAGGCTTAAGTTAGCAAAGTGGTATTGATTTCATAAAGATAGAAAATGGAAGTTATCTTATTTTCAGGCTCCCACATCCCAGCCCCTGAACCTAACTTTCACAGAACTTCATTTTCAGATAATGCTAAGAGACTATTTGGATGGATGATACAAATTACACGTTTTTACACATTGGTGATAATTCATAAATGGAAGATCTGATCCACTATTACATCACAAATATATCACAAACCAAAAGTTAGATTTATTGTGTTTTTGTATTCCCAACTGAATCATCCCAGCAGAGAAGTAAAAATCAATTTCCTACTAACTGATGTACATAAACAAGTAACAAAACAAGTTGCATTGTTTGCAATGGCCACAAGGAGAATATGAATGCAGACATTGACAGATAATGATATCAATTATAAAGGAATGAACTGAAATCATGCAGAATGTTGTAATTTCATATTAATTTTTCTGGAAACCATGGTTGTAAATAAATGTAGTCTATATAAAACATTGCTTAAAATACTTCTCAATGTTCCATATCAGAGCATAACATAATAGCTGCACTAGCATTTCAATAGCCATAGTCACAGTAAAGAATTATGGGTCAATACTTTATGTAAAATTGAAAATGTCCTTCTTACCTTCTCTGCTAAAAATGGCTCACAGAAAGTTATGGACAGCAGAGAGGAAGCTAGTATTTAAACCCATAACCTTTGTAAGCATTACAAAATCTTAGGTATTTGTCTCTATCATGTAGATCCCATTAAAACAGGAGCACAAAGTATGTAATAGTATTGCTGGCTTCAGGAAATAAGTTATGATATAAATTCAGAGAAAGATTGAGGGCAATAGAAGAAGAGGATGACAGAGAATGAGGTGGATGGATGGAGTCACTGAAGCAGTAGGCATGAACTTAAATGGACTCCAGAAGATGGTGAAGGACAGGAAAGCCTGGAGGAACATTGTCCATGGGGTCATGATGGATCGGACATGACTTCGCAACTAACAACAGCAATAAATTCAGAAGGATTATATGTAAAAGAACATTCTATAAAACATTGCTCGCACTCTTGTCTAAATATATTTAAATCAATCAAAAAGAAAATAATACAAAATGATTTGCTCTACTTGACCACATCTCAGGCATACTGCTTCACATGTTCATGCACAAACACAAAATGCATATATACTTGTATATGGTAGCAGTCAATCCCAATCTGACATCAATCTGAACTGTTTGGACAGCAACCATCTCCAATGTTTATAAATACAATTCTGAGAATTTTGATTTCATATATAAGGAGTGAGATAGGGAAGACTGTTTTCCAGTGCATCACCTTAATATGTAGAATTCACTCTGTCATCTTCATCCTGTTTGCCTCTTCAATTCCATCAGAAGCCCCAACCTCATTCTAAGATTTTGTGAAAATTTCCATCATAAGCATAGCAGTGTTCCAATATCTAAGGGGCTGCCACAAACAACAAAAGGGTCAACCTATTCTCCAAAGCACCTGAAGAAAGAATAAGAAGCAATGGATGGAAACTAATCAAGGAGAGAACCAAGCTAGAACTCAGGACAAATTTCCTGAGAATAAGAATTTCCTGAGAAAAATAAGGAGAAATTTTCCACTATTAATCAGTGGAACAGCTTGCCTTGAGAAGTTGGAGATTTTTAAGAAGAGATTCAACAACCAGTTATCTGAAATAGTAAAGGTCTCCTGCTTGAGCAGCAGGTGAGACTAGATCTCCAAGGTCCTTTCCAACTCTGTTCTTCTGTTCCTCATCCTAGTCTAAAACATGAATAAATTTTCTTGAACCCATTTCTTCAACTAAAGAACTCCCATTTCATAATGTCAGTCTGAACCACCATCAAATTGATTATGGAAACCTTTATATCTGCCAACGAAAATAATGTTTAATGGATAATTTCTAGGTTATAAATGATCCTAAGAGGAAAAAGACATTTCAAGCATTTTTAAAGAAAACAAAATGTAATACCTTGGATCAAGGCATGAAAAAATGAAGTTTAGTAGATGCAACCAACTGTCCATATTCTCCCAACTAGCAATTATTCCCCATGGGATCTATACAGTATGCCTTGCTGAAAATACTTCTACATGATGAAAGGGATAGATGAATATTAAATTGCCTGTCAGACAATGAATTCTAGATTTTACGATCTTGTGTTTACACATTGAGTTATGCTATTGCCTAAAAACCCATATTTATAAGAGGGAAGACTGTAAAATGTTTCCCTTTCTTTTGATTCTAAAGAAAAGGAAGATAAGTGAACCTAATATATTGTTTTATTTCCTTTACTGGAATATATTCAGAGCAACACATAATTCACATTTCTTTCTCTTCCATTCTGATTTTTTTTTAAAAAAAAATGGAGGAATTCTGATAGAAATTTGGCAGTATAAAATCTTAGTTATCCTGCCATATCTAAACTTTTAACAATATATTAGCTCAAATGCCTAGGTAGGATGGATCATCTAATCAATGTTTGCTATTCTCTGAAATAGGGGTCCCCAACCCCAGTCCATGGACCAGTACCAGGCTGCAGTATGCCAGAAACTGGTCCCCACAAAGCCCCATCTTTGTGATGCAGGCAGCACACAAAACCATGCATTCTCCAGTCCATGGAAAAACCTTTCTCTGGTGCCCAAAAGGTTAGGGACCTCTGCTCGAAAACAAAAGTAGGGATCAGTTTAGTTAATACAATGATGAAAGCTATTAGGATTCCCAGGGTTGTGTACTAGAACTGAGAAATGAGCAGCCATTATATAGAGAGAAAACAAACCATTTCTTTATTTGAATTTACATGAAAATTACACAGGTAAATTCATATGGTCATCAGGAAATGAGCTTGATCTGGAAGAGATATTATAATTCTTCTAGTAATTGAGTATGACATGTAGATTTCCAGAGCATTAAATATTTTCTATCTGATACTAGTTTCCTTCAACCAATTATTTTTCAAGCTAGAATAGTTCTGTAAGTAGTTTTATTTTAAAATGTTTATTTATAAATAAATGAATACATAACTTTACTTATTCATGTGTGTTTCATCTACATAAAAGTTAAGACCTGCCTGATTATCCCTGATCCATTTATTTCAGTCTCTATGAATAGAAAATTCCAATAAGAAAAGATAAGAATGAAATGAAACATATGAAAGGCTAAAGATATTGTATAATATCTAAGAGGGATGAGAGACTATAAGATTATCATTCCCTTCCTTCCTTCCTTCCTTCCTTCTTTCCTTCCTTTCTTCCTTTCTTCCTTTTGATTTGTTCTATATCTTTTATTCTATAAAAAGTAATCTTAATATAAATAAATTAAGAACAAAATGAAACCCAATTCCAATATTACAGTGTAAGAGAAAAATCATTATCTTACCTGCGGAATTTTATAGATATCCAAAATATTTGCTATATGAAAGGAAGTTTCGGCATCAAGTCCTCCAATGACTACTATTAAGTTATTTTGGATACCACATTTATAATTGGGAATAAATCTATCTGCTGTAGACATTAGCTGTATTGTGGTATGATATGTTCTCTTTGCATTGAAATAGCTGTCATAGATGTGGAAACCCAAGGAAAAATTAGGTAGCAACTGGAAATTTTCATTTATTTCCTTTACTGCAAATGCCAAAGCCAGGATATGCTGATAATGCTTAGTCAGGATGCTAGAACAAGAGTTGCATTATGATCAGCAGGATAGATTATAACCCACTTATTTCTAAATATTTCACATTTAATTTACATTATCATCATCATCATCATCATCATTATTATTATTATTATTGAAACAAAACTTATTCTGGGAGTTATGTAATGATAACAGATAAACTTTATCAATGTAAGTTTTAATTATAAGTAGAGTATTTCCTATGAATTCTTACTGTCTTTTATTCTAGATGGTTATTTATAAAACAATTTAATTATCCAATTCAAATGCATATTGAGAATTACATACCTATATAATAATAATATCAGCCAAAGATATTAGGGTCAAAAATACAAGGTTCATTCAATAGAAATTGAAAGGAGGGGCTCCAAATACTGCATGGCTATCTTATCAAATTTTGGGCAAACAGCAATGCATGTTACTGTTAAAAAAGGAAGTTTCATAACACCCACGTTGTATCTATGTGTTCATTTCAAAGAAAGTCTTTCTTTCCAGAAGGTTAAAGTGCTGATATGTATTATTCAAAGGTGGAAAAACCAGAACATGTCAATTCTAAATGGAATGCCAGTTTGTTACAGTGATTAACCAAGCTAGAAACCATAACCATGAATTCTAGTCTGTGAATTTTAGTCCTGCCTTGGGCAAAAAGCCAACTGGGTGACCTTGGAGTAGTCACACCCGCTCATCCCCAGGAAGGAGGCATTGGCAAACCACTTCTGGAAAAAAAATACCAAGAAAACTGCAGGAACATGTCCAGACAGTTTCTGAAGATTGGACACAATTGAATGGAAGGGGAAAAAGTTATATAAATAGGGTGAGATCAAAATTATGATAGCAAAATAACTGGATGACTTAGAAAGATCTCTATTTCTGATCACATATAATGAAAATCTACAGCATTTGATGGGATACACAATGAAACTAATTATCTCTAGGACAAATATACAAGTGATTTGATGGCAATGAAAATAGAATAGGTCAGTGCATAGGAGAAGAGGGAGTGGAATGACAGAAAATTTGCTAAGGAACAAACATTTAAAGATATTTAAAATTAAGCAACTAATTTATTGCTAACTCAATATTTTATATAGCAACTTACTTCTTAGTAAGCAGGCAGCAGACTGCTGTATCCATCTTAAGCTGTAGATTTAAGTGGGAAAAAGGAGAAATTCCTTACCTAAGATCTTGGTATACCACTGGTGGAGGTTCTACATTAAAAGTCAGGGGATCAGAAACAATAAAAGACAGAGAAACAACAGCACCAATGATGAGATCTCCAAGCTTATAATACTTATGAACTGGAGGTTGTGGATCATAGACATAATATCTGAGTACATGAGCATGGCAAGCTATTTGAGAAAGTAGCAGCATCAATATTATCATCATTTTGAGTACAAATACAAATAATCTAAATCGGACCTCTTTTTTAAAACTACAATGTTTTAATTACAATCATGATTAAAATAATTTGGATGAATAGGCATCTCAAGTTTTTCAAGTTATTTAACTGGAATATATAAAGTAGGAAATCTGAGACCACAAAAGAATATATTTTTTGTCTCAAATCTTTAGCTGTGCTAAATGTCATAGTCCTTTTGTTAAGGTATAATGAAACTGCACAAGAGAATTTGACAAACAGCAGGATTAATTAGTGATTAACTAATAATAATCACTTTACATTTGGGAAATCCTGGTACTTAATTTGTTTATCACAAATGAACAGAACCTTTCCAGGCCTATCAAGGGACAATTGGGTCTAAAATGATTTGTCTCAAGAAACAGATACATAAATGATAGGAGTATTATTTGGGGCTACAGAAGACATGTTGACACATAAAAGTCTTTTAGTTTGGCATTCTTAAATGTTTTCAGATGTTAATGTCTGAAATGCTGAGTCAATAGTTTTGACTGTTATCATTCTAATCATTGAAAAGTGTCCAGGTTGGGGAAGGATTGATATAATTTTTTTATAAATATTTTATTAATTTTCTATTTTTTCAATCAAGTGCCTAATAGACAACATGGTCACTACGTTCATTAGTGTGGTACATTGTAAGATTCTTCAAACTAAATCCAATATTACACCCTCCAGTACATCCTCTCTTCTTCTGGTAGTAGACATTTTTCCACACTAAGCAAATACAATTCTTATTGTTATGAGTAAATATACAATTGCCTATCAACATTTCTTACATTTTTCTAATAGTGTTAATAATATCAGTTTAGAATATCTTTTCTAACCAAAGGATATCTTAATTGTATTTGCACCCAATATTCATTTTTCAGTCTATATCCTATTTTCACATTTTTCAATTTTAATTCCCCATCCATGTCATCATCCAGACAAATGATAGGACAGAATGATCAAACTCAGTGCTGGAGAAATACCTGGCTTGTTTTATTAATTATCAACAAGATGACTAGATGGGCCTCTTGTCATTTGCTGAAGTAGCTTATAATAATGCTGTTCACACCAGTACATTTTAACTGGTGACTGGGCAAGAATTTAATCCAATGTTTGAACTACCAGCCCAGGAAACCCTGATCCCCTTTTTAAAAGAGTGGATCAATCAATTGAAAAATATGTGGCCCATTGTAAGCAAAGCCTTGGTAGATGCCCAGGCAATTTATAAAGCCCAAGCTGACAAAAAGAGAGTGAAACCTAAACCATTCCTCATTGGGGACCGTGTATATTGTCCTCCCAGTTCCTTCAGTCCCTACAAATGTCATGGTTCCGATAGATGAGACCAACTAAAACAGAGCTCCTAGGCTTGAGGTTTCTTTTAAGAACATGTTTATTGGCTACAAAGTATCAGTACTGTCAAAAGTGAAACCAAGGCTAAAGTTTCCTCCAAAAAGTTACAGTATACAAAGTTAAACTTCCCACCCCATGCAATCAATTACATTTCCCAATAGATTAGTCTGGCAGGTTTTTCTAACAGAAAGCTCAACCTCCCAATCTAACAAACAGAAATGACTTTGTTTCTCCCAGGACAGAGAATTGTTTAAGCTAGCAGAAAAATTCCACCACCACCCTCCCATTCTGGTGGCAACCAAAAATGAGCCAAATGCTTCATTCAGGTTTGTTGCAGAGTTGACAACAACATTCAAAGAAGCTAGGACCAAAATATATAGGGCCTTTCCCTATAAAATGAATTATTAACCCATTCACAATGGAATTAGAACTACCAAAATCATTGACAAAAGTCCATCCAGTGTTCCACTGCACTATTCCTTAAACCAGAAGTGGTATTGCCTTAAGGCCAGTACCCCCTCCAGACCCTGAGCCTCTTATGGTGGAGGGAGAACAGCATTTTAATATTAAAGAAATCCTAGACTCACACCCTGGAGAGCCACCCAGTACCTACAAACATAGAAAAATCTTCCTGGGGCTCAGCCTAGGAATGGGTGCAGAAGAATCATGTAAAAGCTGCCAGACTAATCAAACACTTTCATGACCATTACCCCGATAAACCTAAATGAAAACTTAACCATTATTTCATTTCTCATGTCTGTTATTTTTCTTTTTCCAGGTGGATCTTCTTTTAAGGGGGCAGAATGTCAGGTCCCTTCAGAACGCTGTCATAATGAAGGGGAAGGAGAGCACATATTGGTGTGGATTGAGGATGTTTCTGTATTACTAGCATTTATTTCTACTCTTGCTTTCATGTATCTACATGGGAATTAGGGAGAGGGGAATATCCTTGGGGTCATCTGTTTTCACTCCTCCAACCTGGAAGAAACAAGGCTCCTGGGAAACAGCTGGATATCATCTTTTTGGCTCAAAGTTCTCATAGCACCTTCACGCCAGCGGATTGACTTCTAATAGACTGGGACATTGGGGTGACACTGATGAAATAGGATTTTTAGCTTAATGTTTTTGCATGGGAACTTCAGATTCTGCCTTTTTACTCTGCAATCACTATCTCTCAATAAAAGACCCTCTTTGAAACAATGCAATCATAGCAACACAATGCCCCTCCCTCATTTTCTTCCTCAAACCTAGAATTCAACTCTGACTGCACAGAGAGATGGGTTGTGCCTAATCCAGCCACAAGAGAGAGAGAGAGAGAGAGAGAGAGAGAGAGAGAGAGAGAGAGAGAGAGAGAGAGAGAGAGAGAGAGAGAGAGAGAGAGAGAGAGAGAGAGAGATAGAGAGAGAGAGAGAGAGAGAGAGAGAGAAGGGGGGCAGACAGACAGAATCTTAACTTGAAACCATCTTCTTGGAAATTTCTCATGAGTAAATTTTTCCAAAGTGACAAAATGAGATGCAGGGAAAGATTAAATTTGTAGCTGATCAAAAATGTCTTGGAATTTAGGAAACAAAATAGAATGCCAATTTCATACACAATTTCGTCCAACTTTGTTAGCTGAGGTTTTATATTAAAGTTTTTTTTATCATCAAGTATGAACACCTGAGATGTAATGAAACCAACAATGATATCTCCCAGTTGATGGTACACATGAAGTGGAGAATGTGGCTCCTTATCCTTGCAGATCTTAGTATCAGTCACACTCAATATTTGGAAAAGTAGTATTTGAAGCAGTGGAGCTAGCAATCCATACATATTAAAGTAAAGGAGCGACTGCTTTTATTTCTCTGGAAACAATGTCTGTGATTACCGTACATTGACTTATCCCTTTTATTTCAAGAATAAATATCACCATGAATTTTCTAAAGCTGATATGGTCTCTATAATCTATAAGGATTTCAAGAAGAAACCTTGTCAACCAAGGCTGTAATTAAAGAAGGAGGTCATGCTGGGAATTGAATCTTGCTTTACAGACTCAACATGTTTGGTGGACTGTAATGCTTTCACTACTTGTACAAAAAGAAACAATTTGGAATGTAATTATTTCAGACCTGAAGTAGCAAGAAGTAGATATAGCTATATAAGATACATTTAAATTGAAAAGGACTTTCTAGAGGGAACTGACAAAAACAGTATCACAGAAGAGTTGATATGCTTATGGCTTTAATCATATTTTTTATCATATTATTAAACAAATCAGTGAGCAGACATAGCCAGTATGAGATTAACCTATAGTCAAGTTTGGTTCCCATCTTCTGGAGCAAGATCCACCTCCCACCTTCTTGGCCATCCAGAAGGGCCTAAAAACCTTGCTTTGCTAATTGCCTTGGGGCACCTGTCGGGGTTTTCATACTGAAAGTGGTTAGTGGAGTAAAAGAAGATTCAACTTCAACCTTGTTATATATTGCTTCCTTTCTTGTATTACTATATCTTTGTTAATTTTAATGTTAACATTTGTAATTTTAATATTTTAATGTTTTGTATTGTTATATTTATTTTGTTGTAATCTGCCTTTGGTTGCTTGGTGGTGAAATAGGGGCATATAAATTTAATAACAAATAAAAATAAAATAATGTACTTAAGCAACTGGATTATTTTCTCCAAATCCCTGTTTTTTAAGGGGAATAAATGGAGCTTTAAAAAACAGGGATTTGAATTGCACTTGGAAGCCTAAAACTGGCTAATAATAATTTCACCATTTCACCATTCTCTTCAGCAAAACAGAAACAAATGGTAATATACTGAAAATATACATTTTTTAAAAAAAATAGGAGAGTTTTTCAAAGATAACCTGGCATAAAGACAAAACTTTGTTGTTTGGTACACATATCTTATAGGAACAAAGTCTGATTCTCCAAGAATCCTCCTCCTTCACATTGTATATATGAACTTTTTTAGTCCCCAAATAGTAACTTTATTAATGGGAGATCCAGAAATGCTTTTTTCTTCCCTTAATTATATTTGAGATTGCTTATTCTTATGGAGCTTTGCAGATGTCCTACCCCATAATTTGGTCCAAAATCTTTCTTGGAAGTAGAAAGTTCTTTTTTAATTATCATTGAACAGTTAGAAAATGGCACACATAGATATAATAAAAATAATGCAGAAAATTTACAATAATTGAGAAATCAAAAATGACAGCAGACCAAAAAAGCAAAAGAAATTTATATTAACCTGTTAAATAGCATGAAAAAATTAAAAGAGAATAATTTGGGTCATTGAACAATTTTAATTGTTTGACAGATATTTTGCTGTGCCTGAGCATGTATTCTTCATAAGTACAAAATTTCGTCTGGAAGTTTCAGAGTAGTATGATACACATATTATCTTTTCTGTTGGGAAATCTTTAAAAAATGAAATAAAAATGTATCCTAAATCCATACAGAAATTACAATGAAATAAACATGTTCTACATCCTCTTTTTCAAGAGATCCATAAAGATAAAATAATCAGAATTGATTCATTGATTGAAACAATGGATGGAAACTAATCAAGGAAAAAAGCAACCTAGAACTAAGGAGAAATCTCACCGGCTCAAGGTTGACTCAGCCTTCCATCCTTCTGAGGTAGGTAAAATGAGGACCCAGATTGTTGGGGGCAATGTAAATATATATATACATTGCTTACTGGTGTACAACGCTTAGAGAGGGATTGCACTTAAAGCGGTATATAAGTCTCATAAATAAATAAATAAATTTCCTAACAGTAAAAGCAATTATCCAGTTGAATGGCTTGCCTTCAGAAATTGTGGGTACTTCATCACTGGAGGCTTTTAAGAAGAGACTGGACAGCAAACTTCCAATTTTGCATTGCAGTGAAACAGACACAGGACAGCAGGTCTCTGCCTTCTGCACCCGATTTTGCCCTGCTGGGGGCCCTAAAAAGGGCCTAAAGTCACCCCAAAGAGATGATGAAGAAGGACAGGTGCCTTGTTTGATCACAGAGAGATGGAGGTCTTTCTGTTTGATCCATGGAAAGCCCTCTAAACCAGCAGGGGAAAGACCAGCTATACCTCTGTGGCTGGCCATTAGCTTGACAACCGAAGAACAAAAGCTTTAATTAGCACATCGTAAACAGCATGTTGGAACTGGGTGAGAATATTGATCCTTTCTTTACTATTTTACAACTGAACTTCCTGGGAAAGGAAACTAACAACCTCCAGGGGTGAACAGAAGTGGTGTTTTAAATTTTTTATGGGGGATAGAAATACACAATACTGAAATGAAAGTAATACAAAGCTACAATTTTGATAAATTTGAGAACTGAGATAATTTTTAAGATTTTTTTCTTTGGAAAAAAACATTGAGATGAAATATAAACAAATATAAGAAATCAACCCTTTGTTTTAAAAGTGGAAAATGGACTTTGAATGACATCTAGTGGTGGATTTGAGTACAGCACTATAACTAGCCCCTTGGCTGCTTAGTGACTTTCAGCTGAAGGGAGAACAGCTGGCAATAAAGGAAAATATTTTGGCCTTCTTGGACTATAAATACCTACTGAGCTTGGATTTTTAATCTCAAGAGCTAGTGGGAGAAAAAGAAAAAAAAATGACTTTTGAATGTGTCTGGCTGCAGGGAGATTGAACATTTTGAACACTTGGAACATTGTGGATTACAACCTTGCCCGACTGATAACTTTCAGGATACTTGAAACAAAGGATTACTATAAAATTTTGCCATTAGGACTGGATTATAAAGGCTACATATAAAGACTAGAAAACTAGAGGCAACTTTGTTCCACTCTTACTGAGACTGGTGACATTAGAGAATTTCTAGGAATGATGTCTCAAGAAAAAACAAATATCTTTCAGAAGGAAATATTCTCCATGCTACAGCTAATTCATCAAACAATTGTTGCACACAAAGAAGACATAAAAAGAAACCATAATGAGACTAAAAATAAGCTAGATGATATAAATGACCAAATCTCCAAATTGAAGCTACAGTTGAAAAGTTCCTAGATAATGACTACAAAGTATGAACAAATAAACCAGAAACCAGAGGATGAAGCAGAAGAGATGCACCTAGAGATGGGGGAGATAGGAGAAGGGAAATATAGACTGCCATATACAAATAAAATACTGTAAGACCTACCTATAATGATGAACATACAAAAAACCCCTTACTCCTTTCTCCAAAATACACCTGATGACAAGGAAGAAAATTCTAGAAAATGGAACATAAAGTGGGCAGGGGAAATGTTTAGAGAATGTGGATGGGCAGAATTCCCCCCCCCCAAAAAAAAATACTCTACCTAAATTGTCTTCCTCATGCCAAGCAGCTTTCAGAAAAATAGAAAGAAAATTTTTGGGCGATTTAATTGCTTTGGCCTAGAAAGCTACTTGGCAAAGAAAGAAAGAAAGAAAGAAAGGGTTAGATTTTTTTTAAAAAAACAGAGGATTTGATTTATCAGAGGGGCATTATCTGTTTATTATACCTGTTTGAATATGATTAAAAGAATGGATGGGCCTTAGATATAACTAGATTTTTATAATGGAAGATACGATTTAGAATTAAAATAGCATGTTTTTTCTTCTTTTGATATAGGAAAGTTGAAAATAAGAGGATTGGTATGAATATTTTTTTAGCTATATAAATTCATAAATGAGAAGGATACTTTAAATATTGATGGGAAATCAAATTTTAATAAGAGCACAAAAACAGGATATTGACATGAATTGATATTATTGTTATTTGTATAATACTAATAAAATATGATGAAGATGTCTATATCTAATTTTGTATACACCAATAGTACCAAGAATTGTAATTGTCTAATGAGGGGAAAATGAAAAAAAAAATATGGGGAAGAAAGGAGGATCAAGGAAAAAAATATTGGATTGTGCAATACTGAATACATTTATATTGAAGAAGTTAATGTTAAATATATGAATCCAGACAACATGTTGTTTACTAAGCTCTAAAGTCTGTAACTTTTTAAAAAATAATAAAACATATAAAAAGAAGAAAAAGAGACTGGACAGCCACTTGTCTGGAATGGTACAGGATCTCCTGCTTGAGCAGGGGGTTGGGATTAGAAAACCTCCCATGTCCCCTTCACCTCTATTATTCTGCATTCTGATTGAATGCTATCAAGTTATTTTGGACTTCCAGCAACCACAGATAGATTTTCTCTGTGACAATTTGTCCCTAACCTTTCAAATCTTCTAAAGATGCGATCATCATCATTTAACTGAGTCCATGAACCCTGCCATTCTCTTTTCTTTCCTTCCACCTTTTCCAGCATTAGAACCTTTTCCAGAGAGATAGGTCTTCACATGAGATATCCAAAATAGGATAATTTGAGCCTGGTCATTTGTGCTCAAATGAGAACGCTGGCTTGATTTGTTTGATGATCTGTTTGTTTGTTTTCTTGACTGTCCACAGTATTCTTAGGAGTTTTTTTCCAATACCAAAATTCAGAATTGTCAATACTTTTCCTACCCTTCTTTTTCAAAATCCAGCTTTGGCTTCCGTAGAATGCCACAGGGAATATCATGGCTGGCATGTTTCTGATCTTTGTAGGTCAAAATATATCACACTATTCAAATATCTTTTCCAAGGAATTCTGCTGCTGCTCTTCTTGTCTGAGATGCATTTCTTGATTGCTTTTTTCTTTTACTGTTGATGGTTAATTCTAAAAAGAGGAAACTGTCTGCTACTTGTATTTCTTCACTGCCAATTCTAAGGCTGGCTACTGTACCTGTTGTCATTAATATGGTCTTCTTTATATTTAATTTTAGTCCCATTTTTTTTTTTTTCATTTTGCTCCTTAACTCTTATTTCCAGAGTTCTGAAATATCCATAATGGAGGAATGTTTGCTGAATTTGTAGAAACAGAAAATTCACTTGTTTTGATTAGAGAAAAGACAATAACTAGTTTTTTTTTTAAAAAAAATATTTATAATACAAAAATGGACATAACGTGACATTCCAGAATAAATATTCCTAACAATTTGTTCCTCTTAATACATATAATTAATACATCATTCTTAATCTCTAAATAAGCTTATTCTTCTATACAGTACAATTATATATACAGTTATATATATGTCTGTCTTAACACTAGTTTGAAGCCCGAGCAGTTCTCCTTAATTCATACCAGTAATAATATTTGTCCCAGATTTCAATGTAGTCTGATTCTGTCTTATCCTTCATTTCCATTGTGAGCCTATTCATTTCAGCACACGATAAAATTTTATATAAAATCTCTTCTTCTGTTGGAATTCTTTTATTCCTCCAGTTTTGAGCATATACCAATCTAGCAGCCATGAAAATTTGTAACATCAAATAGAATACCCCTTTGTCGTATTTTTGCGTGGTTATGCCTAATAGAAAGAGTTCTGGTTTTAACCCTACCATTAGCATTAAAAAAATTTCCAGCCATTTTTTAACCTTATTCCAAAAGTCACAGGCTCATGGGCACTCCCACCACATATGATAGTATGTCCCAGTTGCCAATTTACATTTCCAACATTTGGAAGAAGCATTTAAACCCATTTTAGCTAATTTTATGGGTGGGAGATGCCATCTATAGAACATTTTGTAGAGATTTTCTTTATAGGAGGTGGCCAGAGTGAGCTTCCTGTTTCTTACCCATAGTTCTTGCCAGATGTGCAAATCAAAGCTGAGATCAAAATCCCTACTCCACTTTAACATGGTCTCTTTTACCTGTTCCTTATACATTGCCTGATTAACAAATAATGATATAGTTTTTTAATTATTTTATCCTCCATACCTAATAATATTTTATCCAGCCCTATCAGTTCTAATTTTATGCCTAACTCTTTTTTATCTTTCCAATATCTTGCCTGTAATTGAAGGTATGCACACCATTCTAATTCTATCCCTTTGTCTTGAAGAATTTTCCTGGGTTTCAATTCCCCTCTCTCGTCTAGAACATTTTTATATGTTATAATCTTTCCTAGTTGGATAAACTTTGGATGTACATGCATTTCCAACAATGAGATCCAACTAGGGACTTGAGTATAATTTGGTTGCCAGATTTTAACCCATACATCAATTAGAGCTTGTCTGATATAATAGTAATAGTAATAGTAGTAAAGTTGGAAGGGACTTGGAGGTTATCTAGTCCAACCCCCTGCTCAGGCAGGAAACCCTACACCATTTCGGACAAATGGCTGTCCAGTCTCTTCTTAAAAACTTCCAGTGTTGGAGCATTTACTACTTCTGGAGGCAGGCTGTTCCACTGATTAATTGTTCTCATTGTCAGGAAGTTTCTCCTTAGTTCTAGGTTGCTTCTCTCCTTGATTAGTTTCCACCCGTTGCTTCTTGTCCTGCCTTTGAAAATATTTGTGTGTCTTATATTTATGATTCCATAACATAGCATGCTATTCTATTTGTAAGTCATGACCTTCCAGACTTAATAATCTCCTGTTCTTTAGTAATATCCAATCCCTTACCCATAATAATACTATGGCCTAATAATATTTTTCCAGGTCAGGGAAGCCAAATCTCCCCTTTCCTTTGAATCCTGCAGTAATTTTAATTTAATCCTTGCTCTTTTTTCTTGCCAAATGAATTTGAGTATAATTTTGTTAAGGTTTTGAAAAAATTCCTTGTCCAATTTTATTGGTATACATTGGAACAAAAATAAAATTTTCAGTAACACATTCATTTTAATTACCGCAATTCTGCCAATAAGGGAGAGCTGCAGGTTGGTCCAAATATTTGGTCCATTATTTTTAATCTGTTCAATTAACTTATCATAGTTATCTCTTTTGAGTGTAACACATCTAGCAGTTAGTTGTATCCCTAGATATCTTATTTTGTTCGTGATTTGAATACCTATTCTGTCAACCAATTCATTTTTCTGTATTTTAGTCATATTTTTGACGAGCATTTCAGTTTTTTCTTTATTTATCTTCAGACCTATTTTCCCATATTTACTCAGTATGTCCATCAATCTTATCCCTGATTGTAATGGTTCTTCAATTATAAAAACTAAATCATCTGCAAAGGCTTGTGTTTTAAACGTTTCTTTCTTGACCAAGAAGGTCTAGAGAATAACTAGTCTGTTAATGACTGGAAATCCTTTATAGACTTTTTGCTGAAACAGAAAACATGAACTTGTGATTTATTGATTATTAGAGGAGGTGGAATATATGTAGGATGTCTTTGATAGGAACCTTCTGTTGGCACATTACTATGCATGATTTCCATTATAATCTGCATTCAGCACAGTCTCAGTCAAATGCTTTGTCTAGATCAGAGGAAGCAGAAATGTCCCAAATTAAAATAATCATGTACAGCAAATTAGAGTAAAAGGTCAGAGACATATATCTATATAAATATATCTATATTCCTATAGAGGACTGATATGGGAAATATCATTATACATATAGATTAATTATCTGGAATATAACAGGATTATCTTCAAGATATAGAGCATTATTTTTCAAACTTGGCAGAATCTTTAGGGGCAAGTGGTTTAGCTTCTCTTGAGATTTCACACTTTTCATATATGCAACTCAGGCCAGAAGACTATTCCAATAGAAACAGGAGCAGTCTAATTCATGGACCAAAACCAACATAAAAGAGAGCAATCATTTTTCAGTACTGTGATTCCGAGCTGTGGTTGTTCTCTTTAGCATGGTTACCATAATTGTATAGTTTTCCAGCATGCTGTCATAGTAACAAAATAAAAAGCTTTGTTATTGTAGGAAACTCCCCTCCCCAGAATAAAATATTCTTTATTCCTAATATTAAAAAGAGGCAAAATAGAATATTTTCCCTGAAGGATAAGAGTAGCGACATCTTCTTAAAGGCAGAAAGCAACCACAGTCTTCCTGCTATAGAAAAACAGCCTCAAGGAGACACCTGAAGAGGCTAATCTTTAGGAATGGAGGTTTTGTAATCCATTCAGAAAGACTGGAGCACTATTCATAAACAAAAAGCAGCCATAAACTCCAAATAAGCAACACAAAAGGCAAGGAGCCCAAACTGACAAAATTAGCTCAAACAAAACACCTAGGATGTGCATTTTCCCTCTTGCTTGTAGAGCTAGCCATGACCCCAAATGACCCCATAGGAATCTGGCAACAGCCATTAAAATATTAAAGGACACATTCTTACACAGGAACAGGCAGAAGCATGCTGCTGTCACTGAAGTTTCTGGCTATCAAAATAAACAGAGACCTTATTTCCTGCAGTCTCCTCCATTTTATTTCAGCACCTTTCTCCTGATTTAGAACAGACCTGATTTTTATTCCAACATTATTTTGTAACAAAGTAACAAGCTTTGGGAAATGTTGGCCTTCAAGGTTTAGTAACCATAGTCTGGGGATCACATTATATCAACAAATGTGGCTGGCATTTTTACAGGCAAAGTGGTCTGCTATACATCCCAATAACTTTAACAAGAAAGAAGAAAGTTTGAAGGTTAGCAGAGCCAAGTTACTTTCCTTGAACAATATCCACATCCTACCCAAGATGTTGCCCAACCAGGAATCAGTTCCCCAAAGTAGGCAAATCAGAAACCTGCTTGGCCAAGGAACGAAATTGCTCAGACTAATCAACCAGAAGCCAAGACAAATCAAAGACCAATCTGGAACCAACACTGTCATAGAAAATGATAAAATTAAACTGCTCTGGGACCTCAGAATTCAAACAAAAAGCATCTGCAACATAACACCCCAGACTTAAAAATGGTCAATAAGAAAGACAAAAAAGTCTGGCTAGTAGACGTGGCAGTGCCTGGAGACAGCAGAATAGACGAGAAAGAACTGGAGAAGATAACAAAATACAAAGACCTACAAATAGAAATAGAAAGACTGCAGCAAAAACAAGCAAGGGTAGTACCAATAGTAATAGGCGCTTTGGGTGCAATTCCAAAACAACTGGAGCACCACTTGAACACCATTGGCATTGACAAATTTGCCATTAGTCAATTGCAAAAGGCGGCCTTACTAGGAACTGCTTCCATCCTGCAACGATATCTGTAATAACATCAAACATCCACATCTGCCTATCCCAGGTTCTTGGGAAGGACTCGATAGGTAGACAAAATGCCAAATCCAGTCTGAACATCTGGCTGACTGTGCGATGATTGATAATAATAATAATAATAATAATAATAATAATAATAATAATAATAATATATAGCCGAGATATTGTAATATTGTAATGGAGTTTGGCTTGGACAAATGTGCCACACTTACTATCAAACAAGGAAAAATAATGAAAACTGAAGGAATCAAGATGCCCCACGAAAATAACATTAAGAGTCTGGATGAGGAAGAGTACTACAAATACTTGGGTATCCTTCAAGCTGACAACATCAAGCACACTGAAGTCAAGAAAAAGATTAGAGGTGAATACATCAAGAGAGTGAAGAAGATCTTAAAATCCAAACTCAATGGAGGAAATACCATAAAGGCAATCAACACCTGGGCAATCCCAGTCATTAGGTACACAGCTGGAATAGTGGACTGGACTCAAGCAGAACTAAAAGCAATGGATAGGCAGACCAGAAAAATAATGACAATGAATCATGCCCTTCATCCACGCAGTGACATTGATAGACTTTATCTACCAAGGCAAATAGGTGGGCGTGGAATGCTACAAGTACATCAGATGGTTGAAGAAGAAAAAATGGCTTTGGAAGAATATCTGAAGAACAATGATGAAGATGCCCTGAAATTAGTATATCAGGAAGGCTTACTAACTACTGGAGAGACCAAACTGGCCTACAAGAAAGACCAAATGAAGAACAGAATAGAGGCATGGGAAGACAAAGCACTACATGGCCAATACATAAAAAAATAGCTGGGAAAGCAGATAATAATAAAACCTGGCAATGGCTAAGAGCAGGAAAATTGAAGAAAGAGACCGAGGGACTAATTCTGGCTGCACAAGACCAAGCCTTAAGGACAAATGCATACAAAGTCAAAATTGAGAAGACAGCAACAGACAGTAAGTGCCGCCTATGCAAAGAAGCTGAAGAAACAGTGGACCACTTGGTAAGCTGTTGCAAGAAGATTGCACAAACTGATTACAAGCAGCGGCATGACAAAGTAGCAACAATGGTGCATTGGAAGATCTGCAAAAAATATCATTTGCCTGTAAGCAAAAACTGGTGGGATCATAAAATAGAGAAAGTCATAGAAAATGATAAAATTAAACTGCTCTGGGACTTCAGAATTCAAACAGACAAGCACCTGCAACATAACACCCCAGACTTAACAATTGTCGATAAGAAAGACAAAAAAGTCTGGATAGTGGACGTGGCAGTGCCTGGAGATAGCAGAATAGAAGAGAAAGAACTGGAGAAGATAACAAAATACAAAGACCTACAAATAGAAATAGAAAGACTGTGGCAAAAGCAAGCAAGGGTAGTACCAATAGTCATAGGCTCCTTGGGTGCAATCCCAAAACAACTGGAGCACCACTTGAACACCATTGGCATTGACAAATTCGCTATTAGTCAATTGCAAAAGGCAGCCTTATTAGGAACTGCTTCCATCCTGCGACGATATCTGTAATACCATCAAACATCCACATCTGCCTATCCCAGGTCCTGGGTAAGGACTCGATAGGTAGACAAAATGCCAAATCCAGTCTGAACATCTGGCTGACTGTGCGATGATCGATAATAATAATAATAATAATAATAATAATAATAATAATAATAATAATAATAATAATAATAATGTTGGAAGGGACCTTGGAGGTCATCCAGTCCAACCCCCTGCTCAGGAAGGAAACCCTAATCAACATCAGATACAAAAACCCAGTCAGAAACCAACCCTCACTAACTTGCACCATGTTAACTAATTTGACTTTATGTGGGGGAGGAGGAGGTGGGGTATGCTATCAATCTAGTGGCTGAAGTCATAGTTGTCATCAGGAAATCTGTTTTCTAGATCTCAGTCATCAAAACCTGAAGCCCAATAGAAACTGGTCATTAAAGGCTACACCAGAATAACATGCTGTCAACGCTGCTAACATTGGATGTTCTTGCTTTGACAACAGATGGAAATGTAGCCATCTTTTCTCTTTTGCTTTTAGAATTAGATGATGCTGGGAGGGAGGAATGTGGATGAGAGTCCAGTTAGTCATTACAACAATAACTCAGCCGTGGGAATCCAGGTTATTGTGCCCAGAGCTGATAAAGATTTGGCAGGCTGGAGAGCTGAGGAGAGAGCCCAGGCTTCATGCTAATTGGGGAATGTGACTTTTGACTGTTAATTGGAGAGGGGAATTGTGCTTTGCTACTTTGTGCCCAGGGGAGGAGAATTCAGTTTTTGGTTTAACTATGTAATGCCAATACTGTGTTTTTCGAATAAAAGATTATTTAAGGTAAACAATGCCTCGAAGTTCTTTTAAAGAGTTTCATCTGTCAGAACCATGACACATGACTTTGTTTGTTGAGTAATGAGTTGTTTAAATCAATATTATTAATCTTTTAATAATTCCATAATTCCTTCTGAATCTTTTATAGTATTTCAAAATTTAGTACCCATTTAACTTGTGCGTGAAACACAATGCATAATATAAGAATAGTTCAAACATTATTTCTTGTGTTCAAGAATAATAACAAAAATCAAAATGTTCAGGTGGAAAACTTAAGATATGAAAATGCCCTACTATTTATTTGTTAATTTTATTTGCTGCCTCTTTTGTCATGGGGCTACACTAGGTGGCTTACAACAGTAAAAACAGAAATGAAAAGAAGTGTAACTATTAACAGTAGCAAAAAAATGAAACCATGAAATACACAATGAAATAAACAGTCAAAATATAGTAATATGATATTAAAAGATGGAGGAAAGCAGGGAATGCAGTGGGAAGTGAAGTTTGCTTTCAGTCTAGTAGCCACCTTCAGTGTGGTACTCCCCCATTTGGTCCCCAAGTCAGGTGGCAGAGCCAGGTCTTCTGGCTCTTGCTGAAAGATAAAAAGATGGGGCAGATCTCACCCTTGATCTCACCCTTGATGTTCCAGAGGGTAGATGCTTGGCAGAGAAGGCTCTTTCTCTGAATCCCAGCAGCCAGACTTCTTTAACTAATGGGATCTACAGTATGCCCTCTTTGCCAGTTTGAGGGGGGCAGGTCTGAACTACCAGGATGAGATGGTTCAGCAGGTTAACAACCAATTTAACAACTTAACAACCAATTTCAATACTCATGTACAAATTAGAAATTTCCAGATTGCTCCTGAAACCTACCTGATTAAACCAGCCGTTCCATTTTATGGCATCTTTTTCAGTTATGAATGTTTGATGTGCAGGAGACTGAGGGTTTATCTTTCCAATTTTCACTTTTGACTGGTTTTCAGAAAGAATAAAATTGATTATATCAAACCCATCCACTAACTTTCCATCTTGGTCAAAGGTGATCTTGTCCCCAATACTATTATTGAATGAGACCTGTCAAAAAATGGATGGAGCTAAAATTAAAAAGAAAAAAAACCAATTAATGTAGAAAATCCTATGAATTAAAATAAATGTACAGATAAAATATTCCAGGGCTGGTTTAATTCACTTATTTTAATTTTTGTTATTCTTGTTAATATTGTTAATTGTCTTAATTCATCCCTCTTGACAATCCCAGTTTGTGAGAATCTTGCAAAATATTTTTTCTCCTTTTAAAATCAAATCAGACACCATCATATACCATTGGCATCAGGTAAAACTATATGTAAGGACCCCTCCTCATAAATCAGGAGGGGAAAATCTATACTTGAAATGCTGACTCATTTTTATTGTGACCCCACTCTTGTTCTCTGACCACTGAAAACTAAACCTGGTTTCCCTGCATTTCAATTTTAATTTTATACAAGGCCACTAAAAGCCAATTGTGTTAAACACTAGGCTAAGAATTTATAGATGGCAAACATTTCAATACACCTGCAGCCAAAATGGTGTATGGTTCTATATCAGATCTTCAGAGTATTTTGAAGGTGATTGGAAATATAATTATTTTTCATGAATTATATATATTGTAGAAGAGAAATTTCAACTGAATTATGTGGTATAAAGGAAACAATACAATTGTGTTAAGAGAACCTGGAATCAGGACTGTAGAATATTATAAGCACATTACCTGCCAAAATGGTTGATTATGTAGCATCAGTTGACCCTCTATCTTTGCCCTGTGTTTGAATCCAGCTATATGCATAGCATGTAAAGCATGGGATATAGCAAAAACAGTGTTGTGGACATTGTAGGTATGGCTAGACATGCTCATTTCAAAATAGGTGTAAGAGAGGTTCTCCAGTTGTTCATCTCCAGTGCAAGGAGGTTCCTCCATTTCATCCATAAGTGTACGGTACCTGGAAATACACAGGCAAATACCTGCTCCCAGATGTTTTTGAAAATATATCTCCTTCAGCAGTTTATACTCTCTATAAACTGCTGAAATCCAGATATATCCCTGGAGTGAAACGTGAAAGCTAGAGATCCATGGAACATGTCTAAATCCCAATCTCTTTGAAATACAAAGGATGCAATCTCCATCTGGGCTGCGGTGATCCATAATTTTCCTAAGGATTTCCTATACTTACTGTCTATATCTTCATCTGATTGATACGAAAGCAATCTAAAAAAATCCAAAGGAATTAGATTCACCATAAACACGTATCACTGTAGCCTTACTATGTGTTAATATATCATAAATCTTCTTCCCTTTATGCAATATTTCTGATATATTAGTAATAAAAGTTATAACAGGGATTGTTTGTATGAATGCAAAACAAATGCCCTTTTGAGAAAACATGGGCATCACTGTTTGCACAAATCTTTCTCCATTGTCAGTATCCATAACCACCACTCCAATCCATATCCATTTGTAGTGTAAAAGTAGAGACATAATCCCTTCATATTGAAGGTCTTCCTTAGGAACCATTTGGTAGAAAGGAAGACCTGGAGCTTTGTCCTTCATCACTGGAATGGGACTATAAGAGAGCTAAAGACATCCATGAAGGTGAAAAAGAACAATTACAATCGCATCTATATCACATCCCTCATTAAGTTGCATTGTTATTATTGGTGCATACAGATGATAGTTTTCAGTAACAACAAAGGAGAATATTTGTAGCTCAGGGTTGAAATGTGGGATCATTGGTGCTCTTTGAGCTTGCTTGTTTTCTTGCAGATGTTTCATTACTCTAATTAGGTAACATCATCATTGCTGGTAAAGAGTGGGGTTTGCTCTCAGTTTATATTTTAGTGTCTGGCCCTGTCACTGTTGGTGGGAGGTGAACTTCGGGATTCTTTGGTTGCGCTATTTGCTGTTGGCTCCTTTAGTAGTTTCTTTATTGGGGTATAGTTTACTTGATTGTTGGTCTGATGCTAATGTTAGAGTTAACCTATGTTGATTTTGGTGCTGATTGCTGGTGGGTCTTTTGGATCTTTTTGTTCCCTTTTTGGCTGGTTGATTGTCTCTTTTGCATAGTCTATAGATATTGTTAATGTCTGTTTGTCTATTAATGGGCAATTTGTCAGAGTGCCAGGTTTCTAGAAATTAGCTGGCATTTTTGGACTTGGTTTGGTCTAGGATGATCACATTTCCCAATTGAAACTATGGTTAAGAATGTCTATATGTTGTGAAATTAAAGAGTTTTCATCATGTCTTATCACTGCCAGCTGGTGTTGTTATAGGGATTTAAATATTAATTTTATATGTAAGAAAAATCATTGATGAATCACACCTTCTTCATTATTCCAAGTTAAAAACACTCTGCAACTAATCTTGGACATCATAATAATTTTCATTCCAAGATCCTGAAAGAACAAATCCCAAAGGTGCTTTTTCAGGAGGCAACTGGACATTCTTGTTTTGTTTTTGGTTTTTTTTTTTAAGACATTTCGCTTCTCAGCTTCCTCAGTCATGACCTGCAAGCAATATAAATTCTTCCACTCCCCACCATCTAGTCAGAGCTGAAGAAGCTTCTTGGATGATAAGTGAAACATCTTCAAAGAAAAAGAAGACAGTCCAGTTGCCTCCTGAAAAAGCATTTTTGGGACAACCATACCTGGATGACTGAGAATCTCCATACACTGAAAGAACAAATATATATCCAGCAAATCAAAGAAATGATAAAAGAAGTGTTTAACTTCATTTGCAAACCTTACCTGAGGAATCGTATTGGTATCCAAAACAATTGCCATATCAAGAGAAGTAAGAGAATCCAGTCCACCAATCACAGCAGGCTTATTCTGCATGTTATAGTTATAATTTGGGAAAACTTGTTCTAGTGTACATATAAGCAGCACTGTGGACTGATATGTCCATTTTGAATTGTAATAATTATCATAAATATGAAATCCCAAGGTGATATTCAGTAAAATCTGAGGATTTTCATTAATCTGCTTTATTGCAAAGGCCAAGGCCAGGATGTGTTGGTAATTCTTTGGAAGTATTTTAGAATGAGTGTTGCAATCTGTATCAGATAATATTTTACAGTTCTGAAACATTTTGCAGCATTTATCACATTTATTATTGTTGACCACAGAAGATATATACTACTTTGGAGGGTATAATGTTTAACACAATGTAACATTCATACACTCAGAATCTTATATTGTAATGTTACCTGATAGCTCCAATCATCATACAGAATAATGTCTTTAAAAAATTACACACATTCCTTCTGCACAATGAGCATTGTCTTCCTAGCATTGAAAGTTTCTTCAATTTTCTATAACATCATCTGGCATTCTAATTAACATAAATGCACATACAAACTAAAATGAATTCCTTACGTAAGTTCCTCAGGCATGGCTGGTGGAGGCTGCTTTATAAAATCTTTGGCATAGGAGAGGAAGATTTCATGAGATATGATGCCGCCAATGATGAGGTCTCCATATTGACGATAGTTTGAAGTGGGTGTTCTGGATACTGGACATTACATTTCATTGTGAGAACTTCATATGCCGTGTATGGAAGCAGAGTTAACAAGAGCATTGCTCCTACCAACATCCTGAAGTCTACAGAAAAATCTTCTCTCTGCAGGTCCTATATCTTCAAAGCAATCATTAGAATCTCTACTGATTCAGCAGCATACAAGTAAATAAATTTTAATAACTATTATTCCAATATTAAATGAATAGAGAGTCCTCTGGCCGATCTAAAATTCCAGAAATTGAATACTGGGGGTCATACTGACAAACACATATCCCCATCCCTACCTTTAATGCTAAAGGTTATATTTATCCAATATTTCGCTGATTATGTTCAAAAGTTGATATTTGGAACAAACTGCAATTTTATGTCAGCTAATTTAATTATAGATATTATGCTACTTGTAGGAATGGAAATTATTTCTTATACAGAACTGAAATTCCATGTAGAATATCTTAAAAAATATCATCACTGAAGGAAATATTTAATTCTTCAATAAGAAATATGTTTTCTTTTTATTTTTCTTGGAACTGGGCTGTAAAAGGAGAGATAACCCAAAATATGAAGACTAACACTTCATACATGTTGTCATACAACTAGCCTGCTTTCCAGTATGATTTACTGAAACTGAAGGACTAAATTTTCAACACCTAAAAAGTCTAAGAAACATTCATTCCTGCATAGTCTAATTAGAAATAAAACAGGTCTTTTCTTGTAAACTGAAAACTTATATTTTTAGAATGTCTTCTTTCCAGAAGAAAGTATTGATGGAAGTAGCATAATTTACTATCACGGACTCAGATTTTCCAAGATCCACCAAACCATGTGCACTTTTGTCATCAAAGCTGCTACTGGGAGCTTTAGGGAAATTATATATGCCTTAAGTATATAGGCTCAGCCATCCCACTACAATGGCATTCCACACACATTACTTTATTCTGCATTACAAATATCTACAAAAATGTTTCTTTGAAGATCTTTCTAGTGAAACCAATGTGCACAAAGGAAATAGGAATTTTTCTATTATAACCTCAAGAAATCAGCAAAAAAAACCCCTTAAATTCTGGGTTAGACTAAAACAGACAAATAGCTGGTGCCATATATAATTCTTACATTGAATGTTAAGACTCAGAAGAAAAAAAATGAAGCTTTGATTTACTGATTAGACAAGTAAATCAGAAATGACTAGTATGTATTGAGTATTTAAAGTAAAAAGTTGAGACTACAACATTCATTTATCTGAACTGAAAAGAGACAGAAGTTAATTTTTTTTATCCTTTATTCTACATTGCTCTCTTTCCCCCTTTCCCCTTTCTCATTTTGTCACTATTTCCAGGTTCATTTGTATTATATATTCTAATAATTACATAATATTATATTATAAAAAGAAAGTCAAGACACAGAAATAATAGTTCATTGTGGCCTCAGGATTTCAAATATACATACTTTCTCTCGCAAACGAACAGAAGCCATATGGTCTATCAATGCTGCAGTAATTTAGTTATTTGTTAAGATTTCACAGGGTGTCAGCATGGCTAAATATTGTGGGAACATGTATCAAAAATCAAGGAATTATTCTCCTAACATACTTTCCAGTGTGAAGTAAATGAAAAACCATCTTGTGTGACCCATTCACAATTGCACAAGTAAAACAAGGTTTCTACATAGAATAGGATTGACTTATAATCATGACACCACAGAAAGATCTCATTTTACCCCTCCAGAAAAGGATATTTTAACTAATCTATATTCAAAACAATATATGCTTCCCTGAAAATCACCCTTGTTCATCTAATTCAGACATGTCAAACACAAAGCCTGGGGGCTGGATGCGGCCTGAGAAGTAGTTTCATGTGGCTCATAAAGCCATTCTGGAAACAGTGAGGGAATGGCCCCCGCTGCCTTGGCCCTGGCCCAGACCAGCGGGAGAAAATGTACAATTTTGTGGTGGCCACCTACGCTGAAATGCATTCAGTCCTAGCTCCACAAGGCCCTCTGGAAACAGCGAGGAAACAGCCCCTGCCACATTGACCCCGCCCCCTGGGTGCATGCTGGGGAGGTGTCACCCTTTGTGAGGAATGAAGAAATACACCATCGCCTGGAAGTGGCCAGCAAATGGCCCTCACCTACTTCACATATCTGGCTTGATGGGCTCTGTGGGAGGGATTTTGGCAGGCAGCGGGGCGCTGTCCTCACAGTGCTGAGAGGCTGAGCCAGGTGGTGCAAATCCCAAAAGAAATGTGAGGCCGCCCAGCTCCCAGTCTGCCCGATTTCAGCAGGCAACAAGGTGCAAAGTTGGTGAGCTTCACCCCGCCCAGCTCAACCTCTTGGCACTGTGAGAAGAGCACTCCGCTGCCTGCCAAAAACATGCTCACCCAGTAGGCCACACCCACCCTGGCCACACACACACACACCGAGGGCAACCACAATGCTGATGCGGCCCTCAATGAAATTGAGTTTGACATCCCTGATCTAATTGCATTGTCTTGGTGAAAATTTGAGAATCTTTGGGACAGAAGTGATAGTTTTACCATTTGTTCCATTTTGTGGGAAATATGCACAGATAATCCCTTGTTTATTCCCACTGCATCATCCCATCAGTCAAATGATTTCTTTCAAGTCTCTATTTTCTTTCAATATTCATGACAAAAAATGTATTCAAGAAATCTTTGAATCCCTAAATAGAGAGTATTTTTATTCTAAGTTTCCTCACATTTTAGTATACAAAAAAGAAAGTGTTATAAAAACGGCGTTTTAAATAAACTTCCTATGCATTTGGGAAATAATTATTCCCTTGTAAAATTCTAGCTTTCCAACATGTTATTTTATTCAGGTAAAAATAATAATAATGTATTATTAGAATTTAAATGAGAACAATTTAAGACATCTTTGTTTATATTTATAAAGCATGGCTCACTTAATTCCTGTATAATGAAATAGCGTCTAAACAAATCTCATATTTTTAGTTGGCAAAATATACTATATATAATGCATACATACAGTATATAAGATCCATTTGACTTTTTTTCCCCTTCTGGACTAGATAATATTAGAAATCCAAATACAAGTACTTCTTGATGTCTAACCACAATTGGGACATATTGGAATTTCTGTTGCTAAGTGAAACAGTCATGAATTGAGTCATGCCTTATTTTACAATGTTTTTGCTGAATCATGTAGTCATAAAGTGAATTCGGTTACTGCCCTTCCTTCCTGGAAGACAGATAGAAAGATCATAAATGGCAATCGTGTGACCAAGGATGCTCCAACTATTGTAAATACTGGGTGGTGTCCAAATGCTCAAATTTTGATCATCTAATCATGGGGATACTGTATCAGTCCTAAGTATCGTAGGTCAATTGAATGATTGGTAAATGAATTGTCATAAATGGAGAACCACTTGTAATGAAAGCTCTGCATAGTATAAATTGGGATAAAATGTTTTATGTGAATTTGATGATCATTGTTATTACTCAAATTTTATACTCATATTATTAACTTAAAATGAGGAAGGGGAAAGATGACTTGAAAGATACACGCTGATTACTTTTCCAGGTGTCTTCAAAATGAATACTTTCCTAATGAAATACAGTCCTTTAACAACTTAATCAATATAAATGCTAGGAAAAATATTCAGCTCAATCTCTACTGTAAAACACACATAAAGTCCATCTACAATGCAGATTACCACCTCATTCTAGGGCACATTCACTACTTCCTCTGTCTTCTTAGCTCCCTGTTGTTCAGAGCTGGTCTCAGAACAATAATATAGCATTTGGGGAAAAAGATGCAGATCAGCAGCCCAGCACTTGAGGCTAACATTGAGAAGATCTCCACAGCCACTGTGTATTTCCCCTTGGTGCTCAGGTAGGTTGGAACAAAGGAGAGCCAAACACTGCAGAAGACCAACATGCTGAAAGTGATAAACTTGGCCTCATTAAAAGTATCTGGTAATTTCCTGGCAAAGAAAGCCACTATGAAGCTAATCATGGCCAAGAAGCCCATATAACACTTTGCACAGTAAAACATAACCATGGAACCTTCTTTACATTGTAGGACAATTTTTCCAGTCTCTGAGTGCAGATCAGTATTGGGAATAGGAGGAGAGATGGACAACCATATAATGCAAATCCCAACCTGAATTAAGAAGCCAGATAAAACAAAAGTGTAGCCCAGTTTTTTCCCCACCCACTTCTTTATCCCACTTCCTGGCTTGGTTGCTATGAAAGCAAGGACCACAGTCACAGTCTTGGCCAGCACACAGGAAATAGTCACAGAGAAGATGATGTTGAAACCAGTATGACGGAGGACACATGCCACCTTATTTGGCTGACCAATGAATAGTAATGCACAAAGGAAGCAGAGCAAGAGTGTGACTAGGAGGATGTAGGTAAGATCCCGGTTGCTGGCCTTGACAATGGGAGTGTTGTGATGCATCAGAAATATCCTTAGTATGAGAACTGTGATTGTGGAACAAAAAAGAATAAAACAGGCTAAAGTGATTCCCAAAGGTTCTTTATAAGACAAGAAACTTATGTCCTTAGGAATACATGAATCCTGGTTTTCATTGGGATATTTTTCTTCTGTACAACTATAGCAGTGATTCAGATCTGTAATTGAAAGGGTCTTATCTAAGTCTCAAATGAATGCATAAACCTTAGGAGTGTTCTTATATCTATACACATGAATAAATAAGAAATTCAAATTAATAAGCTGATAGAAAGGACTAGATACAATATGTACTGAAGAAAATTTCACACATTACAGAAAATGTTCATTTAACTGTGAATAGGCAAGTATCTATGCTACTAAAAAATTCTCAGTTTTACATCCTTTATCTGGGTGAAACAGTGTATGAAAGAGCAAAAGGTTTGAACCAATGTACCTAAAATGGGCTATCCTACAGAATGGTTACAAAATCCAGGACCCATGCCTCCCAAGAGGATGACCTTTGGGGAAGTTATGGCAGTTATACCTCCCAAGCTATTGCTGCAAGCCGCTGCTATGGTCATGTGATTCTGTCAGGACCCCTCAAATAGATTTAGATAGAACAATTAACCAGTGGAACAACCTGCCTCCAGAAGCGGTGAATGCTCCAACACTGGAAGTTTTTAAGAGGAGACTGGACAGCCATTTGTCCAAAGTGGTGTAGGGTTTCCTACCTGAGCAGGAGGTTGGACTCAATGACCTCCAAGATCCCTTCCAACATTATTATTATTATTATGGATCATCGCACAGTCAGCCAGATGTTCAGACTGGATTTGGTATTTTCTCTACCTATCAAGTCCTTACCCAGGACCTGGGATAGGCAGATGTGGATGTTTGATGGTATTACAGATATTGTCGCAAGATGGAAGCAGTTCCTAGTAAGGCCGCCTTTTGCAATTGACTAATAGTGAATTTGTCAATGCCAGTGGTGTTCAAGTGGTGCTCCAGTTGTTTTGGGATTGCACCCAAGGCGCCTATGACTAACCTTGTTTGCTTTTGCCACAGTCTTTCTATTTCTATTTGTAGGTCTTTGTATTTTGTTATCTTCTCCAGTTCTTTTTGTTTATAGGCAAATGATATTTTTTGCAGATTTTCCAATGCACCATTGTTGCTACTTTATCATGCCGCTGCTTGTAGTCAGTTTGTGCAATCTTCTTGCAACAGCTTACCAGGTGGTCCACTGTTTCTTCAGCTTCTTTGCATAGGCGGCACTTACTGACTGTTGCTGTCTTCTCAATTTTGACTTTATATGCATTTGTCCTTAAGGCTTGGTCTTGTGCAGCCAGAATTAGTCCTTCGGTCTCTTTCTTCAATTTTCCTGCTCTTAGCCATTGCCAGGTCTTGTTATTATCTGCTTTCCCAGCTATTTTTTTCAATGTATTGGCCATGTAGTGCTTTGTCTTCCCATGCCTCTATTCTGTTCTTCATTTGGTCTTTCTTGTAGGCCAGTTTGGTCTCTCCAGTAGTCAGTAAGCCTTCCTGATATACTAATTTCAGAGCATCTTCATCATTGTTCTTCAGATATTCTTCCAAAGCCATTTTTTCTTCTTCAACCATCTGATGTACTTGTAGCATTCCACGCCCACCTATTTGCCTTGGTAGATAAAGTCTGTCAATGTCACTGCGTGGATGAAGGGCATGATTTGTTGTTGTTGTTGTTGTTGTTGTTGTTGTTATTATTATTATTATTATTATTATTATTATTATTATTATTATTATTGATCATCGCACAGTCAGCCAGATTTTCAGACTGGATTTGGCATTTTCTCTACCTATCGAGTCTTTACCCTGGGATAGGCAGATGTGGATGTTTGATGGTATTACAGATATCGTCGCAGGATGGAAGCAGTTCCTAGTAAGGCCGCCCTTTGCAATTGACTAATAGCAAATTTGTCAATGCCAATGGTGTTCAAGTGGTGTTCCAGTTGTTTTGGGATTGCACCCAAGGAGCCTATGACTATTGGTACTACCCTTGTTTGCTTTTGCCACAGTCTTTCTATTTCTATTTGTAGGTCTTTGTATTTTGTTATCTTCTCCAGTTCTTTCTCATCTATTCTGCTGTGTCCAAGCACTGCCACATCCACTATCCAGACTTTTTTGTCGTTCTTATCGACAATTGTTAAGTCTGGGGTGTTAGGTTGCAGGTGCTTGTCTGTTTGAATTCTGAAGTCCCAGAGCAGTTTAATTTTATCATTTTCTATGACTTTCTCTATTTTATGATCCCACCAGTTTTTGCTTACAGGCAAATGATATTTTTTGCAGATCTTCCAATGCACCATTGTTGCTACTTTGTCATGCCGCTGCTTGTAGTCAGTCTGTGCAATCTTCTTGCTATTACTACTACTACTACTACTACTACTACTACTATTATTATTATTATTTGCCTACAGTTTATTGCTTATGCCCATGTATTCATTTTTGAGGTCTGTCATTCTGTTGGGAGGGGGGCTGGTTGGTTGATTCCCTTGCTCTGCTCTCCATATGAAAGGAATATGGCTTGAAAATATCTGTCTTATCTTGAGACAACAGGGACCATTGGGAAATGAAACTGAGAGAGACCTTGAGAAGGCATTAAATCACTAGGTTCTCAAAACAATTTAGTACCTATGGATTGGTTGGATTTCAAATGGATGGTTGGACACTGGGGGAAGGACACCTGAATGGGCTTTTTGATGTAACCTTTTGCACATGAAATCTTCAGACCTTGCTTTGCCTTCCTGCTATCACTAACCCTTAATAAAAGTTACTCTTGAAACAATGGCTGTTTCAAGAGTTCTGCTTTCTTGAGGGATCTAGTTAATCTAGGTCCTTACAAATTCTTATTTTTAAAGGTCTATGACAGTTTCTCATTCATGATCACAATCCCTCCCTCCCTTACCAGCAGCTGCCATTTATTTGCCCCCTAGGAAAGGAAAGAAAGTGAAAGTGCCTTTTGTGCACTTACAACAACTATTGCACAACCCCATTCACTCTTCCCTACCTGTGCCGACTCCCCTTGTGCCATCTGTAATTCTCACTGCCCCTCTCGTGCACTCCCAACCACTCTCATGTATCGTTCCCAGCCTATATCAATCCCCCCATTAAGGTATATGATTCACATGGAGTTTCTCACACATTCTGAAGCACCATCAGACATTTTTCACAACCTATGACACCCCACCCTCCCAAACGCCCTTCTTGACCCATATAGTATCTATCATTCACCCATGACCCTTCCCACACACCCTGTCAACCACTCATACACTTTTCCAGACTGCATAGTATCTCTTGAAAACCACTGTGCCATCTTTCTCTGTTTAAGTAATTATATATCGGTGCCACTTTTCTTAAAGGCTGATTTAACATGAAAATCTTGTTTCTTGTTGAAAGTAAAAGAAGAGAGTATGAATTCCATTCTATGACTAAAACTCATGGATTTCTGGTTTCTAGCCTTGTGCTTTTATCATTACACTAAACTAGTTCTCAAAATAATGAAAACAATAGAAAAATAGCTGAAAAAATTCAAGGTAGTTATATACTACCATTGTTGATAATAATATAACTGTATAAGAAGTCAAAAAAACAATTAGACAATCTCTATTAAATAATGTCTTTCACTTTATAAGGAGTTAGACACAATTAATAAAATATTCTTACCCTCCTTTTCTGAAATCTTTCCTTCTGGACATGACATGCAAGAGTAACAGCAAAATGGCTCCCCATCCATGACTTGCTTCCTGGACCCTGGATAACAGCTTGGTGTACATATGGAAACAGGACGTGTCTAACTTATAAATCAAAAATAACAACAAAAAACAGTGGTAAGTACTGAACTTTTATTTATTATCTGTAGCATGGCTGTCATAAATTTAAAAAATACTTTAAATAAATTAAAATGTTCAATACTAACTTGAACATCATTTTTATGCTTAGATATAACAGAAACAACAATAAAAATTAAAAGTTTAGATTGATCAATCAATTTAATGTTTTAAAATTTCATGGCTAATTGTGGTTTTATTTCTATACCTAAAAATCCATTTAATATTTCCAATTCAGAATACTTCCTAAAAAAAACCCTATAGAGACAATACAGACTTTCAGATTAAATTAGAATGTATTATAACTTGAAAAGCATCCCCAGAACAACCTTAACTGGTATTGTTAGTTTTACTGAGCATCACTGAGATTCAGTGTTAATATCAGATTCCCTATTCCTGTGACTTACCTGATTAAACCAGCTGTTCCATGTTATGGCATCTTCCTCAATGAAAAATGATTGATCTGTTGGAGACAGAGGGTCTATCCTTCCAATTTTCACTTTTGTCATCTTTTTAGAAAGAATAAAATTGATGATATCAAATCCAGCTATTAACTTTACTTCTTGGTCAAAGGATATCTTGTACCCAACACTGTTATTAAATGTGACCTGCCTCAAAAAGTGATGGAGCTAAATTACAAAGAAAGGACAAATGTTGAGAGAAAAGTTGTAGACTAAAATTATATGTAATTAGAACTCCCCTTCCATTCTGCTTTCATTCATTTAAATATTTATTTATTCATTCAAGGTAATTTGCATTTCTTACTTTCATTAGTTTTGGGGGTTCTCTTCCCATTCTCTTTACTTTTCTTGTTAATATTTTGAAGGGCAGTAAAATTCTGTCTCTTAAAGCACTTCTGAATATAGCCCCAAAAATATTTGTTTTATGATAGCATTAATTACATAAAATGACAGCTTTTGTATGTGATGATGGTATGCATGTGATGGTATCCATTTATCAAGATCAAGTCTTAGGCTGCATCGACAAGAATTAGGATCAAGGAGAGTATGTAATTGGAAGTGGCTACTGGACTAATTATCTGACCCCCACCTCACCCCTGTGCTTGCTCCCCTTTCAGCTATATTTTATAATTTAACAGAATAACAGAGTTGGAAGAGATGTTGGAGGTCTTCTAGTCTAACCCCCTGTTCAAGAAGGAAACCCTCTACAACCAATCACTTCTTTAAACCTTCCAGTGTCTTAAAAACACTCACAATTTCTGAAGGCAGGTCGTTCCACTGATTAATTGTTCTAACTGTCAAGAAATTTCTCCTTAGTTTTAGATTGGTTCATTTTTATTGTTTTATTCCTTTGTTATTGCTATGTTTATTTTTTTATCATTTTTTCCATTTTATTATTGTAAGCTGCCCAGGGTAGTCCTTTGACTAGCCCCAGTCAAGATGGGTAGAAAATAAATTTAACAAATAAATAATAAATGAAAATATTAGTACCACTATATACTACTTTAGTAAGGCCACACTTGGAATATTGCATCCTGTTTCAGTCACCATGATCCAAAAAAGACACTGAGATGCTAGAAAGAGTGCAGAGAAAACCAACAAAGATAATTAAAGGGCTGGATGCTAAAATATATGATGAATGGTTGCAAGAACTGAGTATATCTAGTATAATGAAGAGAAGGACTAGGGCACAGGTCGGCAACCTGCGGCTCTTTGAGCCTTCCTCAGTGGCTCCCAGCCCCCTCCTCTCTCTGTGTGTCTCTGCAGGAAGCAGGAAGGGCAGGAGAGAGCTAGCTAACCCAGCTATGCTGACTCAGGAATTCTGGGAGTTGAAGTCCATGAGTCATAGAAGAGCCGAGGTTGCCTACCCCTGAGCTTGTTGGAGAACAGCTTGAAGCCAGCTTGCCAGATGAGCAGCAGATAGGAGAGAGGGAGAGAGGGGGGGAGAGAAAGAGAGAGAGAGAGAGGGAGGGAGAGAAAGAGAGAGGAAAGGGAGAGAGAGAGAGAGAAAGAGAGTGGGAGAAGAGGACTGGCAGACCAAGGGCAAGTAGAGAGAGAGGGAGGGAGAGAGAGAGACAGAGAGAGACCCTTTTGACATCTAAGATAACACTGCATATATCCTTTTTTACCTGTGTGTGTATGTATATTTTACACACACACACACACACCTATAATAAAGGTTAAAAAGGATATATGCAGTGTTATCTTCATTTTAGATATCAAAAGGGTTTTGCGGCTCCCGGTGTTTTGTTTTCGGTGGGAAATGGGTCCAAGTGGCTCTTTGAGTGTTTTGGGTTGCCTACCCCTAGACTAGGGGTAACATGATTTCAGTTTTTCAATATTTGAGGGCTGTCACAGAGAAGAGAGGGTCAAACCTATTTGCCAAAGCACTTGTGGGGAAGACAAGAAATGGAAAGAAGGAGAAATCCAACCTAGAACTAAGATGAAATTTCTGACAATGAGAACAATTAAACAGTGGAATGAATTGCTTTCAAAAGTTGTGGGTGCACCATCACTGGAGGTTTTTAAGAAGAGATTAGACAGCCATTTGTCCTGAATGGTATAAGGTTGTCTACTTGAGCAGTGGGTTGGACTGGAAAATCTCCAAGGTTCTTTCCCAGTCTTTATTCTGTTATTTTATTATGGAAAACTGATAAAATGCCTGGAACACTTTCTCAGATTGAAACTGATACTATCAGCAAATTGAAATTGTTTTTGAACTAAAAAGGATAATAGGATGATTTATCTCTTTTACGTGATTCCAAAATTGTAAAAGAGGCAAGGCAAGACTCATTTCAATTAGGATGATTCTAAGGATGAAAAGAAAAATTGAGTTATTGTGTTTCTCTGCTGGAGAATCAGGATTCAAGAGAATGATGAAAACATTACCTGCCAAAATGATTGTTTGTGAAGCTGTAGTCCACTATCCACCATTGCTTTATATTTGAATCCAGATGTAATCATATCCTGGAAAGCATGGGCTATGGCATAAACAGCATTGTAGATGCTGTAGCTGTGACCAGTCATATCCATTTCAAAATTGGGGGGAGAGAGGCTCTTCAATTTCTCTGCCCCTGTGCAATGTTTCACATTTATTTCATTTACACCTCTACCTGGAAATATACAACCAAAAGTTTTCTCCCAAAAGGTTTTGATAAAACCATCTCCTGTTGCACCAGATGGTATTTGATTCTCCATAAACTCATGAAAGCCAGGTACGTGATTGGAATGAAAGGTGAAGGCTATAGCTCCATGGAAAACATCTAAATCCCAATCTCTTTGAAATCCAAAGGAAGTCAGCTCCATTTGGGCAGTGGTGATCCATACTTTGCCTAGAGGTTTCTTCTGCTTACATTCTGTTTCTTCATCTGAAAAATATGATATAAATCTAAAAAATCCCAAAGAATGTGATTCACTGTAGGCTAGTATTACCTTAACCTTATTATTGTCTCTCAGTGTGTCATATATTATGTTCCCCTGATTCAGCATCCATTCAATATTCATTATAAAGGTTGGAATGGGGATCTTTTGTATGAATGCAAAGCAAACACCCTTCTGAGAAAACATGGGTGTCACTGTTTGAACAAATCTTTCTCCATTCTCAGTATCCATAACCACCATCCCAATCCATATCCATGTGAAGTACAGAAGCAAAAAAAGAATCCCCTCATATTGAAGGTCTTCCTTAGGAACCATCTGGTAGAAGGGAAGACCAGGAAATTTATCCTTCATCACTGGAGCGGGACTATAGGTGAGCTAAAGAGATCCATGTATAAAGGATAGAAAAAGAAAAAGTATAGTAGCCATAAATATGCCAAACTGTTTCAAACATGAAATATAACTTCTTTCTACTTAGTATTTCTATCCTTTCATTATGTGCTGCATTAATTAGTGAAGAACGTGGAAAAAGTACTTATACTGATATCTAAGGAGAAATGTGGTTTTCCAGGAAGAAACTTCTTATAATAATATATGGTCATTAGGCATATCTAATTCAGCTCTTGTTTGAGCTTATGAAATGATAACTGCAGTTGAATTAATATATAAAAGCAATGTGATTTTAACCATCATTTTGATCAAATTATGCTGGCAGAAAAGATGTTCCATCTTCAAATAACTTTGAAGGCATATAATTCAATCTGGCTTTGAATAGGAGGGAGGGAGGGAGGGAAGGAAGGAAGGAAGGAAGGAAGGAAGGAAGGAAGGAAGGAAGGAAGGAAGGAAGGAAGGAAGGAAGGAAGGAAGGATCCTGTATATGTCATGCAATCTGTCAGAGACTATTTAAATTCCTAAACAAATGCATGCTAAAACATGCCAAAACAAATCCTTAGCAAATATATAATTCTTTACATTTGCATAATCTCTTTTTGTATCTTCTTTCGCTTGTAGATCTCTGCTTTCTTTATTTTATTCACATTGCATCAATATCCTTCTTTCATTTAAAATTTTTAATTTATTAAAATATAAAATACAAAAAAGGAAAATAATGAGAAAGTAAAGGGGGGAAAAGGGAAGAAGAAAAAAATGTAGGGTTAAGGAGACAGAAAAAAAAGCATTGACCTCCCATTCTTTGTAGCACAGTAGAATCTGATAATAACATGCAGCCTCCACTTTTTAGCCATTTTATAACAACCTATCTAATTACCAAAATCCAAAGTCAAAGTTTCATTTTTTTCCCACCTCAAGCAAAATGTTCAGTAGTGGTTTTCAAGTGGAAATAAAGTTAGCTGTATTATTTTCTTTATTAAAGCAGTTAATTTAGCCATCTCTGCTAGCTTGTGGGAATCAAACTATATTTCTTTGCTTTGCCACAGGTCCACCATAGATGATAAAAAGTTCCTTCTTTACATTTACATTTCCAACATATATTTGAAATACCTTTATACATTTTTGACAATTTATTCAGTGTTAAATACCAGTACATCATTTTATTTAAAAAAAAATCTTTTAAATTATAATTTACTGCAATTTTTAAGCCCTTTGTCCACATATTTCCCATTTTCCAAGCATTATATTATATCCAAAATTCTTTGCCCATTGAGTCTAAATTTAAAAAGGAGGAAATGTTGATATAATTGTCTTGAAAGAAATTCCTCTGAGAATTTTGAGAAAGAAAAAAGCTTATACCTTCTTAACAGACATTCTGAAAAAGAAGAAAACCATTTAACTTGAACAAAATTGAAGGAGTGATATTTACTTATTGAGAACAAAGGCTCAGATTGAATTCTATAGAAAAATTAAACATAAACAAAGGTTCAGATTGAATTCTATAGAAAAACTAAACATAAATTTTGGGACAGCAGAAGAAATGGATATAGATAACAATGGGAGGCAGATCAACCTGAAATACCAAATACCGAAAAACAGGAAGATTGCACAGGAACTTGCTACATTGTCTACAGGTGAAGACTGTAATATAATATAATATATAATATAATAACTATGAAGGACTTGCAAGACATGATGGGAGATGTTATAATTCAAATTAGGGCAGAAATGAAAAAGATTTTAGAGGAAAACAATAAGATCTTGAGACAAGATTTTGTTTTGGCTTTAGAAGGTGTTGCTTCTGTTCTTGAAAAGGTGAACTCCCATGTGGAAGAGGTAGCTGAAAAAGTGGACATAATGGAGGGGAAAATTGAAAGTATGGAAAAAGAAATGGAAAATGAGATTCTTATGCTTCAATATGGACAAATGGAATATGCCTTAAGAATTAGAGGCCTGGGAGAGTCTTTGCAAGGAGATCTGAAGGAGATGGTTGCAAAGGACTTTGCATTGATTTTGAATAAAGAAAAAGAGGGAATACTTAATGAAATTGAAAAATTATTTAGGGTTAACTCTGTGGTGGCAGCACAGAAGAATCTGCCAAGAGATGTGGTAATTTACTTTGGTAAAAGATCTTTACGCAATGAAATTGTGCAAGCCTATTATAAGAAGAGATTTCAAATTGCTTCACAAGATGTTATAATTTTTAAAGAGATCCCATCTAAAATTTTAAGAAGAAGAAAGGAGTTTGCTTTTTTAGCAAATGAACTTAAAAAGAGAAAAATTTCATTCAGATGGGATGTTCCGATTGGAATGGTGGTGAATTACCTGGGGACATGTTATAGACTTAATACTGTTTCTCAAGCAAAAGATTTTTATACTTCGGTCCTGGGGGTATGTGCATCGCCATCAATTAAGTTTAAAGCTTTGGAAGAAAAGAATGTAGAATCACAGTTTGAAGAGCCTATATTTATGAAAACTGGAGAATCTTTGTGTGAGAGGCCTCAACAAGTCCAGGTTGAGGAGCAGAAGACAACTTGTGCAGTATATAATCCCAAAGAAAAGCAGCAACAGAAGAAGGTTAAGGAAGTTTCATATTTAGTGGTTTCTGAATCTCTGGGAGATGTTAGACCTACAAAGTCTTTGGAGCAATCTTTAAGGGTGGAATTGTTGCCTGAAATGGAAACTGGGAAATCTCAGTCTGAGGGGCATCAACAAGAGAGGAACGGGCAGAGGATAACTTGTACAACTTACAATTGTAAAGATCAATACAAGGAGGAATTTAAGGAACCCTTATTGGCTTCGGAGTCGATGGGAGATTCAGGAATTTTGGAGCAGTCTCCTAAGGCAGAACTTGCAGCATTTCTTACGAGTTTGATACAAGAATGGAGAAGGGAAATGGAAGAATGGAAGAATGGAGAATGGAAAAAACTGGAATGTGAATAATTAATAATACTAATATAATTGAGATTGATAAGGATGTAGTTTTTTACGGATGGAATTAGTTATTGGTGAAGATTGAAATGTTTAATGTGTTTATTAACTTTGTTGTTTTAAGTTTTGAACCTTTAATGATAATATTGTTTAAATTTGTGTTTTGAAGGGATTATAATTTGCTTATTTTAGTGAGTGGATTCTTTTTGGAGGGAGTTTATATAGAGTGATGATTGTATTTAGATTTGTTTAGGATTTAAAAGTGTTTTTAGTTTTTAAATATTATTATTAATATTTTTAAGACAAAATAATTTGTTTAATTAAATGTGCTTAGATTTGTTTAGGACTTATAGGTTTTTTAAGTTTTTGTTTTTTGTTTTTTTTTTTTTCTTTTTGGATAGGAGAGAAGATTATGAAGATTGAAGGAAATATGTACTTACTTTAAGTTCTTTAAGAGTATTTAGCTTTAATGGTATAACAAAGATTTGTATGTTTATTTTTTCGTTTTAGGATAAAGAAAGAGGGAGAAATTAGATTTTATATTATAGATATAGATATTCAAAGAAAGTAATGTTTAAATTTGTGTTTTTGGAGGGAGCTTATATAGAATGATGATTGTATTTAAATTTGTTTAGGTTTTAAAAGTGTTTTAAGTTTTTTTTTTTTTTTTAATTAAGCCTGTACTCAGCTCTGGGAAGTCCAGGGGAGGGTTTGGGAGGTTGGGAAGGGGGGGGGTGAGGTAGGGGGGGGTATGGGAAGGGGATTTGTTTTTGTAAAATGTAAAAATTTTCAATAAATAAAGGATGCCGGTTGGCCAAAAAAAAAAAAAAAAAAAAAAAAGTATATAACATGGAATATTCATGGGACAAATGTCCCATACAAGCAGAAAAAATATTTCACTGAATGTCAGTCTATATAATTTGTTTGCAAGAAACATATTAAGACACAAGACAAGAAATATCTAATAAATAAAAGACTAGCAGAGGGATTACTTTATATAAGTTTCAAGACGTCCTCCTCAGTGCCCAGGAAAGAGCCAGCCAGCAAGTTCGGTTGACAAACGGCTGTTTAATCCGTGCAGGAAAAGGTTAGTGCTGGGAGTGAACAGCTCCCAGCGCTTTATATAGCCTCTTTGTGTGCAAGCCCTACCCCCACCCCATACGGCATGTGGAGGTCAAAAGCAGCCAATCGGGACGTTGCCTCCTTTCCACGTCCTGGCTGGCTCACAGGCAGGCTTCCAGAGTCCGGCTAGTTAGGAAGCAGGTTAACCTCTCCCCCTGTTCTGCCACCTCCTGCAGCACTGCAACTCTCCATGTCCTGCACCATCGTCTGCGGGGAGCCTCCCTCTCAAACCTCCACAGGGACTCCCCTTGTTGAGCCACTGAGGCGCTGGACCACTGGCACTGTCCCCAATGTCTGCAGACACGCTCCCACTACTGGAACTCCCCTCAACTCCCAGAATTCCTGAGCCAGCATGGCTGAGCTTGGAAACCTCTCCCTTTCCCCTCAGCATGGCTGGCTCAGGAATTCTGGGAATTGAATTCCAGAGTCATAAAAGAGCCAAGGTTGCCTACCTCTGACCTATCCCAAAAATAAGCCCTAGCTTGATTTTGGGGGTGGGCTTAATATAACTCCTACTCCCAAAATAAGCCATAGTTTTGGGGTGAGGCACATACCTAAAAATCAAGCTAGGGTGGGGTTGGAGCTTACCACTGCAGCCAGGTCTCCCCTGGGTTGACACTTGTCTCACCGGCCCACTTCTTCTGCAGCCAAAGGAGCAGCTTCATTCTGCAGCTGAAACTGGAGCTTGGGCCTACATTTTGCCATCAGAGGCCTTTCCAGAAGGCATGTGCAACCAAGAACTGAGCTATGGATTCAATCCACAGCTTGTCCTCGGCTACACAGGCCTTCGGGAAAGGCCTCTCACTGTGAAATGCAGGCCCAAATTCCATTCTCAGTGGCAGAATGAAGCGCTCCTTCGGCTGCAGAAGAAGTAGGCCGACTGGGCAGGGCTGTCAGTGATGTCACCATGAGGTGAGTGGAAAAGACACCCCACCCTCCAAAAAAAAGATCTGGTGCCTCTTTTGGAGGCAAAAAAAAGATGGGTCTTATTTTCATGGAAACACGATAGTACAAATGTTTTGAGAACCAACTACTACAGTAATTAAAAGATATAATGAATGGTGCACTGCAGGGAGCAAAGATGTCTCAAATATGGAAAGAAGCCAACATTGCACTACTATCACAGGAGGATCAACATGCCCTGATGATTAAAAAATCTCATTACATTAAACCAATTTCATTACTAAACAGTGATATAAACTTTTTATTACAATATTGGCAGAAAGATTGAAGAAATATATAGAGTCATATATCCATGAAGATCAGACTTTATCCCCCCCAAAAAAACCTAGTTAAGAGATGATATAAGAACTGATTTGAATATTATTGAATTCTTTCAATACCACAATGAGAAACAAGCAGCTTTAATATTCCTAGATATAGAAAAACAATTGAAATTTAAATTGGGTTTTTATGTTCAAAGTCCTGGAAGGTATGGACTTTGGGGGAAATTTATTCTAGGGTTAAAGAGATTTCTACCTTGAAGGGATTTTATTGTGCTTATGATTTTAGTATGTTTAAGTTTGATATTAGCATTTATTTTATATATAGTAACCATTTTATATTGATACATATAGTGTTATCATGTAATCATTGTTTTGTTATTTTGTAATCATTATTTTGTAGTTAATTGCTTGATCAGATGCTTTATATATATATTGGAAAAGTAAGGGCTTTATGCTTTAGGCATAGGTGATTGCTTATATGAAAAGAGCACAGTAAGGGGAGGGGGAAAGGAGTTACGGATGGAACCTGGGTTGCTGTGTATGAGTCATCATCCAGGAATTATTTTTTTGTGCCATCTTATGCCTAGTACCAAGACCTGATCTTTGTTCTGAAAAGGTATAAAAGGTGGAAGACATCTTTTCTGGTTGTTGCCTTCATCTCTCTACCAGCCACGCAGAGAGATGGGGTCACCCAACTCTGTTTCGATCAAAATAAAAGTTGTTTGCTTGCTGAAACCTCGGCTCAGGAGTTTCTTTGGCTCTTTTAAATTCCTGAGTAATGCTGGGGCAATTGTGAGGTTAAGTGGAAAACCTTACATCCTTTTTTTTTTCAGCAAGCAAACAACTTTTATTTTGATCAAAACAGAGTTGGGTGACCCCATCTCTCTTCGTGGCTGGTAGAGAGATGAAGGCAACAACCAGAAAAGATGTCTTCCACCTTTTATACCTTTTCAGAACAAAGATCAGGTCTTGGTACTAGGCATAAGATGGCACAAAAAAATAATTCCTGGATGATGACTCATACACAGCAACCCAGGCTCCATCCGTAACTCCTTTCCCCCTCCCCTTACTGTGCTCTTTTCATATAAGCAATCACCTATGCCTAAAGCATAAAGCCCTTACTTTTCCAATATATATATAAAGCATCTGATCAAGCAATTAACTACAAAATAATGATTACAAAATAACAAAACAATGATTACATGATAACACTATATGTATCAATATAAAATGGTTACTATATATAAAATAAATGCTAATATCAAACTTAAACATATTAAAATCATAAGCACAATAAAAATCCCTTCAACCTCACAGCAAACAAAGTTTAATGAAGACTTAATTAAAGTATGTTAAATTCAAAAGGGCATGAGACAAGAATACCTCTTATCTCCTTTATTGTTTACATTAGTGTTGAAAATTTTGAATAGGTCTATTAGACAGGATGAAAAAAATAGGCATAAATATCAAAATGGTAAGGCCAGACTGGTGGACCTATGGTCAAATAATAAAAGGTAAACCTATCCTCAAATCTAAAGAGTTGGAATCAGAAGGATGTATCACTGGATTCCATATTTACAATTGAAATAAAAATTTTAATTAGATTTAAAAAGTTATGGACTTTGCAAAAAATAATTGAAAACTCTATTGTGTGGTAATGGTGAACATATTATTGCTAAGGTTTATAAACTGATATTGAAATTAAATTTTGGGAAAAAGTACATCATTTTTAATAGATCTCTTTCCTTCCCATTTATTTTTACACAATTTCTTTGTATTACTCATTTAGATATGCCTCTTTGTCTTTTCTTGCTCTTCTCTAGAATTTTCCTATGTCTCTGTTTCAATTTACTTTCTGTCTTCTTAAGATAGCACAACATAATTGTAAACACCAGTTCACTGCCTTTTAATTTTTGTATTTCTGGATCTCTTTATTCATCTTTAATAATACTATTATTATTATTTTAGTTGCATGCATAGTTTTTTATGCATTCTATTTACGAAATCAAATCCCAACATTTTAGTTGTAACTTTGCAGGAAAAGGTTCATAATCTGTGACATAATCAGGATTTGGTAATTTTATCATTGTTCCAGAAGATAACAGTTTCTCCCTAAGAACATATATTTCGGTGGATGCTAAGAGAAATGTACTCTCTGCAACATCTATTTCATTTTATCTGTATTTTTGTGTGGGGAGTTGAGTCACTATTTTCATCCTCTTTCTATACTACTGCAAAATCTGTGTCTACAATATATATTCCTAATTCTATTCAGTTCTCTGAGATTTTTAAAGATGTAGATTGATGAATTGATGAATATACTGTACTGTGGAAAACTCAGAAGTTGGAAAATTCATTTTAACAGTTTGATTCAACTATATATTTTATTAAAAATTGGAAGATTAATGATATGATTCTTAATTAAGATTTTCCCAAATTTAAGACAAATAAATGTTAAATCAAGTATCATATATAAAGTCCAAGTTAAAAATTGAACAATTGTTCTACACTCTTACATTAGATATTATTATACTGTACATAAAATATATGTATTCTGATTCAGATACATTAAGTGAGGACAACTAAAAGAAACATCACATTTTTTCATATGTACTACCTGAGGAATCTTGTAGATTTCCAGGACTATTGCCATATCAAGAGAAGTAAGAGAATCTAGTCCACCAATCACTGCAAGGAGCTTCTTCTGCATATTACAGTCATAATTTGGGAAAAATCTTTCTAGTGTATATGTAAGTAGCATTGTGGAATGAAATGTCATTTTTGCATTGTAGTAATTGTCATAAATATGGAATCCCAATGTTATATTTGGTAATATCTGAGGATTTTTATTGATTTCCTTTACTGCAAAGGCCAAGGCCAGGATATGCTGGTAATTCATAGGAAGTATTCTACAAAGAAGAATTGGGCTGTATGTCAGTGAAATCCTCCACATGTCCAAAAGTTAATGCATTATTGTCATATTTATTACTGTTTACTATTTTTTCTTCTGTGTAATACTAAACATATTGAATGTTAGCATAACATATTTTTTTCTAAATTTGATTGTACATAATCACTGTTTTTAATCAACCTCATGAAAAAGATATTTTCAACAAATGTTAAGACTTATGAAGCTGGACAATAAATTTAACTGGGGAAAAACTGTTAAATATATAGACCAGTAGTGGTGAACCTATGGCATGGGTGCCAGAGCCGCCTCTGTGGACATGCACGACATTGTCCCAGTCCTAGGCCTTCAGCTGAGTTTTATAAAATCTTTTTGCTTTAAGCCTCTGCCGCCATGTGCAAAAAAAAAAGTTTCCATTTATCAATCAATTTCAACTTCTCGCGGGAAAAAAAATCTTGCAAAGTTGAAATTGATTGATTGAACTTTTTAGTCCCACCCAGTCTGCCGTTACCAATGCAGCTATGCCCACCCAATGGGCCACACTCAGCCAGTGGGCCATACCCAGCCAATGGGCCACACCCATCCAGCCCCCAACGATGCATAAGTGGATTTTGAATTACAGTTTGGGCACTCGGTCTCTAAAAGGTTCACCATCACTGATATAGACAATTGACATATGTATCTCACAGAACAGTTAAACTGAAAATAACTTGAATAGGCTAGAAAGATGCATTGAAACCTAAGTCAGACGACTAAAAGAACTTGCTGTGATACAAGAGTTTGTAAGAGGATTGATTTAATTTTATCAAATTCATATTTCAAGATTTTTCTTAAAGTATTATTTGAAAATATTTTTTTCCAAAAGCTTAAAAGTTAAGCCATTGGACCTGGAAAGGTCTCTTTGACTCAAAAAAAAAAACATGGTGGTGAACAAATATTTCTCTAAAATAAGATTTAGAAAAATTAAATACTTTCCTTTTGCACTTTAGCAAACTCTACAGTCAAAGTTATGTTTAAATATCCAAGTCAAAGCTGCTTATCTATTGAAAATTCTTTTAGTTGCATTGATATTTTTCTATAGTTTGAGGATGAAAAAAACACTACTAGAAAAACATAAACTAGAATGATGTGCAAAAACAAATTGCTTACATAAGCTCTTCTGGCAAGGATGGTAGAGGGTTTTTTCTGAAATCTTTAGCATATGACAAGAAAAGTCCATGAGATGCAATTCCTCCAAGGATGAAGTCTCCATTCTGGTGATATTTGTGAAGTGGTTGTCCTGGATACTTGACACTGCATTTCACAGTAAGTGGTTTGTATGCCATGTATTGAAGTAGTGTTAACAGGACTATGATTGCTATTAACATGTTGAAGACAAATAAAACAGTTCCTTCTGTAGATTCTTTTTCTATCTATTCATGGTCATCACAGTTGTTATTTTTATAAAAGTCACTTGTATACAAGGACAATTCCCTGACAGACTTAGAGTTCTAAGTGTTAAATATGGATGACCATATTGACACACACCTGCTCCTTACCTCCATTCCCAACTGCTTGAGATCATATTTATGCCATAATAAACTGAGTATGTTACTGTACTGATTAGTGGGAATAGCAGCAGTTTCACACCTGCTAATTTAATTATGCTCCTTCACCAATTCAGTGAATAGGGAATTGTTATTTATTCGGAACTGGAATTATTTGTAGAATTTCTACAGAAAACACATTTGTCCTTTTTGAAAAAATATTTTTTCATGCATCCGCTTGAGTAAGACATTATTAAGTTTTGTTTGGAATTTCTACAGAAAACACATTTGTCATTTGTTAGAAATTGAGAATTGGGAAGAGAGATAACAAAAGTTAAGATTGCATTAGATATGATATTCGTGCACTTCATCATAGATATAATCAGCTTTTCAGCATATTTGGCAGAAACAAAAGGAATGAGTATCAGCACTTGGAATAAATTAGCTCTTGAAAACACTTTCAGACATATTTTTGTAAAATTTTCATTACAGAGGTAAGTAACACTAGGTTTCTTTGCAGAAACTGGAGCATTTAAAAAGAGAGAGAGATTCCAGATTTTCCTTTTTATTCTATCTTAATAAAACTGGAGGGACTTCGGTATTGTTTTTGGTTTTTTTTTGTTTTTTTTTCCCTGTGGCTGTATGCCTCAACATTTTGTGATAATATTTAGTTAACCTCAGATGAGAAATTAAGAAAATGTATAATTTTTTGTTAATTTTGGATACGGAAAATGAACAAGTTAAAGAAACAATGACAAGATGGGCAAATTTTTTTGGCTATAATATAGAATTAGAAAAATGGCAAATGTTATGGGAGAGAAACTGCAAATTAACAATGTCAACTTCATACAAAAAAAAATCTGTATAAAATGTTTTATAGATGGCACCTGCCGCCAGCAAGATTAGCAAAAATGTTTAAAAATACGTCAGATAGATGTTGGAAATATAAACATAACATAGGCACATATTATCACATTTGGTGGACATGTAGTAAGGCAAAGGCATATTGGAGAAAGATACATATGTGGTTAGAAAAAATATTGGGTGAATAAATGGATTTTAAATCTGAATTTTTTTCACTAGACATTAAAGACTAATAAGCAGAAATTATATTTACACATCACTATAGCAGCAAGAATAATTTTTGCATAATACTGAAAGAATGAAGGATTGCCATCAGAAGAAGAAATAATCAGGAAAATATTGGAATGTGCAGAGATGGACAGATTAACTATGAGGTTGAAAGATAAAGAAGATGCAGACTACTATCAAATTTGGAAACTATTTTATTCTTGGCTAGAGGAAAGAATGAAGGATTAGAAATTGAACATGTATTAGCATAGCAAACTCCAGACAATTTGTTGATTGGAAAAATTAACATATGTTGATGAAAAAAAAACAACCAATAAAATCTTTATAAAAAAAAATTGTGGTACTGTCCCCCATTTGCCCTCCCTACTTTGAAGATATTGTTGAGTATACTCTCAGTTCTACATGCTTCCTACCCAAATGGCCCCTTTTAGTCTGGATTTAAGTTGGAGTATCTAGCGCTAAGATGGCATCAGTTGTACTTGGGGATGATCTTCGGAGGACCCAAGTTTGTGGTAGTGTACCCCTCTTGGCTCTTCTGGATCATTCAGTGGCTTCTGATACATCACCCATGGAATTCCTCTGGACCGACTCCAAGGATTGGGATTGGGAGGCATGTTTTGCATGATCCTTTCTCCATGATCAGTTCAATTTGATGTTTGTGGGGAACGAGAGGCCAAGCCCTAGGTCCCTGCAGTTTGCAATCCCTCAGAGATTGGATCTCTCCACTATCTTCTTAAAATCTACACAAAACTACTGGGTGAGATCATTTAATATCACAGGATACAATTTTATCAGTATGCTAATGATACCCAGTTACACATCTCTATTCAGGGGCAGACATGTGGTGTTGCCTGTGTGCCTGGATATTCTAAAAGTTTGGATGAGGATAAACCTGGAAAGTAGAATGACTCTGGATTTTTGTCCCAGCAGGATCTGTGGATTTGTCATCTTTCACTCTGGACAAATTTGCATTCCCCTGGACTAAGCTGATGCACAATTTGGGGGGGGGTCCTCCTGGATTCCTAGCTCCTATTTGAAGAATAAGTGGCAATCATGATTGGGGGGAAGAGGGTTTGCACAAATCCATCTTATGTGACAATTATGCTGTTTCCTGGACCAATGTGCCTTCCTCGTGGCCTTAGTAACTTTTCATCTAGATTGTTATACTGTGCTTTAAATTAAGTTTCCCTTGAAGACCACTCAGAATTGGAACTGGTCCAGAATATAGCAGAGCACATAGTAATAGATGTCCATAGGTTTACCCATGTTATATATTTATTGTGCAAACTGTACTAGTTTTCAGTTTTATTCCAGGTAAAATTCAAGGTGCTCATTATTATCTGTAAATTCCTACACGACATAAGACCTGGTTATTTGAGGGACAACCTTTGCCTCAGAATATCCACTAGATCAGATGGGGCAAGCATCCTCCAGGTTCTTTACCTGAAATATCACCATCTAGTGCAAGGGTCTTCAAACTTGGCCTTTTTATGACTTGTGGACTTCAACTCCCAGAATTCCTCAGCCAGTCATGCTTTAATGTAATTTGGGAAACATGTTTTTCCTGTAGCTACCTATACTTTTTTGGAACACATTCCCTTTGACAAGTTGGCAGGCCTTCACCCTTCTAGCCTTTTGGAAGGTTGTTAACACCTGGTGTTTTACTGAGTGGCTAGAATTATATATATATAAAAAACAGGTTCTTTTGTTTTATTGTTTTTATGATTATTTATTCCTTTATGATTACTGTGAGCTCTTCTGAGTTGCTTCAGATGGGAAGCCATATAAATCTTATACAGAAATAAATATCCCCAATTGCTTTAATTTTCACACCTCTTCTAATGAACCAAGCAATAAATATGATCGTGGTCTAAATAACATTTATTTTCTTCTTTCATAACAGGTAGTCTTTGGTTTATGTCCAGTCATTCAGTGATTGTTCAAAGTTATGATGGCTCTAAACCAGGGTGACTTATCAATGGTTTTTGGACTTCCTGTCAATGTAGAATCTCCATAGTCCTAATTCATTGCCCAGCTTACAATTATAAAACTGCAGTGAACTGCAGTTATATGATCAGAAAGTTCAATGTTCCTGGCTGATTTCCCACAAGCAAAATCAATGGAGAAGCTGACAGGAAGTTGGAATTTACTGTTCTACATATAGTATCTGACCGTAGCACCTATGTATCTGCCTGCAGTCTGTAATGACTTTGTGGGACACTTTGTCCTGCATTAACCACTATTTGTTCAGTGTTGTTATATCTTTGAATCACCTTTAGGTGATGACTATTGTAATAAATATATGACTATTGTAATTCATTGTTAAATATATGTAATTTGTATTTTGCCTTACATCTATTGACACCAACTTTTCCTAAATACTGAAAATAATATTGTGTATCCACTCATTCACTGTTCATTTCCAAAGACAAGAGAAATATAAAAACATCAAGAAAACCAAAAAGCAACCATAGAATGATCCTAAAGTAAAATGTGGATTATTGTATACATCATTTTGGAAAGTGGAGTATAACTTACTTTTAAATAGTACAACTTTTTAAATTATCATACTTTGGGGGGAATCTTTTTTAATTTATCAGTATTCTTTTCAAATTACAATATCTGGAGATTTATGAGTTATACCATACCCAATGTTCTTTCCTTTAAAGTTTACATCTTGAGAAGTTCATCTATCACAAATTAAGAGTCAAAGAAAGAAACATGTCATTTTAGTTGACTATATTTTAAATTTATTTTAAATGCTGAGATATAATATGGTGTCAACATAAATTTTATATCCGGAGAATACAGACTGGAAACAGAAATTACGTGTGTTCCCACATGCTTATTCTTGATTAGTTCCTGATCCATAGAAAAGGTAAGAAAACTACTGTAGTGAAAGACATTTTAAGCCAAGATATTCTAAAGAAAATAAACACCATCTGTCAAAGTCATTAGCTAAATAAGAAGTTACAGTAATGGGCATGTTCATACACTTGAGCTTTGGAAAAGTAAAAGTGTAAACAATGGAAAAAAATAGCTTTCTAACTACTTTTTCCATTTAAATTGTAGTCCAATATTCTATGGCAGACATGTCAAACTCGCGATATCATGTGACATTGTGAGACGTATTGGGACAGTTTTACCATTGCTGGGGTGGGCGTGGCTTCTGGATGACGTGCCCCAGCAGTTTGACATCCCTGTTCTATGGTAATTTTGCTATATGTATAATAGCACAGATCAAAGCAAAATGCTTGAATACATTCAGCAATTTCTTTTTATTCTTAGTTCCTTTTTGTTCAGGGCTGGTCTCAGAAAAATAATGTAGCATTTGGGGAGAAAGATACAGATCAGCAGCCCAGCACTTGATGCTAACATTGAGAAGATCTCCACAGCCACCATATATTTCCCCTTGGTGCTCAGGTAGGTTGGAACAAAGGAGAGCCAAACACTGCAGAAGACCAACATGCTGAAAGTGATGAACTTAGCTTCATTAAAAGTATCTGGTAATTTCCTGGCAAAGAAAGCAACTATGAAACTGGTCATTGCCAAGAAGCCCATATAACACCTTGCAAAGTAAAACAAAATTAACGACCCTTCCTTACACTGTAGGATAATTTTTCCAGGTTCTGAGTGCAGGTCAGCATCTGGGACAGGAGGAGAGATGGATAACCATAGACTGCAAATCCCAGTCTGAATTAAGAAGCCAGATAAAACAAAAGCATAGCCTAATCTTTTCCCCACCCATTGGCTCATCCTGCTTCCTGGCTTAATTGCCATGAAAGCCAGGACCACAGTCAGAGTTTTGGCCAGCACACAAGAAATAGCCACAGAGAAGATGATACTGAAACCGGTTTGACGGAGAACACATGACACCTTATTGGGCTGACCGATGAATAGTAATATACAAAGGAAGCAAAGCAGGAGGGTGATGAGGAGAATATAAGTGAGATCCCGATTGCTGGCTTTGACAATGGGAGTGTTGTGATGCATTAAAAATGTCCTTAGTACCAGAACTGTGATTGTGGAACAGAAAAAAGAAAAACAGGCTAAAGTGATCCCCAAAGGTTCTTTATATGACAAGAAACTGATATCTTTGGGAATACATGAATCCTGCCTTTTGTTGGGATATTTTTCATCTGTGCAATCATAACAGTCATTCATATCTGAAATGAAAAGGATGTATCATCAAACTGATATGGATTTGTAAATCTTTATAACCTTGATAACATCATATAGGCTTAAATATTACATTATACTGTACTCCAAGTAGGAAATAAATGTCTTAGTTGTGACCAGGTCTATGAAATCAGATCTGCATCACTTATATGAACAATTACAATAACATCATCATTATACTCCTATTTGAAAGTACCATATAAAAATATTGGTCATTTCTTATATAAATTATTTTAGGGAATAGAATCATGTCTTTTATATATTTTACCAATGCATTATAGCAGGGCTCAAGATTTTTTTTTCCAGTCTAGCCTTTATGCTTAAACAAATAAAGTTTATAAAAGGAGAAGGAGGAGAAGAAGGCTTTACAAATTGATAAACAGAATATATATAGTACATGTATCTATGTATATCTACATGCATACATACATACATTCATGTCTAAATAATATTTAAGTAATATATCTTTCTAGAAGCGACAGTATGACAAATGATATTCTATCCTTACCCTCTATTTCTGTAATTTTCCCTTCTGGACATAGGTTACAAGAGTAGCAGCAGAATGGCTTACCCTCTATGACTTGTTTACTAGAACCTGGAGAACAGCTTGGTGTACAGAGAGAAACAGGCTGTGTCTAGCTTGTAAAGAAACAAAACAATAATATAAATTATGGTCTTAAAATTGATGTCCTTAGAAGCATTGCTTTTCCTGGGGCTTTTCCTTCTGTGTAATATGTCTGCAATACATCCATGTCTTCAGGATATATTTCCAATAATAATGACATTTTCTTATTGAAATATTGAACTGCCACTTAAATTCCATGGATTAGATTTCCAAATATTTTATAAGGTTACATACAGTAATACCAGTCCAGAACAAACTATATCATATATTCATTGCTCAATTTAAATTTTCAGGAAACATTACAGTTAAAAAAGCAAAAAATAGATATCTCAACTTCAATAATATATGTGAATATGTTTAAGAAAAGATTTCTTTTTAAGGGCATGTTATAGTAAAGCTACTATAGTATTCACAAGTGGACCCAGAGTCAGCAGGACAATTGTGTCTGCATAAAGAAAACAGAAATACTATTTTTCTCTTGCCTACATCAAGAGATACTCAACATTCAGATAACAGAAAACAATCCTCCCATTTTATTCTGATTTGATTATATCCTGTGATTGGTTGAGTAATGACATTTTAAGAAGCACATTAACAAATGGGCAGAGGAAGATGAATAGAATACAGGTTGCACAACTGGCAACATTCAAGAACCCTCCCAGTTCTGAGACTCTTCTTCATGCTGGCTGCTGAATAGGAGGGAGTTTTTTTTCTCCTGCTGACAAACTGCCAATTTTTGCTGCCAGAGATGGTTCTTAGCAGTCCTGCTCCCTGGTTTTGAATGAGACCACTTAGGAATGACCTAAGATCATTTTTGAATATCTGTGGACCCACCCAGGATGAGGAATCTTGAAGATTACAATTCCTCGTGTCAGAAAACCTGGTCATTCATCTTTTTCCTTTTGGCAGAACATTTTCTAAGCATGCATCGGTATTAACTACATTTTTCCAAAGCTTCTGTTTTGCTTTGCTTTTTATCACTAAATGTTGACTGGCTGGTTGAATGCTGATTTTTTCTTTCTTTCTTTTTCTTTTCTTTTGATCTTTTTGGCTTTTTTGAACATCATTTATTTCCTGTAAAGAAAAGCATGTCCTGTAGTAATGGAAGGGTTTGGACTTGATATACATCTATACTGGACTTTCACTACACTTTGGAGATTATGTTTTCAAAAATATTTTTTATCCTGGATTGAAACATCTAAAAATGTTCTTGCTGCCTCTTTATTTTGAGAAATATCCTCCCTGTCTCTGAGAAGGGTTATTTCTCCATTGCCAAGTTACACCAGAGCAACAATGTATCAGATTACAAGCAACAAACTGTGGTTGGTAAATCCAAGTTGAAAACTTTTGAACAGTTTGATAAAATAATAATGCTTGCAAAAAAACATTCAAGTGCAAGTACTTGAAGTTAGATTAGATTCACAAAAGGAATTGGATTTGAAAATGGTAGATTCAATGAAGGAGATTGAAAAAGATATAGATGTTTTATGTGCCTTCTGAAGCTGAGGTTTGCATTTTCTTATAACAGCAGAAAACTGACTGGTCAAATGAAGGGATTGGAGAATGAATTTATCATACTCAACTCGAAAACAACTTCAGTTGGACTTTTTGGGGAAGATAGATTGACTTTGGAAACTGGATCTACTATATTTAACTAGACAATAATTGATAAGATATTTGATCCAAGGCAAATCAGATTGATAAGAAGCCATGGTAAACTTCCTACCAGCTGAATGCTAATTGAATAGTTTGATAACAGAGGGCTTTGATATTTTACTTTTGCCTTTTTTGTTGTTCTATCTGTTAACTATTTGGTCATTAATATAGTAGATAGATGACAGATTAATAATTTGTAAACAGAATTAGAAGTTTGAAAACTTTTGGAGCCTGTTTTGCAAGAGTGGGAAACTAATATTGCTGTAATATATTTATCAGTACTCAGCTAGGAGGGATAATATGTGTAGGTGTGTTTGTAGTTTTTTTAATGCACTTTTTAAATATTTTGTTTCTTTTTTTTGTTTCTCCCTGTCAATGTTCTTTTTTCTTTCTTTTTTCAGCTTTGAATTTTAACTTTTTAAAACTAAAAATGAAAATCATTGTGCAAAAAAAAAAAAAATCCTCCCAGTTCTATTTCTTTAATATTTCTTTATCTATTTATTATTGGTTCTGGGTTTTTTTTTTACATTTTGAAACTAATGAATAAAATAAATTCTTTCTTTCCCTGCTTGCTTAATCAGGTAAATCAGAGGAACCAAACTACTCTAGTTTTTTTTCTCTAAAGATTTGGATAATACATTCATATTCCTGATAGTGTTCACCCCTGATATTATTAATTGTTAATCCTGTATATTCTGCAAGAAAATTATATATTGTTGGCTTTGAAATAATGCCTATTTTGTCCATATTTGTACATTTCAGCTTATTGTTTAGGTAAATGTGATTTTTAGCTTACTGTGACTTTTAATTATATCACTCTACTTAATAATAAACTTAATACATTTACTAGAGATCAGTTACAATAAATTTTATTAATGAATAAGACCAAAGATCCAGAGCAAGATATCTTGCATCTCTTTCATAATTCAACAAGATTTAAAATAATGGCTAAGATTCAGTGATCACATATGGAACAAAGATTTCCCAAGTAGTCAGTTCCTGGGACCCACCTGATTAAACCAGCTATTCCATATTATGGCATCCCTCTTGATGATTAACATTTTGTCTGGAGAAGAATGTGGATCTATCTTTCCTATTTTCATTATTGTCTGGTTTTCAGAAAAAATAATGTTGATTACATCAAATCCAGCTACTAAATTCCCATCTTCATCAAATGTCATCTTTTCTCCAATACTGTCATTAAATGTTGAATGTCTCAAAAAATTAGGAAGCTACAATGGAATGAAAAGCGAAATATATTATAAATGCTGCATATAAAAAGGCTTCAGTAAATCAAAGTTTTCTGGGCTCTTTAAAGTAGATGTATTTAATTAATCATTCAAAATATATTTATTACTTAAATTAATTTCATAGTTTCCCAATACTTGCTAATAGAGCTGCTACTACTAGTTCTTTATAGTAAGAACAAAAAGGAAGCACAGAGACCAGTAGTGGGAACTGCAAGACTGCATTAAATTGAAATAATTTCATGAGATAGAAAATAAAAGCAGGTAACTGTCAGATTTTTTCAGTTGACTCAAGGGCTTATATGTTACATTACCTGCCAAAATGTCTGGTTATGAATCTGTAATCCACCATCCATCATTGCTCTATATTTGAGTCCAGATACAAACATGGCATGTAAAGCATGGGCAACCATATAGACAGCATTGTAGATACTGTAGCTGTAGCCAGACATGGACATTTCAAAGAAAAGGGCAGGGATTGTCTCCAGTTTCTCCTGCCCAGTGCAAATATTCTCCTCTTCTTTATTGATAAACATACCTAAAAATCGGCAGTTGAAGACCTGCTCCCAAAAGCCTTTGAAAAAACCATCTCCTTTTGTGGTGGAAGGGCTTCGACTCTCAATAAACTGCTGAAATCCAGACACATCATTGGAGTGAAATGCAAAGCCTAAAGCTCCATGGAAAATTCCTAAATCCCAATACTTTTGAAATCCAAAGGAAGCAATCTCCATTTGGGCTGTGACAATCCATAGCTTTCCTAGGGGTTTCCTAGGTTTACTGTCTACTTCTTCATTTGATAAATAAGATGCAAACCTAAACAATCCCAGGGAATGAGATTCACCGTAGACAAGTATTACTGTAACCCTACTCCCGATCACAATATCATAAATCTTCTCCCCTTTATGCAGCATCTCAAACAAATCACTAATAAACGTTACAACAGGAATTTTTTGTATGAATGCAAGACAGACGCCCTTCTGAGTAAACATGGGAAACACAATTTCCACAAATCTTTCTCCACTCTCATTATCCATAACCATCACTCCAATCCATATCCATCCAAAGTGGAGAAGCAGAGACAGAATCCCCTTATATTGAAGCTCTTCTTTAGGAACCATCTGATAGAAGGGAAAACCAGGAGATTTATCTTTCATCATTGGAGTGGGACTATAGGTGAGCTAAAGAGATCCATAAAGTAGAAATTTATCAAAGAATAACCCCAGTATTTTTACTCCAGACTATGCCAATAATGAAAAATGATGTACCTATCAAACAATGGCAAAAAGTTTTATCAAAAGAGGGGAGAAAAAACCAAAAGGCAAATATAAGATTTTACAGGATACCAAAAAAAAAAAAAGTAGATTAGAGGTATCTAATCACAAATTGTACTTTGCTATATGTTGTTTTATATGGATGAAGTAATGGATATTGTTAAGAAATAATCAAATTTTAGATCTCAATGTTCACAGTCTGAGTTTTGGGTGGCATGATTTCTTATGATATGACAAAGTGAACATGAATGTAGATTTTAAGAAACATGTTGTTAAGAATATGGAATATTTATAAATCAAAGCTATGTGCAAAGATATTATTACTGATATTCTTACAAGAAGTGTTTTATCAAAGAGAAACATGAAGACTTATTAATACAAGAGAAGCGAGAAATGAAGATGAAGAGAGCAATTAGCAACCGAAGGATTTTCCTTCCAATAGTTTTCTTTTAATAAGATGAAATACAGGTTTAATATGGACAAACGGACATTAGAATTGAGAAGAAGAAAGCTGAATTTGAAATAGATACAAATGATATGAATATGTGCATGTAGGAGAAAATGTAGCAAACTAGTATTAAGTTTACATTGTGTTATAATTTAAAAGATATTTTTATTAAATATTGATGCTATATGATACTGGCTAAATTGTCTTAAATGTTTCAAGGAATATCAAACCAATGTTGGGAGAATGAAAAGTAAGGGGGATTTTTTTAAATTAGAAATGATGGACTTGTGTGAGGGGTTTACCTTTTACCACTGTACCATGTACATAACTACTTTGAGTCAACTCATGAAAAGGAAACCTATAGGATTTGCAATTTTGTATTCAGTTACAAACAAGTTAAACAAATCCCTGAAGATTCTGTAGCAAGATTTCAAGTGGGTTGCCATTGTCTTTCCTAGAGCTGAGAGAGAGTAACGGGCCCAGGACTAGAATTCAGGGTCTCCCAATTTCTAATTTGATTCCTTAACCATTTCACCAAACTGGCTCTCAATTATGATGGGTGACCAAATATAAAAACTAGCAATAATTAAATGATTTGAAAAATATAAAAAAATTAAACAGTAACTTGAATCATTTTTGTAGGTCCCAACAAAAGTATTTTCCAAATGTTGACTTGGGATGTTTTTCATGCACAAATTTAATTATCCAATAGAATAATATTTAATATAAAATATCTTCTGTCTATCTCCTGACTAGTTTTTTCCAAGTCAAAATCAAAATTTGATAACTCTAATGTTTTTAGGAAAAGAAACCTTTCACAACTGTGGAGGATACTAAATACAATCAACACACTTCAATTTTAAAGTCCATAGATTTTGTGAGGGTGTAATCTCCAATGTCAGGCTGAATCTTTACTACAAGAGATGGGTGTACTACTTACTACTCACTACTTTCAAAATTCCATTTCCTCTTACATGTCTGGAATTTTGCAATATCTGAACTAACATACAAGTTTAAGAACTCCTATTGCTGAGAATTCTTTTGTTGGATTCTGATTGTACTAAATAAATATATACATCATATAAGAAAAACTGATCAATAAGAATGAATATTTAGCATGATGGTAGGAATTTCAAGATGATGAAAATGCAAGGAAAACTTTCAATAAATGAATCATTTATTGATATACTCCAAGAAAGAAGCCAAAATTTTTTTTCCTTATCTTGGAGATGACCTTCATCTAATTTGGTGAACAGTTACTCAGACTCTAAAGTTGTATCCAAAGGAACAGAGAACTGAGAAAAAGTGAAGAAATAGGAACCCTCAGAAGCATTTCCTACCTGGGGAATCTTGTAGAGCTCCAGGAGAATCCTCATACCAAGAGAAGTTAGGGAATCCAATCCACCAATCACTGCAATCAGCTTCTTCTCCATGTTGCAACTATAGTTTACAAAAAAAAATTCTCCAACTTCTTCAGCATTTTTTTATCAAAAATTTGGAATCCCAAAGTGATATTAGGAAGTATTTGAGGATTATCATTAATCTTCTTTACTGCAAAGGCCAAAGCCAGGATATGTTGATAATATTTTTACTGCTTAGGGGAAAACTAAATATAATCTGGTTACTGGCAACACACTTCAATTTTTAAAGTCTGCAGATTTAGTGAGGGTGTCATCGTCAGCTTCAGGCTGAATCTAAACTAAAAGATTTGGATGCCTATTTCTGAATTTCTTTGGTGGATTTTGAATATATATATATATATATATATATATATATATATATATATATATATATATATATATATATATATGTAGGTCTTTGGTTGTTCGGGTTTTCTCCCGCGTAAAATTGGAAGTGTCTTGGCGACGTTTCGACGAAGTCCCATTCGTCATATTCAGGCTGGTGTTTTCAGCTTCGTGCTTTGAGCAGCAATGTGTGGTCTTAGCTGTTTCTTCCTTTTAACTGCCAGTGGGGGTATGAACTGATTGGGTGGGAGCTTGGCTGTGTTCTGATTAGGTGGAGGTGTGTTCTGAATGGTTAGGGGCTTGGCTGTGTTCTGATTGGCTGGGGGAGTGTTCTGTTTGGTTGTGCTCAGGTTAGTCTGAGTTGCAGAGGGGATTAAGATTTTGGGCTGCCTTGCTATTTTTTGGCTTTGCGTTCGTGGTCGTGCCTCCTCTTCATGGAGGGTGTCAGTTTGCTTCATGTATGGATTGGAGGGGTTTAAAGTGGCTAATGATGCAGCTGTGGTCTGGCTTCTGGTTTGTGGTCGTGCCTCGTCATCGGTGTGGCTTTGGGTTTGTTTTTTGCGTGGATGTGTGGTGGTGACATCCTGTGTGGTTTTTGTGAGTGTGAGTCTGGTATCATTTTTTGTGTTAGGGAGTCGTTTGTCAATAAGGGCGGGTTTCCAAATGGCTGGTAGGCGGGAGGTATCATCTCGCTTGTTCATGCTGTGTGGGCGTTTTTCTATCTCGATGGCTTCTCTGATTATTCTGTTATTAAAATGTTCACTTTTGGCAATGGTTCTGGTATTTTTAAAGTCAATTTCATGTCCTGTGGCTTTAAGGTGTTGGACCAGGGAAGATGTTGGTTCCTCTTTTTTGACTGAGTTCTTATGTTCTTCAATGCGTGCACTTATTCTTCTGTTGGTTTGTCCGATGTATGTGGTGGGACAAGTGGTGCATGGGATTTCGTATACTCCTTGATTTTCTAATTCAATTTTATCTTTGGGGTTTCTAAGGATGGTGGATATTTTTCTGTTTGTGCAGAATGCTGTTTTGATGTTGTGTTTATGGAGGATCTTACTGATTCTGTCTGTGGTGCCTTTTATGTATGGGAGGAGGGCTTTGCCGTTTTCTTGTTCTTTGTCTTGGATTTTAGTGGGGGTTTCTTTTTGGATTAGGTTTGTAATCTTATTTCTATGGAATCCATTGGATGTTAGTACATTGGTGAGAGTGTGTAGTTCGGGTTTTAGGTGTTGTTCGTCAGCTAAGCGTTTTGTTCTGGAGATGAGTGTCTTGGCTACAGAGTTGATCTGTGCTGGGTGGTGGTGTGAGAGAGCGTGCAGATAGCGGTTTGTGTGTGTTTTCTTCTGGTAGATGGTGTGTCCTAGGGAGCCATTGGATTTCTTGTAGACTAAGACATCCAGGAAGGGAAGTTGGTTGTTAGTTTCTGTTTCCATGGTGAACTGTATTTTGGGGTGTAGGCTGTTGAGGTGTGTGAGGAAGTTGTCCAGTTTTTCTTTCCCATGTGGCCAGATTATGAAGGTGTCGTCTACGTATCTGAGCCAGAGTTTGGGTTTGTGATCTGATTTTTCTAGAGCTTGGGTTTCAAAGTGTTCCATGTAGAGGTTGGCAATGACAGGTGAGAGGGGTGATCCCATGGGTGCTCCTTCTGTTTGTTTGTATTTTTGTCCATTATAGATGAAGTATGTGTTGGATAGGCAGTGGTTGGTCAGATCTAAGATGTGTTTGGGGGGGGTTATATTTGTTTTGAATAGCTGTCAAGGCTTCTTTGATAGGCACTTGGGTGAAGAGGGATATGACATCGAAGCTCACTAGTAGGTCACTGGGCTGTAAGTTTTGTTTCTTTATGATCTCTATAAACTGGAATGAGTTTTTTACGTGTGAGGTGATGGATTCTGCATAGGGCTGTAGTTATTTGGTGAGAAATTTGGCTAGGTTTTGTAGAGGTGAGCCTATGGAGCTGACTGTAGGTCAGAGTGGGGTTCCTTCTTTGTGTATCTTGGGGAGACCATAGAGTTTGGGGCATCTGGATGATTTCTCTCTAGGAATGATTCTTTGCTGGATCTCTTCGCTAATGGGGGAGGCTTTTATTTTGGATCTGGTGGTTTTTTCTACCTCTACAAAACCTAGCCAAATTTCTCGCCAAACAAGTACAGCCCTATGCAGAATCCATCACCTCACATGTAAAAAACTCATTCCTCCCGCCTACCAGCCATTTGGAAAGCCGCCCTTATTGACAAACGAGTCCCTAACACAAAAAATGATACCAGACCCACACTCACAAAAACCACACAGGATGTCACCACCACACATCCACGCAAAAAACAAACCCAAAGCCACACCGATGACAAGGCATGACCACAAACCAGAAGCCAGACCACAGCTGCATCATTAGCCACTTTAAACCCTCCAATCCATACATGAAGCAAACTGACACCCTCCATGAAGAGGAGGCACAACCACGAACGCGAAGCCAAAAAATAGCAAGGCAGCCCAAAATCTTAAACCCCTCTGCAACTCAGACTAACCTGAGCACAACCAAACAGAACACTCCCCCAGCCAATCAGAGCACAGCCAAGCCCCTAACCATTCAGAACATACCTCCACCCAATCAGAACACAGCCAAGCTCCCACCCAATCAGTTCATACCCCACTGGCAGTTAAAAGGAAGAAACAGCTAAGACCACACATTGCTCCTCGAAGCACGAAGCTGAAAACACCAGCCTGAAGATGACGAATGGGACTTCGTCGAAACGTCGCCAAGACACTTCCAATTTTACGCGGGAGAAAACCCGAACAACCAAAGACCTACATACAAACACCCGCGAAAACCTCAGAAAACAAATGTGTGTGGTATACACACACACACACACACACACACACACACACACACATAAAATGAATATTTAGCATGAAGGCGGGAATTCTGAGAAGATGAAAATGCAAAGAAAACCTTTGGTAAATCAAACACTTATTGATATACTCCAAGTGAGAAACTAAAGAATCTTTCCTTATCTTAAAGATCACTTTATCTAATCTCATAAACAGTATATTAATAAATGAACTCAGACTGCAAAGTTGTATCCAGCGGAATAGAGAAAAGGTGAAGAAATGTGAACCCTCAGAAGCATTTCCTACCTGGGGAATCTTGTAGATCTCCAGGAGAATCCTCATACCAAGAGAAGTTAGGGAATCCAATCCACCAATCACTGCAATCAGCTTCTTCTCCATGTTGCAACTATAGTTTGGAAAAAAAATCTCCAATGTATATATAAGCAGCATGGTGGAATGATAGGTCCATTTTCCACTATAGTAATTGTCAAAAATTTCGAATCCCAAAGTGATATTGGGAAGTATTTGAGGATTGTCATTAATCTTCTTTACTGCAAAGGCCAAAGCCAGGATATGTTGATAATGTTTCGGAAGCATTCTGTAATGAATATTGTATTGTGCATCAAAGGAATAATTCATACATTGTCAATATTTATTTTAGATTATGATTTACTACATCATATTTATATTATAGTATTTTACAATACTTACTACATCTTTTTTTTTAGGTACAACCTTTAGCATAAAGTACCATATACCTATAATTTTACTGGAGATAATTATTTATAATTACTTTTCTAGCAGACACATTTTAAATAAGATTTAAGTATGGAAAAAAGATGAAAGAATGAAAAAACTCTTCACTTTAAGAAAATCTCTCGGATGCAGTTATAGATTTAGTGAGGAGAGTAGTAAAATGAAATAAACTGACTGAATCTAATATATTCTACCATCTATGTAGGAAAACAACAGATCTGTTTGAAATAAGAGCAACTGAAAATGATAGCAAAATGAATAAAACAAGAAGCTGCAAAAGTATCATAAGGGAATTTCCTAGTAATCAAAAATCTTATCTACAATGGGCAATCCTCTTTAATAAAATTAGTACTTTGTGTAAAATATTATTTGAATATATTTTAAATATCTATAAATGATACCACAAGCTAATTACAGACTCCTTTTGCCTAATAAAAAATGCTAGAGAAGTAACATTTCTTAAAATTATATTTAGAAAAATTAAATATAGTGTTTCCACTAGGCAAAAGCTGCAGTCAATGCTATGTATACAAGTTAACAATTCTACATAAAGACCCCTGAATTTCATTATTACACTAGCATTGTTTCTGCAGTATAAGATAGAACACCAGAGTTCACTTCAAGGCTAGCCTAGTTAGAGTAACACATGAAAATGGATTTCTTACATAAACTCTTCACGCATTGTGGGTGGAGGTTTTGTTCTGAAATCTTTAGCATAAGAGAAAAAAACCCCATGAGAGGCTATGCCGCCAATGATGAGGTCCCCAGCCTGATGATATGTGTGAACTGGGTGCTCCGGATATTGGACATTGCATTTCACAGTGGAAGCTCCATGCAGCATATATGACAAAAAAGTTAACAGCAGTATTCCTATTACTGACATTCTAAGCTTAAATTAGGAAAATTTCTTCATGCAAATTTTCCTTTCTCTATCTAGCCATGGTCACTGGAATACTTTGTGAACTATTGTAGATGTTTCCAAAATCCTCTGATCAATTTAAATCTCTAAATACTATAATATTAGGGACCATATTAATACACGAATGCCTGTCTTTTATCCTTATCCCTCTTTCAAATACTAAAATAGACATTGTGTTTATGCCATAATTTACTGATGAAATAATCCACTAATTGCTGTTCATGACTGATAATACACTGCAATGCCAGATCAGTTAATTGCAAACATATTATATGAAGAATGGAATTGCTACCATTTCAAAGCCAGAATTCCTTATAGAATTGCTAAAGAAAACATGTTTGTCATGTCTGAACAATTTTTTTATTATATCCTCTTGAGAAAGAAGCCATTTTTTCCATTAATGATCCAAAAATAAACAAAAGAAATAAAAATACAAGTAGTCCTCAACTTAAAACAGTTCATTTAGTGACTGTTCAAAGTTACAATAGCACTGAAAAAAATCGCTTAATGAGCATTTTTCACATTTACAACCGTTGAAGCATCCCTATGGTCACGTGATCAAAAATCAAATGCTTGGCAACTGGTTCATATTTATGATGGTTGCAGGGTCCCGTGGTCATGTGATCAGCTTTTGTGACCTTCTGATAAACAAAATCAATGGAGAAGCCAGATTCACTTCACAATCGTGTTACTAACTTAACAATTGCAGTGATTTATTTAACAACAGCGGCAAGAAAAGTCGTAAAATGAGGTAAAACTCACTTAACAAATGTTTCACTTAGCAACATAAATGTTGGGCTCATCTGTGATCATATGTCTAGGACTACCTATATTAAGATTTGGATTTGCAGCTGAAAATTAATGCATTTTATCACAGGAGCTCTCTGATTTCACACATGCTTTGCAGAAATCAAGAAAGTGAGATTTGGATTATCCTAAATTAATTTCTTGGAAAGTCTTCCAGACATGCATGCAGTGTTCTCTTTTAATGAAATTTTTGAGACATTTCTCAGGAGGTAGCACTTGCCCTTTCCATTCTATCCCAATGTAATGGTAATCCCTCTAATTATAAAACCATAGAGCATTTATATGTAATCCTCAAAGTTTAGAATATTGTTATACATTCTGGGATGGATTATTGCTCAGTGGGGCTCTTCTTTTTGTCACATTTCACATCCAAATTTCCTCATTCCCATTAAACCTGGCTGAAATTTGATCCCTGTCTATCCTATCATTGTTATTCCCTCTGACACCTGTGGGAGAAAAAAATAATAGCAATAGCACTTAAACTTATATGCTGCTTTGTAGTGCTTTACAACACTCTCTAAGCAGTTTACAGAATCAGCATAATGTCCCCAAAAATCTGGGTCCTCATTTTACTCATTTCAGAAGGATGGAATGCTGAGTTAACCTTGAGCCAGTCAGGATCAAACTCCTGACAATGGGCAGAGTTAGCCTGCAATACTGCAATCTAACCATTGCACCACCACTGGTACAGTAGTTAGAATGAAGGGTTGATCCTGGCCACACAAATATTTGTTCCCATGCTGTAGCACTTCCTAGAGCTCAAGACAAAATTCAGGTGCAGAGAAAAAAACCCTAAATTAATATTTAAATTATAAAAATTATCTTTAGTGGCAATGGTATTGATATCTGGTTCAGAAATGAGTCTCTAGAAAAATAAAGTAACATATATGATTTGGAAGCTTGCCTGTTAATAATTGAAAGGAAGAGGAAGATTATTGAATTTTTTTTTGAATTTTTGAATTTTTCAAATTCTGGATATCCGTCTAAACTTTATTATCATGTTTATCTAAATGGGAAACAACCCAACAGTTGAAACACAAATATTGTTATTTCGATCTATATGAAAGGCGATGTCAGATTCAACATTTTGCTTGCTGCCTCGCTGGTGTCTTGCCATCAAAGAACTAAGGGGGAGGGATGGGGACAAATGGACAATAAACCTGTATATATTTATTATGGGAATTAGGGAGGAGGAATGACAGCTGAGGATCAACTGTCAACATAGAATCAGTTCGTGCCAGACATTCTCAAGGCCATTTACACTGAGTGAGGAAATTTACCAGCCCAAACACCTCAGCTTTCCCAAAACATCTTGGTGGCTTTGCATTGGCTGGATTTGGACTGCTCAAGGGGGGAGGGATGGGGAAGGAAGGAAATAGTTGATGTGTTGATGTGCAGGGAACTCAGATTCTGCCTGACTTTACTGCAACCAGAAGTAAAAGTACCTTTCACTTCAATTAAATAAGTATTGAGGGTTTTTCTTCCCTAAGGCAGGTCTGACAGGTGATAGCAAAAACTCTTTAAAGTGCAAACCAATTAAACTCCTTCATATTGCTAGTAAATGATACACGACTTACATGATTTGAGTTGGGTCATATAGGATAAAATTCTGATTGAAGACAGGATGGGTTTAGACATTTCTTTCAAAATTAGATCACAGTTTAATATAATGTCTTTTCATTTACAATCGTGTGATACAGCAATGATGGATATTATATGTTTGCTGATTTTACTTTTACTTTAATCCAAACTAAGGGCTAAAAAACTCATTTATGCATTTCCAATTCCTGAATCTGTGGAAAAAATCTGTTTATTTCTGTGCTATTTCTCAGGAAACAGATGAGCATGATGAGCAGCAAGATAAATGATCTAAATTACAGGGTCAATTAATACATTAGACCTGAAAGTCCAGTTTAGGAACACAGAGTCGTGGAAAAAAATCTATTTATGTGGTTGCTAAGAAAATCTATTTATATGGTTCCACCAGCAGTTTGGTGGAAGATAGTTCATCAATAAATCCAGTCCAGTCCAATCCAATTCACCCAGTCCGATACGATATGATACGATACGATACAATACAATACAATATAATACAATACAATACAATACAATAATCAAAGAAATTTATAATTGCTGGTTCAAATTAATATTGCTAATTTTATGTCCATGTTTCAAAAGAGTCCTGCTACTAAGTCATTTAGAATAATGTTATTACTTATCTTGAACACAATGAAGAAATCCTGAGAGCCATACAAATGACTATAATGAAACACAATTAAAAGGAAGAGGAGGAACTATCATTTTAATATGGTATTATTTTTATGGGCAAGAGGATTTGATCTGTGCAAGAAATAATTTTTTAATTATCTTTGGAAAAGTATAGAGATAGGTAAATGATCACTAGAAGACCTTGATCACTAGAAGATGTCCATACACAGGGCTCAAAGAAAAAGTGGGCAAGCAGCTGTCTACGTACGATGCTAGCACAAAGTAAGCAAATAGATAAGATAAGATTAAGATAAATATATGTAATTTTAGAATAAGTATTGTATAAAAATTTAGATGTATATTCAGAGATGAAGAACCGATTGTAAAATGTGGAATAATTTGATAAGAATGTATATACTGGAATGTCATGTTATATCCAATGTTTTTTTTTAATTGTATTATAAATAAAATTTTGAAAGATAAGATAAGATAAGATAAGATAAGATAAGATAAGATAAGATAAGATAAGATAACCTTTACTGACATTTTTATACTGTGGGCACAATGGCACACATCAAAAATGAAATTTAGTTGCCCGCTCTCAAAGTGAAACTCCTACATGACACACACCTAAACATACTATGAACATATGTATAGACCCACATCCCTACATATACATAGCAAATAAATATTAAACATTGTCCATCTTGAATATATAACAGAAGGAGGAAGTTTGAGAGTTCGTAAGGTTAATGCTGTATGAAATGAAACTCTGGCTGAATCTGGATGCTCTGCTTTGGATACCACGAAGCCTCCTCCCAGAAAGTAACAGGGAAAACAGGTCGTGAAGAGGATGTGTAGTGTCCCAGATAATCTTACAGATCCTGCTCAAGCAGTGCTAAGTGCTGGATGGGAGGGAAGGAACTGCCAATGATCTTTTCAGCCATTCTCACCACTCTCTGTCTGAAGCAGTGATGCCTCCAAACCAGACTGTGATGCTGTATGACAGGATGCTCTTGACTGTCCCCCTGTAGAAAGTGTTCAGGACAGGGGAAGGAAGATGTGCTTTTCTCATGTGACGCAGAAAATGCAGGCACTGCTGTGGCTGCTTCACCAGTTTCTCACTGCTGAGCGACCAAGTCAGTCTACTCGTTAGCTGCACACCCAGGAATTTGATGCTGGTAATCAACTCCACAGCTGAATCATTTATGCACAGAGAAGTGTGGCTGTCTCTGCCTTTTCTGAAATCAACAATGATCTCTTTGGTTTTTCTGGTATTTAAAACTAGGCTGTTTTCCTTACCCAGTTCACCAACCCTTCAACCTCCTTGCAGTAAGCTTCGACCTTGTTATCCTGAATAAGGCCCACTACTGTTGTATCATCTGCAAACTTCACAATATGGTTGGTGGCAAACCTAGCACAATAGTCATGGGTCAACAGGGTGAACAGCAGCGGACTTAAGACACAGCCCTGAGGAGAACCTGTGCTTAAGAAAATGGTATTAGAGGTATTTGTTCTAACTCACGCGGGGCCTGTTGGTAAGAAAATCAAGAATCCACTTGCACAAAGGAGTGTTTAAGCCTAAAAGGCCCAGTTTGCCTACTAGATGCGGGGGAATGATTGTGTTAAACGCTGAACTGAAATTGACAAACAGCAAACGCACATGAGTATTTCTTTCCTCTAAGTGCTTCAGGCTCAGATGGAGAACGGAAGAAATAGCATCCTCCGTAGAGCGAATTGGTCAGTAGGCAAACTGAAGCAGGTCAAATGCTGGCAGGAGGCTAGATATAGCCTTTATCAGCATTTCAAAGCATTTCATGATGGTGGATGTCAGTGTAACCAGACGATAATAATTGCAATCAATTATTGTAATTGTGGACATTTTTGGCACTGGCAAGATGATGACTGTCTTAAAACATGATAGGACCATTGCCTGCTGCAATGAGAGGTTGAAAATATCTGTGAGAACACAAGCCAGCTCCCTTGCACATTCCCTGTGGCATGCTGCTTTCTGAATGTTAACTGTCTGCAGTGTTTTCCGGACAGAGGTGACATCAAAGCTTGGCATTTGCTCATCAGGATGGGGCACTGCTTTCCTAGCAGGAGTGCTATTTGATGCCTCAAATCTACCAAAAAATGCATTCAGTTTGTTTAGGAAGTCTGTGTCATCCTTGCATCTCGATGGAGCCACCTTGTATCCGTAATGGCCTGGATCCCTTGCCACATTCGCCTGGTGTTTGTTGGGTCCTGAAAAAAGTTCTGAATTTTCTGGCAATGGGCTTGCTTTGCACCTTTTATGGCAATTTTCAGATTTGCTCTGGCTGTTCTAAGTGACAGCATGTCACCAGATTTAAAAGCCACATTCCGTGCTTTCAGCATCTTGAGGACATCATAAGTCAGCCACGGTTTGTAAATTTATTTACAGTATGTTTATTTACTGTATGTTTATTTACGGTATGTAAATAAATATGTAATGTATGTAAGTAAATAAATAAATAAAAATACATACAGTGGGATATGGATAGATAGACTGAGAGATAGTTTTGTGCAGCCCTGAGTCACTAATCACAATAAATTTTATAAAGTCACTATATAAATATATAAATCTGATAAGAAAGAGAAATCAGTTAAATTTTAAAAATGATTTTTAAATTTTTTTTAATTGTGAGTGACATAGAGAAAATAATTTTATGGGATATGCAATAAAATTATTATATAAATATTAACCAGTACTCTACAATGCAGACACAAGGAAACAAAAACTGCTCTGCATTTAAAATAGTAAAATAATTGAAAATAATTGAAAAATATTTATAACCCGTTCTTTCTCAGTTGCCTGTTGTTCAACTCTGGTCTCAAAACAATAATGTAGCATTTGGGGAAAAATATGCATATCAACAGCCCAGCACTTGAGGCTAAAATTGAGAAGATCTCCACTGCCACCATATATTTCCCCTTGGTGCTCAGGTAGGTTGGAACAAAGGATATCCAAACACTACAGAAAACCAACATACTGAAAGTGATGAACTTGGCTTCATTGAAACTATCAGGTAATTTCCTGGCAAAGAAAGCAACTATGAAACTGATTGTGGCCAGGAAGCCCATAAAACACCTTGCGGAATAAAACAAAATCAAGGACCCTTCCTTACACTGCAGGACAATTTTTCCAGGTTCTGAGTGCAGGTCAGCATCTTGAAGAGGAGGAGAGATGGACAGCCATATAGTTGAAATCCCAACCTGAATTAAGAAGCCTGACAAAACAAAAGCATAGCCCAGTCTTTTCCCCACCCATTGGGTCATCCTGCTTCCTGGCTTAGTTGCCATGAAAGCCAGGATCACAGTCAGAGTTTTGGCCAGCACACAGGAAATAGCCATAGAGAAGATGATACTGAAACCAGTTAGACGGAGAACACATACCACTTTATTTGGTTGACCAATGAATAGTAATATACAAAGGAAGCAAAGCAGGAGGGTGATGAGGAGAATATAAGTGAGATCCCGGTTGCTGGCTTTGACGATGGGAGTGTTGTGATGCATCAAAAATGTCATTAGTACCAGAACTGTGATTGTGGAACAGAAAAGGGCAAAACAGGCTAAAGTGATTCCCAAAGGTTCTTTATATGACAAGAAACTGATATCTTTGGGAATACATGAATCCTGTTTTTTGTTGGGATAATTTTCATCTGTACAGCTATAACAGTCATTCAAATCTGAAATGGAAAAGATATGGTCTGAGTCTCAAATGTATGCTTAAAACATAGGAAGAGCATAACTTCGTATATACTGTAGCTAAGTATTACATTTCCAATTAATCCAAACTCAACAATAACAAAAACTTTATATGAACTATCTTTCAATCATATTTAAAACACAGATACCAATACAATTCAATACACTTGTGCAGATGATTTGAAACAAATACCATGTTTTCTCAAAAATAAGACCTGGTCTTATTTTTTTTTTTTTTGCCTCCAAAAGAGACACCAGGTCTTATTTTGGGAGGATGTCTTACCCTTACCTTAGGACTGTCACAGCCAGGCCTCCCATGCCCCAACACCTGTCACGTCACTGCCTGAGTACTGCCATATCCAATCACACCACCAACGTCACTAGCAACAGGAAGCTGCATGGCTCATTGTACCAACTGCACCACTCCCACCAGTCACAGCAGGAGGCCGCATGGCACATCATGCCAATCATGCCAGTGCCATTGTTCATGGCAGGAGGCTGTGATGCTCATAGCGCCGATCTGTCAGTGCCACCATTTATGGCTGGAAGCTATGAGATGTGTCACATCAATCATGGCACTGCTGCCACTCATGGCAGGAGGCCTGTGTGCATTGTGCTGATCATGCCAGTGCTGCCACTTGAAGCAGAATGCCACAAAGCTCATCATGCCAATCGTGTGTGTTTGTGTGAGCCTTGTGGCCTTCAGGTGCAAGCAGCAACAGCTGTGCGATGAGCCCTATGACCTTCTGCTTTGACTGATGGCAGCGGCACACTGTGCCACATGGCATTTGGCTGCAAGTAGCCACAGAAGAACTCAGGCAGCAGTGTGACAGGTGTTGGGGTGTGGGAAACCTGGCTGCAGCAGTCCTAAGGTAAGCGGGTGCAGGGTGCATAGGACAACTCCACCCCATCCCTCACCCTAGCTTAATTTTTATGCATGTACCTCACCCCAAAAATAAGGCTTATTTTTTGGGTAAGGTTTATATTGGGCACATGTGTAATCAAGCTAGGGCTTATTTTCAAGATAGGTCTTATTTTGGGGAAAACACAGTACTTGTTTTATTTCAATATTTATCAGAAAAAAATATATGCAGAATATATGCATCCTTAAAACTGCAGGGTCTACTTCAAAATACTTAATGTAACTGTGAGTTCTAATTCTGCCTTAGGCATATTGGCCAGTGGATGACTGTTGGCCAGTCACTATCTTTCAGTCCAACCCCCCTCACAGAGTTGTGGAGAAAATAAGAGGAGAAAAGAATGTTATGTATGTTCACCACTTTGAATTATTTAAAAGGTAATAAGAATGGGATAATAATCTAATAAATAAGTAAATAAATTAAAATTTAAAATGAGGCTCTGCCAGATGTAAAGGCTGAATTCAGACTATGAATGGATATTTGAGATCACAGTGCTAGCATCTATTTGTTAAAGTAATAAGCAAGAAATCTCAAAATATATTTATTTTTCTTTTTTGATTATATAAAGTTTGCTTTTACATTGTAGATGTTAGATTCCCCCCTCCCCCAAAAAAAAACCCCAAGAAAAACACACAGAGCTTTTTCTAAACAATTTCTTTTTTATTCCTGGCTCATAAATAAAAATCTTGCCAGATTAAAGCAAACTACTTGCACCATTAATTCAAGGAATCTATTCCTAAAGATGAAAAGAGGGAGTGTGAGATCTATTAATATTAAAAATAAAAATAATAAAGCTGAGAGTGTGTTAACAGCCAAGGACAACCCAGAAGAATCTGAGCTAGTCACTGTTTGTATATTACTAGCATTAAAAATACAAATTGTTGGTGTCTATATCCATAAAATAAAGAGATAGCTACTATTTCAGAGATCTATAGGAAATATAATGAAGCAATAAAATATAATACTGAAAACAAAACTATGTATGTGTGGTCATAATTGTAACAGTTGCAATATTTTGGTTGTGAAACCTGCATATTCAGAAATGCTGAACAAAGAAAATTAATACTGGAAAAAATTGTTGGGAAAACTTTGAATCACAAGAAGAATTTTCCATTCACAACTAGATGAAATAAAACCAGACTGCTCACTGGAAGCAATAACAGCAAAATCATTATAAAATATTTTCAACATGTAATGTGAGGGCAAGAACTACTGAAGAAGAACCCAATGCATGGAAAAATTGAAAGCAATCAAAACAGTGAAAAAAGAAAGATGCATTTATATACAACCATGATTAACACAATTATCAGCTTTCAAAAATTCAAGAGAATTAGTTATCAACATACAATCCTTGCAAAATATAATGTTAAGTCATGAAAAATTGGAATTAACTAAGCAAATTTCCATTATCAAAGCTGACATAAGCCAGGACATAGAAAAACTCAAAGAAACAGTGCAAGATCGGAAGAACCCTGCGTCAGACATGACAAAAAGGATCATCATCATCAATATCAAGAAGTTTTCATACCCTAGATTTTTTAGCATCGCTTCAGAAGTCAGACACCATTCCTAGATACACAGAGTATTAAGAAGAAGACTTGCTATTGCAAATTCCAACAGCAAGACATCAGGAAATAGCTATTAGGGGAGATAGATAGGTTACAGATCCCATCTTTTAAGGAGGGCCATCTACTGGGACCAAGAAAAAAGGCTAATCTCCATGGTAAATCCTTCCCTGTGCAACATCATCCTTATGGAAATAAGTTTGGTCCCCACTTACATACTCTTTATAAGGCAGAGAGCTTTGGGCAGAGGGCTTTGGGACCCATGGTTTGGCAGAGGCAGTGGTGGAATTCACTGTGAATGTGAACAACCAGTACTCTATGTGGATGCTGCTTCCGGAAGTTCATTCTGGGCCTGGGCAACAAAAAATTAGCTGGGTAAGGTGAATTTCCAAGTTGAGCAATCCAAAGTCAATGTAAAGATTAATGATACCAAATCAAGGGAGAGATGAGATCAGTGGTGGGATTCAAATATGTGAACAACTGCTTCTCTGTGTGGATGTCGCTTCTAGAAGTCCATTCTGAGCCTGGGCAACAAAAAATTAGCTACCAGTTCTGCCAACGTGATACAAACCAGCTGAATCCCACCACTGGATGAGGTCATGGTTAGTCTACAAACCAGGGATGTAAATATCTAGATTCTAAGTTTCATGATATATGAACCAAATGCTGGAGTTGTTTCTAGAAGGAGACCAATACTTCTGTGTCTTCTGAATATGCACAACTGTGATCAAACCTTGCCTGGTGAGTTAACATCTTGCTATTTGCTCATGAGTGGCAAGTCTGGCAAAGTACAGAGATCCCAGGAGGAATTGCTTGGGGGGGGGGGGGAGTGAGTGTCTGTAGCAGCAGCCTGCATTGCAAGTGAATCAGACTCCAAAGACATGACAGCAAGTGAACATTATTAGACTATACTTACCTTCTTTCTCAGAAATCTTCCCTTCTGGACATTGGATGCAAGAGTAGCAACAAAATGGCTTCCCCTCTATCATTTGCCTCCAAGAACCTGCACAGCATCTTGGTGTACACAGAGAAAGTGGAATTGTCTAATTCATAAACCCAAAGCAAAGGAAGAAAGAAATGAATAATTATGCAGCAGGGCATTTATGAACTCTATGTTCTTGGTAACATGACTACCATGAATCTATGCTTTTCCAACACACCATCATGCTTAGATGGGACAATAATAACAAGTTTTTGTTTTTCAAATATTGAATTTCCTAATCAGTTTCATTAACAATCCTTTCAAAACTGAAAAGAGGAAGATGTATTGTTGCAAAATACAGTATATAAAGCTGAAAAATATTTTTTATGCTTTTGAGATGTTTGAGATATTTTTTTTATTTGATATCTTTAAAATCTGAAATTTTGCAAAGATGATAAGCCAAATTTTAAACATGGCTGTCAGAATCCAATCATATTTCATCTTTAATTATCAAATATAGAAACTCCCAATTCTGCCTTCTTTGGATTCTGCCATAAGAGGGAGAGAAGGGGGAGAACAAAGGGGCTTTATGGCCCTCACTTCCTTCAGTACACTTCAAAGAGCTGAATGCTGAATGTGTGTTTATTGCAAAGCGTTAGCAGCAGAGGACCTTATCATAACAAAGAAGGGTATTTGCCTTTCATGTAGTTATCTGAAGTCTCCATCCAGACGGAAGAAAGAAGAAAGGGGGTGGAATTGTGATACTTGAAACTATCACTGGAAGGGGGGTTGATTGGGTGGGACTACTGGGGAACCCCTTAAAACCTTGAATGGGAGAGCTTGAACCCCAAGTCCTGTCTAGCATGCCTGCAACCATTTTCTCTTAATAAAGGATTCCTGTTGGAAGAATTATTCCAAGAGTTCTGTCTTCTTAAGATGCAAAGTGGGGTGGGTCCTTACATTAGACAGGACTTGCAAAATTAATCCACCTGGAAGGGAGACCCTTGCCAGGGGATTTTGCAAAAATTTACCATGTCAGACAATGGAGCAAGAGAGGGGGGAAAACTCCCTGGAAAGAGAGCCGCTGACCCAGTTGGAACCTTGCCAGATGTTGGGATCCGAGAGGCCAGATTCCTCAGGAGAAGAAGTGGTGGAGACACAGGACCACAAGCCTCGCTGGTCAATGGGCGTTGGAAAGAAAAGTGAGTGGGGAAAGGAATCAAGAAAGGTGACCCTGAGACGGGGGACCAAGCAACCAGAATGGAAGCAGGAGATGGAGAAATCCCTGCACGCAAGTGAAGAGGGAGGAAGCTGGGCACCGTACTCAGACTGGATCCTAGAGAAAGCTATTGACCTGATGAAGAGAACTCTCAGCTCCCTAGGAGAGGAGAATCCTGAGCCCTACGGCCGCCCCAGTTCCTGGAGCCGCAAAGGGAGAGACACCGAGGGGGACATGGAACCTGCAACCCCAGGGACATCTACTGATCCAGGAGTCCCCACCCCCTACCGGACCACAGATGGCAATCTGGACGGAAGACACTACCACCCACAACAGAGGCACCGATCCATTCCAAGACATCCACCGTTGGAAGTGAAATTCAAAGGGGAGCCAACACGCTTGGGGTTTTTCCTAACCCAAGTCCTCAGCTACATGGAGGAATATGGGCAGGATATTCCCAGCGACAAAGCCCGCATCCGGATCGTGCAATCTGCCCTGGATGGAACAGCTGCGGATTGGGTAGTGAACTTGCATGACTCCAATGCCCCAGAACTCAGTAACTTCAACCGTTTCATGTCCTCTTTGAGAAGACGATTTGAAGACCCCCTGGCTGATCGCAAAGCCCGTGAAAGAATAACAACGATGAGGCAAGGCAAACGCCCAGTGGCCGAGTATACACAAGAATTCCGGGCCATTGCCAGCAAACTGAATTGGCCAGAAGACATCCTCCTTGGCCATTTCAAAGACGGACTAAACTATGATCTATATGATGCTTGCCTGCCCCGAGGGGACCCACATCGACTTGAGGAATGGTACGTCTTGGCAGAGGAAGCAGAGATCGACATATTGAAGAGGCACCGCCGAGGAAAACAATGGAGCCGCCCCCCGCCTGAGCTGACACACCAACCGGTGAAATCATCGGATACAGCCAAGAAGCAAATGGGATGTTTCAAGTGCGGAAGAGAAGGGCATCGAGCTGTAGAATGCCGCTCAAAGGCCCCCCAGCACAACCCAGACAGATCCCCAATCAACAAACCCGGAAAGTATTCAGCTAAGCCAAAAGAAACGGCCATGAGAATGATGGAAATTGCAGAAACCCCCAACTATGCTCACCAAGGGGAAAGGACTCCAGCCTACACCACAGGGCCGGTGGATGCCTCAGATGACAGCTCGGAGGGCGAACCCCTGGTAAGTGGATGCATCACACCCATCTTCAAAACAGTGACTATATTAATCCCCCCCATGCCCGAAGCTGTGAAGGTGAAAGCCTTAATAGACTCTGGCTGCACCCGCTGCCTCATTAGCCCAACACTAGTGGGGAATCTGGGCATCCCATCCAGGAGACTGGAACAACCAATCTCATTTGGCCAGCTAGATGGATCCATAGCAGGGGGGGGTGCCAGCTACCCTAGCCACTTTGCCAATACATCTCTCCCTGGGCAACCATGAAGAGGACTTAACGTTTGTGGTGACCCCAGGTATGGAATGCCCAATGATTCTAGGGATGGAATGGTTGAAAAAATGGAACCCCTGGGTAAATTGGAGGACGACAGAAATCAAATTCCCGAAGGGGGACCCTATGGACTTAAAACCCCAAGGGAGGCTACGAGAAACAAGAATAGAAAAAGCATCCATAGGAGAGGAAAAAGGATTAACAGAAATACCAGAGGAATATAGGGACCTTGCTGAAGTCTTCAGTGAGGAGAGGGCGAATGAGCTTCCCCCCCACCGACCCACAGACTGTACCAGTGAATTCAAGCCTGGGGCAAAACTCCCGAAGCCCAGATTATATTCCATGAGCCCACAGTTGAATGAAGGAGGAAGGAAGATTTATAAAAAAAAAACCTGGGAGAGGTTTCATGAGCCAGCCAAGCCTAAAGTGGCTGCCCCAGGTCTTTTTAGAGAGACGAAGGATGGCTCTTTAGTTTATGCTGTTGGTTATAGGGCCTGAATACATCAGTGAAAGCAACCTATACCCTCTGCCCCTCATGAAAGACATGCTGTCACACCTATCGAAAGGGAAAATTTTTTATAAACTAGACCTAAGGGAAGCTTACTATCGCGTGAGAATTAAGGAAGGGGACGAATGGAAGACTGCATTTAACTGCCCCATGGGGTGATATCAATTCAAAGTCTTGCCATTTGGATTACAAGGGGGGCCTGCAGTCTTTATGCAATTAATCAATGACGTTCTAAGGGAGCACCTATTTAAGGGGGTCCTTGTTTACTTGGACGACATTCTTATCTTTACTGAAACAAAAGAAGAACACGTCAAACTTGTCAGAGAGGTTTTAAAGAAGCTGCGAGCCGCTCACCTATATGCCAAACTCTCAAAATGCGAATTCCACCAGGAAAGGATAGACTACCTAGGCTATCGCA